>NC_056695.1:45041068-45696068 GCF_018350215.1 Panthera leo
TTCTTCAAAGCATGATCCATGACACAAAAGTCTCTTTAGACCCTCTGAGGCCAAAAGGATTTGGTAGTCAAATACATCTAAAACTTCACAAAGCACATCAGCAGTTAACATCTCTGACAAACCCAGTAGTAAAGAGACCTAATTAACAAAGTTTAACCCAGCATTTCCCACATGGTCTAACCACAACTCTCTTTTTTGTTGCTGTCTGGGGGAGATGTACCGCTGTCCTGACAGATGGCATTAAAACTCTTAATCTAAAGAGGAAAATTTCCCATGAAAAATGGATGCTGTGGGTCAATGAAATGCATTTCAGCTTTTCTAAGTTTCACAGGTAACTATTACCATAAAAATGGTTAATGGCTATGGTTTTTAAAATGGGCAAATAGGTCACAACGTGGAGTCTCTTGCTTACTAAAGCTCTCTCTGTACTTAGCCCTCAAAAAATCTGTATGGGATCCTCACCTTAGAGGTAAACCAACTGGAGCCCTAGGGCAGAATATGTCTCTACATTCCTTGAAACAAGTGTGAAGAAACAAATAAAAAGAACTGCCATTATGAATTGTACTACAGCCATGATCAAAAGTCTCTATACTTTGAAATACCTAATCATATTACAGGATTAAAAACACATGAGTGAACACTAACCAATAATTTATTCATTTCTATATCTACTTACATCTTTTAAATGTGAAAACATAAATTTGTGGCTCTTTCTCAATTATACTGAAAAAACCTTTCTCTTCCTTTCAGTTTGGTAGGTCCCCTTTGCTATATGTCTTTTTGTTGTATTTGGATTATAGTAAGCTTCAGGCTTTATCCAAATTCACTTTTCAGAGTGGCTTTTGAGTAGAAGATGGCCTAAGGATCACAAATGATTAAGAAGAGTTCATATAAGAAGTCTCATCTTTTCTAAGAATTATGAAAAAAAATGTAACTTTTATATGAATGTTGGGCTTATTTTGTTGTGTTCTAGTAAGGCTCTACTGTTGAGGCCATAGTGTAAGGCCATACTCCTAGTGATGGACGTCCCCCATATTAATCATCTGGAAGGGGCATTTCCTTAAACAGGTAACAGGGTCTCTTGGAAGGTGGGTCTTGGCAGTGAGAACTCTTGATGCCCTGTGGAATCACACTCTTACTGGACTTTGCTGTATATTAACTATTTGACAATGCTTCCTGGTGGTTTGGGAAAGATGACTTCTCCAAGGAGTTAGGCAGGAAGGTGCTAATTCTGTAGGAGATCCTAAAATCAAATGATATACTTTCACTTTATCTAGCTTTCTGTTGCTCTCTGTGTTCATTCCCATATGGCTATGCCCATATCTTTAGTAAAGGCTTATCATAATATTGTAGTCCGGCTCAGAAATCAGTTGTGCACTATGGACCTTAGGTGAGAATTTGGAGTCCATGTTTGTGCCAAAGAACTAAAGAGGACACAGTAGCCACTCAAGTTAACATAGTGATATGTGGTTATAGCTATTTATAAGGGAAGTATCAGGTATCGAGTACTCACTCTGTGCCAGGCATTTTACATATGTTATTTCGTCTAATCTTCAGAATAATCCTCAGAGGTAGGTTCTATTTTGGTTCTATTTTGTGGATGAGGAAATCGAGAGTCAGAGAGATTATGTATTTGCACACATCCCTTAGCTATTGACAGGTGGAATTTCAATCTAGGTTTCATCCGACCTCAGAGGCTAAACATATCCTAGTCAAATTACTTAACTTCTCAGCACTTGAGTTTCTCTATTTGAAAACATCTACTTTTTGGGTTGCTATAAGGATTCAATGAAATAATGTATATAAAGATCCCAGGCCATTGACTAGAAGATAATAGGTACCCCCAAAATGATGCTTATTGTTATGTTTTCCTTCTGCCTTTCTGGTCATTCCTTCTTAGTATCCTTCAAGGTTTTCTCTTCCTCTGATGGCCTGCTAAATGGTGTTTCCTAAATCGGTTTTTTAACTAAGCACTTTTCTTGAGTGACTTCACCAAACCCAAGGCTTCAGCTACTAGTCTTCCCAGATCAGTACATAACTCCAGACCCAGATACCCATTCATCTGACATCTCTACCTGGGTGTCTCACAGAGAAAACAAACTCAACATGCACCCAAACTGATCACATCATCTTTCTGTTCCAGTCCTGGTTTTTCTCTCAGTAGGTGGCACTATCAAATCTCTAGATACCTAAGCTAGAAGCCTGGGAATTTTCTCTATTCATTTCACTCATCTCTCACACGCAATTAGTCATCAGGTTCTCTCAAGTCCCTTTTATTATCTCTTATATCATTCCCTCCCTCTCCCCTTATCCTCCCTCAATTTCATTTTACAGCCACTATTACTATCTAAGTTCAGACTCTCATCACTTCTATCAGGTATTACTGCAATAGTTTTCTAACTGGTTTCCCTATAATCTACCCAACCCTCTTTGTGTCCTTAACATTCCCATCAAAGTGATCTTTCTAAAATGAAAATTTTTTCATTTATTTCCCATTTAAAACCTTGTAAGAGCTTCCCCTAGCTTTCAGGGTATAAAGTTCAAATTCAGGACATAAAGTTCTTCAAGATGGAGCCTCTGCCTGAGTCTTTAGCTGTTTTTCCCACTATTCCTTTATTTTTCATTCCTACCATTTGTTTTTGTTTTAAAGGATTACTTAAACTTCTTTAAAGGAAGCTATTTCTAGCCTTGGGCCTTCAGGCATGTCATCTGAAAGCCTACTCATTGCCCCGAACCCACGCCCTTGCCCAACTGCCCCTTTCAACTTCCTCCTTAAAGCTCAGCTTAAGGGGCACACCTCTGGAGAGCTTTTCCTTGATCTTGACTCTGTTTTTTTCTTTTTCTTTAAAAAAATTTTTTTTCTTTAACATTTATTTATTATTGAGAGACAGAGAGACACAGAGTGTGAGCAGGGGAGGGGTAGAGAGATGGGGAGACACAGAATCTGAAGCAAGTTCCAGGCTCTGAGCTGTCAGCACAGAGCCCAACGCGGGGCCCAAACTCACAAACTGTGAGATCATGACCTGAGATGAAGTCGGTTGCCCAACCAACTGAGCCACTCAGCCTCCCCTGATGTTTTTTTCTTAATGCTCCCATGATACCTATGTAACAGCACTTTTCAGTCTACCCATCTGTCTCACTACCCTGTAAATTGGACCCCAACGTTTGTTCCATATAGTATCCCCAGCACCCAACCCCTAGTGCTTAGCTCATAACAGATACAAACTATTAACGAAGGAGTGAATTTAGGAGGAGAGTTTTTAGCCATTGGCTATGCTGTGTGTAAACCTAAGAAACCAAAGGCAGGACTTTGAGTTAAGGTGGCATGTTATTGGTGATGCCTTAAACCACATTTCACTCTTCTGCACCTGGTCCTTATTTCTCCATTTTACATTGGACCAGGTTCCACTACTCACCCCTAGAAGAGTAAGACAACAGCTTTTAGACACACCTGATGGAACAAGCAACTAAGATACAGAGTATTCCACTTAGCAACCTGGGGTGTTCCATTTAGAGTATGATTGGGACCTATGAAGCCAACGCACACCCTGCCCTTGACAAACTTGAGCATCAGTGTTCCTTTGTAAACGTGAACCAGAAGCTGAGGTCCCAAAGACTCTGTTTAGTTTTATCTTCATTGGGGAAATTGGGTACATTTTTTTAAAAGTTACATTAATTGATCTCTTCACTTTTTTTCTCTTTCCCCACTTTTTAAAGACTTCTCTGAATGTTTTCTTCTTTTTGATGTAGCTGTTTCCCAACTTTCCTTCTCTGAACGTAATAGAGATAAAAAGGGTTAAAAGGAAGAAAAGCAAAACCCACTAATTCAAAAGCTAATCAGATTTCTTAAAAAAGCTTCTTTGTGGGGGAGATTCTCTAGGTTGAAACAAGACCACAGTATCATATAGCTTACTCAACAACTTCATTTAGTAAATGATGATATGAAGGGAAAGAGCAAGTTAGTGACTTGCCCAAAGCCACTTATCCAATAGAAGCATGAGTTGTATTGTGGCCCTAAGTCCCCCCAGTTCTAGTCTTGGCTATCTGTTTTTCCTGGAAGACTCTTTTCACTTGTGCCCACTGCTAATACATTTCTGTTAAGAATATATTTGTTATACACAATGTATATTACACATAATTTTTTAAAACAGATAAGGTCAACACACTAACGGCAAAAAGAAAGAAACCACGTGGGCGTGGGCTCAGGGCTCTGGGTAATTTGCCCCTGGGAGAGTAGGAAGGATTGCCAAGGGAATCCAGGCTCTCGGACACCATGAACCTCGGGCTGGACAGAGCCATTGTTTTTTTCTGGCCTTTCTCCAAAGAATGAATTGACGCAGAGGGAAAGCCAGGGCTGAGTCCGCGGGCGCAACAGAACCGAGTAACCTGGAGGCGTGCCCTGCTGCTCCGTGGCTGGCTCGAGACGACTTCCAGGAACTGGTCTGGAAGAGTCTGTGAGGAGCTGGGAGGCCCTCACCTTAGGGCGCCAGCTTTGGGGCCACAGCTTCAGGGCTCCGCCAGGGCCACGAGCCTCCATCCCTGCCCCCAGGTGCTCACCACCCCGCGTGCCACTCACAACAATCACCACGGCCCTTTGGGGCTCCAGAGCCTAGGCAGTGGCCGGGTCAGAGATCAAAAGAACCGGTGGTCTTGTCCTACTCCCCTAAAAACCCTGAGCGTGGGGAGCACGCTCTTTTTTTTATGAGTTTGATACTTAGGCTGCGCCCCCTTGTATACCAGAAACTGGATTATGCTAAAAAAGATGAAATCACCCTCATATCCGGAGAT
The DNA here is from genome assembly GCF_018350215.1 of Panthera leo. Classification (NCBI taxonomy): domain Eukaryota; kingdom Metazoa; phylum Chordata; class Mammalia; order Carnivora; family Felidae; genus Panthera; species Panthera leo. The sequence continues at coordinate 45,045,857 of NC_056695.1, forward strand.
TGTTTATTTCCATACAAACTAAGAAACGATTAAGAGGTGATGAGCAATCAAACAGACCCACGTAGAGAGTGGTGGCGGGGAGGGAAGGGCAGATGCCGGAGAGGGGAGTGAGAGAGCAAGCGAGCAAAGGGGAAGAAAAGAGGGAAGACGGTGGGAGAGGAGAGGGTCCCAGAGGGGAGAGTGGGCAGAAGAGAAGGGAGAGGCAGAGAGAAAAGATGGGAAGGGGGGTGGGGGAGGACGAGAAGGAAAACAGGGAGGGGTGGGGAAGAAGGTGCAGAGGGGGCCTCGAAGACTGGCGGGGTAGGGTGACGTGGGCGGGGATTAGAAAGGGAGGGCGAGGCCTAGTTTGTGTCCCACCGGCCTCCCCTCAGGCCCTCTTAGGGGAGAAAAGTCTTACGAGCCCCCAAATACGATTCCGGGAAACCTCTGTCTCGCCGAGCGCCGTCTGGCATCTCACCCCACGGCCTCTGAGACCAGCGGCGCGCACACCCTCACAGGGGCCGGGCCACGCTGATTCTGAGGTCCCGACGGCCTCGCGCCTGAACCCAACGGCCCTCTTCGACGGCTTTGCGCGCGACGCGGAGGCCGGAAGCCAGGTGGGCGCGACCGGAGTGAGACCCCCCGCCCCCGCGCGTGCGCGGGTACGCTTGCGCCCGCGCCGCAGGCGCCGCGAGCCGTGGGTCCCGAGAAAGGACTCTGAGGCGACGCCGGGCGCAGGCCCGGAATTTGGGGGAAAGGCTCCGGCCCTGCGGCCAGGCCCGGCGAAGAGGGGGCCCGGAGGCGGTTTCTCATCAACTAATACCAACTCTTTGAGCTACTTCTGTTTGTTTACTCGTTGATAAGCGCACTGGGGGATTCTAAAGGGAACGGGGCCGGCAGTGCCCCCGAAGAGGTGGTGGGAAAGCAGAGCTGAGACTTGCGCGGGACAGTCGACTGCTCGTGACAGCTACGGCTGGCGCCGCACGCGGAAACAGGCTGTGGCGCGCGGGGGCTGGGGGCCGGGACGGAGCCCCCTCAGCTCGGCCGTCGCTGCTGGCGGGGAGACTGGGGCACTGGAGAGGCGCGGCGCGCGGCCGAGGCGGGGTCGCTGAGCTGGGTGGGAGCGCAGGGCCCACCGAGGACTGCCGCCACGAGCGGGCCGACCGCGGAGCGCCCCGGGGGCGGGGGGTGGGGGCGTTCGGTGTGGACCGAGTGGGAGTGGCCCTGGGGGACGGGCCTGAAGCTGGTGGGCTCAGCTGAGTCCACGCCGAGGCCACTGCATCTTCGACCCTTGTTCTACACGGAGCGGAGACCTAACGGGATAATGAGGGCGCTGACGGGCGTTTAGGGCCCCCGGCTCCGTTTCCAGGTAGGAGCCGGCCGCCCGGCCCTTCGTCGGGCGCAGGCTCGGGGCACTGGGCGGCTGGCGCCGAGGCCGCTGGCCCTTTCCCGCCTCGTGCGCGCTGCCCAGTAGTGAGCGCGCCTGCCGCCCCGCGGGAGGAGAGCAGTGTGGAGGCGGGCGGCCGAGTCCGGGGGAGCGGGGGGCGCCGTTCCCCGCGCCCTCCACACCCGCCGCGAGCCGAGCTCCTCAGGCCCGGCAGGAGGCGCTGTGCGGACGAATTAAAGCAGAATACCAAGGTTTTTAGGGGTGGCGGTTTTGCAGCCCAGGATAGCACCCCTTTAGTTGAGTGACCCTATTCAGACCTCCTCCCTCTCTTTAATATGGGTGTGTGTGTGTGCGTGTGCGTGTGCGCGTGTTGGATTAGTCACAAGGATGAAACGTCAGCGAAAGGGATTGAAAAGGAGAAAGTCTTAAATTTTTCAGGTTCGCCGACCGCTTTAAAAGGAAGATGTCGGGCAGACGTTCTAATTCTTGCTTATAAAGGGCTCGCCTATCACTGCCGTTTGTTAAAGAGGCAACTCGACTCGAAGGGTTTGGTTCAAATTCTTTTACTGAAATAAAGGTTTATACAAGACTATTTCTGTTTATTGCTCTCTGAAAGATCACATCAGGAACAGGAGGTAATTCCAGTATATAATTGAAATTACAGTATATTATAACAGTATTATTTTTGTGATGCCTTTATCAAACTATGAAAAATCCTGTTATTTGAATATTTAGAGGTTTGTGAATCGTTCGTGAATCCACTGGAACTGGGGCAGTTACGCAGAAATGAAATGTATTATTTAATTTATCGTCCTACTTAAGTGTAGTGCCAAGTGATACTAGTGAGTAATTTTATGAAAACTCTGTGATCAGAAATAAAGGGGAAGGAAAGCAAATCCCTGAACCCATTGTATATGTCGTCAATGTAGACTCTTGAGTTCTGTATGAATGGTGGAGTTATGAAGGGATTAAATGTTGCTGCCTCCATTTGGTTTGTGTTTTCAGTCTCAAAGAGATGTGCCTTAGACTGGCCTCCCAGTAGAAGTTGGCATTCCTGGAGTTTGGTTTTGCAAATTGATTTCTGTCGTTTTGGAAATTATTAACTGTTTATAAATGCAAGTTACTAAAATGCATGGACTATAAAGAAACATGTTATTCTGTTAATAGTCTAATATGTGGAAAAATTAATTTCCAAACTAATGCTCCATTAAAAAAAATCTATTCCTTTATGCTAGTGAGATTTGGAAGTGATGCTGTTCTATCTAAAAAGTACCTGTTTCAGGACCTCAGGATATCAAACTTAAAATCGGCATGAATCTTTGGTAAAAGGAGAGGTTTATATGGTGTAAGCAGGTGCTAACTGTACCTGGCTAGACAGTCTTTCACAGCGTTGCTCAAACACAGTGCTTTGGTCTGATGTGCAAGTTTCTGATAGTGTGATTCTGCCTCTTCTTTGAACAGGTTAACCTCAAAGTAGGTACAAAGTAAACCCTTGTTAAGTAAAATAGTGGGTTTTTTTCATCTTGTTTTGTTTTAGTAAAGATTAGGCTAGGTAGTAAAATTAGATAGGAAGTTAAATATGTAATAATCATATTACCTTACCTTTATGTGACATTTTGTAATTTATGAAGTACTTTAAAATGCATTTATCTCATTTAATTCTCACAATAAACCTTTTGACGTAGATACTGTTTGATTTTATAATTGGGGGAACAGGGTCACAGTGGTGGCCTCAAGTCATGTAGATAGTTTGTAGCACAGCTAGGACTCAAATCCCAGATATTGGCAGACATTTTTTGTATATTTACCTTTTAAATGGTACATTAAAAAATTTTTTGTTTTACATTTATTTATTTTTGAGAGACAGAGCACAAAGGGAGAGGGGCAGAGAGAGAAGGAGACAGAATCTGAAGCAGGCTCCAGGCTCTGAGCTGTCAGCACAGAGCCCGACGCCAGGCTCGAACTCACAAACCACGAGATCATGACCTGAGCTGAAGTTGGACGCTCAACCAGCTGAGCCACCCAGGCGCCCCATTAAATGGTACATTTTAAATATGTGCTTTTAAATTTCCTAATCAAAGTTTCTTTCAAATTACTCAATCTAGATTACTGGATGATCTATTTTACTTCAGTAAAGACAACATAGATGTGTGAGTGATTGAAATGTAGCAATATTTCAGATTCAAACAGTTGGGTTAACCAAGACTTAAATACCCTATACATTCAATAGGCATAATTCTCCAATTATGCTACTTTTTATGTTTTGTTACTCTGCTCCTGCTACTTTTATGTTTTGTTGGTTTTATATGTTAGAATATTATTTTTGTTTGTTATTTGAGGTACATATCCCTCTGGACTATAGATTCCATGAGGGCAGAGAATATGTTAATCCATCTTGTTGATAGATGTATCCTCAATACCTTACCATGTGCTTGGAATTTAGTGGGTATAATAAATACATGGTAAATAAATGATGCTCATACACTCCTCCACCTCATCTTTTTGGAAATTCTACCAATCCTTCAAACCCTGACTCAAATGCTACATCCTCTGTGAAGTTCTCTGCTCTCTCCTATCTGTAAATTCTTGTGGTGCTTCTGTGTGTTTCTCATTTTCAGCATCATCTATACCAACTGCTTCTTATTTGTGTACATGTTTTTATCTTACCTCCTAGACTGTAAGCTTCTTGTGGGTGGGATACCTTACCAAGTATAATGCCTTGTATCATAAATTCCATTAATGTTAACTAAGTGAATAAAGCAAAACTGTCTAGGTGTACCATCCAGTATGAATCTATATAACTTGATTATAAGTTATAAATAAAATGTAAATTTGCCCTAGCAAAATAAGTTACATGCTCAATATTGGTCATAATTATTTTTATTAGGGGTAATCTACAATTTTTTATTTCATGATATAAAACAAGCATTTAGCATATTTACGAAAACTTTTTTATTTTTAAATTTTATTTATTTATTTATTTATTTATTTATTTATTTATTTATTTTTGGAGAGGGAGCCTGAGCTGGGGAGAGGAACAGAGGGAGAGAGAGAGAATCCCAAACAGGCTCCACACACAGTGCAGAGCCTTCACTGGGGCCCAATCCCACAACCCTGGGATCACGATGCAAGCTGAAATCAAGAGTGGGCGCTCAAACAACTGAGGCACCCAGGCACCCCTACTGCAACTTTTAATGTTAGCCATATACCTAGAGCAAAAGTTGTAGGGATTTCTAGTATAACTTTTTTTTAAGTTTATTTATTTTGAGAGAGAGACAGAGCAGGAGAGGGGCAGAGAGCGAGAATCCCAAGCAGGCTCTGTGCTGTCAGCACACAGCCCAACACGGGGCTTGAACTCATGAAGTGTGAGATCATAACCTAAGGTGAAACCAAGAGCCAGTTGCTTAACCAACTGAGCCACCTAGGTGCCCCTAGTATAACTTTTTAGGACTAATAGAATTCATTTACCAAAATACATATCTCTTCTTCTCCAGACTAGAAATAAAAAGAGTTGTATGCTATACAATACCTTTGCATGTATTTTCAGAGGTAGAGGACTGGTTAACATTTGCTATTACTACACTTGTTTTTTTTTCCTCTAGAAAAAAATTAAGCAGTTTAATGGCAATTTTTGTTAAAAAAAAACCTGAGTCATAAGCAACTATTTTTTTTACCATCAGAATGAAATTTGAGGTAAAAGAAGATTCTTAGCTTCGTTTATTCTTCCAAAATTCAGAATAGTGTATATTACTATTAGAACTGCACCAGGGATAGATAGATATATAGATATAGATATAGATATATTTATCATATATTGGGACATTTGCTTTTTAAATTTAATTCAATTAACTCTGCTGTGCAACTGCTAATATCTTGATTTTCAAATTGCATGGAAAATTTGGTGTTCCTAAGCCAAATGGATGGATTTTGAGCTAGATAGAGAATGCAGAACTGAAGTTGTGATATAGCTTCGAAATGAGTGTGTGTGGTGGTGGGGAAGATGGTGTTTTAGTCTAAAATCTCATATATAAAAGTACAAATTGTGAGTCCTTAAAAAGTAGTGGTGTGATAGGTTTACAACTAAAACAATACTTCTTTCTTAAAGAGAGAAAAAAAAAAAAACCTGTGCAGCTCAAAACTTAAAGTCACAATCCTAAAATGTCTTTTTTGGTTAATTTAAGTAAAGAAAGCAACTTCTAACAGTTATTTCCTTAAAGTTTGAAATGTAATATATTTTAGCTAGGTGACTTGAAATAGAAAACAGATAAAGATGACTTACTGGTTAGTGAAACACCAGTCTAAAACAGACAGCTTGCTTTTTTTTCCCTCTTCATTTCCCCTGGACCAGCTGTTAATGTTTAACCTTCATTTACTACTTCAAGAGTCATATTTACACTTCTCCAGCAACACTTTATCCATATGTTCTGTGGCCTTATACATTATATAAGGCTCTTTTAGGGCAACTTCCTAATCTTCTCATTAAGAAAATGTCACACTCACCCAAATAACCCTATAGAAGATGTCAGATGATATCACCACTACAATAACCCCATAGGAGATGTCATCTGATATCACTTATAGGCTTCCTTTCATTTTTGCCAGTAATAGTCTTTGCCAGGTTGTTCTTCCCATTTAGACAACTAGGATGTTTCCTTTCCTTTATTCAATTGATAGCGGAAAAAGTCTTGCAAAAATACTTCACAATTCACTTCATATCAGATAATGAATTCAGCTTCCTTAGAGGATCATAATGCAAAGATAATTTTTCTTTGTTATAATCAATTGTCTTACCTAAAATAAGTGATCATTATTTAGCTCGTAAGTTTCATACTGGAGTGTTACTGCTTTAAGACCATGTAGGGGATATGACAAAAAAGAAAGAATGGACTTTACCTCTTGTCTGATAACTTGCTTATTTCTGGTTCTTTTTTAGGTTTCAGAGGTTGACAAGTAAGCCTTAGGAAGTGTTTTTATGAACAAATCAGTCTCATTATTTTTACTTCCTTGAATACCTATCAGGTAGTTATATATATAGGGGGAAAAGGTCGATGAATTTTCAAATTGCTTTGTTTGGGTTTGGTTATTGTTAGTGGTTAATTCAGAGAAGCTGGAGTTAAGATTCTTGTATTTAAAACTTACTATAATGTACTGATTATGTAATTGGCCATTTAATATGAAATTCAAGGTTTTAATCTGTAAAATAGATATATTTTACCACCTTTGAGGAATATTAACATTTTGGTTTAAGAGAGGCCAGATAAGTTTTATCATAAAAATAAATTTAATATATTACAACCAAGTATTAGATCTCTCATATCTTTAAAATTGCTTAGTGATTTACAAGTGATGTGTGATCTGAGTGAATGCATCTCATTCCTTTCTGATTTGTTCTTGGCTTAAGAAGATACTTTTAGCAGAATCTACCACTCCTTTCAAAGTAGGTTCAATTGACAGAAAGTGGAATTGAAACTTAATTTTTTGTCAAAAATAATTTCCTTTTTGCACAGAATTTGGTTGTCTCATCTAGGGCACTTCTGTGTAATGCTATGGTGCTGATCCTCCACGGTCTTATACTCCTTCAAGTCTGTAGGGTCACCCCTATGAATATCCATTTCTGGAATCAGTGTGAGTGAAACTCTGCCTGGAAATCCATATGTCTAAAGCAAAAGTTATAGTGATTTTCTGTATAACCTTTTGTGACTAATAGAATTATCTTTCCAAATTATACACTACTTCTCCAGATTATAAATCATTATGCCAACTTTGACAGTTATGAGATATTGAGAGCTCCTGTTAAACTACGTTACAATTTTCACATGTAACTTGCTACTTCCATTTCTAACATCCTTATTGCCTGAATCAGTAATTTTAGCACTTAATCACATACTTGTATTTTAACACTTCTTTTATGTGTTGTTCCTCTTAAGACTGTAATGCCCCTGAGGGCAGGTTCTATGTGTTGTAAGATTTTTTAATGCCTCATAATTCCTGAATAAAGTTTTGACATGTGGTACATACTCAGTGAAGAATTCTTCAAATAAAAGTGAACTGTTTTTATTGAGTGTTGTGCATGGCACTTTTTTAGAAATATGAAGAATTAAAATACATGATCACTGTCCCTGTGATATATGTAGTCATACTAAGGTCCACATAATTTATTAGATCTATAGTTCTTTTTAAAAATATTTATTGGGGCACCTGGGTGGCTCAGTCGGTTAAGCGTCCGACTTCCGCTTGGGTCATGATCTTGCAGTCCGTGAGTTTGAGCCCCGCGTTGGGCTCTGTGCTGACCGCTCAGAGCCTGGAGCCTGTCTCGGATTCTGTGTCTCTCTCTCTCTCTCTGGCTCTCCCCCGTTCATGCTCTGTCTCTCTCTGTTTCAAAAATAAATAAACGTTAAAAAAAAAATTAAAAAAAAATAAAATAAAAATATTTATTTACTTATTTAGAAAGAGAAAGAGAAGGAGGGGAGAGGGCAGAGAGGGAGAGAGAGAATCTGTGCTGACAGCACAGAGCCCTATGGGGAGGAGGGGGCTGGATCTCATGAACCATGAGACCATGACCTCAGCAGAAATCAGGAGTCAGACACTTGGGGCACCTGCATGGCTCAATCCATTGGACATCGCACTTCAGCTCAGGTCATGATCTCACGGTTCCTGGGTTTGAGCCCCACGCTGGGCTCTGTGCTGACAGCTCAGAGCCTGAAGCCTGCTTCGGATTCTGTGTCTCCCTCTCTCTCTCTGCCCCTCCCCCGCTAAAGCTCTGTCTCTCAAAAATGAATAAACATTAAAAAAAAAAAAAATTTTTTTAAGTCAGACACTTAACCGACTGTGCTACCCAGATGCCCCTGATCCATAATTCTTTATATGGAATTATGAAGTCCAAAAATCTCAAAACTTATTTTGTTATGTTTTTGGTAATATCTGGCAGTAAAATCTAATCCAAGATTAACTCATTTGGCTGAAAAACCTGACTTGAACTGATGTGAATGAAACTATAGTATTCATTTATTCCATGTAAGAATATTCAAATGTTTTACTTCAGAGATAATTGATCCTTTTAATTATTATGTTTTACACAGTATATGTATTCTGTTATCTTTTGAAATCTGAAAAATTCTGACTTCTGAGATACATCCAATCTCAAGAGTTTTGGGTATTGGAGATCTGTACAAAAGGTTAAATGATAAGATATTCAAATAACAACAAATATAATAATGGTAGAAATATCTCAAACCCATCTTGGAAAGTTGCCTAAAGGGTCATGGTGTCTCTGTTGGGTGTTCCTGCAAATGGGCATGTATTCAGTCTTGGATCCCAGGGACCAGAAGCAGATGATGGAGTATTTTCCTGACATGTCCAGGCATAAGAAGAGCCAGAGCGTCTGTGCAAATAAAGTCTTTTAGAGAGCACTGAGGATCAAACCAAGAGCACTGAGGAAAACCAATTCTGTCCTCCAGGAATAAGAGATGGCTTGAAAAAGGAGCCAGAGAGACACCAGAATAGAAGGAGGAATTAAGGGTAAGGTGAGAGTCCTGGGCAATTGCCACAGCCGTGGATGATAGATCTGCAATCCCATGCTGTGTAAGTGGATGGCTTTGATGTAAAGTGTAGCGTTGGAACAGGCTGGTACAGATAATTGTTGCTTGGATATGAAAGGGACCTTTAATACAATCACTTACACCCATATCCTCTCCCTATTTTAAAATGAGTAATCTGAAGTTTAATAATTATTTTTTAAACATCTAGTTAGTGGCTGAGCCACGATACAAATCCAGGTTTTATGTTGCCTATCCAGCGCTCCTTCTATTGCCATAGGGAAATAGTATTTAGGTCTGGAGTAGTCATGAATCACTTTTCAGAAGTTTGGAATGAATTGTAGTAGCTTGCCAAAACTTGAATTATTTGAATTGAATTACTGTCATAGTTTGACGACACTTAAATTTCTGTAAATCTCTGTACTTTTATATATATTTTTGCATTTTTAAGTACCTTGGTGTCAAGGATTGTTGTAACTTTTTAAATCCCTAGAGTACCTAAGAAGTGTGTGGCATATAGTATAGAATGAGAAAAAGAAAGGTTGAAGTGGAAACAGACCAAAAAATAAGTGTGTGTTATAGTAGAAAGAATACCCTGGGGAATTTAAAGACCTGACTTCTATTCTAGCCCTGCACAGATTATCTGGATAACCTTGTACAAATCACTGAACCTCTGTGAGATCCAGTTGTCCTCTTTAAAAAGGGTAGCGTAAGTGACCTTTAAACTCTTTCATTCTGTAATTTAGTTCTATGTCTATATTTGCCAGGACAACATTATTGCCATTAGTACTTACTGGATTTAATTGGTTAGGTATGCAAAAATAGAGGTCATATGGGCTTACATTTTCCAGGGACTCTCTGCATAGAGATCCTTGAATATGTTTGGAATATTGATTAAGATACTTTGGTAAAATGAAAATACAGAATAAATTAATATTAACAATACATCTAGCAATAATCATTTAACATTCAAAGCATTGAATAAGATGTGTTCTCTGACTTCAAGTTGTTTAGGATTTAGTTAGAATTTACTTTAAATAGTTAAAAATGCAAGTAAGAAACAAAACAAGCTCTCTGGAGCCTAGCTATGTTTAGCTGGAATGAATCAGCCTCTAAAAGTGTGGTATGACTGGCTATTCAACCTTTCATTGGGACTGTTTAAATTACTTTGCATTTCATAATGTAAATATTTTGATACTGTGCACTCCTTGATTAATATGAAAGTGGCTTATCATCTTTGAAGAAAATTGTAACCCTTACAAATCAACTCAGAGTATAATGTTTCTAATTGAATATTGTCTGGGATAATATAACTATATCCTCAAAGCCCCTTTTCTGAGTCCCAAACATGTTAGAGAAGTATCATATTCATTTCACTTTATGTTGTATTAACTAATGGCAAAAATATTTGGTTGGAACTACATAGCATTGTGATTGACTGGTGAACATTTTAATAGAGAAGATCTAAATAAAGATAACATTTTTCAAAGAAGGACATTGCTGGTGCTTGACTACCTGTTCTGTAAGACATGTATTCAGTCTTGGCAGTTAATTTAGACTAGAACATTTAAAGTTACCAGCCTGTGGCCGGCTGGTAAACCATTTTGTGAAAATTTCTCATCGGTGTTTTCCTAAACAAGGTTTTTTCAAACTTTCGGCTGTTATTCATAGTGTAAAATAAATGTTACATTGTGACCTGGTACCCACATACATATATAAGTAACTGAAACAAACCTTTCATGAAATAATACTTACCTTACTTTGTGTGATGCACAATGAATTTTTTTAATGTGTTCTATTTTATTTTATTCTTTTGAAATAGTTGGTCAGAAAGTCACTAAATTGATTCCTAACTCTTTACAAGGTCGTGACCTATAGTTTGAAAACATTCAGCTAAACTCTTTTATGAGGGCAGTTACTATTTCCTATTTAATTTTTATTCCACAGTGCTTAGATCTGTGCTCGGCACTTAGATGGTACTCAATGTTTCTTGAATGCTTTGTTCTTAATCTAACTTCAAAAATATTATAGTATCAATGACACTTATCTATAGCAGCTGCATGAAGCTGTTGAAAGAGATTAGGAGAAAATTATTAATAAGAAGAAGATGAAGGCAAAACACATATGAGAAGAGGCAAAAGTCAGCATACAGTTAAAAATAATAAACACAAAAATAATAAACACAATAACAATGTGTTGGTTCTCTAAGAAGTTGTAAAATCAAGTACTGACTTGTATTTTTTTTTTCAGATTTTAAACTTCAGGTTGAATTTTCTAATAATTTTATCTTAAAACTATACTTTCTCCTAACTTCTATTGTGTTTGTGTGTATGTGTGAAGCTTAATTTTGATTAGGTGTTATTTTTCTAAAAAAGTGAGATCAACATCCTGTAAACTTTATTACCATTCATTAAACAATATTCTGAGCCAAAACACTTGTGGATAAATCACATATTTTTTCTTTTTTGTCTTCTAATCATACAAAGTTCTTTTTCCCCATAGTAATGTCTGCTTAATTTTAAGTATGGTCCTTAATAACTTAAACTTGTCCACTTATACTCATTAACAACTTTTGGGGGGAGATTTTGTCAAATATTTTGGTTCCCTATAAGTTCAACTCAAATAAAATTCTATTATAACAAATACAATAGTAATCTATAATAATTCTATTATAACAAATATAATAGTAATCTTTTAGTAATTTCTAAAAGATTGCCTGGTATTATCTAGCCATAGCAATAATTTATATACTAGAGTTTCTGTTTAGCAAATAATTAGGTTAGTTCAAAGAAATTTTCTGGGATATGATTCATTCAAATAAATAGAAGATACATAATTTATTACCATCAGATTTTAGCAGGGTTAAATTACATCAGTAGATCAGGGAGTTTTCACAATGGCTATTTTACACTCAGTGGTATTTTGTAATTATTCTAAAATTAATGTTTTCTTCTCAAACAGATACTAAATTCATCAATGGAATTTTATCCTCTTTCTTCCTTTTCCAATTTTCCTACTTCTTTTTGTATCACACAAATACTTCTGTGCTTTATACAATATAGAAACTCATTGAATACTTGTTGATTAACTTTAAGCTAAATTATTCCTTAAAACATTTAGGATCACTAGGGCTCTCTGATACTAATGTTATCTAGTGGGTAGTGAATTGGGGTTGGAAGTTAGGGAACTAAGACTGTAATTGTGTTTTTTTATTAGCTCAATGATTTATTCTGTGTGTCCTTTTATGTTTTTAATCTATAATTTACATAGGGCTAATAATTGCTTTTACCTTTTGTCTATTTCACAGCATAATGTGAATATCATATGAGATAGTTATAAGAATGTTTTTTTGAAAATTTAAAAGCATTCTACATGTATAAATGTTTAGTGAGGACCCTGATAAATGGTTGTGATTAAATGAGAGGTTGTAGGTAAAATGACCAGCACAGTGCCTAACATAGAATAAGCACTTAGTAATAGTGGTTGCTATTAATATTTAACTTGCATATTATATGGTTGCATACTTATAAGTTTCAATTATTTTATATTTCACTTTTTGAAATTTAATAGGATCTAATAGTAATTTTTTGTAAATTTGTTTTTCAAGCTTTTAATTTTGTGTGGTTTTCTTAATTGGAATCCTCCTCCCTCCCCCAAATCTGATCTTTTTAAAAAATATGTATTTGCCCTTTTATAAGTTTTTACATATAAAATAGTTAAAATTTATAATTGAATAGTTGAAAATAAAAATTATAATTTGTTAGTTAGACAAGTATTATATGTGTCTGAGTATTTGGAATTCCATATTTTGAATTGTGACCATTTGAATTATTCAATATATAATTATGTAATAAGGCACTTGATTATTTCAGTAATAGCAGTTGCTTTGAATTATTAATTATATTTCATCCTATATCAGATAAGTAAAATTTGTATTGCATTATTTTTTACAAACAGCAGATATTTTATCTACAAGGAGCAATGTTAGCCAGTTGAAGACAAAAAAGTTCAAAAGCAATGTAAACAATTTAGATCTCATACAGGTAGTCATTTTTTACCTACTTATAATTTGCAATAGTTTCCTTCATATTTTTTTCAAATTATGTTTTATTGTTTTCCCTATCAAAAAAAAATAATCCCATTATAGAGACTGGATGGAGCCTTCTTTCTGTAAACATTAAAGATACTTCATTTCTTTTACAATTCAAAATTATTTAAATTGAAGGTATTCAAGTAGTTTTCCTCTTCCCAAAGAGGAAAAAAGTGTGTTCCTCTGTTCCTCTGTGTGTGTGTGTGTGTGTGTGTGTGTGTGTGTGTGTGTGTGTGTGTGATTTAATCAAGTTTTTTTTTTTTTTTCCAGAACCTTTCCCAAAATGTTAGAAAAAGGATAGAAAAACATTTGCAACTTTTGTTTCACTTGGTGAAGGAGTCAGGAACTATTTGTACATAATAATCCAACATCAGTTTAAGATTTTTGGCTGTCATTTTCTCAAGAGCAAGAAAATATTTTGTTTCCAATTCCTGCATGTTATTTTTTTTATTGGTTGGATTTCCTATTCAGCACCACTTTACTTTCATGCTTTTTGTTACTAATCTGTTAATTTTGAAAGAATAAGTAATTAAAACAGGTTTGAAAGGTTTTGTGTGTGTTTATGTGATATTTTGTTGGAGCGTTTACGAAAGCAATAAAAATACTTGTCCGAATCCTCAAGATGCATATGGTGTCATGAATGTTTTAAAGACAGGAAACCATACAGTCCTATTTTAGGAAATTCTATTTATTTTTAAGTCAAATAAAAATTTTCCCGGCTCTTTAAAGTACCTGACTAGCAAGAGAATTTTTATGGCATCCATTTGCAGGAAAAACAAAAACAAAAACACAATTCTTTTAGTAGATTGAGGTTTGAATATCACAGCTCTTGGAGACTCTAGAGCTTAATTTGGAATTAGTCTATGTTTTCACCCACTTAGTTGCTGTCTTCTTAAAGATGCTAATTTTTCATCTGTTTTTCTTTTTCTTTTTTTTTTTTTTTTTCAGTATAATTACATCATCTCCTTAACCAGGAGAATTGCTGTCTGCTCCTCAGCTCTGTATCATTAATGAAGATCTTTGTTGGGTTTCCTTAACACAGGTTAGTACTTGACTTTTGGTTTGCTCAGACTCACAATCAGGATTTTTCTGACTGTACTATCAGTGCTTTATTTCTTTATTTTTCATGTGATAATTCATTTTCTAAAATTTTTGTATTGTGTTTTCCCATTTTTGTTCTCTATCTTTCATAGAGGTTGTGATAAAAACCAAGCAACCAACCAATTAAATAAACAAAACAAAAACCCCTTCCTGCTTCCTGAAAATCTTGACTCTCTCTATATTTAGTTTCCCTTTCATTTCATTTCTTAATTATTACTACTTTTGAAAACTATTTGTCATCTCTTTTAATCCCACTAGGCCATACTCTAACACTTCTCAAATCTCCCCCTTCCTTATCAGTGTTGTTATGGTTTCCAGAATCTAATGAAGTGATCTGTCTAAAACACAGATACAAACAGATCACTCCTCCTAAGAGACCATTAATAATTCTCCATCACCTACACAGGAAAATTAATCTTAGCATTGAATACAATGATCTAGCCCCTGCCTACCTTCCCCATACTTATTTTGAGAATATGAGAGACTTCATGTAATCCCCAGAATTTACTATGCTGTTTTCTCACCTCTGTGCCTTGACTCAGGTTTTTCCTTGCCTGAAACTTTTTCTTACCCTTTCTTTGCCTAGCTAGGAAGGAAGGCTTTTATCTTTCAAGACTCTGCTTGTATAGCATTACTTCTGGGAAATCTTACTGGCTGGTGGTCATGTGATCCTGTCTCCTTGCAGTCTTTGTTTAACTCCGTCCTAGCTCTTATTTATTTATCTATTGCTATCATTCCCTAGAGAATGAGCTCCTTGAGGGCTCCTTGTAGTTGGTTTTTTGACCAAAGTATTATAAAAAGTATCTCTTGAACTGAACTTTTGTCAGTCCTGTGTAAAAAAGTTGAAAGTGCTGTGAGAAGTGCTGATAAAAACCATGCCAAACAAAAGCACATTACAGGTTACTGATAGCTTTATTGACAGAAAGCAACTGATCCAATAGCCTAAACTTCTTTTTCCTATTCTGAATCCATTCATAATGAGGGAGTGAGCCACAGTATTACACCCTGAAAATCCTGGATCAAGGCAGTTTTCTCTGTTTGCTTTGTGGAACTGTCTGACTTGGACAGTTTTTGGCATGAGTAATAAACTCTCAGATTATTTTAGAAATGATGAGCTCTGTGTAGCAGGTGTATTTCCCAGTGTCTGCTGACAGCAGAAAGAAAAATATGGCTAACTCGTTCCAGCTCCAGAACAACCTCAGTCTGTAGTCATTCTCCAAAAGCCTTTGGCAGGAGATATATTGGAATGCTGACTGTCCATGTTCTTGGAAAGATGGCAATAGGAAAAAAGTTGCTTTCATCAGGCCAATTTTCTTCATTTCTACAGTTCAAGAAGTTTAACCTCCCAAAGAATTTTTAAAAGACAACAGAATTTTAAACATTTCCAAGAAAGCACATTAATGTTAATCTCTGTTTCTACCCATTCTCATAGAACTTGACTTATTCCCCAAATATTTTGGGGAGAAGAATTTCCCTAGAATTCATGGGAAGTAAGCATCAAACTAACAAGGCTTGTATACATTTTGAAGGATACACATACACTTGTTATTTATTTATAACAGAAAGGATGAAAGTAAAAAATGGTCTACAGTTCATGTGAGTTAATTGAAACAGTTCTCCATTGCATTTTTGCTAAATCAGTCAATTAATACTATCTTTTAGCCAATTAATTAGGAGCATATGAAATCATCTTATCATGTTATGAAATATAGAGAAATAACCACCTTTTTAGATATAATTCAAATTTATTTATGGCTGGCTAATAATTATACTGATTACTATTTGATGCTATATGTAATTTTTCTATACCAGTGTTGTCCCTTAAAACTTTCTGTGGTGATGTAAATGTTCTGTCAATGATGTCCAGTAGGGTAGCTAATAGCTACATGTAGCTATTAAGCATTTGAAATGGGGCTAGTGTGACTGAGGAACTGAATTTATAATTTTATTTCATTTTAATTCTAATTTAAATTTAAGGGACACCTGGGTGGCTCAGTCAGTTAAGTCTCTGACTCTTGATTTCAGCTCAGGTCCTCATAGTTCCTGGGATCGGGCCCCACATCAGGCCCTGTGTGGACATCACAGAACCTGCTTGGGATTCTCTCTCTCCCTCTCCCTCTGCCCCTCCTCAACTCATGCATGTGTACATGCACACACACTCCCTCTCTCTCAGAATAATAAGTAAATAATAAACTTAAAAACATTTATGTTTAAGCAGCCACATGTGACTAGTCGCTACCATGTTGGACAGTGCAGATCTAGGCTATAAAATGCCAGCAGTAAAGTTTTTTTTGTTTTTTTTTTAAAGCTTAGGTGTAAGGAAAGTATCCATTCTCTCCAATGCTGATTATATATCTTTGTCTTAGTTCCCTAATGCAAATTATTGTATCAAAAATATCTTCATGGCCTGAAAAACTCTTTTTTTTTTGTTTTATTTAAATTCCAGTTAGTTAACATATGGTATTTCAGGTGTACAATATAGTGATTCAACACTTCCTTACATCACCTAGTACTCATCACCAATGCACTCCTTAATCCCTATCACCTATTTAACCTATCATTCTCCACACCTCCCCTCTGGTAACCATTAGTTTGTTCTCTATAATTAAGAGTCTGTTTCTTGGTTTGCCTCTCTCTCTCTTTTTTTCCCTTTGCTCATTTGTTTTATTTCTTAAATTCCACATATGAGTGAAATCATATGATATTTGTCTTTCTCTGACTGACTTATTTCACTTTAGCATTATACTCTTTAGTTCCATCCACACTGTTGCAAATAGCAAGATTTCATTCTTTTTGATGGCCAAGTAATATTCATCTATTCATTCATCTATTATCTATCCATCAGTCAATGGACACTTGGGCTCTTTCTATAATTTGGCTATCATAGATAATGCTGCTATAAACATCAGGGTAGATGTGTCCCTTTGAATTAGTATTTTTGTATTCTTTGGGAAATACTTGGTAGTGTGATTGCTGGATGTATTTGATATTTTTAAGAGAACTGGATAGTTTAAAAGGATACTGGCATTGTTCTCAAGGTATCTATAACTTAGGTACAGAAAAGTCAATGAATGGTACTAACTCTGAATTAATAATTTTAGTATAGACTAACTGGCACCTTTTGTAAAATTCTTTCATTATATTTGCTGAGAATCTCTAAGACCTGGTTAATAGTTTTGGAAAACTGAGACCAGAAATTTTATACACTAATCACCATCTAAGAATTTCACCATTATGATGATGTAATCAAATGATTTTATCAAATTAAAGTCTGCACATTGGTGTTTAAAGGTAGAGGGAATTCCCAAAGGGAGAAAGTTAAAGGACAAGGGCAAAGGAAGGAATGAGGTAAATAAACTGATTTGACTTAGGAACTCTGAAGTGGTCTAGAATATGTTCACAGATTTTTAATTAGTCTTTATTGTGATTCCCAATTGCTTCAGAGTTCTGGAAAGATGGATATTAGGAAAGTGAGAAGATAAGGAAAATTTTCCTGGAAGATATTGTTGCTGAGTGGGAGGAAATGAAATTGATGGATAGCTTGAGTAGTCCATCATCACCATAAACATCATCATCATCATCATCATCATCATCATCATCAGAAGTGTGGTCTAACCCCACTTAGTGCTTCTGTTGGATCGGAATTAAAATCTCTTTTAATTGCTATCCATTCTTTATCTCAACTGGTTCTTTATTATCTCATTTTGTAGAAGATTACTGTCTTCAATGAAAGTATGAAATGTTTGCTATACAACACTTTATTTTTTAAAAAAGTTTATTTGCTTATTTTGAGGGAGAGAGGGAGAGAGACAGCAAGAGAGGGAGCCAGGGAAGGGTGGGTTGGGGCGGGGGGGGGGGGGTGGGGAGAATCCCAAGCACAGAGCCTGACGGGAGGGCTCAAACTCACAAACCATGAGCTGATGACCCGAGCCTAAACCTAGAGTCTGACGCTAACTTACTGACTGAGCCACCCAGGCACCCCTGCTGTACGACATTTTAATGTTGCTTGGTTAGTGCCTAAGCAATTTTGCTGTGTGAAAAGTCACTGTCACCCTTATCTGTAGCAGTCTCCTCCAAAGCAGTCAAATAAGGAAACTACAGTGAATATTCTACCACACATAGAGGTGAGAGTTCCACCAATCTGAAACTAAGTTAGCAATTCTAAACAATAGAAATGCATTATTTCAGAGTAGATAAAAACAGATTCAAGTCTTTCCCCTTAATTAAAATAAAACTCATTGAAGTGACATAAAGCATAGGGAATATAGTCAATAATATTGTAGTAACTTTTATATGATAACAGATGGTAACTAGACTCACTGTGGGGATCATTCTGTAATGTGTAGAAATATCGAATCACTATGATGTACACCTGACACTAATAGGATATTGCGTGTCAGTTATACTTCAATTGAAAAAAAGGACTTGATTCACTTTCTCTTTTAGTCATATTAAATTTTTAGTGATGTGCATGTACCTCTGGGCAGGCAGGTTCTACTTAGATTCTCAAGTAAAAAAGCCAAATAAAATGTCTTAAGATGTTCTTGGAACAGTTAGAAGCATGAAGTGCCAAAAAATTTCATGAGAAAAAGACAACCTGTTTTCTCAAGATTTCTAGTCCAGCTAGAGAAATTCAAGAAAGAGGAGATTCTTAACTCCTAACATTATCTTTAGTTTGTGGAAGAGAAAACAAAGACCAGAAGTTAAGTAACAGAAAGCAGAGTGGTCAAATCTGCTTCTTTGCTTGATAGAAAAGACAAAGTGTGTGCATGTGTGCATGCATGGTGGGGCACAGATGTAAAGTGCGGGCCTTCAAGGGCTCAAGGTCAGACAAAACAATGAGTATGGAAACTGGTTTGCTTCCAATTTCCAATTTGTTTCCAATTTTTAAAATGGTTTAATGAATATATTCAAAATCATCGTCTTC
This sequence comes from Panthera leo, assembly GCF_018350215.1. NCBI lineage: Eukaryota > Metazoa > Chordata > Mammalia > Carnivora > Felidae > Panthera > Panthera leo. The sequence continues at coordinate 45,064,876 of NC_056695.1, forward strand.
TTTTTATTCATCAGCATCTTTCCTATGTCTTTTCTTCAAACCATAGCAAGGATTTTATTAAGCAGCAATACATAGACAAAAGAAATTGGCAAATATTTTGAGTCAACATTTTATTTTTTAAGTCTGGCATTTTTTTAAAATCACATATTAATTCACTTTTTTCCTCTCGGAAGCAAACTGTCATTCCTCTCAAGTCACACACTTACCTGTGGCTTTGGTTGCTTTCATTTCTCTATTTCATCATTAATGTTACATCAGAACTTTATACAAAAGTAGTTTTTCATTTCCCTTTTATCAACTCCTCTGCCTCTTCCCACTTTTTATTCCATTTCCTTAAAAGGAAACAGACATTTATTATGTGCCTACTATTTGCCAAGGTCTTTGCTTTTCCCATTTGCAGATAAGAAAATGGGAGCTTCAAGAAGTTATGTAACTTGCCTAAGGTCACATAGATAATTAATGGATGACTTTGAAATCTTCATCTGCCTGACTCTAAGACCCTTTCTCTCCAGTATGGCTTGTTTAATCCACTTGCAGGCACTCCACAGCTCTATTCATGCTTCCACTTTTATTCCCTTCTCTTCTCTCTTCTTTGGCAACAATTTTTTTCTATACATTTTACTTCTTCTTTGTGCCTTTCCAGCTTTCTGTTACCACTCAAACTCTTTTCCTTTTCTCCTAAATCATAGTTTTGTTATTCTTCTAGTGAGAAAGCAGACAATCGCACTTTTGGATTCAGTGTCTTAAAATTGTTTATATCTCCTGGCTTTGTAATTCTAAATTATTCTGAAGAAATCACCAGAGATGTCTGCAAAATGTATATACAAGAAGGAAATCCAAGCATTATTTGTAGTTTTGAAAATTAGAATAACTTAAATACTTAACAGTAGGGTTAAACATGGGTTAAATAAATCCTAGAAGATATATTAGATAATTGACTATTACAGAGTTAAGTAAGGTAACAAATACTTAATGACATAGAAAAATGTTCATCAGCTATTATTTAAAAATTCATTTCTTATGAAAACTCATTTATGATAAAGCTATTCTGCATATAAAAGAGATTTAAACTATTTCAAGAAAAATGAATACCTATGTCTACCACCCAATTACTAAAATGAACATTACCAACTTCTATAAATCTCCCTGTATGATACCATATGATGGTAGATGCAAGAAACAAAAAAAAAAATCTTAGAAGATAGAAAAATGGTAGTAGTATTTTTAGTATAACTTAATTTAGTGAAAAAACATGTAGAGTAGAATATTAACAGTTGTTACCTCAGTTGATGGCATTGAAGATAAATTTAATATAATTTCTAACTTATGTTTCATCCTTTTTCAATGAATATTGATTAGGTTGTAATAAAAATACATAACAAATGTTTATATATATGTAACTTTATTATTATCTTCAGTGAAAAGGGTAGATTGAAAATTCAAGAAAATCCTTTTTTCCTTGGAGGCTGGAGAGACAAACATCAGAGACTGGAAAAGGGTTGTTTATGATTCACCATCAAACACAAAAGTCTTTAATTATCATTCTTAATCAGTATAGCAATATTAATTCCTTTTGGGCACAAGCTCTGTGCTAGGTGAATTGTGCAAAAGAACCCTAAGTGTGTACGTGTCCTAGGTGTTCAGACTAGGCAGAGGAGATTCTCTCTAGTTGCAATGGTCAAATAGCTTATCAAGGAGGAAGGCTTTGATTTGGATTTTATAGGATATGGAAGATTTAGATCAGCATTGTCAAATTCTTTGGCCTTAGGCCTCTTTTAAAATACTCTCCAAAAGCATTTAGGACCGCAAAGAGTTTTTGCTTATATGGGTTATATCTCTTTGTACTTATCATATTAAATTCAAATCAAGAAAATCAATAAGTATCTATTAATTTATTTTAAAATAAATTACATGTTAACAAAAATAATATATTCTTATGAAAAATCATTATATTTTCCCAAAATGAAACCAGTTAGTGAGGAAACTATTGTTTTACATTTTACATTTTAGTGTATGACTTAATAGAAGACAGTTGGATTCTCATATCTGCTTCTTTGTGATATTACACATCATATAGCCTCTGGAAAATTCCACTGTACACTTGCAAGAGAATGAGAGTGAAAGGCAAATAGCATCTCAGTGTTATAATGAACATAGTGTTGATGTCATGAACCTCCTGAGAACCTCTGTGAGAATTACTGATTAAAACAGACCGGGAGCAAAATAGAGGGATGGCATAGTCTCAATGCTGGGAAAGCATAAGGTATATCAGAGAAAGTGAACAGACCAATCTGGTAGTTGCAAAATATTCACATGGGGGAAAGTGGGAGAGATATTGCTAGACATGTGGGTTTTGGAGAATCGTATCATCTCAAAACATACCAGCTTCCTTATTTACGTCTATAGTCACAGATCTCTACTTTTGGCTTCAGAAAGTTCCAGGCAGGAATGATTGAAGAGAAATTTACACTTAGTTCCAGGCAATAATAAGTTATGTGGCTGGCAGTTATTTATTGATTGATTGCTTTATTCATTCAATTTATTTGGTATCTGCTACATTCCAAGCATCAAGTAAGAGATAGTGATGCAAAGATGATAATGACATAATCCTACCCTAAAGCAGCTCTCAATTAAGTGGGAGATTCAGATATTAAAAGATAAGTGATACATTCTTTAAACTGGAGGATCACAGAGGGAGAGCAGCTAACTCTGACTGAGAGGCATGGTGGACAGGTTGTGGGGTAGGTAGAAAGTCTTAAAGGTTGAAGTCCTAAATGCCAGCAACCAGTCATATCTAACCATGGTGAGAAATACCAGAAGGACAGGGATGACAATTATAGTACCAGAGTTAATACAGTAGATGTGGGGGAATGCTCAGTACTGCAGAATAATCATTCTGACTATATGTTCTCTTACAGAAAGTAGAAATGTACAAAGCCTCTTTCCCCTAAAGTCCTACAGAATCTTTCCACTGGCATGCCTGGGAGACACCGCCAATTACCTTAGTGTCTCTCTTCACTTGCATCATCTTTTTCAGTGTTTTGGGTCTCTTCTGTGACTCGGTAACTGGAGCGAAGGGGAGGAAGAAATGTAATCACAACCGCTTTAAACCAGGTACTGGGAACACCTTTACCAGCCCATATCATTATGAAAAGGTAAATAAACAAAGAACCTGTCTCCCAGCACCACCTGCAGGGAACAAAGAAGTCTGCAGCAAGATTCAATACTTCCTTCTCTGCCAAAGTATCTTTAATTTAACATTCCTTTATTGAGCATCTACTAAGTAAAGAGACTGATTTTAGTTGCTGAGGAGAACACAAAGATCAATAAGAGATCATGCACGCATCCCCTAAGGAACATTATTAGAATTTGGGTATTTTTGTAGTGATGAGAGTAGGTTGGAAGGAACTGATTAAATCTAAGAGAATCAAGTTTCTTTTGAACAGATTGAAAATAAAGCAAATACTGCATTGCTTTTTTAGGTTCTCCATTGATAGAAACTAAGAACAAAGGTGATTTCAGTTTTAAGTAGTGATGTAATGAAGTCTGCTTTTGAGACTTCAAGTCCGTTGAGCTTATAACGTGACGAGAAAGGTTTGTGTTGCCTACCAATATATGTGGACCAGTTAAGGTTGCTCTTTTCCTAATTTAAGGCTATCCCCAAACAGATGCCTTATGGGATAGCTGTCTGCTGGCTATCAGAGGGATTGGATGGAAGAAGATACATGACTTTGTATAAATCCATAAGCACCTATTTGAAATAAAATCAAAGTGTATTCTCATAAGAGCCTTTTACTTTCCTTATCAAGTCATGTCCTAGGAGCTAGGGAGAAAGAGATTTCTAGAAGTTCCCAGACTTGTATAGTCTTAACAAACAAGCATGAAATTTTTTTCTGATTTCTAGCATTTAAAATAGGAGAATGCACAAGAAACAAAATAAATTAAGTGAGCATTTGTAATACCCTTAGAACACAGAAAGACATCTGCTGGCTGAGTGATAAAGACTAGGAATAAAGCTGATCTGCAGGATGGCTGTTATTGTTTTTCTTTGTCTAGATTTGGAGTCTATATATACAGGCAGGTTTTTAGGGGGAGCACCCAGTCAGCTATTACCCCTATCACCCATCCTAAAAACCCAGACAATGCTTACATGACTTTAAGTAGTCATATTCTTGTGTTTCCAGTCTTTTTTTTTTAATTTTTTTTAACGTTTTATTTATTTTTGAGACAGAGAGAGACAGAGCATGAACGGGGGAAGGGCAGAGAGAGAGGGAGACACAGAATCAGAAGCAGGCTCCAGGCTCTGAGCCATCAGCCCAGAGCCCAACGCGGGGCTTGAACTCACGGACCACGAGATCGTGACCTGAGCTGAAGTCGGACGCTTAACCAACTGAGCCACCCAGGCGCCCCATTTCCAGTCTTTTTAACTAGGCATTGAAACATCCTAATGCAGATTAAGTCTTGAACCAACACTCCCAATTGAACTTCTTCCAAAATCATACCATGAGGTATAGAAGCAATGGACTGGTAAGGTAAGTAAAATAACACACCGTCAGAAGTAAGGGGATCTTAGATATTATGTAGTCTAGTATTTCTCAAAATGTGGGTCATCTATCTGCAGAAGAATTTCTTGCCTCATTACAAATGTAGACTCTTGGGCTACATATCAAAGCTAATCAATTTCTTTTTTTTTAATGTTTATTTATTTTTGAGAGAGAGAAAGAAAGAGTGCAAGCTGGGGAGGAGCAGAGAGAAAGGGAGACACAGGACCCGAAGCAGGCTCCAGGCTCTGAGCTGTCAGCACGGAAACTGATGCAGGGCTTGAACTCACACTGAGATCATGACCTGAGCTGAAGTCGGACACTTAACCTACTGAGCCACCCAGGTGCCCCAAAGCTAATCAATTTCAATTCCCTGGGTGGCATCCAAGAATATGCATTGTTAACTAACTCCCTAAATTGATTTGTGCATTAAGGTTTGGGAACCACTAATCTCATCGCAGTGCTTCATATTACAGGTGAGGAAATAATATCAGAAAAGTCAAGTGATTTGGCCTAAGTGACATAACCAGTCAGAGGCAGGAACTGGACTCAAATCCTTTGACTCCCAGATTAGAATTTTTACAATTATAAATAGTTTGTGTCTATTTGTAAAGTCTCAATAAGCCTCAATGAAAGAGAGAAATTTGAGTTCTTTGTTCCTTGACATTCCCCCCAAATTTAATACTAATGATTTGCCATTGGTAAGTTCCTAGTACTTGCTAAGTAAGCTGTTGCCTTGGAATTTAGGGAATATCAACTATAGAAGCTTGTGGACAAAAGGATTTTGTTATCTTGTTACTGTCCCATTCACATCACAATAAGACAAGCAAAATCATTTATCAACAAGAATGTGTATTCATTTTTCTTAAATCACAAGAGAACAATAAAAGGTAAACAGAAAATCCTGCTACCAGTGTTAAACAAGAATATCCCACCATCTATAACAACATACCATATGGTATTTCCCTACCTTGGTCAGTATTTCACCTAACAATTTATTGCTAGGCGTCTTGGCAGCAAGCTGTGCAAGTTGAAGTGGAATCTGATTGAGGTGAGTTAATTAATGTGGTGGCAGCTTGGAATGTTGTCCAGCTGCCAGTGAGAATTATGTTTGTTTGCCTTTGGCCCAAGTGTGAAATGGCTGGCTGTTGATTTCAGAAGTGTGAGTGTACATTTTTATATCTCACACGAATGAATACATTTTTTGTATCCTACACATTTGGGGAAATGCTAAAATTTATTGGGTAATGTTATTTACCACTTGTGTGGCAGAAAGAGAAAAGTGGAATTTCGCCCCAGAGGTTGACTTTGCATCTGTAGAAAAAGCAAAAGCAGGTGGCATATAAATCCACGAACAGGTAAATAAGCCATCTGAAATTAGGTCATCTGGGCTAATGTTTTCAGGAATAAGTTTTAAAAGGAGGTAAGCAAAATTTGAACCAGAAAAGAATAACTTTTGTAATGATAAAAGGATTCTGAAAGTAGAAAACATAATTTTAAATTTCCCTTGAAAGGAATGGCTTTTGAATTTACTACTTAGTTACATTTAGAATTTTTATTTTCTTTTCACCAAACACAACCCTCTATTGAAGACATTATCTCTCTGTGCAATCTTCCTTTCTATTAGTAAAGATGGCGGGATTCCTGTGACGAGTTTTTGATGTAAAGGTACTGTATCACTTTGGCCATTGTTACTGATATGAGCAGGGGTTCTCCAACTCAGGTAGTCCGTAACTGACACTAAGCCAGCACAGTTCAAAGTACACTCGAAGGGTGTCAGATATTACTGTTCTCCTATTTTTTCTATGTAAAATACTATTAAGATATAGTGACGACAAAAGTTTACTTTAGTAGATTAAGGATATGAATACTTAAAATTTTAATATATACATACATTTATTTCTTTCCATATTTTGAAGACTAAAACTAAAGGAAATGGCAGGCAGGAGATATAAGACCAAATAATACAAAGAAACATTTACAAACCTAACAAAAAAAGGATTACCAGAAAGCCTTTTTGATGATAAAAAGATTTTCTTAAATTTTGATGTTGCCATGAGCATATTAACAAAACTTAAAATAAAAGTGTTTACCCTTTGGAAGATACTAAACAAAATTAGTTTGTCAAGTAAAACTCTAGCAAAAACAGTATTTTAAATGTAGACAGTGTAGAAGTGTAGAGAAAAAAAAAAACACAATGCAGTGCTTACCCCCTAAAAGCTTTTTTTTTTTTTTTGAGAGAGAGAGAGAGAGAGAGAGAGAGAGAGAGAGAGACAGAACATGTGCATGTGCACAAGCTGGGGAGAGAAAGAGAGAGAGAGAGAGAGAGAGAGGAGGGAGGGGGAGAAAGAGAGAGGATCGTAAGCATTTAAGTGGGCAACACGCTCAGCACAGAGACCAAGACAGGGCTGTATCCCACGACCCTGGGATCATGACCTGAGCTGAAACCAAGAGTTGGAGGCTCAAGTGACCGGCCACCCAAGTGCCCTTTTCCTCCCAAAAGCTTTTAATCTAAGAAAATGATGATAAGGGTGCCTGGGTGGCTCAGTTGGTTAAGCATCCAACTTTGGCTCAGGTCATGATCCCATGGTTCATGAATTTGAGCCCTGCGTAGGGTTCTGTGCTGACAGCTCAGAGCCTGGAGCCTGCTTCAGATTCTGTGTCTCCCTCTCTCTCTCTGCCCCTCCCCCATGTGTGCTCTGTGTGTCTCTCTCTTTCTCAAAAATGAATAAACATTAAAAAAAATTTTTTTTAAGATAATATGATGACAGTTTTAAAACTTTTATTCAGATGAGTGGTACTTTGAGCTTTTGATTTTATTTTTTTGGAAGGTAGAGAAAAGTAATTAAAAAAATGTTTATTTATTCATTTTGAGAGAGAAGGAGAGTGCAAGCAGGGGAGGGGCAGAAAGAGAGGAGAGAGAGAGAATCACAAGCAGGCTCTGTACTCTCAGTGCTGAGCCTGATGTGGTGCTCCATTTCATAAACGGTGAGATCTGACCTGAGCCAAAATCAAGGGTTAGATGCTTAACGGACTGAGCCACCCAGGGACCCCAAGAAAGGTAATTTTTTTTATCACATGCTAAATAATAGAATATGATAATGTTTCCTTCCCCCCTCCCCGCCCCGAGGGTATTTGCTATAGTGTTATTTATGATGCTTTTTCTCTGCTAAAAATTTTTAGTAGTAGAAGGATTGTTATAATTATATGCAGTTAGCTACTGGTTACTTTCTTATTTTTCTTTATTTGATACGGCAACTTAAAATATGAGAGAGACATTTTGTGCCTACCTTTCACAACCCTGGTAAATATTACTGTACTTTTCACATTATAGTGTTATCGTATCCTTGACCTTTCAGGCCAAAGTAAGCCTCTGAGTCTTGTTTTAGATTACTGTCAGAGTGAATAAGAAATCAGACATTTTAATCTAATATACACCCTATGAGTATCTCATAAGATCAAACCCTATCACAGATAGCTGACCTGAGAATGAACTTTTGTAAATTATTTAGTTGCTATTAAAAATTTTTAAATTTAATTTTGCATAGATACGCTAGATAAATGTTTCCCCTTAAACTTTTCTGATGGTTATGGTATGTTTACAAGTATGTAATAACGATGGAGGATACTTTTGTCCCAAATTTGATTGTTGCTCTCACATAAACTTTACATTTACAAAGTTAACATATTAAATACTATTGGTGAGATGCTAAGCTTAAAAAAAAAGTAGGTTTATTTTAGAAAAATTAGGGCCAATTAATTAATACAAATATTAATGAAGTGTCCTCAAATAATTTTAACATCAGGAGATTAAAATAACACTACATTATAGGTTTTTAAAACACTATGAAAAATCATATACTTTCTATGTGAAAAATGCTACATCAATGAGGAATGATATAAGTTCAAATAAAATCAGTTCTGTGTCATAGGTAATTTATAAGAAGTTTTCACTGCCTTTAGTTTTTGAGTTCTGCCTTCACTTTGGGCAGTTTCTTAAGTTCTGTGTGATAACATTTGAATTATTTAATGCTAAATGTTAAAATTATTGAAATTAAAAATTATTCTCATCTTAGTGAACTTGAGATTTTATTAAGCATCAAGAATTAATTCGAATGCTTCTTCATTTTTCCATCTGCTCTTTTCAGATATAAGTGGATTAGTGAAGTAATAGAATCATGGATTCATAGAACTTTAGATGTTGAAGAGACTTCAGGTTTTTCAGTCTGTGAAATATAAGGTGAGTAAACCTATGTCTAGAGATTTAAAGAGACTTGCTGAAAGATCATGAAGCAAATCATGGATGAAGCCAGGTTTGGGACTCAGATCTGTAGGTCCAGTGTGCTTTCCACCTGCATTAAAAATTGTCCTTAATAACCATATATTTAATTTCTTAGAACAGTTTGAGGTTTATAGGAAGATTCTGAAGATAGTTCAGAGACTTCTCCTTTACCCCACATCCATTCTCCCTTATTATTAACATTATGCAATAATGTGGTATATTTGTCACCATCAATGAACCCATATTGGTTCATTATTATTATTAACATTTATTTATTATTTTGAGAGAGAGAGTGCATATGTGCTGGAGGGGCAGAGAGAGAGGGAGAGAGAGAATCCCAAGCAGGTTCTTCACTGTCAGTGCAGAGTCCAATGTGGGGCTCCAACTGATGAACCACGAGACCATGACCTGAGCCAAAATCAAGATGCTCAACACATAGAGCCACCCAGGTGCCCCCTTGGTCCATTATTATTAACTAAAGTTCATATGCTTTCAGATTTCATTACTTTTTACCTAACATTCTTTTTCTGTTCTAAGATTCCATCCCAGACCCCACATTACATTGGGTTGTCATGTCCCCTATGTTCCTCTTGTTTATGACAATTTTTCAGACTTTTCTTGTTTTCAGTGACCTTGACAGTTTTGAAAAGTACTGTCAGGTATGTTGTAGACTGTCCCTCACTTGAGATTTGCCTTATGTTTTTCTCATGATTAGATTTGTTCTGGGTTTTTAGGAGAAAGTCCACAGAGGTAAAGTGCCATTATTATCTATCATATCAAGGATATATACTATCACTGTGACTTATCACTTTTGGTGTTGACCTGCATTGGATGGTAGTGTCTGTCAGGTTTTTCCATTATAAAGTTACTCCCCCTGCCCTTTTCCACCTTTTCATACTATACTCTTTGGAAGAATTTACTATGTGCAGCTCACACTTAGGGAGGGAGGAGTTATGCTCCTATTCCTTGAGGGTGGAGTATATGCATAAATTATTTGGAATTCTCCTGCAAAGGAGATCTGTCTCTTCTCCCTCATTAATTTATTCCTGTATTCAATTTATTAAACTCAGTATAGGCTCAAGGATATTTATTTTATGTTCTGAGTTATAATCTGAGTATTCCCCACTTTTTGGAAGTTGACATGACATTACTTCATTTTTACAAGAGACCTACATCAGTACCTTTTTTGCTAACTGAAAGAAATCCAAAGAGGATTTTCATATTTACACAAAAAGGCAAAAAGCGAAAATAGCATTCAGCATTTGTTTTTCAGCGAGCTGCTATAGAGGCAGTGGGTACCCTGAGCAGGGAGAGTAACACTGTCAAGTCCTTCCCAGAAACTACACTCAGCATTTCAGCATCAGGGTACTGTAGCTTTGAATTCTGTCTGTGAGCATCTGTGCTTTATCTCTATTTGTTCTGTGCATTCATTAGCAAGGTGTGCCCTAAGATATCAGAAAAGCTGAAGAGACGTTATTTTTTGGGTCTGAGAACTCTCAAGATTTTTTCCACATAATTAATGGTATTTGATTCTTCACTTTACACCATTTTGGCTTACAAAAAAGGTTTCACGGGAACGTTCTACTTTTGGACAGCAGGGGAAACCTGTGCTACTCTGTTTAGATCTTTGCTCAAATTGTTCCTGCTTTGGCCGTTGAGAGCTCTTGCAGTTGGCTCCTATGCCTTTTTGACATCCCCCTATTACTGTGTGCGTGTGTGTCACTTCCTTACTCTGGAACTATAAGATGCTCCAGGCTCATTTTATATTTCCTGCCTCAGTCCTAAAATTAGCCAGGTCTCCAAGGAGCTCTGAGACCTTTTATTGGAAAATGGTATTAGAAACCAGGAGGTAGGCACTAGGTGTGATTGTTGCTTACTGCTGTGTCATTGCATCTAGGCTCTCTCAAGTGACAAAGAAAGGACATATATGAATGATACCAGCTCATGTACATACATATATCTGTATTTATGTAACCAGTTCTATATAAAGTTAAACATGAATTCATACTGACAGCTCCAAATCTAATTCAGTATATCTTTTGTAAAGTTCTTTTATTTAGTTTTATATTGCAAATGTAATATATTCTTTTTTATTGAGGTGATGTTCATATAACATAGGATTAACCATTTTAAAGTATATAATTCAGTGGTACTTACAGTATGTTAACAGTCAGGTACCACCTCTATTTAATTCAAAAACATCTTCATCATCCCCAAAGAAAATCTCTGAACAATTAAGCAGTCACTTTCTATTCCTCTCTTTCTCCGCCCCTGGCAACCACTAATCTGCTTTCCTTCTCTGTGGATTTAAATATTCTGGGTATTTGAAATAAATGGAATCATACATGATGTGATCTTTAACATTCTTTTTTTTTAATGTTCTTTCACTTAGCATAATATTGTGACATTCATCCATGTGGTAGCAAGTATCAGAATGCCATTCTTTTTATTGAGGAATAATATTTCCACATATATATACATATATATATATATATATATATATATGTATATATATATATACATACACACACCACATTTTTGTTTATCCGTTTATATGTTGGTAGACATTTGGGTTGCTTCCATATTTTGGCTATTATGAATACTACTCTATGAATATAGGAATATAAGTTTCTGTTTGAGTCTCTTTCAGTTCTTTTGGGTATCTACCTAGGAACGGAATTGCTCAGTCATATGGTAAATCTATGTTTCATTTTTTTAGAAACTTGCCATACCGTTTTCACAGCAGCTGCACCATTTTACATTTCCACAAGCAATGTACAAGTGCTACGTTCTACATATGCTTATCAATACTGTTTTTTAAAATTATAGCTCTCTTAATTGTTGTGAAGTGGTATCGCATTGGGGATTTGATTTGCATTTCCCTAATGACTTATGATATTGAGCATCTTTTCATGTGCTTATTGGTTATTTGTGTGTCTTCTTTGGAGAAATGTTTTTTGAAGTCTTTTGCCCATTTTTAAATTGGGTTGTTGATCTTTTTGTTGTTGAGTTGTAAGAGTTCTTTATGTATTCTAGATATTAAACACTTATCAGATATATTATTTTTTTTAATTTTTTTTTTCAACGTTTTTTATTTATTTTTTTTGGGGGGGGACAGAGAGAGACAGAGCATGAACAGGGGAGGGGCAGAGAGAGAGGGAGACACAGAATCGGAAACAGGCTCCAGGCTCCGAGCCATCAGCCCAGAGCCTGACGCGGGGCTCGAACTCACGGACCGCGAGATCGTGACCTGGCTGAAGTCGGACGCTTAACCGACTGCGCCACCCAGGCGCCCCCAGATATATTATTTGTAAATATTTTATTTTATTTTTTGGGTTCTTTTGAATCCGTGATAGTGTTCTTTTCTGCACCAAAGTTTTAAATTTCAATGAAGTTCCACAATGTATTTTTTTCCTTTCATTGCCTATGCTTTTGGTATCATATTTAAGAAACTATTGTCAGTTTCCATTGAAACTGGTTAAAATCAGTTAACCACTGATGTGAATATTTAGACCTGGGCTCTCAATTCTATTCCACTGGCCTATGTGTGTATCTTTATGCCACTACTACACTGTTTTGAATACTGTAGCTTTTTTTTTAACGTTAGTAATTTATTTATTTATTTTTATTTTAATTCCAGTATGGTTAACACAGTGTTCTATTAGTTTCAGGTGTGTAATATAGTGATTCAACAATTGCATACATCACCCAGTGTTCATCACAAGTGCCTTCCTTAATCCCCATCACCTATTTCACCCATCCCCCCGTCCACCTCCCCAGTGGTAACCATCAGTTTATTCTCTATTGTTAAGAGTTTGTTTCTTAGTTTGTCTCTCTCTTTTTCTCCTCTTTGTTCATTTGTTTTGTTTCTCAAATTCCACATATTAGTGAAATCATATGGTATTTTTCTTTCTCTATTTCACTTAGCATTATACACTCTAGCTCCATCCCTTTCCATTGCAAAATCGTTGCAAATGGCAAGATTTTGTTCTTTTTTATGGATGAGTAATATTCCACTGTATGTATGTATGTATGTATGTATGTATGTATGTATGTGTGTATGTATACCATATCTTTATCCATTTATCCATTAATGGACATTTGAGCTGCTTCTATAGTAGTTTGGCTATTGTAAATAATGCTGCAATAAACACAAGAGTACATGTATCCCTTTGACTTAGTGTATTCTTTGGGTAAATACCCAGTAGTGCAATTGCTGGATCATAGGGTAGTTCTACTTTTAACTTTTTTAGGAACCTCCATACTGTTTTCCAGAGTGACTGTATGAGTTTGCATTCCCACCAGCAGTGCACAAGGGCTCCCCTTTCTTCACATCCTTGCCAACACTTATCATTTCTTGTGTTGTTGATTCTAGCCATTTTGACAGGTGTGAGGTGATATCTCATTGTAGTTTGGGTATGCCTTTTACTGATGATGAGTGATGTCTCAGCATCTTTTTATGTGTCTGTTTGCTATCTGTATGTCTTTTGGAGAAGTATCTGTTCCTGTCTTCTACCCATTTTTAAATTGGATTATTTATTTTTTGAGTGTTGAGTTGTATAAGTTCTTTATATATTTTGAATACTAATCCTTTATTGATTATGTCATTTCCAAATATCTTCTTCCATTCAGTAGATTGGAGTTTAGTTTTATTGATTGTTTCATTCATTGTGCAGAAGCTTTCTATTTTGATGAAGTCCCAATAATTTGCTTTTATTTCCTTTGCCTCAGGAGACATATCTAGAAAAGTGTTGCTTTGGCTGATTGTCAGAGAAATCACTGCCTGGGTTCTCTTCCAGGATGTTTATAGTTTCAGGTCTTACATTTGGGTCATTAATCTATTTTGAATTGATTTATATGTATGGTATAAGAAAGTGGTCCAGTTTCATTCTTTTGAATGTTGCTGTCCAGTTTTCCCAACACCATTTGTTGAAGAGACTGTCTTTTTCCCATTGGATATTCTTTACTCCCTTGTTGAAGATTAATTGACCATATAGCTGTGGGTTTATTTCTGGGTTTTCTGTTCTGTTCTATTGATCTATGTGTCTATTTTTATGCCAGAAGTATACTGTTTTAATTACTACTGCTTTATAATATAACTTGAAGTCTGGAATTGTGATACCTCCAGTTTTGTTTTTCTTTTTCAAGATTGCTTTGGCTATTCAGGGTGTTTTGTGTTTCCATACAAATTTTAGGATTGTTTGCTCTAGTTCTGTGAAAAATGCTTTGGCATTTTGATAGGGATTGCATTAAATGTGTAGATTGCTTCAGGTAGTATAGACATTTTAACAATATTTGTTCTTTCAACCCATGAGAATGGAATGTCTTTCCATTTCTTTGTGTCATCTTCAATATCTTTTATCAGCATTTTATAGTTTTCAGAGCACAGGCCTTTCATCACTTTGGTTAAGTTTATTCCTACATATTTTATTGTTTTGGTGCAATTGTGAATGGGATTGTTTTCTTAATTTATATTTCTGCCACTTTATTATTAGTATACAGGAAACAACAGATTTCTGTAGATGGATATTGTACCCTGTGACTTCACTGAATTCATTTATGAGTTCTAGTAGTTTTTTGGTGGAGTCTTTAGGGTTTTTCTATATGTAGTAACATGTCATCTGCAAATAGTAGGAGTTTTACTTTTTCTTTACTGATTTGGATGCCTTTTTATTTCTTTGTGTTGTCTAATTGCTGTGGTTAGGACTTTCAGTATTATGTTGAATAAAAGTGGCGAGAGTGGACATCTTGCTCTTCACCTTAGGGAAAAAGCTCTCAGTTTTTCACCACTGAGTATGATGTTGGATGTGAGTTTTTCATATAAGACCTTTATTATGTTGAGGTATGTTCCCTCTAGGCCTGCTTTGCCGAGAGTTTTTATCATGAATTGATGATGTACTTTGTGGAATATTTTTTATGCATCTATTGAAATGATCATATGATTTTTGTCCTTTCTCTTATTGATGTGACATATCACATTGATTGTTTGATGAATTTTGAAACACCTTTGATTCCCAGGAATAAATCCTGCTTGATTGTGGTGTATGATTTTTTAATGTATTGTTGCATTCAGTTTGCTATTGTTTTATTGAGGATATTTTCATCTATATTCATGAGAAATATTGGCTTGTAATTCACTGTTTTTGTGGTGTCTTTATCTGTTTTTGGTATCAGTGTGATACTGGCCTCATAGAATGAATTTGGAAGTTTTCCTTCTTCTTTTATTTTTTGGAATAGTTTGAAAAGAATAGGTATTAACTCTTCCTTAAGTATATTGTAGAATTTGCCCATGAAACCATCTGGTCCTGGAGTTTTGTTTTTGGGGAGTTTTTTTTTTTTTTTTTTTTTACAATTCAATTTCACTGCTGGTAATTGATCTGTTCAAATTTTCTATTTCTTCCTGCTTTTTTAAAAAAAAGCTTATTTATTCATTTCTTTTTGGTAATGTCTACACCCAACATGGGGCTTGAACTCACAACCCCGAGATCAAGAGTCATAATTGTCTTCTGACTAAGCTAGCTAGGTGCCCCTATTTCTTCCTGCTTTAGTTTTGGTAGGTTGTGTGTTTCTAGGAGTTTATCCATTTCTTCTAGGTTGTCCAATTTGTTGGCATTCAGTTTTCATAATAATCTGTTACAATTGTTTGTAGTTCTGTAATGTTGGTTGTTATTTCTCCGCTGTCATTAGTGATTTTATTTGGGTTCTCTCTCTCTCTCTTTTTAATGAGTCTGGCTAGAGGTTTACCTATTTTGTTGATCTTTTCGGAGAACCAGCTCCTAGTTTCATTGATCTGTTCTATTATTTTTTTAGTTTCTGTGTCATTTATTTCTACTCTAATATTTATTATTTCCTTCCTTTTGCTGGTTTCGGGTTTTATTTGTTCTTCTTTTTCTAGCTCTATTAGGTGTAAGTTTAGGTTGTGTATTTGAGATTTTTCTTGCTTCTTGATGTAGACCAGTATTGCTGTAAACTTCCCTTTTAGAACCAGTTTTGCTGCATCGCAAAGGTTTTGGATCATTGTGTTTTCATTTTCATTTGTTTCCATGTACATTTATTCTTTGATTTCCTGGTTGACCCATTCTTTGTTTAGTGGCATGATTTTTAATCTCCATGTATTTGTGCTCTTTTCAGATTTTTTTCTTGTGGTTGATTTCTAGTTTCATAGTGTTGTGGTCAGAAAAGATGTGTGGTATGACTTCGGTTTTTTTGAATTTATTGAGGCTAGTTTTGTGGCCTAATATGTGACCGATTCTGGAGAATGTTCCATGTTTACTTGAAAAGAATGTGTATTCTGTTGTTTTAGGCTGGAATACCCTGAATGTCTGTTAAATCCATCTGGTCCAGTGTGTCACTCAAAGCCACTATTTCCTTGTGGATTTTCTGTTTGAATAGTCTGTCTTTTGATGTAAGTTTGGTGTTATAGTCCCCTACTGTTATATTACTATTGATTAATTCCTTTATGTTTGTTATTAACTGTTTTATGTATCGGGTGCTTTCATGTTAGGGGCGTAAATATTTACAATTTTTAGATCTTTGTGCTGGATTGTCCCCTTTATTATTATATAGTGTCCTTCTTTGTCTCTTGTCTTTGTTTTAAAGTCTATTTTGTCTGATATAAGTATCGATTCCAGGTTTCTTTTGACATCCATTTGCATGATAAATGTTTCTCTATCCCCCTTACTTTCAATCTGCAGGTGACTTTCTATGTGAAATGAAATGTCTCTTGTAGACAGCACATAGATAGTCTTATTTTTTAATCTGTTTGGACACCCTATGTCTTTTGATTGGAGCATTGAGTCCATTTACATTCAAAGTAATTATTGATCTGGGTGCCTGCCTGGCTCAGTTGGTGGAGCATGAGACTCTTGATCTTGGGGGTGAGTTTGAGCCCCACGTTGTGTGTAGAGATTACTTAAAAATAAAATCTTAAAAAAGCACGAAGTACTTATTGATAGGTATGGATTTATTGCCATTTTGTCACTTGCTTTGTGGTTGTTTCTACAGATTTTTTCTGATCCTTTCTTCTTTTGGTTTGTTGGCTTTCTTTAGTGATATACTTGGATTCTTTTTCTTTATTCTTTGCATATCTGTTACTGGTTTTTGATTTGTGGTTACCATTAGGTTTTTTTATTTTATTTATTTTTTAAATTTACATCCAAGTTAGTGAGCATATAGTGCAACAATGATTTCAGGAGTAGATTCCTTAATGCCCCTTACCCATTTAGCCCATCCTCCCTCCCACAAGCCCTCCAGTAACCCTGTTTGTTCTCTATATTTAAGAGTCTCTTACGTTTTGTCCCCCACCCTGTTTTTATATTATTTTTGCTTTCCTTCCCTTATGTTCATCTGTTTTGTCTCTTAAAGTCCTCATATAAGTGAAGTCATATGATACTTGTCTTTCTCTGGCTGACTAATTTCGCTTAGCGTAATACTCTCTAGTTCCATCCACGTAGTTGCAACTGGCAAGATTTCATTCTTTTTGATTGCTGAGTAATACTCCATTGTGTGTGTGTGTGTGTGTGTGTGTGTGTGTGTGTGTGTGTATATATATATATATATATATATATATATATATATATATATATATATATGCAAGATCTTCTTTATCCTTTCATCCATCGATGGACATTTGGGCTCTTTCCATACTTTGGCTATTGTCAATAGTGTGGCTATAAACATTGGGGTATGTGTGCCCCTTTGAAACAGCATACCTGTATCCCTTGGATAAATACCTAGTAGTGCACTTGCTGGGTCGTAGGGTAGTTCTGTTTTTAGTTTTTTGAGGAAACTCCATACTGTTTTCCAGAGTGGCTACCCCAATTTGCATTCCTACCAGCAGTGCAAAAGAGATCCTCTTTCCCCTCATTCTCGCCAACATCTGTTGTTGCCCGAGTTGTTAATGTTAGCCATTCTGACAGGTGTAAGGTGGTATCTCATTGTGGTTTTGATTTGTATTTCCCTGATGATGAGTGATGTTGAGAATTTTTTCATGTGTTGGTTTGGAGAAGTGTCTATTCATGTCTTTTGCCCATTTCTTCACTGGATTATTTGTTTTTTGGGTGTTGAGTTTGATAACTTCTTTATAGAATTTGGATACTAACCCTTTATATGATATGTTGTTTGCAAATGTCTTCTCCCATTCCGTCAGTTGCCTTTTAGTTTTGCTGATTGTTTCCTTCACTGGGAATAAGCTTTTTATTTCAATGAGGTCCCAATAGTTCATTTTTGCTTTTGTTTCCCTTGCCTCCAGAGATGTGTTGAGTAATAAGTTGCTGTGGCCAAGGTCAAGGAGGTTTTTGCTTGTTTTCTCCTTGAGGATTTTGATGGCTTCCTGTCTTACGTTTAGGTCTTTCATCCATTTTGAGTTTGTTTTTGTATATGGTGTAAGAAAGTGGTCCAGGTTCATTTTTCTGCTGCATGTCGCTGTCCAGTTTTCCCAGCACCACTTGCTGAAGAGATGGTCTTTATTCCATTGGATATTCTTTCCTGCTTTGTCAAAGATCAGTTGGCCATACGTTTGTGGGTCCTTTCTGGGTTCCTATTCTGTTCCATTGATCTGAGTGTCTGTTTTAGTGCCAGTACCATACTGTCTTGATGATTACAACTTTGTAGTACAGCTTGAAGTCTGGGATTGTGATGCTTCCTTCTTTGGTTTTCTTTTTCAAGATTGCTTTGGCTATTTGGGGTGTTTTCTGGTTTCATACAAATTTTAGGATTGTTTGTTCTAGTTCTGTGAAGAGTACTGGTGTTATTTTGATAGGGATTGCACTGAATATGTAGATTGCTTTGGGTAATATTGACATTTTAATAATATTTGTTCTTATTCAGGAACATGGAATATTTTTCCATTTTTTTGTGTGTCTTGTCTTCTATTTCTTTCATAAGTTTTCTACAGTTATCAGTGTATAGATTTTTCACCTCTTTGGTTAGATTTATTCCTAGGCATTTTATGGTTTTTGGTGCAATTGTAAATGGGATCTATTCTTTGATTTCTCTTTCTGTTGCTTCATTCTTGGTGTATCAGAATGCAACTGATTTCTGTGCATTGATTTTATATCCTGCAACTTTGTTGAATTCATGGATCAGTTCTAGCAGTTTTTTGGTGGAATCTTTTGGGTTTTCCATATAGAGTATCATGTCATCTGTGAAGAGTGAAAGTTTGACCTCCTTTTGGCCAATTTGGATGCCTTTTATTTCTTTGTGTTGTCTGATTGCTGAGGTTAAGACTTCCAATGCTATGTTGAATAACAGTGGTGAGAGTGGACATCCCTGTCTTGTTCCTGACCTTAGGGGGAAAGCTCCCAGTTTTTCCCCATTGAGGATGATATTAGCATTGGGTCTTTCATATATGGCTTTTATGATCTCAAGGTATGATCTTCCTATTCCTACTTTCTTGGGGTTTTTTTATCAAGAAAAGATGCTATATTTTGATAAATGCTTTCTCTGCATCTATTGAGAAGAACATGTGGTTCTTGTCATTTCTCTTATTGTTGTGATGAATCACATTGATTGTTTTGTGGATATTGAACCAGCCCTACATCCCAGGTATAAATCCCACTTGGTTGCGGTGAATAATTTTTTTAATGTATTGTTGGATGCGGTTGGCTAATATCTTGTTGAGGATTTTTGCATCAATGTTCATCAGGGAAATTGGTATGTAGTTCTCCTTTTTAGTGGGGTCTTTGTATGGTTTTGGAATCCAGGTAATCCTTGCTTCTTAGAATGAGTTTAGAAGTTTTCCTTCCATTTCTATTTTTTGGAACAGCTCCAAGAGAATAGGTGTTAACTCTTCCTTAAATGTTTGATAGAATTCCCCTGGAAAGCAATCTAGTCCTGGTCTCTTGTTTTTCGGGAGACTTTTGATTACTAATTCGATTTCTTTACTGGTTATGGGTCTGTTCAAATTTTCCATTTCTTCCTGTTTCAGTTTTGGTAGTTTATATGTTTCTAGGAACTTGTCCTTTTCTTCCAGATTGCTCATTTTATTGGCATATAATTTCTCATAATATTCTCTTATTATTATTTTTGCTGTGTTGGTGGTGATCTCTCCTCTTTCATTCTTGATTTATTTGGGTCCTTTCCTTTTTCTTTTTGATCAAAGTGGCTAGTGGTTTCTCAATTTTGTTAATTCTTTCGAAGAACCAGCTTCTGGTTTCATTGATCTGTTCTGGTTTTTTTGTTTGTTTGTTTTTTGCTTTTTTTTTTTTCTTTTGGTTTTTATAGCATTGATTTCTGCTCTAATCTTTGTTATTTCCTGTCTTCTGCTGGTTTGGGGTTTTATTTACTGTTCTTTTTACAGCTCTTTAAGGTGTAAGGTTAGGTTGTATATCTGAGACCTTTCTTTTTTCTTTAGGAAGGCCTGTTTTTCTCTTATGACCACCTTTGCTGAGTCCCAGAGGTTTTGGGCTGCAGTGTTATCGTTTTCAATGGTTGCCATGTACTTTTTAATTTCTTCTTTAACTATTCAGTTATCTCATTCATTCTTTAGCAGGATGTTCTTTAGTCTCCAAGTATTTGTTATTTTTTCTTGTGGTTGACTTCGAGTTTCACAGTGTTGTGGTCTAAATATATGCACAGTATGATATTGATTTTTTTGTACTTGTTGAGGGCTGATTTGGGTCCCGTATGTGATCTACTCTGGATAACGTTCCATTTGCACTGGAGAAGAATGTATATTCCAGTGATTTAGGATGAAGTGTTCTGAATATATCTGTTAAGTCAATCTGGTCCAGTGTGTCATTCAAAGCCATTGTTTCCTTGTTGATTTTCTGTTTAGATGACCTTATAATAGCCCCTAAGATATGACTAAAATTTTTATTTCTTAAAGGCTTACTGTAAATGATTAAGAGAATCAACTGTGTGTAAATATATAAATGACTTTTGGAAGAAGTGGATTTCTAATTCTTTGTAGGTGTGATTGTAAAGTTGAGAAATACTAGTCTAATTGATTAATTTTTTATCAAGTATATTTTGTACATATATAAAATACCTATGTATCCACTACTTTGTCAAATATTAATATTTTCACTTATTTTTAAAGAAATGAAACATTACAGATACAGTTGAAGTACTCTGTATTTCCTTCTCTCTGTTTAACTTATCTTGAATTTGGTATTTCTCTTTGTCATGAAAGTATCCACACTCTAAATATATCTGTAGCTATCACAGATATAGCATTTCTAGGAATGCTATATATATATATATATATATATATATATATATATATATACACACACACACACACACACATATCTATGTATATATATGTATATTTGTATGCGTTTATACATACAATTGTATACATAGCAAATATATCTGTACATGTGATACGTTATACTGTTATTTATTTTTTATCAATGTTACATTTTTAAGATTTATTAATGTTGATAAATTTGGCTTTATTTAGTGTTTTGTCAACTGTTGTAAACCATTAGTAAGTCACAGTATCAATTTCATAAATATAGTCAACTGAGTTTTGAAAAAGGAGCAAAGGCAATACTATGGAGCAAAGATACCCTTTTCAACAAATGGTGCTAAAGCAACTGGACATCCACATGTAAAAAAAAAATAAATCTAGACACAGGTCTTACAGCATTCATAAAAATTAACTCAAAACTGATTCAAAACCTAAATGTAAGTGATAAAACCCATAGAAGATAAGAGGAAAAAATCTAGATGATCTCGGTTATGGTGAATACATTTTATTTTATTTTATTTTATTTTTTTTATTTTTAATGTTTATTTATTTTTGAGAGAGAGAGAGACAGAGTGCAAGTGGGGGAAGGTCAGAGAGAGAGGGAGACACAGAATCCAAAGGAGGCTCCAGGCTCTGAGCTGTCAGCACAGAGCCTCATGTGGGGCTCGAACTCAAAAATTGCAGGATAGTGACTTGAGCTGAAGTTGGATGCTTAACCCATTAAGCCACCCAGGCACCCCTGAAGACTTTTTAGATACAACACAAAGACATGATTCTTGATAAAACAATTGACAAGCTAGAATTCATTGAAATTAAAAACTTCTGCTCTGCACAAGAGAATCTCATGAGAATGAGAGGACAAACCACAAAGAAAAAATATTTGCAAAACACACACCCGGTAAAAGACTTTTACATAATACATACAAAGAACTCTTAACACTCAAATACTAAAAAAAAATTAACCAAAAAAAAAAAAAAAAAGGGCACCTGGCTGGCTCAGTCGGTCAGGTGTCTGACTTTGGCTCAGGTCATGATCTCATGGTCTGTAGGTTCAAGCCCCACGTGAGGCTCTGTGCTGACAGCTCAGAGCCTGAAGCCTGCTTCAGATTCTGCATCTCTTTCTCCCTCTGCCCCTCCCCACTCACCCTCTGTCTCTGTCTCTCTCTCTCTCAAAAGTAAATAAACATTAAAAAAATTAAAAAAAAAACAACAAATAACTCTTAACATTCAATAATAAGAAAATGAACAACCTGATTAAAAAATGAGCAAAACCATGAAAAGATAACTCACCAAAGAAGATATACAGATGGCAAATAAGCATATGAAAAGATGTTTAACATTATATGTCATTAGGGAATTGCAAATTAAAACAATAAGGTACAAGTAAACATCTAATAGAATGGCCAAGACCTGGTAAACTGAGAACATGAAATGCTGGCAAGGATATGGAGCAACGGGAACTCTCATTCATTGTTGCTGGAAAAGCAAAATATACACTTTGTTATTTATTTATTTATTTATTTATTTATTTATTTATTTATTTATTTAGTGTGAGCAGGGGAAAGGGACAGGGAGAAGGAGAGAGAATCTCAAGCAGACTCCACACTCAGCATCCCTTCATGATAAAAACCCTTAACAAAGTAAGGACAGAGGAAACATACCTCAACATAATGAAGGCCATATATGAAAAATCCACTTTATTGGGGAAAAAGTGAGAGCTTTTCCCTTACAGTCAGGAACAACAAAGGGATGTCCACTCTCACCACTGTTATTTAACACAGTACTGGATATCCTAGCCTCAGCAACTAGACAACAGAAAGAAATGACACCCAATTGGCAAGGAAGAAGTGAAACTTTCACTATTTGCAGAAGACACACTATATATAGAAAACCCAAAAGACTCCACCAAAAAATTGTTAGAACTGAGACACAGGTATTCAGTCACAGGATACAAAATCAATGTACAGAAATATGTTGCATTTCTATACACCAATACTGAAGCAGCAGAAAGAGAAATCAAGGAATCAATCCCATTTATGATCACACCAAAAACCATAGGTACCCAGGACTAAACCTAACCAAAGAGGTAAAAGACTTGTACTCTGAAAAGTATAAAACAGTGATGAAAGAAATTGAAGATGACATAATGGAAAAACATTCCATGCTCATGATTGGAACAACAAATATTGTTAAAATGTCTATGCCACCCAAGGTAATCTACACATTTAATACAATCTCTTTGAAAATGCCACCAGAATTTTTCAGAGAGCTTGAACAAACAACCCTAAAATGTGTAAGGTAACACAGAAGATCCCAAATAGCCAAAGCAATCTTGAAAAAGAAAAGCAAAGCTGAAGGCATCACTATTCCTGACTTCAAGTTATATTACCAAGCTGTAGTGATCACGACAGTATGGTATTGGCATAAAAACAGACACATAGATCAGTGGGACAGAAGAGAAAACCCAGAAATTAACCCATAATTATATGGTAAATTAATCTTCAACTAAGCAGGAAAGAATAGCCAATGGAAAAAAGAGTCTTTTCAACAAATGGTGTTGGGAAAACTGGACAGCAACATGCAAAAGAATGAAACTGGACCACTTTCTTACACCATACACAAAAATAAATTCAAAATGGATTAAAGACCTAAATGTAAGACAGGAAAAAATCAAAATCCTAGTGAACACAGGCAGTAACCTCTTTGACATTGGCAGTAGCAACTTCTTACTAGATACATCTCCTGAGCAAGGGAAATAAAAGCAAAAATAAACTATTGAGACTTCATCAAAATAAGCTTCTGCACAGTGAAGAAAACAATCACAAAACTAAAAGGGAACCTTTGGAATGGAAGAAGATATTCACAAATGGCATATCTGATAAAGGGTTAGTATCCAAAATATATAAAGAACTTATCAAACTCAACATCCTTTTGGTTGTTGGTTATTCATAACCAATTAAATAATGGGCAGAAGACATGAATAGACATTTCTCCAAAGAAGACATACAGATGACCAACAGACACATAAAAAGATGCTCAGCATCATTCATCATCAGGGAAATGCAAATCAAAACTATAATGGGCTACCACCTCATCTGTCAGAATGGCTAAAATTAACAGCACAAGAAACAACAGGCGTTGGTGAGGATGTAGAGAAAAAGGAATCCTCTTGCACTGTTGGTGGGAATGCAAACTTGTGCAGCCACTCTGGAAAAAAGTACGGAGGTTCCTCAAAAAATTAGAGATAGAACTACTCTCTGATCCAGCTATTGCACTACTGGGTATTTACCCAAAGGATACAAAGATAGTGATTCAAAGGGATAGGTGCATCTTGATGTTTATAGCTGGATTATCAACAATAGCCAAATTGTGGAAAGAGCCCAAATGCCCATCAATAGATGAATGGATAAAGAAGTGGTATATATATACAATGGAATATTATTCAGCCATAGAAAGGAATGAAATCTTGTCATTTGCAATGATTTAGGTGGAGTTAGAAAGTATTATGCTAAGCAAAATAAGGTAGCCAGAGAAAGACAAATGCCATATTATTTCACTCGTGGAATTTAATAAACAAATGAACATGAGTTGGGGTGGGGGAAGAGAGGCAAAGCAATTAACACTCTTAACTACATAGAACAAACAGTTACTGGAGAGGAGGTGGGCAGGGGGATGTGTAAAATAGGTGATGGGTATTAAGGAGAGCACTTGCTGTGATGAGCACTGGGTGTTGTATGGAAGTGATGAATCACTAAATTCTACACCTGAAACTAACATTACACTGTATGTTAACTGGAATTTAAATAAAAATTTGGAGAAAGAAAAAAATTATTTTGACTGGTTAGAAAACAGGGTGCAATGGAACACAGGTTGGAAACCAATACTTTCTTTTCCTTAAAACCAAACAAAAAAATCAATGACCAAATAATTTTCTCAAGGCAGGAATCTGGCAAATATTATTGGCTCCAAGAGAGAAATGGCATCCTAGAACAAAAATTGTCTAGTACATCATTATTTGTTTATACAGCATGGTAAAAAAAATCTAGTTAAGTTTATATTAAATCACTGTTCTTATATATTAAATTGCCACACAAGACTAGGCCCTTTTTCTTTCTCTAGAACTACCAAGACCTGTAGATTCAATTCTAGACCACTAGGGCTTTCATACAATTAGTGGAGCTATTTTTCTATATCAAGATTTTTGAGTCACGGCAGCCTCTTTGCTTTTCAGGTGAAATAGATAACTAACAAATTACTTAATTTACTTTGCTAATCCAGTGGGGTTTAATAAGACCCAGATCACATGGGTTGTTCATCAGGCTTTTTGTGAGGGGACAGTTGCTCTGAATTAGCAATTACCTGCTTCCCCCTCCCCCCCGAAACTTTCATAAACATAAAAAATCTAAATAGCTTGGCATCTTCACTTATGTCTCTTTTCTATTGCCGTTTCTAACACTGGTTCAAGAAATCGTAACTTGAATTCCAGTAAAGAGCTTAAAATTTTTTTAAATACTATGAACTATTTTGTTAAATGCAGCAATATGCGTGGGTATTTTAATCACTTTATAACGCAAGTCTATTTTCAAAATGCAGTAATTTTTTTCTTGAGGTTACCTAGAATAAATCTGGCCAAAAATCAGGGAGCATGTTCTGTGTAAACCCAGCGTATATTTTTCTGAGTTAGGTGTTTGAGTTTCTCTGTTTTGTTAGTTTGCAAAATACTGGAAGGAGAGGTAGTATTTTATACATTCATTTCGTCCTAACAAAACCAACATAGCCTCTTAAAAGTCTTGAATTCATTTCTTATCAGCTATTTCTTTTCATTTTATCTCTGGGGGTTTTATATCCTTCTTCCTTCAGATATTCCCTCGAGTTTTCGAAAGTCCCACATCAGACTGCAACCCAATACTAGTTCTTCACGATCTTTTTAGCCATTCCTTTCTCGCCCGCATCAGCAGAGTTAGGCATACTCAACCACTGCTTTGCCAAAGAGCGCGAGGGTTTGTCCACACGTTTGGTCAAAATGCATTCCCCTAAATTACACATCCTAATTCCTTTAATTTTCCACGTTTCCTCCAGCAAGTGAACCTCGGATCGAAATTTAAATCTGCCCCCGCCTGCAACACCTCGCCGCTCCTACCTGCGGCCTTCTCGCTATTGCCCTGCCTACTGAACCCAAGTTCCTCTCCCCGGGCCATCCGTTTCCCAAGAAAAACAATAGTCACTTGTGTTTTCGGGGCTTTGGTACCCGCTTTCTTCCTCCTCATCCGACCAGAGGCCCTCCGTACTTCCCCACCCATACGCGACCTCAACCTCCCGCAGCTGCTTTGCCTCGGAGCGCCACTTCCGGATAGCCGGTGTCTCCGCTTTACCGGTCCGCCCACCTCCCCCGCGCATTTCCTAGAGCTTTGTCTTAAAACGCTGGCGGGTCTGAGCGGGGACCAGGCTAGCCCAACACGAGAGGTCTCCCAAGAAGACGCGCCGAGTGGCTGCTGCAGCCTGGGAGCTCCGGCCCCGCTGCGGAGTCGAGTGGTGGCGGTGGCGGGACAATTTGTTTTGAGCACCGAAGGGGCAACACCCGGAAGTGGCTCCGTACCGGAGCTGCGCCGCCGCCGGGGGCGGGTGCCGGGTGCCGGGTACCGGGAGGTGTAAGGGACGCCACAGTACTTTTTGGCGTAAGTGTCGGCGGAGGGTGCGGTACGGCCCCGGGGCGGGAGCCGGCCTGGTTCCCCTCCGAGTTCTACGGTGGTAGATCCGGCTGGGTTCCTGGAGGCGAGGGCCTCGTGGGGCGGCTGGGCTGGTGAGGGTTTGTGGCGGCCAAAGGGGATCCCGCTCGCTTCATTCTCCCACCTCAGGGGATTCGCTGTCTTCGGTTCAACCCTATTCCTCCCACCCTTCGCCAGGCGAGTTGAGGGCAGTTGTAGTAGTGAGGAAGTCGCAGTTGGAGGAGAGAGTCCACTCGTTTTTTTCGGCTTCAGGGAGGAGGCGAGCGGCTGCTTTGGTGGGGACTGTTGCTTTTCGGCCTTTTCAACCCCTCCTGAGAAATGCTTTTTCTTTGGCTGCACCACCGACTCAGTTACTTTTCATGTTTGCCTTTACCCCCTTCAGCTTCTGACTTTGACTCCTCTGCACCTTAAAAGATGCTGGAGTCCTATGTGACTCCAATTTTAATGAGCTATGTGAATCGCTACATCAAGAATTTAAAGCCGTCAGATCTACAGCTTTCACTATGGGGTGGAGACGTGGTTCTCAGCAAGCTCGAGTTAAAGTTGGATGTGCTGGAACAGGTAAGCTGTGTAGCTGTCATTACCTGGAAACATTTACAGCTTGTTTAGGAATTCTCCTGCACTTCGGCTTTATGCTTTAAAAGCTTAAATTTTCTGTTAAAGTATTCTGGGTTACCCTGAAACTACAGACCTTCTTTTACGGAAGTTTTTTTTTTTTTTTTTTTTTTTTTTCCCATGGTTTGTTACTAGTGATGGTTTGTTAGAATTGGATTCCCAAAGGTGCCTCAACAAATAGGAAAACAGTTTCATTGTGCTTGTCGGAATTGTTCAGTCTGCTTACTTAGTTCTCAAACATTACCGGACAGGCTAATATACATTGCTAAGATTGTGAATGAAGCTGGAAAATATTACATTGCCATTCTCTTTTGGGGAATGGAAGGGTCTGAAAGATAGCAAGAAAGTGCTGCCTCTTAAGTAGGAAAGATGACATTATCTGTGGCATCTTCAGAGAATTGAGTAAACCCAAATTGAGAATGCCAGCAAAATTAAAAACTTTCTTACTCTTTAGGCTTTTTTTCTGTTAGCTTGAGGTTGGTCTGATGTAAATGAACTGTAATTTAAAATTTCATATATTAATTCATTGAGTTCATTTATTACTAACATGCCAGGCAACTCTCTTAGGCCCGGAGATACAAAAATTATCTGTGGAAACTCAGAAGAGCCAGACCAACCGCTTTGTAGGAGATAAGGGAAGTCTTTTTTTTTTTTTTTTTTTTTTTTTTTTTTTTTAAAGCGTTAGTAAGGGATTTTATTTTATTTTTTAAATTAAAAAGTAAAAATATCAATAAATATTAGAAATTCAAATCATATGCAAAAGCTATTAAGTAAAAAAAATGAAAGTCTTTCTACTCCCACTATCTAGGGCTGTCCACTATTAATATTTTTATTTGGGTGTTTCCAGACATTTTCCTATGCACGTATCAATGCAGGTATCATCATGCATAGGAGATAAGGGAAGTCTTAATCTGATGGTGAAAGTTAATTTTATATTCCACTCTTCCTGTATTATTGAGTAATCTAGAGTTATCACTAAGAAATAATACTCTTGGTTCCTTCCCTTTCTCTCCAAGTTTATCTTAATATCTTCATTTTTTAAAAGCACAAGTCCTAAGTATATAGCTCAGTTTTTATGTATACACCTGTGTAACTGCTATCTCAATCAAGAAATAGAATATTCCCTGGGCACCTGGGTAGCTCAGTCAATTGAGCGTGGGACTCTTGATTTCGGCTCTCGTGGTATCGTTGTAGGATCGAGCCTCCCCTACCATCTGGCTGGAGCATTGAGCCTGCTTGCGATTCTTTCTCTGCTCTTTCCCTGCTCATGTGCGCTCCCTTTTCCTCAAAATAAAGAAATAAACATTAAAAAAAAAGATACAGAATATTTCCTGCTCCCTTTTGCAAATCGGTAGCCCTATCCCTAAAACGGGTGACTACTATTCTGACTTATATATACACAGAGAAATTTACCTGTTCTTGAACCTTAATGAATTGGAATCACATGTGTGTGGCTGTTTTTGTTTGACCTTATGGCTAAGGTCAACCCATGCTGTTGCAGGAGCTGTAGTTCTTTGTATTGCCTTGTAGTATTCCATTGGCTAAAGATTCACACTTTATTTTTCCATTGATGTACATTGGGATGCTTTCTACTTTTGGCTATTATGAAGAAAGCTCTTGTGAACATTCTTGTACATGTGTTTTGGTGGAAAATTTCCCTTAGGTGTATACTTAGGGTGTGTGTATGTGTGTATATATTGAACTTTGACAGATACTGCCAAATAGTTTTCCAAAGTGGTTTTATTAATTTACATTCTCACCAACAGTGTATGAGAGGTCCATTTACTTTGAATGTTTGCTATTACTTCGTATGTTATTTTAATTTTAGCCTTTCTGGTGGGTGTGTAGTGGTATATCAGTTTAAATTTGCATGTCCTGGGACACCTGGGTGGCCCTGTTGGTTAAGTGTCTGACTTGGGCTCAGGTCATGATCTCACTGTTAGTGCGTTTGAACCCCACATCAGGCTCTGTGCTAATAGCTCAGAGCCTGGAGCCTGCTTTAGATTCTGTGTCTCCCTTCCTCTCCACCACTACCCTGCTTGCACGTGCTTTCTCCTTCTCTCTCTCAAAAATAAATAAACATTAAAAAAATTAAAAAGAAAATTGCATTTCCCTAATGACTAATGATGTTGAGCACATTTTCATATGCTGCTTATGGCTATTTGGATATGCTTCTTTGTAAAGCCTTTATTCTTTCGCCTTTTTAAAAAATTGGGTATTTTTTTTTTTTTTTAATTGACGTGTAGTGGTTCTCTACATATTTTGGAAATGAGTCCTTTGCCAAGTATGTTTTGCAGTATCTTCTCCCAGTCTGTGGCTGGTCTTTTTAGTCTCTTAAAGTTATCTTTGGGTGAATAGAAGCTCATAATTTCATTGAGGTCTAAGTTTTCAGTCTTTTCTTTTGTGTTTAAGAAATATTTGCTGGGGCACCTGGGTGGCTTAGTCGGTTGAGCGGCTGACTTCGGCTCAGGTCATGATCTCGCGGTCCGTGAGTTCGAGCCCCACGTCGGGCTCTGTGCTGACAGCTCAGGGCCTGGAGCCTGTTTCGGATTCTGTGTCTCCCTCTCTCTGACCCTTCCCTGTTCATGCTCTGTCTCTCCCTGTCTCAAAAATAAATAAAACGTTAAAAAAAAAAAAAAAAAAAAAAAAGAAATATTTGCTTATTCCAGGAACATGAAGATCTTCTCTTGTTTTCTTTGTGTTTTTTCTTTTGTGTGTGTGTGTGTGTTTGTTGGGGGGGTATTTTTATTTGAATCACCCCGTGCTCATCATGATGAGTGCAGTCCTTAATCCCCATCACCTATTTCACCCATCCCCTCCCCCTCCTCTGGTAACAATTACTTTATTCTCAATAGTTAAGAGTCTGTTAATTGGTTTGCGTCTCTTTTCCTTCTGTGCTTTTTGTTTCTTAAATTCCATATATCAGTGAAATCATATAGTATGTGTCTTTCTCTGACTTATTTTAATTAGCATGATATACTCTAGCTTCATCCATGTCATTGCAAATGGCAAGATTTCATTCTTTTGATGGCTGAGTAATATTCCATTGTGTGTATACACACACACATTGCTTCTTTATCCATTCATCTATTTACAGACATTTGGTCTCTTTCCATAATTTGGTTATTGTTGATAATGCTGCTATAGCTATCAGGATGCCTGTATCCCTTTCCCTGATGATGAGTGATGCTGAGCATCTTTTCATGTGCCTGTTGTCCATCTGTACGTATTCTTTGGAGAAATGTCTATTCATGTCTTCTGCCCATTATTTAATTGGATTATTTATGTTTTGGTTGTTGAGTTTGATAAGTTCTTTATAAATTTTGGATGCTAACCTTTTATTGGATGTCATTTGCAATCTTTTCCCCTTCTGTAGGTTGCCTTTTAGTTTTGTTGATTGTTTCCTTCACTGTGCAGAAACTTTTTATTTTGATGAAGTTCCAATAGTTGATTTGTACTTTAGTTCCCTTGCTTCCGGAGACTTATCTAGAAAGAAATTGCTATGGCTAAGTCAAAGAAGTTACTGTTGCATTCTCTTCCAGGATTTTTATGTTTTCAAGTCTCACATTTAGGTCTTTAATCCATTTCGAATTTATTTTTGTGTATGGTATAAGTAAGTGGTCCAGTTTCATTGTTTTTGCATATTGCTTTTTGTTTTCTTTTAGAAGCTTTATTTTCTTTGATTTATCCAAATTAATTTTTCTATAAGTGTGAAGTAGAGGTTAAGATGTACCTTTTTTCTTTGATAATCAGTTGATTCACACCACTTGTTGAACCATTCTTTTTCTATTGAATTGAAGTCTTAGTTGCAAATCAGGTTGTCAAATGTATGTGGATTTATTTCTGAACTCTGTATCTGCTCTGTAGCCCATTAGTCTATTCTTGTGTCACTACCATACTGACTTTTACAGTACATTTTGGTATCTCATAGTGTAATTTGTGTAACTGTTCTTTTTTCCTTGTCATAACTGTTGTAAGTCCTTTGCATTTCCATATATGTTTTAATTTCAAATTGTAAATTTTAGAATTAATTTTCCTCCAAAGGGGAAACCCACTGACATTTTTGTTGCGATTACATCAAATCAGATTACTCTGGGAGGAATTAACCTTAACACATATTGTGTTGACATAGTGAGTTTTTAAATCCATGTGCAGAACATTACTTTGTGTATTTTTAGGTCTTCAATTTTTCTCAGCAATGATTTGAAGTTTTCTGAGAAGCATTGCACATATATCATTAACGACGTACCACCTTCTACCTGTCAGAATGGCTAAAATTGATAACTCAGGAAGCAACAGATGTTGGCAAGGATGTAGAGCTAGGGGAACACTTTTGTGCTGTTGGTGGGAATGCAAACTGGTACAGTCACTCTGGAAAACAGTGTGGAGGTTTCTCAAAAAATTAAAAATAGAACTATCTTATGACCCAGCAATAAAAACTAGGTATTTATCCCAAAGGATACAAAAATGCTGATTTGAAGGGGCACATGCACCCCAGTGTTTATAGAAGCACTATCAGCAATAGGCAAATTACGGAAAGAGTCCAAATGTCCATTGACTGAATGGATAAAGGAGATGTGTTATATACACACACACACACAGACACACACACACACACATACATACATACATACATATAATGGAATGTTACTCAGTGATCGAAAAGAATGAAATCTTACCACTTGCAAGAACATGGATGGAAGTAGAGTGTATTATGCTAAGTGAAACAAGTCAGTCAGAGAAAGATAAATAGCATATGATTTCATACATATGTGGAATTCAAGAAACAGACGAACATAGGGGAAAGGAAGGAAAAATAAGATAAACAGAGAGGGAGGCAAACCATAAGAGACTTAAAAACAGAGCACAAACTGAGGCTTGCTTGAGGGATGTGGGTTGGGGGAATGGGCTAAATGGGCGATTGGCATTAAGGAGGGCATGTTGGGATGACCACTGGGTGTTATATGTGAGTGATGAATCATTAACTTCTGCTGCTGAAATCATTATTACACTGTATGTTAACTTAGATTTAAATAAAAATTAAAAAATTATTTTCTAAGTATGTTATCAGTACTCAGAAATACAATTGTTTTAGTATATTCACCTTCCATTCATTGGCCTTTCTGACTTGTCTAACAGTTTTTGGTCTTTTCTTTTGGATTGCCTATGTACACAGTCATGCCATTTGCAAATAGTGACAGTTTTACATCTTTCTTTCCAGTGCTTGTACCTTTTATTTCTTTATTGCACTGTGGGGTAGAAAATTAACATTCTTCTTTGTTCCCAACTACAGCAGGAAAGTGCTCAGTATTTTACCATTGAGCATGTTACTAGCTATAAATACTCTTAAACGTAAATACTTTTTGTTCTTCCTTTTTACAAGTTTTTTAAAATCATGAATGGATTTGAATTTTATCTAATACTACATTTAGTGTAATTGAGATTACATTTTAGTACGTTTTCTTTTATTCTGTTAATGTGGTGAATTACATTGAGTTTTAATTTTTTATTTTTTTTTTTTTTTAGTGTGTTTTTTTTTTTTTTTTTTTTTTAAAGAGAGTGCAAGCACGAGCGGGGGAGGGGCAGAGAGAGAGGGAGATGCAGAATTGGAAGCAGGCTCCAGGCTCTTAGCTGTCCGCACAGAGCCCCATGCAGTGCTCAAACCCATGAACTGTGAGATCATGACCTGAGCTAAAGTCAGACGCTTACCCGACTAGGCGCCCCACATTGAATTTTTATATGGAGTTTGCATTCCTTGTATAAAACCCATACTTACTATATATTAACCTTTTTATATGTGGTTGGCATTGATTTGCTAAATTCTGTTTAGTTTTTTTAATGTTTGTTTATTTTATTTTTTTAATGTTTATTTTATTTTTTTTAACATGAAATTTATTGTCAAATTGGTTTCCATACAACACCCAGTGCTCATCCCAAAAGGTACCCTCCTCAATACCCATCACCCACCCTCCTCTCCGTCCCACCCCCCACCAACCCTCAGTTTGTTCTCAGTTTTTAAGAGTCTCTGTGCTTCGGCTCATTCCCTCTCTAACCTCTTTTTTTTCTTCCCCTCCCCCATAGACTTCTGTTAAGTTTCTCACGATCCACATAAGAGTGAAAACGTAAGGTATCTGTCTTTCTCTGTATGACTTATTTCACTTAACACTAGCTAGTTCCATCCACGTTGCTACAAAGGGCCATATTTCATTCTTTCTTATTGCCGTGTGGTATTCCATTGTGTATATAAACCATAATTTCTTTACCCATTCGTCAGTTGATGGACATTTAGGCTCTTTCCATAATTTGGCTATTGTTGAAAGTGCTGCTATAAACGTTGGGGTACAAGTGCTCCTATGCATCAGCACTCCTGTGTCCCTTGGGTAAATTCCTAGCAGTGCTATTGCTGGGTCATAAGGTAGGTCTATTTTTAATTTTTTGAGGCAACTCCACACTGTTTTCCAGAGCGGCTGCACCAGTTTGCATTCCCACCAACAGTGCAAGAGGGTTCCCGTTTCTCCACATCCTCTCCAGCATCTGTAATCTCCTGATTTGTTCATTTTAGCCACTCTGACTGGCGTGAGGTGATAGCTGAGTGTGGTTTTGATTTGTATTTCCCTGATGAGGAGCAACGTAGAGCATCTTTTCATGTGCCTGTTGGCCATCTGGATGTCTTCTTTAGAGAAGTGTCTATTCATGTTTTCTGCCCATTTCTTCACTGGATTATTTGATTTTTGGGTGTTGGTGATCTTTTTATAGATTTTGGATACTAGCCCTTTGTCTGATATGTCATTTGCAAATATCTTTTCTCATTCCGTCGGTTGCCTTTTAGTTTTGTTGATTGTTTCCTTTGCAGTGCAGAAGCTTTTAATCTTCATGAGGTCCCAATAGTTCATTTTTGCTTTTAATTCCCTTGCCTTTGGGGATGTGTCAAGTAAGAAATTGCTGCAGCTGAGGTCAGAGAGGTCTTTTCCTGCTTTCTCCTCTAGGGTTTTGATGGTTTCCTGTATCACATTCAGGTCCTTTATCCATTTTGAGTTTAGTTTTGTGAATGGTGTAAGAAAGTGATCTAGTTTCATTCTTCTGCGTGTTGCTGTCCAACTCTCCCAGCACCATTTATTAAAGAGACTGTCTTTTTTTCCATTGGATATTCTTTCCTGCTTTGTCAAAGATCAGTTGGCCATACATTTGTGGGTCTAGTTCTGGGGTTTCTATTCTATTCCATTGGTCTATGTGTCTGTTTTTGTGCCAATACCATGCTGTCTTGATGATTACAGCTTTGTAGTAGAGGCTAAAGTCTGGGATTGTGATGCCTCCTGCTTTGGTCTTCAAAATTACTTTTGCTATTCGGGGTCTTTTGTGGTTCCATACAAATTTTAGGATTGCTTGTTCTAGCTTTGAGAAGAATGCTGGTGCAATTTTGATTGGGATTGCATTGAATGTGTAGATTGCTTTGGGTAGTATTGACATTTTAACAAAATTTATTCTTCTAATCCATGAGCATGGAATGTTTTTCTGTTTCTTTATATCTTCTTCAATTTCCTTCATAAGCTTTCTATAGTTGGCAGCATACAGATCTTTTACATCTTTGGTTAGGTTTATTCCTAGGTATTTTATGCTTCTTGGTGCAGTTGTGAATGGCATCAGTTTCTTTGTCTTTCTGTTGCCTCATTACTAGTGTATGAGAACACAACTGATTTCTGTACGTTGATTTTCTGTCCTGCGACTTTGCTGAATTCATGTATGAGTTCTAGCAGACTTGTGGTGGAGTCTGTCGGATTTTCCATGTATAATATCATGTCATCTGCAAAAAGTGAAAGCTTGACTTCATCTTTGCCAATTTTGATGCCTTTGATTTCCTTTTGTTGTCTGATTGCTGATGCTAGCGCTTCCAATACTATGTTAAACAACAGCGGTGAGAGTGGACATCCCTGTCGTGTTCCTGATCTCGGGGAAAGCTCTCAGTTTTTCCCCATTGAGGATGATGTTAGCTGTGGGCTTTTCATAAATGGCTTTTATGATGTTTAAGTATGTTCCTTCTATCCCGACTTTGTCGAGGGTTTTTATTAAGAAAGGATGCTGAATTTTGTCAAATGCTTTTTCTGCATCGATTGACAGGATCCTATGGTTCTTATCTTTTCTTTTATTAATGTGGTGTATGAGATTGATTTGCGAATGTTGAACCAGCCCTGCAGCCCAGGAATGAATCCCACTTGATCATGGTGAATAATTCTTTTTATATGCTGTTGAATTCGATTTGCTCAATAGTATCTTATTGAGAATTTTTGCATCCATATTCATCAGGGATATTGGCCTGTAGTTCTCTTTTTTTACTGGGTCTCTGTCTGGTTTAGGAATGAAAGTAATGCTGGCTTCATAGAATGAGTCTGGAATGAATAGAATTCTAAACTTCATAGAATGAGTTTTCCTTCCCTTTCTATTTTTGGAACAGCTTGAGAAGGATAGGTATTATTTAAATGTGTGGTAGAATTCCCCAGGGAAGCCATCCGGTCCTGGACTCTTATTTGTTGGGAGATTTTTGATAACTGATTCAATTTCTTTGCTGGTTGTGGGTCTGTTCAAGCTTTCTATTTCTTCTTGTTTGAGTTTTGGGAGTGTGTGGGTGTTTAGGAATTTGTCCATTTCTTCCAGGTTTTCCAGTTTGTTGGCATATAATTTTTCATAGTATTCCCTGATAAGTTCTTGTATTTCTGAGGGATTGGTTGTAATAATTCCATTTTCATTCATGATTTTATCTATTTGGGTCCTCTCCCTTCTTGAGAGCCTGGCTAGGTTTATCAATTCTGTTTATTTTTTCAAAAAGCAACTCTTGGTTTCATTGATCTGCTCTACAGTTTTTTTTAGATTCTATATTGTTTACTTCTCCGATCTTTATTATTTCTCTTCCTCTGCTGGGTTTGGGGTGTCTTTGCTATTCTGCTTCTGTTTCCTTTAGGTGTGCTGTTAGATTTTGTATTTGGGATTTTTTCTTGTTTCTTGAGATAGGCCTGGATTGCAATGTATTTTCCTCTCGGGACTGCCTTTGCTGCATCCCAAAGTGTTTGGATTGTATTTTCATTTTCGTTTGTTTCCATATATTTCTTAATTTCTTCTCTAATTGCCTGGTTGACCCATTCATTCTTTAGTAGGGTGTTCTTTAACCTCCATGCTTTTGGACATTTTCCAGACTTTTTCTTGTGGTTGATTTCAAGCTTCCATAGCATTGTGGTCTGAAAGTGTACATGGTATGATCTCAATTCTTGTATACTTATGAAGGGCTGTTTTGTGACCCAGTATGTGATCTATCTTGGAGAATGTTCCATGTGCACTCGAGAAGAAAGTATATTCTGTTGCTTTGGGATGCAGAGTTCTTAATATATCTGCCAAGTCCATCTGATCCAATGTATCCTTCAGCGCCCTTGTTTCTTTATTGATCCTGTGTGTAGATGATCTATCCATTGTTGTAAGTGGAGTGTTAAAGTCCCCTGCAGTTACCACATTCTTATCAATAAGGTTGCTTATGTTTGTGATTAATTGTTTTATATATTTGGGGGCTCCTGTATTTGGCACATAGACATTTATAATTGTTGCTCTTCCTGATGGATAGACCCTGTAATTATTATATAATGCCCTTCTTCATCTCTTGTTACAACCTTTAATTTAAAGTGTAGTTTGTCTGATATAAGTATGGCTACTCCAGCTTTCTTTTGACTTCCAGTAGCATGATAGATCTCCATCCCCTCACTTTCAATCTGAAGGTGTCCTCAGGTCTAAAATGAGTCTCTTGTAGACAGGAAATAGATGGGTCTTGTTTTTTTATCCATTCTGATACCCTGTGTCTTTTGGTTGGAGCATTTAGTGCATTGATGTTCAGTGTTATTATAGAAAGATATGGGTTTAGAGTCATTGTGATGTCGGTAGGTTTCATGCTTGTAGGGATGTCTCTGGTACCTTGTCTCACAGGATCCCCCTTAGGATCTCTAGTAGGGCTGGTTTAGTGGTGACGAATTCCTTCAGTTTTTGTTTGGGAAGACCTTTATCTCTCCTTCTATTCTAAATGACAGACTTGCTGCATAAGGGATTCTCAGCTGCATATTTTTTCTGTTCATCACATTGAAGATTTCCTGCCATTCCTTTCTGGCCTGCCAAGTTTCAGGAGAGAGATCGGTCACGAGTCTTCTAGGTCTCCCTTTATATGTTAGAGCATGTTTATCCCTAGCTGCTTTCAGAATTTTCTCTTTATCCTTGTATTTTGCCAGTTTGACTATGATATGTTGTTCAGAAGATCGATTCAAGTTACGTCTGAAGGGAGTTCTCTGTGCCTCTTGGATTTCAATGCCTTTTTCCTTCCCCAGATCCAGGGAAGTTCTCACCTATGATTTCTTCAAGTACACCTTCAGTACCTTTTCCTCTCTCTTCCTCCTCTGGAATCCCAATTATGCATATGTTATTATGTTTAATTGTGTCACTTAGTTCTCTAATTCTCCCCTCATAGTCCTGGATTTTTTATCTCTTTTTCTTAGCTTCCTCTTTTTCCATAATTTTATCTTCTCACTCACCTTTTCTCTCCTCTGCCTCTTCAATCCGAGCTGTGGTCACATCCATTTTATTTTGCAGCTCATTTATAGCAGTTTTTAGCTCCTCCTGACTGTTTGTTAGTCCCTTGATCTCTGTAGTAATAGATTCTCTGCTGTCCTCTATACTTTTTTCAAGCCCAGCGATTAATTTTATGACTATTATTTTAAATTCATTTTCTGTTACATTGTTTAAATCGTTTTTGATCAGTTCGTTAGCTGTCGCTACTTCCTGGAGTTTCTTTTGGGGAGAATTCCTCCGTTTCGTCATTTTGGGTAGTCCCTGGGGTGGTGGGGAACTGCAGGGCTCTTCCCCTGTCCTTCCACCAACTCAAGTTGGTGGGCGGGGCCACAGTCAGACCTGATATCTGCCCCCAGCCCACTGCCAGGGCCAGTCAGACTGGCGTGTACCTTACCTTCTCTCCCAGGCACAGGTC
Source organism: Panthera leo (assembly GCF_018350215.1). NCBI lineage: Eukaryota > Metazoa > Chordata > Mammalia > Carnivora > Felidae > Panthera > Panthera leo. Next base: position 45,103,244 of record NC_056695.1, read on the forward strand.
TCACTGTGGAGTGGTGTGGCCCCTGTCTGGGCTACTTGCATACTGCCAGGCTTGTGGTGCTGCTTCGATGGGATCTGGCGTATTAGCTGGGGTGGATTGGCAAGGTGCACAGGGTCGGGACGGGGAGGCTCAGCTCACTTTTCCTTCAGTGATCCCCTTTGGGAGGGGCCCTGCGGCTCCGGGAGGGAGTCAGACCTGCCACTGGAGGGATGGATCCGCAGAAGTACGGTGTTGGGTGTTTGCGAGGTGCAAGCATGTTCCCTGTCGGGAACTGGTTCCCTTTGGGATTTTGGCTGGGGGATGGGCAAGGGTAATGGTGCTGGCTAGCGCCTTTGTTCCCTGCCAACCTGAGCTGTGTCCTCTGGGGCTCAACAACTCTCCCTCCCTGTCCTCTAGCCCTCCCGCTCTTGGAGCAGAGCTGTTGACTTATAACATTCCAGATGTTAAGTTCCGCTGGCTGTCAGGACTCACTCTGTCCGACCCCTCCGCTTTTGCAAGTCAGACTCGGGCTCTGCCTTGCCTGGCAGGCTGCCCCTCCACCGTCCTGGCTCCCTCCCGTCAGTCCGGGTAGTGTGCACCGCCTCCCCGCCCTTCCTACCCTCTTCTGGGGGCCTCTCGTCTATGCTTGGCTCCAGAGAGTCTATTCTGCTAGTCTTCTGGTGGTTTTCTGGGTTATTTAGGCAGATGTGGGTGGAATCTAAGTGGTCAGCTGACATGGTGAGCCCAGTGACCTCCTACGCCGCCATCTTCTGATTAATATCGCTTGAGGGAGACTTTAAAGTAACATTCAGAAGGCTGTTCACTGGACCTCTTTGACCTTGGCCGCAGCAACTTCTTTCTAGATACGTCTCTTTATCATTTCTTACTGGGTAGTGGAATATAGTGATCAGAAGTCCAAGTTTGGTTCATAGAACAGCACTGGGTTAATGGCCTCCATTGTTTGGTCAGGGCGGGCCTGTCTTTGTTTATTTTTGACAGAGAGCATGAGCAGGGGAGTGGCAGAGAGGAAAGGGTACTGAGGATCCTAAGCAGGCTCTGTCTGACAGCAGAGAGTCTCATGTGGGGCTCAAACTCAATAACTGTGACATCATGACGTGAACTGAAGTTGGATGCTCAACCTACTGAGCCACCCAGGTGCTCCAGTTTTTTTTTTTTTTTTTTTTTTTTTTTTTTTTTTTTTTAAAGTTTATTGTGAGAGAGAGCAGGGGAGGGGCAGAGAGAGGAAGAGAGAGATTGAGAATCCCAAGCAGGCTCTGGGCTGCCAGTGCAGAGCTCTATCACACAAATTGTGAGATCGTGACCTGAGTCAAGATTAAGAGTTGGACGCTGAACCGACCGAACCACCCAGGCACCCTTTTTATTTAGTTTTGTATCAGTTATGTTTATAAATGATTGTGGTCTGTGATTTCTCTTTTCTTGTAATGTCCTTATCCGGTTTTGATTATCATAGATTTATTGATTCCACTAAATTATTTGCAAAGAAGTTCCTCTTTTTATAATATGAGTCTATGTAAGATATTTTTCCATTTTGGTAAAATATACATGCCAAAATTTACCATTTTAGCCATTTTTTATTGTATAGTTCTGTGGCATTGATAACATTTACATTGTCGTACAGCCATTACTTTTTCAGTTTCCCAAACTGAACCTCTAGATCCATTGAGCCACTAACTCCCTGTTCTCTTTTACCAGCCCCTGGTAGGCAACCACCTAGAATGGCAACCACCATTCTTTTTGTTTTTATGAACTTATGAACTTTGACTACTCTTAACCTTACAAATGGAAACTTACAATATTTATCCTTTTATGACTGGCTTATTTAACTTATTAGCATGATGTGTTCAAGGTTCGTTCATGTTGTAGCATGTATAGAATTTCCTTCCTTTTTAAGACTGAATAATCTTAATATTCAGTCCATTAATAATAATGGACTTAATAGTCCATTGTATATACCAGATTTTGTTCATTCATCCATTGATGTACATTTGGGTTGCTTCTGCCTTTTGGCTGTTGTGAGTAATGCTGCTGCAAACATGGATGTACAAATACCTATTTTTTGTCCCTTTTAGTTGTTTTGGATATATACCCAAAAGTGGAATTGCTAGATTGTATAGAAATTCTGTGTTTAAATTTTTGAGGAGTGCCTGGGTGGCGCGGTCAGTTTAGTGTCCAACTCTTGTTTTCAGCTCAGGTCATTATCTCATGGCTGTGAGAGCTGGGCCCTGTGTTGGGCTCCGTGCTGGGTGTGGAGCCTGCTTAAGATTCTCTCTCTCCCTCTCCCTGTCTGCCCCTCCCCTCCTCATTTTCTCTCTCTCAAAAAAAAAAAAAATAATAAAAATAAATTTTTGTGGAATTGCCATACTATTCTCCACAGTGGCTATACCATTTTTCATCCCTATCAGCAATGTACAAGGGCTCTAGTTGCTCACTGTCTTCACCAACACTTGTTGTTTTTGACTTTTTTTTTTTTTTTTTTTTTTGATTACAGCCATCCTAGTGGGTGTGACATGGTGTTTCATTGTGGTTTTGATTTGCATTTTCATAATGCTTGCTGTTGAACATCTTTTCATGTGCTTATTTGCTATGTGTATATTTTTGGAGAAATGTCTATTCAAGTGCTCTGCTCATATTTAAAATTGTGCTGTTTTTTTTGTTGTTATTGGGTTGTAGGAATTATTTATATGTTCTGATTACCAGTCCTTAATCAGAAACATGATTTATGAATATTTTCTCCCATTGTGGGTTGCCTTCAAGTCTATTGATACTGTCTTTTGATGAAAAGTTTTAAATTTTGATGAAGTCCAACATATTTTTCTTTTGATCCCTGGGCTTTGGGTGTCCTATCTAAGAAATTATTGTCAAGTGCAGTGTCATGAAGCTTTTTGTTTTCTTGGAGCTTTATAGTTGTAGCTTTCCATTTAGGTGTTCGATTCATCTTGAGTTAATTTTTGTATGTGGTATAAAGATCTAACTTCATTTGTTTCTATAAATCCAGTTTTACTAACACCATTTGTTGAAGTCCTTTCCCCATTGAATGGTCTTGGCACCCTTGAAGATCACCTGGCCATAGATTTGAGGGTTTATTTCTGGGCTTTCAATACAGTTCCCTTGGTGGTTTGTATGTTTGTCATTATATCAGTATCACTTTGTTTTGGTTACCATAACTTTGTAGTAAGTTTTGAAATCAGGAAGTGTGTAATCTCCAACTTTGTTCTTTTGTAAGTTTTTTAAATGTTAGGGAAAATGAGTCATGGTGTCGTGGGTCAGGAGTTTTCTCAGTTTGGAAAGTTTTAAATTCTTGACTTATTTTCTTTAGAAGATCTAGGACTTTTTAGATTTTTCATCTTTTGTTAGTTTTGGTTAGGTATGTTTTACAGTGAATTTCTCCATTTCTTCAAAATCAGAGATCAGCAAACAATGGGCCCACTTTTTAAAGTAACATTTTATTGGAGCACAGCTGTTTTCATTTGCTTACATATTATCTGTGGCTGCTTTTGCAAACTAAAATGGCAGATGTGAGTAGATAGGACAGAGAGTGCATGGCTTGCAGACACTTAAAATATATGCTATCTGGGCCTTACTGAAAAAGTTTCCCAGCCCCTGATCAAAATTGTCATATGTAAAACCATAGAGTTGGCTTTTTGGTCCAATTTAAAGTTGACTCATTTTTAAAAAAATATCTAGGATCTGTTGTGATATCCTTTTTTCCTTTGTGATACTGGTGATTTCCATTTTCTTCATCAGTATTGCTGGGATTTTATTAATTTTATCTGCATAGAACTAACTTCGATTCTTCTAATTTTCTTTTTTCTGCTGTCTTTTGTCATGGAATTTTTTATTTTGGCATTTGTTTTCCATTCCACTTTCTTTGGAGTTGATCTTCTGTTGGTTTTCTCTAGCGCCTGAGATGAAAACTTTGGTCATTGATTTTTTTTTTTTTTTTTTTTTTTTCCTTCTTCTTCTACCTTTTTCTGTTGAAATATATGCATTTAATGCTATAGACTTTTTCCCTTTACCGTCTATTTAGCGTTACGTAACAGAGTTTTGTGTTTTTCATTATTCAAAAAATTTTTAATTTCCATTTTGACTTTCTTTGATCCATGGGTTTTTTAGAAGTGTGTTGCTTAATTTCCAAACCTTTGGGGAATTGCTAATTATCTTTGTTACTGATTTCTAGTTTAATTCCAGTGTTGTCAGCATAGTCTCTATATCAGGTTAATCCATTATACTTTATGAATTATTGTATGGTCTGGTTTTGTAATTGTTCCATGTACAGGTGATTAAAAAGTGTGTATTCTGCAGTTGTTGCTGTATTTTTCCATAAATGTCATTTACTTCAAATTGGTTAATGAGTTCTTAAAATCTTGTAAATCCATGTGGATTTTCATGTGTGCTTGTTCTATCAGTAAGAGAGGTATGTTAACATCTCCAACTATGATTATGTATTTATCTATTTTTCTTCTTAGTTTTGTCAACTTCCACCTTGTATATCTAGAAATTGTTAAGTGTACACAAATTTAAGTGATCTGTTATTTTTCAACATACTTAAGAACCATTCTGAAATGTGTCCATCTTTCATGCTAGTCATTCTTGCTTTAGTCTTTTTAATCATACTGTTTTAAGAATTGCTTCAGTTGCTTACCCTAAAGGTTACAAAATGCATATTTGACTTATTAGAGTCTTAGTACTTTTACCATTTCCTGAACAATCTTACTACAGTTTGACTGCATATTATGCCCTCCCACTTCCCTGCCTATTGTGGTCTTTTTTTTTTTTTTTTTTTTTTTCTTGTTTAGTTTGGGTTAACTTATTTAGTTTACCTGGGTTTAGCTTGTTTTTCTACTATTTCAGGTAGAAGTGTAGGTTATTGGTTTGAGGTAGTTCTTATAGGCGTTTACAGCTACACATGTCTTTAGCTGCATCCCATAAATTTTTGTATGTTGTATGTTCATTTAGCACAGATGCTTTCTGATTTTCCTTGAAATGAATGTGTATTTTTGCATTTGCTGGATGGAGTGGTTTATAGATTGCAGGTTTGATTGGTTGATAGTATTGTTCAAGTGTTCCATATCTGGATTGATTTTTTTTTTCTTTCTATTCATTATTGTGAGTGATTATTAAAGTCTATGATTGTTAAACTATTTTTCTTTTTACTTTTGTTTGTTTTTGTTTTATGTATTTTGGGGTTCTGTTGCTATGCTCACATATGTTTTACAGACCTCTATGTCATTATCAAGTATCTTGTGTTATCTTTAATAATTTTTTTCTCAAAGTCTGTTTTGTTTGATAAAAGGTAATTACTCCAGCTGTACTGTGGTTGCTGTTTGCATTATACATATATGAATATATATGTATATTTGTAGGTTATATATGAGTATATGTGAATATATGTATGAGTATATATATGAATGTACATGTGAGTGTATATATATGAATATATATATTTTTTCCCCTAATACACTAAATTTTAATTCTTATATTTTTGTGTTGTTCATGCCTGGTACCATCTCTTTAAAAGTTTTACTGGCATGTTATTTAGCTTTAACTACCTCTTTTCAAATTTTATTTTGTTCATTGCAATTTCAGGCCATGACTGGGATAAAATTTTCACATTGGAAAACAGTCATATGAAAAACAGGGAGACAGAAACACTGCTGGAAACTAAGATCATAGAAATGAAAATACTGTGTATGCCTAAAAGAGAATCTATACCGTTTCCCTAAATAGCAAGAAAATGTCCTGATTTCAGGTATTCCAGGCAAGAAACTAGATCACATGACTTCCTTGGAGTCTAATTTACTGTTGTTGTTTTTTTAATGTTTATTTTTGAGAGAGAGAGCGAGAGTGTGAGCAGGGGAGAGGCAGAGAGAGAGAGAGAGAGAGGGAGACCCAGATTCTGAAGCAGGTCAGAATCTGTGCTGTCAGCACAGAGCCTGACATGGGGCTTGAACTCATGAACCATGAGATTATGACCTGAGCCTGAAACTGGACGCTTAACTGACTGAGCCACCCAGGCACTCCCAATTTCTGTTTTTTGATTGAGGGATAATTGACATAACAGTGTAATATTAGGTGTACTGCATAATGATACGATTTTTTTTTTTTTTTTTTTTTTTTTTTTTTTTTTTTTTTGAGAGAGCAAGTGAACAGGGGAGGGGCGGGCGGGCGGGGGGGAGGAGAGAGAATCTGAAGCAGGCTATACACCCAGCGTAGAGCCTGACATGGGGCTTGATCTCACTGCTGTGAGATCATGACCTGAATGAAAATCAAGAGTCAGATACTTAACTGAGCCACCCAGGTGCCATTGATATTTTTATATATTCCAAAAAGACCAATTACCCCAATAAGTGTAGTTAACATTTGTCACCCTATACATAGTTAACAATTTTTTTTTTTTTTGTAATAAGAACTTAAGATTTACTTTTTCAGCAACTTTCAGATATACAGTTCAGTATCATTAAAGTCACCATGCTGTACGTTACAGCCCCATGACTTATTTATTACATAACTCAAAGTTTGTACCTTTTGGCCCCTTTCACCTATTTTGCCTCCCCTCCACTCTATCACTCTATGCCTCTGGCAATCCCCAATGTATCTATAAAAAAAAAAAAATTGTTAAAAACCTTTTTTTTTTTTTTTTTAATTGTCAACCTATTTTTGAATCCAAAGTATGTCTCTCTTTTTAAGTTATTTTTGTAGAGCAAGCACGTATGAGTTGGGGAGGGGGTGGAGGGAGGGAGAGAGAGAGAGAGAATCTTCAGCAAGCTTCACGCCAGGGACAGAGCCTGAACTGGGGCTTGATCCCACAACTCTGGGATCATGACCTGAGCCAAAATCTAGAGTTGATTCTCAACCAAGTGAGCCACTCAGGTGCTCCTAAAGTATATCTCTTGAAGAGAACATGTAGTTGGATCTTTTTAAAAATCCAGTCTGACAGTCTTTGCGTTTGTTAGAGTGTTTAATATCTCCACATTTAATGTTTTTAATCACATGGTTGGATTTCCACTTACCATTTTGCTATTTTCAATGTGTCTTGTGTCTTTTTTGTTTTTCTCATATTCTTCACTATTTTAAGTGTTCGAGAGAGAGAGCGAGAGCACAAGCAGATGAAGGACAGAGAGCCTCCCAAGCAGGCTCTGTGCTGTCAGTGCAGAGCCTGATATGGGGCTCAATCTCACAAACCATGAGCTCATGACCTGAGCTGAAATCGAGAGTTGGGACACTTGTCTGAATGAGCCACCCAGGAGCCCTCTTTACTACTTTAAGTAGATATTTTTTAGTGTTTCATTTTAATTCCTTTAATTTTCACATTATTTTTTGTTCCTAGTAGTTGCTCAAAGGATTTCAATATGCATCCATTTTTTAACAGTCTATTTGAAATTAATGCTAAATTTGTTATATTAAAACACAAACTTTTTCCATTATAGCTCCATTTCTTCCCTCTTCTTTGTATTTTTGTCTTATGAATTGCATCTTTGTGTTATTCTAATTTCAATAATATAATTTTATAATTATGTTTTAGGGAATGGCCTGTTACATCAGGAGAAAACTAAACTTATACTGTCCTTTAATAATTATCTATGTAAAATAACATTCATTGACGCTTTTTGTGTGGATTTGAATTACCATTTGGTGTTCCTCCTTTTCAGTCTGATGAAATTCTAGTATTTTGTTAGCAGTGAATTAGCAGAGTCTTTGTTTATTTGGTATTCCTTTATTTTGCCTGCACTTTTGAAGAATACTTTTGCTGGATATAGAATTCTTGGTTGACAGGTTTTTGTTTTTGTTTTTTGCTTTTATAAATTTCCTCCGAGTACCATCTTGCCATTATTGTTTGTAATGAGAAGTTAGCTATTTTTTGTCTCTTATTTCAAGATTTCTTTTTGTGTCTGGCTGTCAACATTTTCACTGTGGTGTGTCTGGGTGTGGATTTTCTGTTTTTGTTTTTTTTGTTTTTTGTTTTTTTGCCTATTGTGAGTTTTTTTTAGTGAATTTTTGATTTAACTTATTGTACTTTTCAATTCCTTAATTTCCACTTGGTTCTTCTTGGTCATTTCTGTCTCATTGATATTTTCTATTTGATGAACCATTGTCTTATGTTCCTTGAATTATTTAAATATGGTTTCCTCTTTTTTTTTTTTAACATTTATAATAGATGTTTTGAAGTTTTTGTGAACTAAGTCCTTTAGTTGACTACCTTCAGAGACGGCTTCTATTTACTTTGTATACTTTTCATGTTTCATAGTTTCTTGTTGAAAACTGAGCATTTTAGATAACAAGTTGTAGCAACTCTGAATTCTGATTTCCTCTATCTCTTGTGTTGTTGGTTTATTTATTTCTTCAGTGACTTGCCTGAACTACATTTGTGGTGTTGCCCCTGTAATGTGTGGCCTGTAAGGTTGATATTTTTCCTCTCCCCATCCCCCAATTCTTTGTGTTTTAAACTCTGGCTTTCTAGGGATTACCCTGGGTCACTATAACTTAGTCATCAGCTAGTGATTGGCTAGAGGCTTTTTAAACCATTGAACCAGTAAGTCTTTCACTCTTTGTCATGGGACATATGCATAGACTGGATAATGTTCTCAATTTAGGGAGTTTGTAAGTCTGACCCATCTATCTATATATCAATATATGGATATATATATATGTCCATATATGGACATATATATATATATATATATATATATATATATATATATATATACATCGACATATGGACGTGTATATCCACACATCCACATATGGACGTGTATATCCACACATCCACATATGGACGTGTATATCCACACATCCACATATGGACGTGTATATCCACACATCGACATGGACGTGTATATCCACACATCGACATATGGACGTGTATATCCACACATCGACATATGGACGTGTATATCCACACATCGACATATGGACGTGTATATCCACACATCGACATATGGACGTGTATATCCACACATCGACATATGGACGTGTATATCCACACATCGACATATGGACGTGTATATCCACACATCGACATATGGACGTGTATATCCACACATCGACATATGGACGTGTATATCCACACATCGACATATGGACGTGTATATCCACACATCGACATATGGACGTGTATATCCACACATCGACATATGGACGTGTATATCCACACATCGACATATGGACGTGTATATATAGATATATATAGATGTGTGTGTGTGTGTGTATATATATATATATATATATATATATATATATATCCATATCTATATATTTTTAACTTACTGGATTTACACAGCCTCTTGGTCAACCATGAGTGAGTAGCTTGTTAGTTCCCTTTCCTCTGAGTAAGCACAATGGGGCAAATGCAGGTAGCTTTCCAAACTATCAGGGATATGTGAAATCATAGCTAGGCCATCTTTGGCTATTTTGTTCTCACGATCTCTATCTTAATTTTCTGGCAAGTCTGCTGTTTTGTTGCTTGTACCAACAAATATTGTGACCTGAGGCTAGACTTCGCTATTGCCCTTGATTTTCCGTTATTTTTAACAACTTTGTCCAGTTTTATCATTGCTTTTTGGAAAGAGGATTTGCCAGCTTCCTAACTCGGAATTCTTGAAGTCCTGTCCTGTATTCATTTTTATTTTGTAGTAAAAAGCATATAACAAAAAATTTATCATCTTAACCATTTTTAAGTATTACAGTGTTAATTAACTATATGCACATTGTTGAACAGATCTCTATAACTTTTTCATCTTTCAAAACTTAAAACTCTATAACCATTTAACAACAGTTTACATTTTCCTCCCCATACCCTTGCAGCCTCTGGCAATCATGATTTTACTTTCTAAGATTTTGACTGCTTTAGATACTTTATATAAATAGAAACCTACAATGTTTGTCTTTTTGTGACTGGCTTATTTCAGTTAGCATAATGTCTTCAACATGTTCATGTTGTAGCACAAGACAGAATTTCCTCTTTTAAAGATAATATTTGATTCTATATACCACATTTTCATTATCCATTTATCTTTCAGTGGATATTTAGACTGCTTGCACCTTTTGACTATTGTGAATAATGCTGCAGTGAACATGGTTGTGCAAATATCTTTTTGAGATCCTGCTTTCAGTTCTTTTTGGTATATACTCAGAACTGATTTTTGATGGAAGCTCTATTTTTAATTTTTTGAGGAACTTTCATAATGTTTTCTTTAGTGGCTACATCACTTTACATTTCCTCCAATAGGGCATAAAAGTTCCAATTTGTCCACATACTTGTTAGCCCTTGTTACGTTTTGTTTTTTGATAGTGGTTATTCTAATAGGTGTGAGATGGTAGGTCATAGTGGTTTTGATTTACATTTTCCTGATTAGTGATGTTGAGCATCTTTTCATATGTTGTACTAGTTGGCCATTTGTATTGTATTCTATGTCTATTCAGTCATTTGCCCATTAAAAAAAAAATATTTATTTTGAAAGAGAGTGAGAAGAGAGAGCGGGAGAGAGAATCCCAAGCAGGCTCAGTGCCGTGAGCATAGAGCCTGATGTGAGGCTCAATTCCACAAGCTGTGAGATCATGACCTGAGCTGAGATCAAGTATCAGCTTGACTGACTGACCCACCCAGGTACCCCAGTCATTTAGCCATTAAAAAAATTTTTTTTAAGTTTTTAGTTTTTAAATGTTTATTTCTGAGAGAGAGGCGGACAGAAGATCTGAAGCAGGGTCCGCGCTGACATCAGAGAGCCCAATGCGGGGCTCCAGCTCACAAATTGCAAGATCATGTCCTCAGCCCAAGACAGATGCTTAACTGACTGAGCCACCCAGGCACCCCTACCCATTTTTAGATTGATTACTTTTTGTTGTTTCAGATATTAACCCTTCATTAGATAACATGGTTTGCAAATAGTTTCTCCCATTCAATATGTTGCTTTTTCACTCTCTTGAATGTTTTCTTTGCTGCCTGAAGGTTTTTAAGATTTGTCTATATTTGCTTTTGTTGTTTGTTAAATTTAAAGTATATCTGTTTTCTTTTAAAATATTTTGTGATAGCCCACCTAGAATTAGGTTTTTGAGAACAATTCAACCCCCTTCTTAAATTCTTTGTTACTAATAAACTTTGTGCAGTCATAGATGTTCTGGTTTTAGGAATGTGTTTTTCACAATGTATTTCTTAATGGTTATAAGTGAATAAAATATTTTAAAGTTGTACTATATATCTTGAAGTAAAAGGGATGAAAATTGTTTATATAGTTACATTAAGGATGGTCTGGGGCGCCTGGGTGGCTCAGTCGGTTAAGCGTCCGACTTCAACTCAGGTCATGATCTCGCGGTCCGTGAGTTCGAGCCCCGCGTTGGGCTCTGGTCTGATGGCTCAGAGCCTGGAGCCTGCTTCAGATTCTGTGTCTCCCTCTCTCTCTGCCCCTCCCCCGTTCATGCTCTGTTTCTCTGTCTCAAAAATAAATGTTAAAAAAAAAAAAAAAGATGGTCTGTTATAACAATATTTGTGTTTTGTCTTTTATGAGACATAAATGTATTCTCATTTATTTATCACAACTCTGAGGAAACGGAAATGATCTTGCTCATGGTCAGATGATTAATAAATGTTTGACTTCAACTGGATTTCCAACATGGGTGATATGGTTTAAAATTCCATGTTCAAATATAGAATGCTGCCTCTTGTGTTAGTGTTTAGATAGTAGTTAAGTTGATTAGTAGCATTCTGATGATACTGACTTCTTGATTCCTGTGCTTTTTCAATTTCTTCCTGAGAAAACCCAATTTGTACCCATAAACTGCAACTTTGGTAGCCATTTCACAAATGTATCATTGTTATACACGAGAAAGTGGTGGAGATGGCAATATCATGGGCTCATTGTCCAAATAGGTGCATAGCCAATGGAGAGTAGTAAGTGCTCATAATGGAAGTATAGATGCAGTATAGTTGTAGTGAAGAGCAAGGACATCATATTTTCCAGTTTTGAGTCCTGATTTTCCAGAATGTGTCATTGTGGGCAGTTATTTGACCTTTAAATGCCTCAGATTTATCTGTAAAATTGGTAGAATAATAGTATTTACCTTTTAGGGCTCTTTTAAGGATTAAATAATTGTATGCAGGTAAAGTGCTTGGTATATAGTAAGTGCTTGGTAAACATTGTTTTGTTATAGACACTGATCAAAATATATGTGCCAGTTGATTTTTACTTGAAACTACTGCATCTTTCAAATTAATGTAATAATGGCAAATACTTAAATTGTGACACACCACTAGAATAATGTAGAAATGGATTTTTAGTATTGTGCTCTTGCAAGAAAAAATACTTATGAGGACATACATGAGGCCCACACATTTGTTGTTACCTTTTTTATAATAATTGCTCTTTGAGGAAGATAATATTCTAAGCACTTTATGTAAGTTCATTTCATCCTCAGTGATATTGTTGTCTAAATTTTACAGATAAAGAAACTGTGACACAGATACATTAAACAAGTTGCCCAGTGGTTTGCCATACTGCTTAGGTTTAACTGTATTGCTAACTATGTTGCTAAACTAAGTAGGTGGGCAATTGTTGGATGAATGAATAATGTATATCTTAACTTTCACAAATAGAATTAAAATAACGGGAAAATGTGATTGAATTATAATCTACAATTTATTTTTTTCCTTTGTTGATTTGTAACAAAAATTTTATCAGTGAAACAAATTACTGATATATAGTGATTATGGTGACATTTATGTTTTCATTTGTAACCTTTTTTCTAATAATGAAACCAGTCAGAAAACATTTAAATTTTATGACCAGATAGTATCTAGGTACAATCTTTAATTGGATAAAGCTCAATACTTTTTTTTTATTTTTCAAGGTTAATTGTTTTTTAGGTCACTCTCCTATTTCTAACTCGGCTCCCTCCATACCCTTTTAACTTGCCTTACGATCCTGTTTTGTTTAAAACACATTTTAAATACATATTTTTTAGATGGAGGTTTTAAACAATATGCCATTCAGTTATTTCAATTAATGCTGTCTGTTAAGACTATTACAGCCACTACCATGTATGAAACTTTATTATGTACCATGTATTGTATATTATATCCATTCAACAGAAAAAGAAATGGAGACCTAGGCAGGTTAAGCAGCTTATTAAAAGTAACTTGTACAATACATTTTTGTGTTGTATCTTTAACTATAGTTTAACAAACTATTTGGTACTTTTTGTTGAATAATATTTCTGAAAATGTTTTTGTTTTAGAAACCTCATTTCTCTTTTCAGAAAGTAATTTGGATATTAGAATGAAAAAATTAAGCACTTACTAACCTTTAATATTTTGTTTTAAGGAATTGAAATTACCATTCACTTTTTTAAGTGGACATATTCATGAGTTGAGGATCCATGTACCATGGACAAAGCTTGGTTCAGAACCAGTGGTAATTACCATCAATACAATGGAATGCATTTTGAAACTTAAAGATGGAATACAGGTAAGAAGTTATTGAATCTAGTTGTTTATGTTAACCAATTTTAATAGTTATTAGTGTTTGATATGTCTTTATCTAAAGCTTACATATACTTAACTGTTTCTCACATGCTTATTAAAGTAACATATTGTAAAGTCACAAGTAACTATGAAAGGTTGTCTTAAATTTGGATAAACATTCTAATGGATATTTTCATACTAATTTTACTTAATGTAATCATAACTATTATAGGGATCATGTAGATGGCTTATTATCTGTATCAGCTAACAGTGGGACTTCATTATGTCCAATTTTTAGGTGAAGGTTTTTTAATTTTTGCCAAGGACCTGTGTAATTTTTTTGTTTATGTGACATTTCTAAATGAGATTAAAATTTCTCATTTTTTGAGATGAAAATATTTTGAATTTACCTTCATGTCAAAATTTTTAAGTTTTTAGTTTAATTCCAGTTGATTAATGTACAGTGTTACGTTAGTTTCAGGTGTACAATATAGTGTTTAACACTTACATACCACACCATGTGCTCATCCCAAGTGCACTCCTTAATCCCCATCACCTATTTCACCCCTCTCCACTCCCACCTCCCCTCTGGTAACTGTTCTCTATATTTTAAAATCTTTTTCTTGGTTTGCCTCTCTCTTTCTCTCTTTCTCTCTCTCTCTCTCTCTCTCTCTTTTTCCCCCTTTGCTGGTTTGAATGGATAAAGAAGCTGTGGTGTATATATACTATGGAATCTTAGCCATAAGAAAGAATGAAATCTTGCCATTTGCAATGATATGGATAGAACTAAAGAGTATTATGCTAAACAAAATAAGTCAAAGAAAGGCAAATATCATATGATTTCACTCATACGTGGAATTTAAGAAACCTATCAAATTTCTTTGAAGTTTTGGCATCAGAAACTGATTCTTTGTTTTCTTTTTTGTTTTTCTGACTTCCTTTTCTTTGACCCATCTTACATTTATTTTTTAATATTTTTTTCTTGTAAAAGTGTAATACTTTTTTTACAGTTTCTAGCAAAAATTAATCTGGAAAGCTAATAAGTCTGATAGCAACATATTATAAATTTTTTCATTTTCATCTTACGTAAAAGTAGTGTCTTTTATTTTTATTACTTTTTCCTTAGCTCCTATTTTACTTTTAGGTTTAAAAAATGCTTTCTAGGGGTGCCTAGGTGGCTCAGTTGGTTAAGCGTCTGACTTTGGCTCAGGTCATGATCTCACAGTTCATGAGTTCGAGCACTGCATCGGGCTCTGTGCTGACAGCTCAGAGCCTGGAGCCTGCTTCAGATTCTGTGTCTCCTCTCTCTCTGACTCTCCCTATCTCGCACGCACATGTGCGTGCTCTCTCTCCCAAAAATAAATGTTAAAAAAAAAAAAAAATGTTTTCTAGAATCAAATGAGTTGATGAGTATTATTAAATTGTTACACTTAAATTACTAATTTATTAAACATTAAGGCAATCTTAGTGTATCCTAAATATAACTTCGGTATCTGTGAAATTAAGGTTATTTATGATGTTAAAATCATTTCCTATTTTAAGAAGATACTTTGAGTTTCATATCAACCCACTAGGCTCATCTTTTTTTCCTTGTATGAAATCTTTGATTCCAAATCTTTTATTATCCAATTTAACTGATATAGTTTCTGGAAGTAAGTAGACCGATGTTATAGTCCCATGAGAATTTATTTTGTAAACTTAAAATACATGGGAGATTGATTTAGAAATCTGTGAGATAGTTATATTACAGCAAAAGTTTTATTTTACATTTATATTTGGTAATTCTCAAATGGTTCTTAATCATCATCTGTTCCTGGAATTTACATTTTTTTTTTTTTTTTTTTTAAAGTCTGGACTTGGTTATACCACCCATGGAGTGCTCCATATTAAGAGAAAAAGAAAATCCAGACACTATTTTTTTCAATGGGAAGGTGGAAGTTTCAAGGCCAGATGTCCCATAAGAAACACATTTTAAAAGAGGCAAATTACGACTAATTATAGAGGCTGCAGAAAAGATTTGTAACACATGACTTAGTGTAACCTAGAACTAATATTTGATATTGGACCATGCAGATGGCTACTGCAGGAATGATCAGATTTCCTGCTTGCATGGTATTTGAGACTTGAATCTTGTGGTGTGTACAGCAAAAGGTCAAGTGTCATGAATGTAAACTACTCTCAAAATAAGTATTTTTTGCAGATGTTTAAAATTTTGAGGTAGAAAGGATTTTTGAAAATTATAGTTGACATTTGGACAAATTATTCAGTAGTGTACATCCCCAGAGAGTAATACTTAGGTTAGTGATTGGAATTAATTTTTCAGGAAGACAGTATAGATGAAACATATTTTTAAGCACTTTATTTTCCTATTTTAAGTTTTGACTAGTGTAGGAAATTAAGTTAAAAATTACACATGTACTAATAAGACTGAATGAGCCCATATTAAATTATTTCAAGTTATTACATTGTAGAATCAAAATGAAGAAAATACTTTGTAAATACAATTAGTGTGTGATGGTTGGTTAAATGAAGGGATTGTTTAGAGTTCTAGATATGAATCTGTTAAAAATACTATTGATACTTGAGAATGTAATAAAATACAACTTAAAAGTTAGAAATCTGAGGTCTAATTCTGAAAAGGTCATTATAAAAATATATTGCTAAATGCCTTGATAAGAAGGCACGTCTAGTCTGTAAAGTTCAATTTAATTCTAACAACATTTGTTGATTTCCTATCCATCAGTGCCTTGAAAAGCATTGCCAAGATATTTGTATAATCTTCTAAGGAGACTTAGAAACAGAGATTCATTATGATTGAGGGTGACTCTAGTGATAATAGTTACAATATACTGCCTTAACATGTCTCTGTAAGTAGTTTTATAGAGATTTTTTTTCATTGTCAAGGTGACCCAAGTTGTTGTGTTAGGTAAAATAAAGGCCGCCTTTATGTCCACACTGAATTATTTTTGACAGATATTTCACTGAGAATATTTAACTTTACTCTGAGAGACATCTGTCATCATACCCACCTTTTAGATTCTTCAGATTTTGTTACTTGTGAACTGTTGTTTTTGTTTTGGACCTTACAGAAATTTATTCATGACATATCGTCAGTGGTCCAGGACTGATTTGTTTAACTAGCTCACTCTAGTGTAATCATAGAAATACCTGTGGATCCAGCATTAACTAAATGCTCCTATCCTTTTGCATATTCTTGCTTTTTAGCCTCTGTGGGTCTCATCTGTAAAATAGGGCAAAACTTGCTGCATAGTTCTTATTCTAGTGTATATGCTTTCTTTGCTCATTGTATTAGTAAGTCTTATAAAAAAGGCTTCTTCAGCTTGAAGAGAGTAGTAGTAAATTTGTTTTTAAAGAACTTATTTATTCTGATCTTTCGATCACCTAGAAAGTAAGAAAAGAAAAACTTAAAATCTTTTGACCTGATAAATGTAACCATCTTCAAGTCTGTTTACAGAATACTTTTCATAAAAAAAAAACTTAAAATCTTTTTATCTAAACCAAAACTTTAAAATATTAGTAAAAACTAGTGAAAAGGAACAAAGCTTTTTGTTTATGTGCTTTTTTAAAAAAAATTTATTTTTTAATTTACATCCAAGTTAGTTTATAGTGCAACGATGATTTCAGGAGTAGATTCCTTAATAACCCCTTACCCATTTAGCCCATCCCCCCTCTCAAATGCCTCCACTAACCCTCTGTTTGTTCTCTATATTTAAAGAGTTTCTTATGTTTTGTTCCCCTCCCTGTTTTTACATTTTTGCTTTCCTTCCCTTATGGTCATCTGTTTTGTGTCTTAAAGTCCTCATATGAATGAAGTCATATGATATTTGGCTTTCTCTGGCTGACTAGTTTCACTGAACATAATAGCCTGTAGTTCCATCCACATAGTTGCGAATGGCAAGATTTCATTCTGTTTGATTGCTGAGTGATACTCCATTGTATATATATATACCATATCTTCTTTATCCATTCATCCATCGATGGACATTTGGACTTCTCCCATAATTTGGCTATTGTCGATAGTGCTGCTGTAAACATGAGAATGCTTAAGATCTACTCTTAGCAAATTTCAAGTATATAATATAGTATCATTAACTATCGTCACCAAGCCATACATTAGAATCTCAGATCGTGTTCAGCTTGTAACTGGGAGTTTGTACCCTTTGACTAATATTGCCCATTTCACCTGGGACCTGTCAAATGTTATTCTACTGTTTCTATGAGTTTGACATGTTTTTATTTTTTTATTTTTTTTTAGATTACACTAAGTGGAATCATAATGATTCTACACCGTATTTGTTTTTGTCTGGCTTATTTCACTTTGCACAATGCCTTCCAGTTTCATCTATGTTGTTGCAAATGGCAGGATTTCTGTATCTTTACAGCCAAATAATATTTCCCTGTGTGTGTGTGTGTGTGTGTGTGTGTGTGTGTGTGTGTGTGCGCGCGCGCACGCTCCCTCCTGTCCGTGTCCCCACTCACCCATTGATGGACACTTAGGTTATTTCCATATCTTGGCTATTGTGAATAATGCTGCAGTGAACATGAGAGTACAGGTATCTATTTGAAATAGTGATATTGTTTTCTTTTGATATATACCCAGAAGTGGGATTGCTGGATAGTATGGTAGTTCTATTTTTTTTCTCCTACATTTTTTTTTTCTTTTTCTTTTAACTTGTTTTATCTTTTATTTTTTTAAATTTACATCCAAATTAGTTAGCATATAGTGCAACAATGATTTCAGGAGTAGATTCCTTAGTGCCCCTTACCCATTTAGCCCATCCCCCTTCCCCCAACCCCTCCAGTAACCCTCAGTTTGTTCTCCATATTTATGACTCTCTTGTGTTTTGTCCCTCCCTGTTTTTATGTTATTTGTGTTTCCCTTCCCTTATGTTCATCTGTTTTGTCTCTTAAAGTCCTCATATGAGTGAAGTCATATGACTTTTGTCTCTCTAATTTCACTTAGCATAATACCCTCCAGTTCCATCCACGTAGTTGCAAATGGCAAGATTTCATTCTGTTTGATTGCTGAGTAATACTCCATTGTATACATATACCACATCTTTATCCATTCATCCATTGATGGACATTTGGGCTTTTGCCATACTTTGGCTATTGTTGATAGTGCTGCTATAAACATGGGAGTACATGTGTCCCTTCAAAACAGCACACCTGTATCCCGTGGATAAATGCCTAGTAGTGCAATTGCTGGGTTGTAGGGTAGTTCTGTTTTTAATTTTTTGAGGAACCTCTATACTATTTTCCAGAGTGGCTGTACCAGTTTGCAGTCCCACCAGCAGTGCAAAAGAGATCCTCTTTCTCTGCATCCTTGGCAACATCTGTTCTTGCCTGAGTTGTTAATGTTAGCCATTCTGACAGGTGTAAGGTGGTATTTCATTGTGGTTTTGATTTGTATTGCCCTGATGATGAGTGATGTTGAGCATTTTTTCATGGGTCAGTTGGCCATCTGGATGTCTTCTTTGGAGAAGTGTCTATTCATGTCTTCTGCCCATTTCTTCACCGGATTATTTGTTTTTTGAATGTTAAGTTTGGTAGTTCTATTTTTAAATTTTTGAGGAACGTCTGTACTGTTTTCCGTAATGATAATACCAATTTACATTACTACCAACATTGTACAAAGGGTCCCTTTTTTCAGCATTCATTATCTCATGTCTATTTGATAATAGCCATCCTAAGAGGTTTGAGATGATACTTTATTGTGGTTTTGATCTGCATTTTTCTGATGGTTACTAATGTTCGGTGTGTTTTCAGGTACCTGTTGGACTTGTGTAACTTAAAAAAAAAATTTTTTTTAATGTTTTTATTTTATTTTTGAGAGAGAGAGAGACACAGTGAGAGCGGGGGAGGGGCAGAGAGAGATGGAGACAGAATCTGAAGCAGGCTCCAGGTTCTGAGCTGTCAGCACAGAGCCCAACGTGGGGCTTGAACTCAGATTGCGAGATCATGACCTGAGCCAAAGTTGGGTGCTCAACCGACTGAGCCACCCAGGCACCCAAACTTTTTTTTAATGTTTTTTTTTTTTAATGTTTCTTTATTTTTGGGAGATACTTATCGCGAGCAGGGGAGGGGCAGAGAGAGAGGGAGACAGAGAATTCGAAGCCAACTCCAGGCTCTGTGTTGATGGCTTAGCACAGAGCCTGATGCAGGGCTCAAACCCATGAACTGTGAGATCATGACTTGAGCTGAAGTCAGATGCTTAACTGACTTAGCCACCCATGTGCCCTGGGCTTGTGTAAATTATTTAGAAAAGTTTATTCTGTTCCTTTGCTCATTTTTAATTGGAGTGTTTTTTGATAGTTTAGAAGTTGATTTTTCATAATTTTGTTACTAACCCCTTATCAGACATATGGCTAGCTAATATATATTCTCCCATATCACAGGTTGGCTTTTCATTTTGTTTATGGTTTCCTTGGCTGTACAGAAGCTTTTTAATATGATGTAGTCCCACTTGTGTGTATGTGTGTGTGGTTTTTTTTTTGTTTTTTTTTTTTGCTTTTGTTGCCTGTACATTTGGTCTTGTCTCCAAAAAATAATTGCTGTGACCAATTTCAAGGAACCTTTTCCCTTATGTTTTCTTCTAGTATCTGTGAAGTTTCAAGTCTTCCACTTGAGGCTTTAATCCATTTTGAGTTAATTTGTGTAACTGGTATAAGATAGGAGTCTATTTTCTTCTTCTTTTTTTTTTTTTTGTACATGAATATCCAAATTTCCCAGCATGATTTGTTGAAGAGACTATCCTTTCTCCATTGTGTGCTCTTGGTGCCCTTGTTAATGATTAGTTGACCCTATATGTATGGGTTTATTTCTGGGCTATCAATTCTGTTTCATTGATCTATGTGTCTTTTTAAAAAAATTTTTTTAATGTTTTATTTATTTTTGAGAGACAGAGCATGAGTGGAGGAGGAACAGAGAGAGAGGGAGACACAAACTGAAGCAGGCTTCATGTTCTGAACTGTCAGCACAGAGCCTGACATGGGGATCGAACTTAGGAACAGTGAGATCATGACCTGAGTCCAAGCTGGATACTTAACCTACTGAGCCACCCAGGCGCCCCTATGTGTCTGTTTTTATTGTTAGTACCTCCTGTTTTGATTACTATATAGTTTGTAACATATTTGAAATCAGGAAATGTGATTCCTTCAGCTTTGTTCTTTTTTCTCAAGATTAATTTTGGCTATTTGAGATCTTTTTGTGGTTCTATATGAATTTGTTTTTCCTACTTATGTGAGAAAATGCCATTGAAGTTTTGATAGGGATAGCATTGAATCTGTAGATCACTTTAGGTATTTTTTTTTTTTTTTGATGCTATTGTAAATGGGAATGCTTTTTAAATTTCCCTGATAGTTCATTAATAGCTTATAGAAACAAAACTGATTTTTGTATAGTATTTACTTTGTATCTTGTAACTTTACTGAATTTACTAGTCCTACTAGTTTTTTTTTTTGTAGGAGTGTTTAGAATTTCCTATATGTAAGACACTGTCATCTGCAAACTGATAATTTTACTGCTCCCTTTCCAGTTGGATGCCTTTTATTTCTTCTTATTTCCAAGTTGTTCTGGCTAATACTTCCAGAATTATGTTGAGTGGTGGAGTGTGGGCATCTTTGTCTTATTCCTGTTCTTATAGGAAAATGTTTCAGCTTTTCACCACTGAGTATGATATTAGCTGTCATGTTGTCATATATGGCCTTTATTATGTTGAAATACATTCCTTCTATATTTAATTTGTTGAGAGTTTTTTTTATCATGAAAGGATGTTGATTATGGCCAGATGCTTTTTCTGCACCTAATGAGATGGTATGATTTTTATCCTTCATTTGTTAATTTGATGTATTATATTTATTAGTTTGTGTATATTGAACCATCGTGGCATCCCAGGGATAAATCCCACTTGATCATGCTCTATGAGTTTTTTCATGTGCTGTTTAATTCAGTTTGCTAATATTTTGTTGAGAATTTTTTTTTTAACATTTATTCATTTTATGAGAGAGAGAGAGAGACTGAGCACGGGTGGGGGAAGGGCAGAGAAAGAGAGGGAGACAAAGAATCCGAAGCAGGCTCCAGGCTCTCAGCTGCCAGCACAGAGCCCAACGTGGGGCTTGAACCCATTAACTGTGAGATCATGACATGAACTGAAGTCGGATGCTTAACTGACTAAGCCACCCAGGTGCCCCTCTTGTTGAGAAGTTTTACATCTTTATTCATCAGGGATACTTGCCATACTTTTTTTTACAGTGTTCTTGTCTAGGTTTGGTATTACAGTAATGCTGGACTCCTAAAATGAGTTTGGAAGTATTCCATCCTGTTCAAATTTTTTGAAGGGTTAGAGAAGGATTGGCATTAATTCTTCTGTATATATTTGGTATAATTCACCCGTGTAGTATTTTTTTGGGGCTTTGTTTCGTTTCTTTAAAGTTTTTGTTTTTTATTTTGATTATGACAGGTGCACTTATTAATCCCCGTCAACTCTTTAATCCATTTTCCTATCCACCTCCCCTCTGGTAACCATCAGTTCTCTTCAGTTAAGAGTCTATTTCTTGGTTTGTCCTTCCCTTTTTGTTCCCCTTTTCTTGTTTGTTTTCCTTCTTAAATTCCACATGAGTGAAATCATATGGTATTTGTCTTTCTCTGACCTCTTTCACGTAGCTATTATATTCTCTAGCTCCACCCATATTGTTGTAAGTGGCAAGATTTCATTCTTATTTATAGCTGAATAATATTCCATTGCATATGTATATCCCACATCTTCTTTATTCATCTGTAGATGGACACTTAGGTTGTTTCCATAATTTGGTTATTATAGATAACACTGCTATAAATATTGAGGTGCATATCCCTTTTAATTCGTGTTTTTGTATTCTTTAAGTACCTAGTACTGCAATTGCTAGATCATGGGGTAGTTCTATTTTTAACTTTTTGAGGAACCTCCATACTGTTGTCCAGAGTGGCTGCACCAGTTTGCATTCCTACCAACAGTGCAAGAGGGTTCCTCTTTCTCCACATCCTCACCAACACCTGTTGTTTGTTGTGCTGTTGATTTTAGCCATTCTGACAGGTGTGAAGGGTGATATCTTATTGTATTTTGATTTGCATTTCCCTGATGATGAGTGATACTGAGCATTTTTTCATGTGTCTTTTGGCCATCTGGATGTCTTTTTTGGAAAACTGTCTAGGTCTTCTATTTTTAAACTGGATTGTTATTTTTTGGGGTGTTGAGTTTGATAAGTTCTTTATAGATTTTATATACTGACCCTTTATCAGATTTGTCATTCGCAAATATCTCCTCATACTGAAGGTTGCCTTTTAGTTTTGTTGATTGTTCTCTTCACTGTGCAGGACTTTTATGGTTTCCTGTATCACATTTAGGTCTTTATTCATTTTGAGTTTATTTCTGTCTATTTGAAAAGAGAATGGTTCAGTTTTATTCTTTTTCATGTAGCTGTCCAGTTTTACCAGCACCATTTGTTAAAGAGACTGTCTTTTTTTCCATTGGATATTCTTTCCTGCTTTGTTGAAGATTGACTATATGAGTTCATTGCTGGGTTTTCTGTTCAGTTCCATTCATCTGTTTGTTTTTATGCCAGTGCCATACTGTCTTGATCACCACAGCTTTGTAATATAAATTGAAGTCTGGAATTGTGATGCATCCAGGTTTGCTTTGCTTTTTCAAGATTGCTTTGGCTATTGGGGATCTTGTGTGGTTCCGTACAAATTTTAGGATTGTTCTAGCACTGTGAAAAATGCTGTTGGTATGTTGATAGGGATTGCATTAAATTTGTAGATGACTTGGTTAGTATAGACAACTTAACAATATTTATTCTTCCAGTCCATGAGCATTGAACATCTTTCTATTTCTTTGTGTCAACTTCAGTTTCTTTCTTCATTGTTTCATAGTTTCCAGAGTACAGGTCTTTTACCTCTTTGGGTAGGTATATTTCTAGGTATTATTTTTGGTGCAATTGTAAATGAGATGGTTTTTATAATTTGTCTTTCTGCTGCTTCATTATTGGCATATATAAATGCAGCTAATGTATGTTGATTTTTATATCCCGTGACTTTACTGAGTTTGTGTATTCTAACATTTTTTGTGGTGGAGTTTTTGAGTTTTCTGTAAGAATATCATGTCATCTGCAAATAGAGTTTTACTTCTTCTTACTGATTTGGATGCTCTTTATTTTTGTTGTTTGATTGTTTTAGCTAGGACTTCTAGTACTGTGTAGATTAAAAGTGGTGAGTATCGCCATCCTTGTCTTGTTCCTGGATCTTAAGGAAGGCTTCTCAGTTTTTCCCCATTGTGGATGATTGTTAGCTGTGGGTTTTTCATATATGACCTTTATTATGTTAAGGTATGTTCCCTCTTAACCTACTTTATTGATGGTTTTTATCATGAAAGGTGGCAGTACATTGTCATATGCTTTTTCTGCTTCTATTGAAAGGGTCATATGGTTTTTACCCTGTTATTGATGTGACATATCACGTTGATTTGCAAATTTTGAATCACCTTTACAACCTATGAATAAATCCCATTTGATTGTGGTTGTTTTTTTTTTTTTTCTTTTTTGGTTAATGATTTTTTTGCAGTGTATTGTTGGATTTGTTTTGCTAGTATTTTGTTGAGGATTTTTGTATCTATGTTCATCAGAGATATTAGCGTGTAGTTTTTTATTTATTTTTTTGTGGTGTTTATGTGGTTTTGGTATCAGGGTAATGTTGGCCTTATAGAATGAATTTGGAAGTTTTCCTTCCTTTTTCTATTTTTCGGAAAAGTTTGAGAATCGGTATTAACTCTTTTTAAAATGTTGGATGGAATTCTTTTGTGAAGCCAACTAGTCCTGGACTTTTGTTTATTGGGAGTTTTTTGCTTACTGATTCTATTTCTTTGCTGGTTATCTGTTCAAATTTTCTATTCCTGTATCAGTTTTTGTAGTTTACACGTCTCTAGGAATTTATTCATTTATTGAGGTTGTCCAATTTGTTGGCATATAATTTTTCATAATATTCTCTTATAATTGTATTTCTGTGGTTTTGATTGTTATTTCTCCTGTCTCATTTGTGATTTTATTTATTTGGGTCCTTTCTTTTTTCTTTTGATAAGTCAGGCTAATTATTCAAAGAACTAGTTCCTAGTTTCATTGATCTGTTCTTCTGCTTATTTTGTTTTGTTTTGTTTCTGTATCATTTATTTCTGCTCTCATCTTATATCCCTTCTTCTGTTGGCTTTAGGCTTCGTTTGTGTAGGGTTAAGTTTTCCAGCTCTGTTAGGTGTAAGGTTAGGTTGAGAATTTTTGCTTCTTGAGGTAGGCCTGTATTTGCTTTTGCTGCATCCAAAGTTTTGAGGCATTGTGTTTTCATTTGTTTCCATGTACTTTTTAATTCTTTTATTTCCTGGTTGACCCATTCATTGTTTTGTAGCATGTTATTTAACCTCCATGTATTTGTGGTTTTTCCAAATTTTTCCTTGTGGTTGACTTTTAGTTTCATAGTGTTGTGGTCAGAAAAGATGCATGGTATGACATATCTATTTAAATTTGTTGAGGCTTGTTTTGTGGCCTAATATGTGATCTTTTCTGGAGAATGTTACATGTGCACTTGAAAAGAGTGCATATTTTGCTGTATTAGGATGGAATGTTCTCAATCTGTTTGTTAAATCCGTCTGGTCCAGTTGTCATTCAAAGTCATTCAATGTTGTTTCCTTGTTGAGTTTTATTTAGATGACTTGTCCATTGATGTAAGTGGGGGTATTAAAGTTCCCTACTATTAGTTTCTTTATTATTGTTTTATATACTTGAGCTTTATTGATTAGTTCCTTTGTTACTGTTTTATATCTATTTATGTACTTGTATGCTTCGATAATAGGGGCTTAAGTATTTATAATTGTTAGATCTTCTTGTTGTATTGTGCCTTTTGTTATTATATAATGTCTCTTTTGTCTTTTGTTATGGTTTTATTTTAAAGTCTATTTAGTGTGTTATAAGTATTGCCACTCTGGCTTTTTTTGGACATGCATTTGCATCATAAATATTTCTCCATCTTCTCACTTGAATCTGCAGGAGCCTTTACGTCTGAAATGAGTCCCTTGTAGGGCACCGTATGGATAGATGAGTCTTGGTTTCTTTCTATCCATTCTGTCACCCTGGGTCTTTTGGAATGTTTGGTCCATTTACAGTTAAAGTAATTATTGATATCTATTTATTGCTATTTTACTACTTGTTTTGTGGCTGTTTCTGAAGATTTTTTTCTCTGATCCTTTATTTCATGGCTTGCTGGTTATTATTATTTTCTTAGTACTGTATTTGGCTTTTTTTCTTTTTATTCCCTGCATATTTATTAGTTCTTAATTGGTGGTTGTCATTAGGTTTATCTGTAACATATTCTGCATATAGCAGTCTATATTAAGTTAATAGGTGTTGAAGTTTGAACCCATTTTTTACTCCTCTCCTCGTCATGTTTTATGTATATGCTGTCATATTTTACATCCTTTTATTTAGTGAGTTTCTGGACTGCTATTTTACAGAAATATTCATTTTTATTGCTTTTGTGTTTTCTGCCTTCATACTGTCATTTTTGGCCTTTCCAGAGTTCCCCATTAATATTTCTTGTAGGGCTGGTTTAGTTGTCATGAACTCCTTTAGTTTTTGTTTGAGAAACTCTTATTTTCCTTCTATTCTAAATTGTAGCCTTTCTATATAGAGTATTCTTGACTGCAGGTTTTTCCCATTCAGCATTTTGAATATAACTTGCCATTCTTTTCTGCCATAGAAAGTTTTTGCTGAAATATCCACAGATAGCGTTTTGGGGTTTCCTTTGTATGTAACTGTCTTCTTTTGTCTTGCTGCTTTCTTGTTTTAATAAGTATTGTTGTTATTTTAGAGTTTTTTTTTTTTTTTTTTAAGTTTATTTATTTTGAGAGAGAGACAGTGTGAGTAAAGGAGGGGTGGAGAGAAAGGGAGGAGAACTCCAAGCAGGCTCTGCCCTGTCAGCATGGAGTCCCGTGTAGGGCTCGAACCCACAAAACCATGAGATCATGACCTGAGCTGAAACCAAAGTAGGACGCTTAACCACCTGAGCCACCCAGGTTCTCCTAGAGTTTCTTTTTTTATTTAAGTAAGCTGTAGACTCAGCGTGGGGCTTGAACTCAGGACAACCCCAAGATCAAGACTTGTATGCTTTACCAGATGAGCTAGCCACATGCCCCTTGTCTTGGTCCTTTTAATATTTCTTTATTATATTTTGCCATCTTAATTACAATACATCTTGGTTTGGATCTGCTTTTGTTGATTTTGTTGAGTGTTCTCTATGCCTCTTTGATCTGGACCTCTTTTGCTTCCCTAAATTAGGGAAGAATTCTGGTATTATTTCATCAAATAAACTCTCTGTCCTCTTTGGTCTCTCTTCTTCTGGCTCTCCTGTGATATGAATATTATTGTTTGGTGGAGTCACTTGAGGTTCCTAAGTCTATTCTCATTTTACGTAATTACTTTTTCTCTCTTATTCACTTTGATCACTATTATTACTTTTCTTCTGTGTCATTCATTCATTCCTTTGCTTCTTCCAGCCCATTCATTACATCAGGTGTTTCTCATTTGGCTTACTGTACCCTTTATCTTTGTTATGTTATTCCTTATATCTGTGTTAATGGTCTCACTAATGTCCTCTACTCTTTTCTTAACTCCCATGAGTATTCTTATGATCATTGCTTTAAATACTTTTATTTAGCTGTGTTACTTTTCTCTGTTTTGCTTTGACCAGAGGCTGTGGCCTTCTTTTGTTATTTCAATTGGGATGAATTTCTCTGGCTTCTCATTTTGTCTCAGTCTCTGTGCCTTTTTCTGTGTGTTAGGAAAGGCAGTTATATCTCCTGTTCTTTTCGTAAAGCCTTATTAAAAAGAGATTTTGTAGTGCCCAGTTGCGTAGTATTCCCTGTTCCCCAGGGCATGGTGCTTCCTGGAATGTCTCCAGTGTGTGGTTCATGTGCCCTGCTGTTTAGTCCTGGCTGCTTTATCTTTCAGGCCAGTCATCTTCAGAGGCTCTCTCTTTGCCTTTTGTGGGCAGTGTTTGGTCCCTGGCCTGCATATGATGTGTTTTAACGAGGTGTGCTGTGGTCTGCCTCTGAAATGAGACTTGTTGCCTCTGCTGCTGGAACTGAAGACTTGCAGCATTCCTGAGTCAGGAGACAGTGTTGGCAGGGGTTTGGGCTGGTCTTTTGGGGAAGGGGGCCCTCCACTCTGACGAAAGTGTGACTGGGAAGGGTGGTTGCACAGAAGTGTTGTGGGTGGGGCTTTGTGTAAGGGTTAAGTATTGAATGTGGGCGCTGAGCTGGTTCTGCAGGTGGTTCTGTGCTCAAGCTGAGTGGCAGGGGAGAGAAATGGTGCCTGCCAGCCTCTGTATTCCTGGTGGGGTCTCCTTGAATGTTGCCTCTCTGGGACAATCTCCAAGATGAGCAACTAATCTTCACACTGGGTGCCCCAGGCACTCTTGAGATCTGATGTTTCCATGCTGTATGTCTGTAGGCTGTTTGCCCTGCCTTTTTTTCCAAGAGCAGCCTCAATGTCCTCTGAGCTATCCCAGAGCCAAGCACACTGACCTTTAAAATTCTAGGCTTTAAGCCCTGCTCGTTGCCAGAACCCAAAGAAATTTGAGCCCTCTTGCTTTCTAAGTCAATTGCTATGGAGATTCATTTTCCTCCTGTGCTCCCCTGTGTGCTTGTTTGTCTCTTACCCTTCTCCATAACTGGGGCTCATTTCCTACTACAGCAGTGGCTATCATCCATTTCTTTCCCAAACTCTGTATCTGTATTTCCTACCTTCTTCAGTGTGGCCTCTTTACTACTTTTAGTTGTGGAATTTGTTCTGCCAGTCTTCAGATTGATTTCTGGGGTATTTAGGATGATTTGGAAGGCAGCTATGCTCACCACTATACTACCAACGCACACTTGGATGATTTGATAGTTATTTAGTTGTATTTGTGGGATGAGGTGAGCCTTGGGTCCTCCTCCTCTGCTGCCATTTTCCCCTCTGAATTTTGGGACATTTTAGATTATTGATAGACATCCTAACTAGTTGTGAGTCTATTCAGATTTTATTTTCTTTATGATTTATGTTTCTAGGTTATGTTTTTAGAAATGTATTCACTCCTTCTAGGTTATGCAATTTGTTGGTGTATAATTGTTCATAGTAGTCTCTTATCCTTTATATTTCTGTGGTATCAGTTATAAAGTGTCCTCTTTAATTTTGGATTATTTTTATTGGTCTTTTCTAGCGAAAGGCTTGTCAATTCTTTTTAAGAAGCCAACTTATTTTGTTGATCTTTTTCTCTTGTCTTCCTAGTTTTTATTTTACTTATTTTTGCTCTGATCATTGTTATTTCTTTCCTTCTGCTGTCTTTGGGCTTAGTTTCTTTTTCTGGTTCCTTGAAGTATAACATTGGGTTGTTTATTTGCAATCTTTGTTTTTTCTGAAGTAGCTACTTATTTGTGTAAACTACCCACTTAGAATTGCTATAGCTGCATTCATAATTTTTTGGTATGTTGTGCTTGCATTTTTGGTTGTATCTTGTTAGTTTTTATTTCATGTTCGAAGTCTTGTTTTGACACATTGTTTCAGAAGCATGCTTGTGTAATTTTCACATATTTGTGAATTTTGCAACTTTCCTCCTGTTCTTGATTTCTGATTTCATTGTGGTTGGAAAAGATACTTAGTATGATTTCGGTCTTGATTTCAGTCTTCCTAAATTTGTTAATACTTGTTTTGTGACCTAACAATGTGTTCTATCCTGGATGTGCACAGAAGAATGTGTATTGTGTTGTTTGATAAAATGTTCTGTATATGTTTGTAAGTTCCATTTGGTGTGAAGTATAGTTCATGTTCAGTATTTCCTTATTGATTTTTTTTGTCTCTGGGTCCATTGTTGAAAGTGGGGTATTGAAGTCTCCTACTAGTATTGTGTTGCTGTATAATTCTGCCTACAGATGTGTTAATATTTGTTTGATACATTTAGGTGTTTTAATATTGGGTACATATATATTTACAGGGATTATATCCTCTTGATGAATGGACCCTGTTATCAGTGTCTTTTGTTACAGTTTTTGAGTTAAAGTTTACTTTGTCTAATTATAATTATACCTACCCCTGCTATGTTTTTGTTTCCACTTGCACCAAATGTCTTTTTCCATCCCTTAATTTTGAGCCTCTGTGTGTCCTTAAAGCTGAAGTGAGTCTGTTCTAGGCAGCATATAGTTGGGCCTTTTTTTCTCTCCCTCTGTCTTTTTTTTAAGTAGGTTTCATGCTAATGGAGGGCTTGAACTCAGGGACCCTGAGATCAAGACCTGAGCTGAGATCAAGAATCAAGACACTTAACTGACTGAGCCACCTAGTCCCCCCCCCCCTCCCCTTTTTTTCATCCATTTAGTCATTCCATTTCTTTTGAGTGGAGAATTTATTCACTTTACCTTTAAAGTAATTATTGATAAGTGTGGACTTATTGCCATCTTATTGTTTCCTGATTGTTTTGCATTTCCTTTGTCTATTTCTCTCTTCCTTTGAGTTTTGATGATTTTCTATAGTGGCATGCTTTGATGCCTTTCTCTTTATTTTTGTGTATATAATAATATGTTTTTGTTTTATGTGATCATGAACTTACATAAAACTGTTATAATCGACTTTTTTAAATGCTTATTTATTTATTTATTTATTTATTTATTTATTTATTTATTTATTTATTTATTTTTTGAGAGAGTGTGAGCAGGGGAGGGGCAGAGAGAGAGGGGGACAGAGATCCAAAGCAGTCTCTGCACTAATAGCAGCAAGCCCAATTCAGGGCTGAAACTCAGAAGCCATGAGATCATGACCTGAACCGAAGTTGGATGCTCAAGTGACTGAGCCACTCAGGCACCTCTGTTATAATCTATTTTAAGCTGATAAAGGCTTAACTTCTATCATATACAAAAATGTTACCCTTTCATCACTACCCTCCCATATTTTGTTTTTGATGTCACAATTGACATTGTTTATATAGTGTATCTATTAACAAATTGCTCTAGCTATATTGTTAAGATTTTGTCTTTTAACCTTCATAGTAAAGTGATTTGTACACACTACTGTTACAGTGTTAGAGTATTCTTAGTTGATGTACTTTACCAGTGAGCTTTATACTTGAATAGGTTTTCATGTTCTCTATTTAACCTCTTTTCCTTTCCTCTTGAAGAATTCCTTTTTAACTAATGCAGATCTAGTGATGAAGTCCCTAACCTACTCCTCCCCCCCCCCCCCCCCCCCCCCCCCCCCCCGGCCCCTCCTGTTTTTTTCTTTGGTCTAGGAAACTCTTGACCATTTCTGAAGAATAGCTTTGCCTGGTTGCCAAACAAGATATATTCAGTGCTTTGAATATATATCATCCCACTCTCTCTTGGTTGAGAAATCCACTGATAGCCTTATGTTTTTTTTTTTTATATATGAAATTAATTTCTTTTCTCTTGCTGCTTTCAAAATTTTCTCTTTGTTGTTAATTTTTGACTGTTCTATTGTAATAGGCTTTTGTTGAAGTCCTGTTCAAGTTGAATCTGTATGGAGACCTATGAGCTTCATGTTCCTGGAAGTCCATATCTTTACTTCTATTTGGGAAGTTTTTGCTATTATTTCTTTAAGCTTTCTGTCCTTTTACTGCTCTTCTCCTGGCACTTCAATAATGTCAGTATTGTTTTGCTTTATGGTATCTTGTAATTCACATAGTTTACTTCACTCTTAAATTCTTTTTTACTTT
Organism: Panthera leo; assembly: GCF_018350215.1. NCBI lineage: Eukaryota > Metazoa > Chordata > Mammalia > Carnivora > Felidae > Panthera > Panthera leo. Next base: position 45,134,493 of record NC_056695.1, read on the forward strand.
TCTTCCTCTGAATGGTCCATTTCAGATGATTTGTTCACAGATCCTCCTGCTTGATCAAATCTGGTGTTGATATTCTGTATTAAATTTTTTAAATTATTGTATTCTTCAACTCCAGACTTTGCTTGGTTCTTTTCTCATGATTTCTGTCTTTCTGTTGAACTCCTTATTCACATTTTGTCTTCCTGATTTCATTGAGTTTTTGTCTTCTTTTATAGTTAACTGAACTTCCTTAGAACAATTCTTTAAAACTTTTTTTTCTGGAAATTTGTAGATCTCCATTTCTTTGTCATTGGTTACTAGAAAATTTGTTCTATTGGTGATGTCCTGTTTCCTTGGGATGTGTGTGTTCTTATAGACTTACATTGATGCGTACATGTTTGAAGCAGTCGTCTCTTCTATACAGAATGATTTTGGTAGGGGAAGACCTTTACCTGTGGGTGGGTACAAGGGCTCTGGCTGGCTGAAATGAGGTAGTTTTGGTCTGTGGCAGGCCTAGTTTTATAGTCTGTGCAGCTCAATCAGCTGAGGTCAGCATCAGTAAAGGTTGCAGGAGGCCTCAATGGCGTATTGCTGTGGTGTCAACAGCCATGGCAAGGGCGTTGGGGTGTTCAGAGGCAAATGCTCCTGGGGAACTCTGATACCTCTTCTCTGATGGGGCTTGTCATGGTTGAAAGTATACGATTTGGCGCCAGGCCTGATTAGCGTGTGCCTTTGAATCAACATCTGATGGAAAGGTGCCTGTGGGGGAACCACAGAGATGATGGAGTCCAGGTCTTTGGGTGGCTTGCATTGGTGGTGGCTTTGAAATTCGAAATGTGGGCATGCAGTGAGTGTTGTGGAGCGGAGGTCTTCACAGGTTTGTGAGGAAAGATGCTGGCTTTAGGGTCCTAGGTGCTGGCTGGCCTGCAGGGGTGCTGGCTCTTTCTAGTACCTGAGATAGGGGTATACTTGGAACAGCTGTGTTACCAGGGTCTTGAGTGGCATCATGCATGGAGCCAGGGTCAGATGTGTAGACCTACATGGAGCAGATGTGGCTATGGAGTCTGAGGTTTCCTTGAGTTTTGGGGGTACAGTTGCAGCCCTGGTTCTGGAGCCGCACAGTAGCAGCTCCATCGGGGAGCAGTGCAGCTGTGTCTTCTCCCAGGGGTTTGTGGTGGTGACAGCAGTTGGTCATGTGACAAAAGCTTGCCCATGTCCTATGGAGCAGGGTGCTGGAGTCCTCCAAAAAATAATATATGGAGCCCTCAACTGCAAAAACTGGGGGGAGTCTATGGCTGTCCTGAGGGCCCTTGAGGTCTTCAGTTGCAAAAGATGATGGGATCCATATTGTGGCTGATACTGAAAACAGCTGCCCTTCTTTGTCAGCTCTCTGCAGACATCTCTAAGCTGATCCCCCTGGTGATTTCTTTTTCTAGATTCTTCCTTCTGTCTCTTTCTCTCTTTCTTCTTCTCGCTCTTTCTTTCGTTCTTTCTTTCTCTCTGTTTCTCTTTCTCTCTTTCTCCACTGTGTTGCTCTAGTTCTTAATTGGACTCTGGTGCCCTTCCAGGGATGTTTTCATTTGTGGATAGCTGTCGTTTAATTGTTGTTTTTATGGGGGGTTGAATGTTGGTGCTGGTATCTTCTACTCTGCCATCTGATTTCACTGTCCCTTATATACACTCTCAATGCTTTTCTTTTGTTGGCTTAATTTGCTTGAAAATCATCTCAGCAGGTTTTGTTACTTAATTATAGGCATAATGCTTTCTAATGGTTGATGTCATCCTTTAAGTTTGCAGAATCATCTGTCACGTCTTTTGAAAAATGTAGGTACTATTATTTCATGTACCTGCAGGTTCTGCTAGAATGTGAACTAAAGTGAAAATATTTTCATGTTTGTCATTGTAACTCAGAAATTGTTTTCTGATTCCCATAAGTACACTTTTCTTAAACACATGTTTAGATCAAAAGCCAGTAATCAGTTTATTTTAAATCAAATTTTGGTTCATTAATATTTGGGCTTTTAGATTTGCTGTACAGTATATTAAACTTGTGTAATTTCCTATTCTAATTCCTACGTATGTGGTTACAATATCTTCTGAGTCTTTTAAGCAACAAATTAATTTCATCTAAGATTTTTCTCAGATATTCAGCAGTCATTGAGTGATGAAAACTCCTGCCCTAAGTTTGGAAAAGTTTGGTAATGCAATAGGTTTGTTTTACCTTTCTGTACCATACTTGCATTTGCATAGGTTGAAAGTAGGATTTAGTTTAATTCTTGGGACCCAAATGTTGAACACATCCAGGATTGATTTGATTTGAAGTATTACTAAGAAAAAAATTAGTCCTGATGGTCTATAGATTTTGGTGGCCTGATTGAGCCATGATATGTTGTTACTCTTAATTGTGACATTTTGTGTAGTGTTGCTTCAACACTTTTTATAGTTTCATCTTTTAGGTTTATTTTGTTTTTTAGAAGGTCTGTGTCAGATCAAACTAGTATCAAAGATGGGGGGGGGGTGCCTGGGTGACGTAGTTAATTAAATGTTCAACTCTGGGTATTGGCTCAGGTTGTGATCTCACAGTTGTGGGATTGAGCCCTGCATCAGACTCTGTGCTGACAGCACAGAGCCTGCTTGGGATTCTCTGACTCCCTCTTATTCCTACCCCCCTGCTCATGCATGTGCGCGCGCGCACTCTCTCTCTCATTCAAAATACATATGAAAAAATAAAATCAAAGATAGGACACAGCTGTTTTAATTTGAATGTCTGCTTATGACAAAAGGCTTCAGAATTATTTTTTTCAGTGTAGAATAGTAAATCTTTCTTGGATTCTATACCAGTGTCTACTCCCCCTAGTAGAACTTTCCTGAGATCTAGAGAATTTCTATAATTCAGAGCATACATGTCTTCCCTTTATTTCCATTCAGTCAGGATTTTTCTTTTTCTTTTTACCAATGTGCTAACAGTGTTGAACATCTTTTATTTGCTCTTGGCTGGTTTTAAATTGGGTTGTCTTTTGTTGTTGAGTTTTGAATTCTTTATATATTCTGGATACTAGGGCCTTAGTAGATATCATTTGCAAGTATTTTCTCCCATTGTGTAGGTTGTTTGATAATTTCCTTTGCACAAGAGTTTTTAATTTCGATAAAGTCTGATATAACCATTTTTTGCTTTTGTTGCTAATGATTTTGATGTCCTATCTAAGAATCCATTGCTGTATCTAAGGTCATGAAAATCTCCCCCTATGTTTTAAGAGATTTAAATTTTTAGTTCTTATATTTCAATTGTCAATCCATATTGAGTTAAATTTTGTATAAAGGTCCAACTTTATTTTTTTGTGTATGGTTATCTAGTTATCTGATCATTTGTTGAAGGGTCCATTCCTTGCCCATTGAATTGCTCTTATAACCCTTACTGAAAATCTATAGAATTGTCTATAGAGTTTATTTCTGGATTCGTAATCATTTCTTAGACAATCCTGTCATCTATAAGTAGAGAAGGTTTTATCCACTTCTAATCTGTATCAATCTTTCTACCCTTTTTTAAATTTAGAAGTTAATATTTACACTTAATATGCCTCCATGATGCCATTGTAAACACTTCAGCAGTGGTCAGTAGTCCATCACTGTTGCAAAATACAGTGGACACTTTTCATGTACTTTTTAATCATCATTCAACTGGGATAGTTGATACTTTTGATCTGTTTCTGATAACTTCACTTTGGTGGTTCCTCTGATTCTTTCCCTGTCTCTCTTGCACCCTTTCTCTGGCTTGTCTTGTGACTTCTGCCACCCATTCCAAAATTTAAGTTGGAGTTTCCTACATGTTCAATATTTTAATCCTCTTCTGTCCTTGGATAATTTTATTCCCTGTAGATTTAGTTATTATATGTGCTTAATTTATACAATTCTATCTGAGAGTCCAGTCTTACTTTCTGAGTTCTAACACCAAGAGCAAAACGGATCTTTGCTTGTATGTCCTATAGAATATTCCAAATTGAATTAATCTTAAACCTCAAATCCTTTTTCTCCTTATATATTTTTCCTATTTGAGTGAACAGTTCCATTAATTGCCTTCAATCAAAACCAGAAACCCCGAGGCCATCCTTAATTTTCTGCATTGCTATTACTCAATTATTCATCAATCTCTGGATTCTACTGCTGTACTATCTTTTTTAAAAAAATTTTTAGGGGCGCCTGGATGGCGCAGTCGGTTAAGCGTCCGACTTCAGCCAGGTCACGATCTCGCGGTCCGTGAGTTCGAGCCCCGCGTCAGGCTCTGGGCTGATGGCTCGGAGCCTGGAGCCTGTTTCCGATTCTGTGTCTCCCTCTCTCTCTGCCCCTCCCCCGTTCATGCTCTGTCTCTCTCTGTCCCCAAAATAAATAAAAAACGTTGAAAAAAAATTTTTTTAATGTTTATTAATTTTTGGGAGAAAGCAAGAGAGAGGGAGCAGGAGATGGGCAGAGAGAGAGGGAGACATAGAATCTGAAGGAGACTTCAGGCTCTGAGCTGTCAGCCTGACATGGGGCTCGAACTCACAAACTGCGAGATCATGACCTGAGCCGAAGTTGGACACTTACCCGATTGAGCCACCCAGGCGCCCATACTATCTCTTGAATATTTAGGCATCATTTTTCACACTGCCTCTAGGAATGATATTCCTAAATTGTTGGCTGGATTGCTTAATTCTTGTGCTTAAAATTTATTAATGGCTACTTTCCTGTTGCTTCCACAGTTCTCAATCCTTTTAGCCTTTCCTCCTGGATCACTTCTCTTCTCTCCTATTTCAGTTTCTCTAAATCATTTGTAGCTTGCCATACTGACACTGTATTATTTATTATGGTAGCCTCTAAAGAAGTCTAATAAGCAATTTATTTATGCACATGGGTAGTAGATGAGAAAGATTTGAGTACCATTTTTGTTGTCTTATTAATAAGTCCAGATGCTCTATTCCCATTAATATATTGGCAAGTTAGAATACCTTTAAGTTTAGTATAAGCGGTATCTTAAACTGTCTTTTGCTCATGTAAAAATCCATTGCAAAATTCAATTCCTCACTATTTATGTAATCTACTTGATTGGTGAATTTCACAATTTATGTTTTGCCCTTGGCTTTCCTATATTCTCTAGAGAACTTTGACTAATTTTAATATTAGCATAAGAAAATTTAATAGAGACAAATCTACAAAAAAATTTCAATTAATGTAATCAAAAATTAAATACAAATTCTTCTTAGTTTTCCATTGCGTTTCAACACTGCTATTCTCTTTGATTGGCACATAGATGATCAGAAATTGTATATAATAGTTGTGTGTTATTCTCTCTGACAACATTGAATTTTACTTGTATTACATGAAAAGGCAAAAAGAGAATATTGTATTTAATTTCACTTGCTTTATTATTGTTTGCAATTGGCAGTGATAAAAATCTCCCAAGATATGCAAAATTAGATATTACAGTTTATGTATAGAGTTTGACATTTTTCCAAACTGAAGTATTGTGTTGATATTTTTATGTAGCTATAACAATATAATAAAAAAGCCCATCATTTGTAAAGCAGTAGATGTTTTAAATGTTTAATTTACTTAGGTAAAAATGATTTGTGTTCTTAAATTCTATTGAAGCTCTGTTTTGACATGTGGATAAGCTGTTTAGCTTGACATCATCATTTAAAACATTTTTGTTCTGCCTATCTAGTGTAATTCCTTATGATGCCAGGTATTATTTAAAAAGACATATTCTAGCTTTAATTTGCTACTACTTTCTTGCTGATAATGATAGAACTTTATCTTCTAATTGTTTTTTTTTTTTTTTTTTTTTTTTTTTTTTTTTAATGAATATCTCTCTGCCTAAATTGGAAAACTTCAAGGGCAATGAGTATGGTTTATTTCTTTCCACATACTGGACATACGACGTTGGATAAGCAAATAGAATTTGATTTTATTTTCACTTATTGGGGGAGAGAATACCTGTAATCTACTTTGTACAGCTATAGTAAGAAAAAATAGAATAAATCATAAATCACTCTCCAGATTATTTTAATTTTTTATTTAAAAAAGATTATTTTTTACCAGTTACAAAGCTTACGTATTTTTAATGGAAATTTGCAAATTGAAGAAAAGTAGCGAAAGCATCTTACATATAACATCACAATTGAAAGATAATCCATTTTCTTCCTTTTGATATGTATTTGATATATATTTAAAAATTTTTAAAAACTGTGGTAAAATATTAGAGTCCTTTTAAACATGGATTAAACGAGCCCTTTTCTTGCATTAACAAAAGGTAATACAGCTCTTATTAATGTATACAATTTTTTCTTCTACCTTCTAATGAACACATAAGCATTTTCCATATTATTTCAATTCTTAAGTGTTAATTTAGTTTTCACAGTGAGTATTTGCATCCTGACTTTCTTAAGGATTTTTATTAAGAAAGGATGCTGTATTTCGTCAAAAGCTTTTTCTGCATCTATTGACAGGATCATATGGTTCTTATCCTTTCTTCTATTAACGTGATGTATGATGTTGATTGATTTATGAATATTGAACCAGCCCTGCAGCCCAGGAATGAATCCCACTTGATCATGGTGAATACTTTCTTTCCTTTCTATAATTTATTGTCAAATGGGTTTCCACACAACACCTAGTGCGCATCCCAACAAATGCCCTCCTCAATGCCCATCACCCACTTCCCCCTCCCCCCCCCCCCCATCAACCCTCAGTTCTCTATATTTAAGAGTCTCTTATGGTTTGCTTCCCTCCCTGTTTGTAACTTTTCTTACCCCTTCCCCTCCCGCATGGTCTGTGTTAAGTTTCTCAAGATCCACATATGAGTGAAAACATATGATATCTGTCTTTCTCTGCCTTATTTCACTTAGCATAATACCCTCCAGTTCCATCCACATTGCTGCAAATGGCCAGATTTCATTTTCTCATTGCCAAGTAGTATTCCATTGTATATAAAAATCACATCTTCTTTATCCATTCGTCAGTTGATGGACATTTAGGCTCTTTCCATAGTTTGCCTATCGTTGAAATTGCTGCTATAAACATTGGGGTACAAGTACCCCTATGCATCAACACTCCTGTATCTCTTGGGTAAATTCCTAGCAGTGCTATTGCTGGGTCATAGGGTAGATGTATTTTAAATTTTTTGAGGAAGGAACCTCCACACTGTTTTCCAGAGCAGCTGCACCAGTTTGCATTCCCACCAACAGTGCAAGAGGGTTCCTGTTTCTCCACATACTCTCCAGCATCTATAGTCTCCTGATTTGTTCATTTTGGCCCCTCTGACCAGTGTGAGGTGGTATCTCAGTCTGGTTTTGATTTGTATTTCCATGACGATGAGTGATGTTGAACATTGTTTCATGTGTCTGTTGGCCAACTGGATGTCTTCTTTGGAAAAGTGTCTATTCATGCCTTCTGCCCATTTCTTCACTGGATTGTTTGTTTTTTGGGTGAATAATTCTTTTTATATGCTGTTGAATTTGATTTGCTAGTATCTTGTTGAGAATTTTTGCATCCATGTTCTTCAGAGATATTGGCCCGTAATTCTCCTTTTTAGTGGGGTCTCTGGTTTGGGAATCAAGGTAATCCTGGCTTCATAGATTGAGTCCAGAAACTTTCCTTCCATTTCTGTTTTTTGGAACAGCTTGAGAAGAATAGGTAGTAACTCTATTTTAAATGTCTGGTAGAATTCCCCTAGGAAGCCATCTGGCCCAGGACTCTTTTTTTTTTTTGGGAGAGGTTTTGTTTTTTTTTTTTTTTTTTTTCAATTTTGTTTTCAAAAATTTTTTTCAGCTTATTTATTTTTGAGAGAGAGAGACAGAATGTGAGCAGGGGAGGGGCAGAGAGAGACGGAGACACAGAATCCGATGGGGGCTCCAGGCTCTGAGCTGTCCAGCACAGAGCCCCACGCGGGGCTCAAATTCACAAATCGCGAGATCATGACCCGAGCCAAAGTCGGATGCTCAACGGACTGAGCCACCCAGGCGCCCTGATGTTGGGAGAGTTTTGATAACCGATTAAATTTCTTTGCTGGTTATGAGTCTGTTCAAATTTTCTGTTTGTTCCCGTTTGAGTTTTGGTAGTGTGTGGGTGTCTAGGAATTTGTCCATTTCTTCCAGATTGTCTAGTTTGTTGGCATATAATTTTTCATAGTATTCTCTAATAATTGTATTTTTGTGGTATTGGTTGTGATCTGTCCTCTTTCATATGTGATTTTATCTTTTTGGGTCTTTTGTCTTCTTTTTAAGAAGTATGACTAGGGGTTTATTACTTTTGTTTATTCTTTCAAAAAACCAGCTCTTGGATTCATCTGTTCTATTTGTTTTTGATTCTATGTTACTTATTTCTGCTCTGATCTTTATTATTTCTTCTTTTCTGCTGGCTTAGGGTTTTCTTTGCTTCTCCGTTTCTAGTTCCTTTAGGCGTGAGGTTAGGGTCTTCATTTGGGATCTTTCTTGCTTCTTGAGGTAGCCCTGGATTGCAATGTATTTTCCTCTTCTTAGGACTGCCTTTGCTGCATCCGAAAGGGTTTGGACTGTTGTGTTTTCATTTTCATTTGCTTCTGTATATTTTTAAATTTTTTAATTTCCTGGTTGACCCATTATTCTTTAGTAGGATGTTCTTTAACCTCCATGTATTTGGATGATTTCCAAATTTTTTCGTGTGGTTGATTTCAAGTTTCATAATGTTGTGATCTGAAAATATGCATGGTGTGATCTCAATCCTTTTATGTTTGAGGGCTGATTTGTGACCCAGCATGTGATCTGTTTTGGAGAATGTTCCATGTACACTCGAGAAGAGTGTGTAATCTGATGCTTTTGGATGATATGTTCTGAGTATATCTGTTAAGTCCAACTGGTCCAGTGTATCATTCAAGGCCGATGTATCCTTACTGATTTTTCTGCCTAGATGATCTGTCCATTGTTGTAAGTGGAGTATTAACGTCACCTACAATTTCAGTATTATCAATAAGTTTACTTATGTTTCTGATTAGTTTGCATATTTGGGTTCTTGAACATTGGGGGTATAAACATTTACAGTTGTTAGCTCTTCTTGATGGTTACACTCCTTAATTATGATATAATGCCCCTTTTTATATCTTGTTACAGACTTTGGTTTAAAATCTACTTTGCCTGATACAAGTATGACTACTCCAGCTTTCTTTTGATATCCAGTAGCATGGTAGATGGTTCTTCATCCCCTCACTTTGAATCTACAGGTGTCCTCAGGTCTAAAATGAGTCTCTTGTAGGCAGCATATAGATGGATTTTTTTTTTTTTTTAATCCATTCTGACACCCTGTGTCTTTTGATCGGGGCATTTAGTCCATTTACATTCAGAGTGATTATTGGAAGATACAGATTTAATGTCATTGTGTTCTTTGTGGGTTTCATACTTGTGGTGATGTCTCTAGTCCTTTGTAGTCTTTGCTGCTTTTCACTCACAGAGTCCCCCTTAGGGTCTCCTGCAGGGCGGTTTAGTGGTCATGAACTCCTTAGTTTATGTTTTTGTTTTTGTTATTGTTCTGTCTGGGAGGTCTTTTATCTCTTTCTGTTCTGAATGACAGCCTTGCTGGATAAAGGATTCTTGGCTGCATATTTTTCCTATTCAGCACATTGAACATTTCATGCCACTCCCTTCTGGCCTGGCAAGTTTCAGAGTTCAGGTCTGCTAATACCCTTATGTGTCTACCCTTGTAGGTTAAGGCCCGTTTGTCCCTAGCTGCTTTCAGAAGTCTCTATCTTCGTATTTTGCCAGTTTCACTATGATAGGTCATGGTGTTGATCTGTTTTCGTTGATTTTTTTGAAGGGAGTTCTCTGTGCCTCCTGTACTTGGATCTGTTTCCTTCCCCAGATTAGGGAAGTTCACAGAAATAACTTGTTCAAATAAACATTCTGTCCCTTTCTCTCTGTCTCCTTCTTGTGGAACTTCTATGATACGGGTATTACCGCATTTCATTGAATCACTTAGGTCTCTAATTCTCCCTTCATGATCTAGTAATTTCCTATCCCTCTTTTTCTCAGCTTCATAATTTTCCATAATTTTATCTTTTATTTCACCTATTTTCCCCTCTAGTTCTTCCATCCTTGCTGTCACTGCATCTGGTTGTTTTTTTTTTTTTTTTTTTTTTTTTTTTTTTTTGGTTTTTGGTTTTTTTTTTTGCATCTCATTTATAACATTTATTAATTCCTCATGACTGTTTCTTAGGTCCTTGATCTCTGGAGCAATAGATTCTCTTGTCTTCTATGCTTTTTTCAAGCCCAGCTATTAGTCTCATGACTGTTACTCTAAATTCATATTCAGATATATTGTTTATATCCTTCTTGAGAAATTCTCTGGCTGTCATTTCTTCCTGGAATTTTTTTTGAGGAAAATTCTTCCATTTCATCATTTTGGCTAATTTTCTGTCTTTTATGTGTTTTAATAGCTTGTTATATGCCTTGCACCTGTGAGTACTTTTCTGTCCAGGGCCTGGCACTTCAGGAAATGTTTTTGCAGTGTGTCGCTTGCACTTTGTTGTTGTGACTCTGGTTGCTTTATCTTCCTACTTGTAGTGGTTGGTGATTTGGACCTTTCATTGTGTATGCTTTAATTTGTTCATTGAAGTAACTCTGGAAAAATTGGAAAAGGGGGAGAGTGGAAGAAGAAGCATATCCCATACAAAGAGAAATGACAGGGGCAGAAAAAAAGGACCAGGAAGAGAATCAAAGAAACTGTAAGTCTCAATCCAGACAGAGAGAGAGAGAGAGAGATGAAAATAAAGAAGAGGAGATATAGAAAAGGTGTAAAAAGAATAGTCAAAATGCCTGATTAAACAAACAATAGAGAAAGAAGAAAAGTATACATATATATATATAATAAGAATTGACCAAAAACCAAATCAGAAAATGCAAAACCACAGGACAGTTGTCTGTTAGTACGTTGGAACTGGTGGCTGTGTTGGTCTGCAGGAGAGGCCTTCTAGTCTGGTTAGTGTCAGTCTCCAGTAGATAAGCAGCTAACAGGCACAGAGGGGCGGGGTTTGGTGTAAGTGGGTCCTGGTTCCACTGGGGGTCGCTGACCTGTTCTCTGAAGCCCCATCGTGTTGGTGATGGGGAGAAAAATAGCAACACCCTAATCTCTCCTCCCAGACTGGGTGTCTCAAACCATGCTGTTCAGGCAGTTTTCACAGAGCAGCACGGGTGGGCCAGCTTGTCCTGCTCCACCACAGTCTCCCGCCTCTCCTAGGCGCTCAGCTGGAATTCAAAACCTGATGTCTTACCCTCTTCCCATAGACTCAAGGGAGGGACTTCTGTCTCCCAGTGCACCCCCCAGATTGCTCCCCTCCCTGCTGGGCGCACACACACAGCTGTGGGTTCAGTCCGGATAAAGTTGCACAGCCCTGAGAACTCTGATCTTGACTCCTAAGTCTGTTTGGAAGGTAGAAACTGGCTCTCTGGATTTTTCGATCCCTGGTTGTGGTCTGGACAGGTTTTTCTCTTGTCCAAATACAATCCCACACTTCCACAGCCTCTCTTTCTCTTCCTTTTGTCTCTTGACCAGAGGTGTTCCCTCTTTCTGTGCCTACGCTGCCCGTTTTATCTGTCTCAATTTGCAAACATGCATCTTTGTCCCCCAAGCTGTCTCCGTACATTGGTGGAGATGTTTCTGTCACTCAGTAGCCTGGATTCCTGAAATTCCAAGTGTTCTGACCTCAATACTACTGTGTTTGTGGGACAAGGGAAATTCTGGTTCTCTTACTTCTCTGCCATCTTAACTCTCCCTCCTCTCTTCGTGACCTTTTATAACACATCTATCCCTTCCTCTGTTTGGAAGATAATGTTATAATGATCTAGTTCTTTAATGATGATCATCTTTGGACAGGCTCTTCCAGTGACCCAAAAGGGAATGGTTCTTAAGGAAGCCAGGGTGTATGCTAACAGTCTTCACCTCTCTGATACCAGATACCCAGTAGGAGAGACTGCTGTCCCTACCTGTGGATCCAGGATGCGATTATGACCAACCTTCAGAAAGATGGGAGTGGGATCAGTTTCTCATCTGTGTTAAGTCAGGGTTAAAAGCCAGTGGACAAAAAGCTATCAGCTACTCTAAGGTGGCTATAGTCACCCAGGAGCCAAATGAGAATTCTACTGCCTTTCTAGAAAGACTCTGAGGCTGTGACTAAATATATTAACCGTGATCTACAGTCTTTTGAGGGAACGGTCATCCTAAAAGGCAAATTCTTCTCTTAGTCTGCCAAATATCAGGCGGAATCTGCCAAAACTGGTAAGAGAACCTGGGCCCCAGTGTTAAAAAACTTCTTTCAGCATCATCTAATGTCTTACACAACAGGGACCAAGAGGAAGAGGCTAAGGCTTGGAAGAAAGAGAAAAGGAAATATGGCAGTCAGGCCCAATTGCTAGCGGCCCTGTAGGGCCAAACCTGCTTCAAAAATGCCCAACTGCGTCCTAAAAAAGGGATCAGGAAAATGCCTGATCTGCAGGAGGACTGGGCATGAAAATATCCGAGTAAGAGACCCCCCCCCCCCACCCCCAATGTCCTAAATGTCAGCAGACAGGACACTGCGTGGCTAACTGCCCTTGAGGTAAAAGGACACCCAGTTCAGAAACTGCTACCCCACACATGGTGATGGACTGAAGGGGTCCTCTACTCCATTTGGCCCCACTGCAACAAGTAACCATCCATGGACTGGAGTCATCAGTAAAGATGGATGTGGCAGATTAGAAGCAATAAAACTCTTAACTGGAACTACACCAAGGCCACCAGACTGTACTCAGGACACCTTCATCTACCTGAGACTCGTGAATGGATATCGTACCTGGAAATTCTTCCTACCTGACAGCAAGAATAGTGAACCCAAACTCCCTGATGCCCTGCTTCAGCTTGAAGCAGCCAGAGTGGTCATTGCCCTCTTTGCCAGTGATTTGGGTCCCTATTTCTTGAGCAGGGGTAGGGGGGTGGGGGAGGAGGACATGTTAGGACATGCTAGATACCAGCAGTGGAAGGAATTGCCCCCAAGCCAGAGTCCTGAATCCTTAAAGGGGAATGATAGAGACAAGAGCTGGAGGCAAAGATGGTGATAAATAGCTTACACATCAAAAACCCAGGGGCACAACATCCTGACCTTATGACTTCCCAGACGTTGGGGCTGACAGACTGAGAGCCGCAAGTGCAGAGCCTACACTCTCCCCCTTCCACCTCTGTCCCTGAGTAATCATGCATTTGCACTGCTGTTAACCCCCCGCACCCTTGCCTCCAACCTGTCGTGGAGAAAGGCTGCCCTGATAGTCCCGGTAGAAACTTCATAGGGTCAAAAAAGCCCCCTCCCAACCTGTGGAAGGAGTTCCCCCAAATGATTGGAAGCAGCTTGCATTAGAGACCACCCCACTGTATGTCACAGTTCCTTCCAGCCCAGAGAGACCCAGTAATATCCAATCCCAAAGCAACCTAGGGGCCAGTTCCACCTTGTAGAACCTGCCTGCTCTCCCACCTTGGGAGTGTACTTTTGCTTTAAAAAACTGCTTTGTGCTTGCTAAAAAAATTGCATATACTAGGATCTTTTATTGTGTCATGTATAAGCTTAAAATACATGCCATATGAAAACTGAACTTGGCATAAAGTGGGTTTTGGTTAAATAAAAAGTTTTTTATATAATTTAATGAAGGAGTTTTAATTCTTGTTTGCCATGCTTGATGTTTTTGAGGGATCCTGTTGTGTGTGTTTTATCCTTGGGAAGTTTTTTTTCTTTTCTTTTTTTGAGCTGAAAATGCTATTTTTATTCTCCTAGCTCTTCTGTCTTAGGAAGAAGAAAAGTCACATTTGAATTCAAACAAGTAATGAAGTCTTTTGTTTTAATGAAGGACTTTCTAAGAATGTTATGAATGAATGTGAATATACGGGATTGTAATAGAAGAGCCACTATAACCTTAGTTATAATATTCCATGTTGTGGACACTATAATTTATATGTCAAAATGCTGCAGACAGAAAACAATGCTGGTTTAGTACTTTTCAGCTTGCTGATGGTTCCATGTTCTCTTTTCCCTTTTAGCCTTAAGCCATCTCTGTGTATTGTCTGGAATTAACAATAACGAAGAACACTGCAGCTTCGAGTTTTTCTGTTTGGTTCACAAGCTAGTCTGTAGGTTCCCTTTCAATTCATAAAATGCAACGGTTCTCTGATTTTTCTTCTGATGATTAGATACTGCTAATTTTCTTTTTTCTTGAACTTGTTCATTTTGCCATGATTTTTTTTTTAAACTTGGGATATTTAGTAATCAGAAACTACTGAGTCTACATCTGAACTGAGTTTGCAATATAGACAGATTATAGTTGGGTTTTACTAGTCTGATAATTTCTGCCTATTCATTGGAGTGTTTTAGATTGTTTACATTTTATGTAGTTGTTAGTAAGATTGGTCTCAAGTCTTTTTATTTGTTTTCTATTTGTTCTAGCTAATTCTTGTTCCTTTTTTTCTTTTCCTGCCTTTGTTGGATTAGCTGAGTGTATTTGAGCATTACATTTTATCTTCATTACTGGTTTATTTGCTGTATCTCTTCATTTTTTTAGTGGCTGTTCTAGGGTTACCAATATGCGTATTTAATTTATCTACTTAAATAATATTTCACTTCATGGATAATGTAAATATTGTGTTTTACTTTAGTATGCCTATAACAGTATGCTTCTCTTTATTCCTTGCCATCGTTTGTGCTAATGTTGTTATGACTCTTCAATATATATTATAAATCAGTGGTATGCTGTTATTATTATGATTGCTTTGAACAGTGTTTTAAGAAATTAAAAAATAAAGTGTCTGTTGTATTTACCCATTTAATTACTTCTGGCATTCTTCATTTCTTTACGTAGATCAAATTTTTCATGTAGCCGTATTTTACTTAAGTTTGAAGAACTTCCTTGAATATTTTTGTAGTCCATTTCATCTTGATGCAAATTCTTTCAGCTTGTGTTTGAGAAAGTCTTTGCTGCTTTCTTTGCTTAACAATTCTGATTTCTAGATTTAACCTTTGGGTTAACTCCTACTTACCTGCTTATGACTAGGGCTTTTCTAGTAGTAGCTCTATTTTCTATTCAAAAGAGAATAGCAAGAGTTGGGATGAGAGAAAAATGGCCAACTGTAAGAAGATGAAAGGATTTTAGTGAGAGTAATAGAAATAGCTTAAAGTAATTCCTTCCTTTTTTGAACTTTTCCAAGACTTTAACAAAAACTCTCTAATATTTTTCAAAAATTTTCACTTTTTATAAGCTATTCATATGAACTTTATTTTTGTCATTTGTTAAATGAAAATGACAGTATCTTAGAGGATTTTTGTGATGATTGTGAAGAATGAATATAAAGCTTCTTGCATTGTTTGTACCCATAATAGTTATTCAGAATATTATTTTACAGTATAAGACTTACCTGTTTGCTTTTAAAATACATTCCTTTATATATAATACTCTGAAGTTGAGGACTCTTTCTTTTTCTACTTACCAACTTTTATCTCCTGTACTGCAGTGTGCAGAGAATTCTGAATGTGATCCTCTACCACCTCCATTCTACTTTACTATCTTCAGACTCTTTTTTTCTGTCTAGACTTAATGGAGTCTTTCCCTCTCTTAATCTACTCAACCATTTACTCTTTCTTAATTTGTTTTATGTTTTTTTACATTTATTTTTGAGAGACAGAGAGAATGTGAGCAGGGATGGGGCAGAGAGCGAGAGAGAGGGAGACAGAATCCGAAGCAGGCTCCAGGCTCTGAGCTGTCAGCACAGAGCCTGACATGGAGCTAGAATAAATAGATAAATACTAGATATTTAGATATATAAATTATAATATTTTGATGGAAAAGAATACCTTGTTCTCTTATAACAGTTAAAGGTATTTATATCTTAATCACTGTTTAAAGTATCTGAGTATAAATCGACACACAAGTATAGAGTAGATGTGAAGGGGTTTCAAATACAAAATAAACCAGTGTTTCTTTATGAAACAGGAATATGGTAAACATTATGGCTCTTGAGTTTTTCCTTTTTTTTTTAAGCAGCATACTTAATATTATACCACTTTTTTAGGAGTAAGTGTCCCATTGATAGCTAAAGTGAAATGAGTCATTATAGTCTGAATACTTAAGAATTTGTGAATTTTATACTTGTTAATGTTGTAATAGCATATAATTAAACACTTTAAAATCTTTGTTACTCCTTTAAAAACTTTAAAAATTTTAAAAATCTCAATTGGATTTAGTAGTACTATTGAGAAGGTACTCATGGTACTATTGGGAAAATTCTGTGCTTCCTGAAAATTTATCTGAAATGCATTTTTTCGTTATTAGAATATGAGAATATTCTGGGAATTTCTCCCTTTTGGAATTACATATGATTAGAAGATGTTTCCCTCCACCCCCCCCGCCCTGCCCCCATGCTTATATATCTTTTTCCAGGTTACTTTTTATATCTTATTTGTTGGCAAAATTTTAACTTTTACATTTGCATATGTTTAGAATATGCTATTTTGATAATAATGCTGTAGTTACATATATTATTTCCTTGCAGAAATGTTTACTTTTTTTTTCTTTTGGGCTCCTAGAATCTTCAGCCAGTTTTCTTACTGCCATTTGGCTTTCTTTCCTTTCTCTTTTTAAACATTTACTTCTTCATCAAAAATTGGCCAAAGGGATAACAGTGGAAATGCCTTGTCTTTTTGGCAGTACTTTTGACAAGCAAAAATTCTGTGTTTTTTCTTCCCTAGTTGTTTTATAGATTCCCTCAAAATTTATATTTATTTTTTGTGGTCTGAGATTTTGGCCTTACATGATGAAAACACTGTGTTATAATGCAATTTCAGGTCGAATACATGTTTATCTTGTGCATTTTTATTAAGACAAACGTTTTAAAGCAGAGGTAATGAAACTATGGCCCATGGGCCTACCACCTGTTTTAGTAAATAAAGGTTTTTTGAGACACAGTCTTATTTGTTTACATATTGTCTGTGGCTGTTTTCATTTTTCAACGGGCAGTGGTAGAATTTAGTTGCAACAGACTATACAGATTGCAAGCCTAAGGACAGGCTTTTCAAACCTCAAGTCCTTTGTGACATTTTTTTGACTAAAGGGATTGTGCACAATCCCTTCTCACTGTACTCAATCCCTTCTCCTAATATATGTGTTGTTAGTTGGCCTTTTCTCATAGGGAGAAAGTAGACCAACTGTGGTTAGGATTATGCGATGTGGTAGTGTGATTTTGAACCATCTCTTTATGTCTTAGTTTCCTTATCTTTAAATGGGAATACTTTTAGGGTGCCTAGGTGGCTCAGTTCATTAAGCATCTGACTTTGGCTCAGGTTATGATTTCACAGTTGTGGATTTGAGTCCTGCGTTGGGCTCTGTGCTGACAACTCAGAGTCTGGAGCCTGCTTCACATTCTGTGTCTCTCTCTTCTGCCCCTCCCCAACTTGTTCTCTCTCTCTCTCTCTCAAAAATAAATACATGAATATAAAAAAATATTAAACGGGGATACTTTTGCATGGAGAACAGTGTCTAATTCATAGCTTTAAGAGGATAAAGAGATGAGTATAATGTCATTAGCAGTAGGTGACACATTAGAAGTGTCATAAATTAAAAAAAAGTTTCTATTTGTCTCTTTTTCCTCCCTCTCTGCCTTCTCTTTCTCCCTGCTGTTGGTATTTGTTTCAAGTTCAGGAAAGAGCTCATAGGAGGAGTTTTTCAGACAGACAGACCTGGGTATTTATCCCAGCTCAGTCACTTCCTATCTTTTTGACCTTGGGACCTCTTAAGATCTAATTTCATTCTTAAAATATTTAAGGCCTGGTCTGGCACATCGAAGTGTTCAGTAAAGGTCATTAGTGTTTCTTTGTGACATATGATTGCTGACTAACGTACATTGCTTTTAATTTTTTTATGCATATAAGTTCCTGAAGTAGGTAAGTAAAGTACCTGGATAAGGGTACCATCTATTTATACTACATGTTTTCTCTCAGAGTGGCTAACACATACATACACATTGCTCAGTTCTTTCTTGCTGAAGGAAGTTTTTTGTAAGAAAACAAAGCACAGTTTTATTAATCTAGTCAAGCACCCAGTCTCCTCCAGCCCCCTAGTGAATTCTGGTAAAAATTAGATAGCAGAATGTGCTTTATGCCAGAATGCCTCCATATATACTTTGGTCTTTCTTCCATTAATTTTCTGCCTGTTTCACCTTTCAAATATGAGTAGGTCTAACCACTTCAATCCAGTGCTCTAAAAAGAGGAGAGGTTGGCAATAATTATATATGCCTAGTGATAAGAGTGAAGGGGATGTCATAGGCAATAATATACAACAGATTTTCCTTAAATGTGTTGCTGTTAACCAGCACAGTTTGTTTTCTGGCTGGGGAAGTATTCTGGTTCAGGTGGCTCTGTGTGTTTGAAAAGAAGGCAGGAGAGAGATAGGCTAATCTGGCATAAATGGCTCTGGTCCTGTTACTTGAGTAGCATGGATCTCAGAGATAGAAGACAGGCCCCACCACACAGGTGTTTACAGTTAGTACAGTGATGTCTTTCATTATTAAAACGTGGCTTAATGAATATTTGGCTTTGGCTTGTCAGATTAGCTGTTCTTCCTTTTGGGAGGATCAAGTAAAATAATGTAAGGGGGGGCATCAACAGCATTCTCTTCTTGCCCACCCTCACCTCATGTTCTCACCCTTGATGGGAGAAAAGATGTAAGCAGCCTCTTCTGTGGGCTGCATTTGATGTGTGAAGACATTGGGGGCATATGCATTCCTTCTTTTAAGTGTGCAAGGTACTTTTTTTAGTGACTAAAATTAAGTTGATTAATATTGCTGTCAGGGTAGACGTGAGTCAGCGATTCTAATTTTGACCATGAAGGTGAGTGAATGTGTTTTCCCGGGCTTGCTCTTGTGTTCTCCAAATATACCTCTTCTTTGGTGACTTTATTTGACTCTCTGACTCTGGAATTCAGGGTTTCTCTTAGAGATTCTTTATTGCATCTGACAATTGCTGTTGTACTTGCTACTGGAGAGGGTAGAGGTGCATGTCCTTACAAGCTCTGTATCAGTTCATTTGCAAGGCCCTTCACTGTATTTCATTCAGGCTTTTTTGGTGACCAGAGCATTCAGGTAAGCCTTCATTCTTTTCTGCTTGTCTGCATGCCATGAGGCTGAAGAGCTTAAAGCACATCACTTATTGATGCTGCCTTTCAGTTTTTTTCCCTTCAATTCTTTGTTCCATTTTAACCTCTTTGTCTATTTTTATTTCATTAAAATTTTTTTAATGTTTATTTTTGAGAGACAGAGCATGAGCCAGGGGAGGGGCAGAGAGAGAGAGGGAGACACAGAATCTGAAGCAGGCTTCAGGCTCCGAGCTGTCAGCACAGTCTGATGCGGGGCCTGAACTCATGAACCGTAAGATCATGACCTGAGCTGAAGTTGGATGCTCAACCGACGAGCCACCAAGGCACCCCGTCTCTTGGTCTATTTTTAACCAAGGAGTTGAAATGATTCAGCCACCTGTTTTAAGTCCTATCCTCAATCTTATTTATACCATTGTGAATCTGGGAGTTGATGGGTTTCAAGTTTTAACTGACTCACCCTTATGAGGGCTAAGGTGAAAAGTATGCAACCTGATCCTATCATCTGTCAGTATGAAGGTAATGGATGTATTTACATACATATGGTGTTCACCACATTTTCCCTCTGTTAGGAACTTTTGTAAGGAAATGACATTCTTGCTTGTTTCATGAGGAGCAAAGGGCAGTATTTTCAGAAATAGCTATGTGGTCCCCAAGAGAAAACATTCTTTTACCATGAAATGTACTTACCAGACATTTTGGGAAAATTGCAACCTAAATAAGAGATATAACTGTAATGTGTTTGGGGTTAAAAATGACCTCAAAACATTTTAGTTTGTATTTTTGAGAACAGGGTATCTTTTATTAGAAATTAGAGACTTTCAATGAAGTAAAATGTGTTAAAAAATGATGCATACTGGTTGGAAGCAGATAGTGAGCTCATAATGATGGAAGTAATTCTAATTTTAATAGTAAATATTGTAATTCTTGTTTTGCTTTTTATTTAATTTGGCTGAGGTAGGATTTGGATGGAAGCTGATCTGTAACTGATGCAATTAAGATGTAATTGAAATGAAAACTAGGTGAAATTATGAAAAGGATTATTTTCTAATTATATATGCAACCCTAATTTCCTAACTATAATTAAGAAAGATTTGCATTTGCACATTTGGTAGTATTTGTTTTATAGTATAGATTTCTGTAAGTACCATGATTAATGGTCATTTTTAAAGTGACTGAAATTTCAGGATTATTACAAATTTTAAGCAAATTATTTTTTTTTCTTTTGAATAATAAAAATGTGTAATTTGTAGGGAAGCTTTCTTCACTCTTATTTTTTTTAACTATTTGAAATCTTATATTTAGTCTATGCACTTTACCCTTTTTTTGCTGCTAATCACTTTTAAAAAATAAAAACTTGTTCTCTTACTTTAAAATGTTTGTCATCTCATGTATGCCAGATTTATTGGACTGCAGTAGTTTTAGTGCATTTTGGCTGGAATGTTTATTATGACATCACTGTAATCTATATACAGTATGTGATTTCAGATGGTTTCAGTGTTAAATATTTTCATAATTATGCTAGTTTTGGCAGTTCACTTGGAACTTTTTCACATTTCTTTAATGAACATGTTTTACTTCTGGGCTTTTGAGACAACCATATGTTTCAAAAATTAATAGTGTGTTTTAATGTTAACGTTGTGCAGAAGTGTATGACTACAGACATTTTTAAGGATGTAAGCTGAACTAAAAGTAATTACAGTAAGGTTTATTCATAGTAGTAGTCCTTTAGTATTTAGAGACTATAACATTCCACCAAAATAACAGAAGATGTCATTATAAAGATTGAATAGTGAAGTTGTTTTTTAGAATGAAACACTGTGAAGTTTGGTTTGCATTAAGTTAAAATGACATAAATTCATGTGAAATTTTTTTTAAGATAGCAAATCTGTTACTGTCTGCTTGTCTTGAAGTTTCAAACATTTTTTTTTCTTTTGCTAATATATCACTAGCCTCTGAAGCTGTATTGTCTTATAAAAGATTCATCTTATATAATTGTTCTCTTAGGGTGACATTGAATAAAAATTTTGTTGTCTAAAGGTCTTATCATTGTTATTTTCTTTTAGTATCTTATTAGATTGGTAAATTTAGTGGTTTTCCATCTTTTCTTGAATTTTTCTCTTCAAATATGTAAAATAGAAAACTGAATTCCTCACCATTCTTGTATTATCAAATAGTTTTATTATTAATAAATTGATGAGGCACAGTGCACCATCAGTTATCCTTTGTATGTAAGGCAACTTGCTTTTTTTTTTTATTTTTAAAGTTTATTTTATTTTGATGGAGAGCATGCACAAATGGGGGAGGGATGGAGAGAGAGAGAGAATCCCAAGCAGGCTCTGCACTGTCAGTACAGAGCCCAATGTGGGGCTTGAACTCATGAACCCTGAGATCATGACCTGAGCCAAAATCGAGTCAAATGCTTAATCGACTGAGCCACCCAGATGCCCCAAAATGTGCTCTTTTATCCCCAAAATGGGAATAAGAAGATGACTGATGCTTTTACCTCATATTACTACCCAATCTATTTCCTTCCTATATTGCCTGTCTTCTTGAAGGGGCAATCTATGTTTATTATTCACGCTTTAAATTCTTACTCACTTTTTGAACTATTCATTTACTGCTCCTACTCTTGTTCCTCTACTAGAACTACTAAATCTCCTTTCTTATTGGTTATTGGCATCCTAATTACCAAATCTTGAAATATGGCCAAGTAGAATGAAGACTGAGAACATTTTTATAGTTCTCTTAAATTTTTTAAATTTTTATTTTTTTTAATGTTTATTTTTATTTGCGAGAGAGCAAGAGAGTGAGAGCATGTGCACTTAACCGACTAAGCCACCCAGGCACCCCGCATCTTTATAGTTCTTAATGTTATCTCACTATTACTGAACTGGTTCATGCCTTTAGTTTCTGGTGTGGTTCTTTCACCTTACATTGTATACTTTGGCTTTATTTGACTAATCATTATTTCTTGTACATGCTACATACATATATGCTGCTTTTGCTAATGGTTTCCCTCTATGTAACCTCCAATCTTAGCCTAAAACTTTCCTATACTTTTATAAGCCTGACCTCTCTAGTTCTTCCAAATAGTTCTTAATAGTTCTTTCTGTTCCTAACTTAAAAATAAAGTACTCTGTAAAACAAGCTATATATGTTTTTAGTGGACTCTGAAAATTAATATTATATCTAATTTCGCTTTGTACATTCAACAATTAGCACATAAGAGCATTATATAAACTTGTTGAATCAAGGTAAGAAAAGAGTACTGTTTGCACTGTATAAAGGAATATGTTTTGAAAATGTATTGTATTGAAGTTTTTGCTATCCATATCAAAACCCAATTAAGCCTTATGTTTAATGAGAATAATAATTCAGTAAAAATAATAGGATGCAAAGGATTCTAAGGATTATTAAGATTAATCATTAAGGTGATTAAGAAGACAGCTTGGATTCTTAACACACACAATACTGGGGGTCTTACCATGGAAACAACAAACAGGAGACAATTAAGACCTTTTCCATTTATTTTGTATTCAAATGGCAAGTGTTTAAAGCTTTGTTTAATAGTCTTTTTTTGCAAAAGTCATATGTAAGGATTTCTTGACGTTATCAGTTGGTTTGTTTAGATACTCAAGAAAGGAAGAATTTGTGTTTTAAACTACTCGTTATTTTTAAACAGTGTTTGAGAATGCAAATTATAAGAATTGTTTGGTATACAGATTTTTAGAGCTAAAAAATAAAATTAGAGTCTAATCAAATTTAGTAACCCTAAGCTATATATTTAACTGAAATATGTCTCCTAATTCTTGAGTGATGATTGATACTTTACTTTTCTTAAAAATAGGATGACCATGAAAGCTGTGGTTCTAATTCTACCAACCGTAGTACTACTGAGAACACAAAATCATCAGTAAAACCCCGAAGAATTCAGCAGGCTGCTCCCACAGATCCTGATTTACCACCAGGTAACTTCTGAATGGGCTTGTTAAGGCCAAAATTACACTTGTTATTAATCATTGTTGTAGCCAATTGTAGAATATACACTTTAGTATTTAGTGTCCTAAAATACTTAGAGTACATGTGTATGTGGGTTTGCTTCATAACATAAGAACACATTGAGTCCAGAGCCCTCCAAAATGTCTTCTGTTCAAATTTTGATGCTCTTTTGCAGCAGGTTGTTCCTAAAGTTTCTTTCTTACATCCTGTCCGAGCAAAGACATGCCTCTGCTTTCCCATAGTCTCTTTGTTCCCCTTCCTTCTTTTTAAAAAAAAATTTTTTTTTAATGTTTATTTATTTTTGAGACAGAGAGAGACAGAGCATGAATGGGGGAGGGTCAGAGAGAGGGAGACACAGAATCTGAAACAGGCTCCAGGCTCTGAGCTGTCAGCACAGAGCCCGACGCGGGGCTCGAACTCACTGACCGCGAGATCATGACCTGAGCCGAAGTCGGCCGCTTAACCCACTGAGCCACCCAGGCGCCCCAGTTCCCCTTCCTTCTTGATTAACAGTAAAGACACTAGATTGTTCTGAGTTTCAGTAAACTATAGAATTCACCAGGAGGATCACCATCTCTTTTATTTCCTGAAATATTTATTTACCTAGAACAGTAGTGGCTTACAAATAGCAGTTGCTTAGTAACTATTTAATGAAGAAGAAACCACGATCATGACCTATCAGCCCCGTGGCCAGAGTGCATTGTTGCCTTTTTAAGTTAGGGGTTGTTTTTATCAGTCACTTCTCTTTTGATTTTATTCATCAGTCATTTCTTTTTCTCAGAGGTATAGTTGATGTTAGTATATATTTGTTTTCTGGGCCAAAGGTTTGTAGGCTTTCTGTTGGGTTTAACCTTTAAGTTTTGACAGTCGTCTTGCACCATCTACTAACAGACTGGTGTTAGGTACAGCATTTCATAGCCCTCCTCCTCAGATATGTTCTAAGTTAAATTTCAATTGATTAAACATTTTAAACTAGTGTTACAGTGATGTTAATGCTGATGCTTTATATATTCTGAATTTCATCTAACAAGTCTCCATAATACCTCTGGCTTTAGAATAGATTAATTGCTACAGCTGGAGAAGGTGCCAAGAGAAGATATTTTACTTCTGAATGTTTCTAATTCTACTTGGAGTGATGTGATGGTTCCAGAATCTTCCTTCTTTCTTTCTTTCTTTCTTTCTTTCTTTCTTTCTTTCTTTCTTTCTTTCTTTCTTTTTCTTTCTTTCTTTCTCCCTCCCTCCCTCCCTCCCTCCCTCCCTCCCTCCCTCCCTCCCTTTTTTTCTGAAATTTATTGTCAAATTGGTTTCCATACAACACCCAGTGCTCATCCCAACAGGTGCTGTCCTCAATACCCCTTACCCACCTTCCTCTCCCTCCCACCCCTCATCAAGCCTCAGTTCTCAGTTTTAAGAGTCTTTTATGTTTTGGCTCCCTCCTTCTCTAACCTTCCCCCCCCCCCCCCCCCCCCCCCATAGTCTTCTGTTAAGTTTCTCAGGATCCACATAGGAGTGAAAACATATGGTATCTGTCTTTCTCTGTATGACTTATTTCACTTAGCATCACACTCTCCAGTTCCATCCACGTTGCTACAAAAGGCCATATTTCATTCTTTCTCATTGCCATGTAGTATTCCATTGTGTATATAAACCATTTCTTTATCCATTCATCAGTTGATGGACATTTAGGCTCTTTCCATAATTTGGCTATTGTTGAAAGTGCTGCTATAAACATTGAGGTACAAGTGCCCCTATGCATCAGCACTCCTGTATCCCTTGGGTAAATTCCTAGCAGTGCTACTGCTGGGTCATAGGGTAGGTCTATTTTTAATTTTTTGAGGCAACTCCACACTGTTTTCCAGAGTGGCTGCACCAGTTTGCATTCCCACCAACAGTGCAAGAGGGTTCCCGTTTCTCCACATCCTCTCCAGCATCTATAGTCTCCTGATTTGTTCATTTTAGCCACTCTGACTGGTGTGAGGTGGTATCTGAGTGTGGTTTTGATTTGTATTTCCCTGATGAGGAGCGACACTGAGCATCTTTTCATGTGCCTGTTGGCCATCTGGATGTCTTCTTTAGAGAAGTGTCTATTCATGTCTTCTGCCCATTTCTTCACTGGATTATTTATTTTCCGGGTGTGGAGTTGGGTGAGCTCTTTATAGATTTTGGATACTAGCCCTTTGTCTGATGTCATTTGCAAATATCTTTTCCCATTCCGTTGGTTGCCTTTTAGTTTTGTTGATTGTTTCCTTTGCAGTGCAGAAGCTTTTTATCTTCATGAGGTCCCAATAGTTCATTTTTGGTTTTAATTCCCTTGCCTTTGGAGATGTGTCGAGTAAGAAATTGCTGCGGCTGAGGTCAGAGAGGTTTTTTTCCTGCTTTCTCCTCTAGGGTTTTGATGGTTTCCTGTATCACATTCAGGTCCTTTATCCATTTTGAGTTTAGTTTTCTGAATGGTGTAAGAAAGTGATCTAGTTTCATTCTTCTGCGTGTTGCTGTCCAGCTCTCCCAGCACCATTTGTTAAAGAGACTGTATTTTTTCCATTGGATATTCTTTCCTGCTTTGTCAAAGATCAGTTGGCCATACTTTTGTGGGTCTAGTTCTGGGGTTTCTATTCTATTCCATTAGTTTATATGTCTTTGTGCCAATACCATGCTGTCTTGATGATTACAGCTTTGTAGTAGAGGCTAAAGTCTGGGATTGTGATGCTTCCTGCTTTGGTCGTCTTCTTCAAAATTACTTTTGCTATTCGGGGTCTTTTGTGGTTCCATACAAACTTTAGGATTGCTTGTTCTAGCTTCGAGAAGAATGCTGGTGCAATTTTGATTGGGATTGCATTGAATGTGTAGATAGCTTTGGGTAGTATTTACATTTTAACAATATTTATTCTTCCAATCCATGAGCATGGAATGTTTTTCCATTTCTTTATATCTTCTTCAATTTCCTTCATAAGCTTTCTAAAGTTTTCAGCATACAGATCTTTTACATCTTTGGTTAGGTTTATTCCTAGGTATTTTATGCTTCTTGGTGCAATTGTGAATGGGATCAGTTTCTTTATTTGTCTTTCTGTTGCCTCATTACTAGTGTATGAGAACACAACTGATTTCTGTACGTTGATTTTCTGTCCTGTGACTCTGCTGAATTCATGTATGAGTTCTAGCAGACTTGTGGTGGAGTCTATCGGATTTTCCATGTGTAATATCATGTCATCTGCAAAAAGTGAAAGCTTGACTTCATCTTTGCCAATTTGGATGCCTTTGATTTCCTTTTGTTGTCTGATTGCTGATGCTAGAACTTCCAACACTATGTTAAACAACAGCGGTGAGAGTGGACACCCCTGTCGTGTTCCTGATCTCGGGGAAAGCTCTCAGTTTTTCCCCATTGAGGATGATGTTAGCTGTGGGGTTTTCATGAATGGCTTTTATGATGTTTAAGTATGTTCCTTCTATCCCGACTTTGTCGAGGGTTTTTATTAAGAAAGGATGCTGAATTTTGTCAAATGCTTTTTCTGCATCGATTGACAGGATCCTATGGTTCTTACCTTTTCTTTTATTAACATGATGTATGACATTGATTTGCAAATGTTGAACCAGTCCTGCAGCCCAGGAATGAATCCCACTTGATCATGGTGAATAATTCTTTTCATATACTGTTGAAATCAGTATGCTAGTATCTTATTGAGAATTTTTGCATCTATATTCATCAGGGATATTGGGCTGTAGTTCTCTTCTTTTGCTGGGTCTCTGGTTTAGGAATGAAAGTAATGCTGGCTTCATAGAATGAGTCTGGAAGTTTTCCTTCCCTTTCTATTTTTTGGAACAGCTTGAGAAGGATAGGTATTATTTCTGCTTTAAGTTTCTGGTAGAATTCCCCAAGGAAGCCATCTGGTCCTGGACTCTTATTTGTTGGGAGATTGTTGATAACTGATTCAATTTTTTTGCTAGTTATGGGTCTGTTCAAGTTTTCTATTTTTTCTTGTTTGAGTTTTGGATGCATGTGGGTATTTAGGAATTTGTCCATTTCTTCCAGGTTTTCCAGTTTGTTGGTGTGTAAGTTTTCATAGTATTCCCTGATAAGTTCTTGTATTTCTGAGGGATTGGTTGTAATAATTCCATTTTCATTCATGATTTTATCTATTTGGGTCCTCTCCCTTTTCTTCTTGAGAAGCCTGGCTAGAGGTTTATCAATTTCGTTCATTTTTTTCAAAAAACCAACTCTTGGTTTCATTGATCTGCTCTACAGTTTTTTTAGATTGTATAATGTTTATTTCTGCTCCGATCTTTATTATTTCTCTTCTTCTGCTGGGTTTGGGGTGTCTTTGCTGCTCTGCTTCTATTTCCTTTAGGTGTGCTGTTAGATTTTGTATTTGGGATTTTTTCTTGTTTCTTGAGATAGGCCTGGATTGCAATGTATTTTCCTCTTAGGACTGCCTTCGTTACATCCCAAAGTGTTTGGATTGTTGTATTTTCATTTTCGTTTGTTTCCATATATTTCTTAATTTCTTCTCTAATTGCCTGGTTGACCCATTCATTCTTTAATAGGGTGTTTTTTAATTTCCATGCTTTTGGAGGTTTTCCAGAGTTTTTCCTGTGGTTGATTTCAAGCTTCATAGCATTTTGGTCTGAAAGTGTGCATGGTGTGATCTCAATTCTTGTATACTTATGAAGGGCTGTTTTGTGACCCAGTATGTGATCTATATTGGAGAATGTTCCATGTGCACTCGAGAAGAAAGTATATTCTGTTGCTTTGGGATGCAGAGTTCTTAATGTATCTGCCAAGTCCATCTGATCCAATGTATCCTTCAGGGCCCTTGTTTCTTTATTGATCCTGTGTGTAGATGATCTATCCATTGCCATAAGTGGGGTATTAAAGTCCCCTGCGATTACCACATTCTTATCAATAAGGTTGCTTATGTTTGTGATTAATTGTTTTATATATTTGGGGGCTCCTGTATTTGGCACATAGACATTTATAATTGCTAGCTCTTCCTGATGGATAGACCCTGTAATTATTATATAATGCCCTTGTTCATCTCTTGTTACAGCCTTTAATTTAAAGTGTAGTTTGTCTGATATAAGTATGGCTACTCCAGCTTTCTTTTGACTTCCAGTAGCATGATAGATAGTTTTCCATCCCCTCACTTTCAATCTGAAGGTGTCCTCAGGTCTAAAATGAGTCTCTTGTAGACAGGAAATAGATGGGTCTTGTTTTTTTATCCATTCTGATACCCTGTGTCTTTTGGTTGGAGCATTTAGTCCATTGATGTTCAGCGTTATAGAAAGATATGGGTTTAGAGTCATTGCGATGTCTGTAGGTTTCATGCTTGTAGTGATGTCTCTGGTACCTTGTCTCACAGGATCCCCCTTAGAATCTCTTGTAGGGCTGATTTAGAGGTGATGAATTCCTTCAGTTTTTGTTTGTTTGGGAAGACCTTTATCTCTCCTTCTATTCTAAATGACAGACTTGCTGCATAAGGGATTCTCAGCTGCATATTTTTTCTGTTCATCACATTGAAGATTTCCTGCCATTCCTTTCTGGCCTGCCAAGTTTCAGAAGAGAGATTGGTCACAAGTCTTATAGGTCTCCCTTTATATGTTAGAGCATGTTTATCCCTAGCTGCTTTCAGAATTTTCTCTTTATCCTTGTATTTTGCCAGTTTTACTATGATATGTTGTGCAGAAGATCGATTCAAGTTACATCTGAAGGGAGTTCTCTGTGCCTCTTGGATTGCAATGCCTTTTTCCTTCCCCAGATCAGGGAAGTTCTCAGCTATGATTTCTTCACGTACATATTCAGCACCTTTGCCTCTCTCTTCCTCCTCTGGAATCCCAATTATGCGTATGTTATTACGTTTAATTGTGTCACTTAGTTCTCTAATTCTCCCCTCATAGTCCTGGATTTTTTATCTCTTTTTCTTAGCTTCCTCTTTTTCCATAATTTTATCTTCTCACTCACCTTTTCTCTCCTCTGCCTCTTCAATCTGAGCTGTGGTCACATCCATTTTATTTTGCAGCTCATTTATAGCAGTTTTTAGCTCCTCCTGACTGTTTGTTAGTCCCTTGATCTCTGTAGTAATAGATTCTCTGCTGTCCTCTATACTTTTTTCAAGCCCAGCGATTAATTTTATGACTATTATTTTAAATTCATTTTCTGTTACATTGCTTAAATCGTTTTTGATCAGTTCGTTAGCTGTCGCTACTTCCTGGAGTTTCTTTTGGGGAGAATTCCTCCGTTTCGTCATTTTGGGTAGTCCCTGGGGTGGTGGGGAACTGCAGGGCTCTTCCCCTGTCCTTCCACCAACTCAAGTTGGTGGGCGGGGCCACAGTCAGACCTGATATCTGCCCCCAGCCCACTGCCAGGGCCAGTCAGACTGGCGTGTACCTTACCTTCTCTCCCAGGCACAGGTCTCACTGTGGAGTGGTGTGGCCCCTGTCTGGGCTACTTGCATACTGCCAGGCTTGTGGTGCTGCTTCGATGGGATCTGGTGTATTAGCTGGGGTGGATTGGCAAGGTGCACAGGGTCGGGACGGGGAGGCTCAGCTCACTTTTCCTTCAGTGATCCCCTTTGGGAGGGGCCCTGCGGCTCCGGGAGGGAGTCAGACCTGCCACTGGAGGGATGGATCCGCAGAAGTACGGTGTTGGGTGTTTGCGAGGTGCAAGCATGTTCCCTGTCGGGAACTGGTTCCCTTTGGGATTTTGGCTGGGGGATGGGCAAGGGAAATGGTGCTGGCTAGCGCCTTTGTTCCCTGCCACCCTGAGCTGTGTCCTCTGGGGCTCAACAACTCTCCCTCCCTGTCCTCTAGCCCTCCCGCTCTTGGAGCAGAGCTGTTGACTTATAACATTCCAGATGTTAAGTTCCGCTGGCTGTCAGAACTCACTGTCCGGCCCCTCCGCTTTTGCAAGCCAGACTCAGGGGCTCTGCCTTGCCCGGCGGGCTGCCCCTCCACCGCCCCGGCTCCCTCCCGTCAGTCCGGGTAGTGCGTACCGCCTCTCCGCCCTTCCTACCCTCTTCTGGGGGCCTCTCGTCTATGCTTGGCTCCGGAGAGTCTGTTCTGCTAGTCTTCTGGTGGTTTTCTGGGTTATTTAGGCAGATGTGGGTGCAATCTATGTGGTCAGCAGGACGCGGTGAGCCCAGTGCCCTCCTCTGCTACCATCTTCCCCTTGAATTTCCTCCAGAACTTTCTATTTTTTAACATTTATTTATTTTTGACAGAGTCACAGCATCAGCAGGGGAGGGGCCTAGAGAGAGAGGGAGACACAGAATCAGAAGCAGGGTCCAGGATCCCGAGCTGTCAGCACAGAGCCCAATGCAGGGCTCGATCCCACACACCGTGAGATTGTGACTGAGCCGAAGTGAGTTGCTCAACTGACTGAGCCACCTAGGTGCCCCAGAACTTTCTAAATTTTTGCCTACTAATTAATTCCTTGGGAAAAATCCTTGGCGAATTAAAATGTAAACTAACCCTATTTTGTTATTTATTAAATGGGCAGTCCTTTTACTTCTCCAAATTTCTGACTGCATATCCCTTGAAAAATTCCTATATGAGCTCAGCTCATTGTATTAAATATTCTCCACCAGTATCCTGGCAAAGAATAATTGGTTTTAGGTTTAATGGTTAAATCTTGTTACACATCTTTTTCTTTTAAGAAAGAGCTTGTTTATGATGAATTTAAAGCTTTTTTCAGTTGTTGATTTCACAGATAAAAAATTATTGGCTAAATTGAATCTACTCAAAACAGGTTGCAGACTTTTAAAGATCCTTTAGAGCCTTTATTAGAATTTACCCTTATAGTCAGAATTGCGAAAATTGTTCTATTTTTGGGAGCATAGACTGTAAAACATAAAAATAACTGAAGAAATACTATTTTTAGAAGCATAAAACAGAGCTGCATTCTATTTTAACTTTAAGGTAGCTTTTGGATTAACAAGTGATTTCCTGCCTTACCTAACAGGAGGACTAGTATCCTCTTTTATGCCAACATAAATCACCGTAAAGGAGTTGCTTAGGAAGTAACTGAACTTGTTGGGCAATTACTGGGAGGCAGAGCAGTTAAAGTTAATCTTACCAAAGGGGGAAAAAAAAGGGATAATTTGAGAATCCAGCTGGATAATGGTAAATCATTTTATTTAAAGTTTGACTCATATGGTTATTTGAAGACTCTTTTCTGGCAGCCTTATCCTGCCTGGGAACCATGTTAAGGTTCTTTCATGGTAGAGCTGAATTTCTGGTCTCAGAATTTTCTAGGGCAAAGTTATGGCTGTGGTTATAATTTTGAAGTTTGAACATTTACGTAGATCTAGAGATACTTTTTGAGAACAGTTTGGTGTTACCAGTAGTCATTTGTTGTACAACCTTGAAGGATGGGTGGCTCTTGAATAGGAAAATAATACAAGTCAGTATCTACCTGTCAAAAATGGGAAGTACTGGGGTGCATAAATGGGGTAGTTGGTTGAACATCACGCTTGATTTTGGCTCAGGTCATGATCCCAGGATCATAGCCCCCCTCATCAGACTCCATGCTGAGTGTGGAGCCTGCTTAAGATTCTCTCTTTCCCCCTCTGCCTCTCTTGTGCTCTCTTTAAAATTAAAGAAAAAGTCAAGAATGTTAAAAAGAACTTTACCTGTACTAATTTGAACATAAGTTGCCTACATGATGCTTCACAACCCTCAAATTGTACACAAAAATGTTTTTAGGTATGGCAACCAAGTCATCAACCATGCAATTTCTGAGTTTCAGCAACTTGACTTTCCAGTGAAAACAGGATAGATTGTAGCTGTTGTCTTTGTAACCAACATTGTTACATGTCATGTAATTTAGTAGTATTAGATAGATAGATAGATAGATAAATAAATAAAATCTAGTCTTTGTTCTCTAGGATTTCATAGTTTAACAGAGAAAATAATTATATCTAATCATACACAAATGGCAGTAATAACTTAAGCCTAAGGAAAGTGGTAGAGATGGTCTTAATATTGTGTAGGTTTTGGAGGACATTGGAGAAGAGGATGTAGGGGAGAGGACATTTATACTGGGCCTATAATGAATAGGGAGAATGGACAAAGAATATTCTAAACCAGAGAAGAGCATGAGCGAAGTCAGTGAAAGTTCATAGTGTTTTATTTGGTCCTGTGGGCATAGCTGTATGTGTCTGGAGGAATGGGATTTGTGGGTGGGAGAGAGTTGGATAATGGTAGGAATTTCTGGAAAGGTTGATTACTAACAGGGTGTTGTTTTAGAGGCATCCAGTATGACATCTGTAGGTTGTATTCCCAGAGTGACCTTACATTTTTAGATGCTTGTGGAAAAGACCTGGATTATTGTTACGTCATCTGAACAGATATACTCTGAGGGAGTTCCTAAATGTTTAGCGATGAGAGCTAGTAGATCTGCTATTTGACACTCTTCTATAGCTCACTTAAAGCTAAGTTATATGTGGGATTAGGGAAATAGTGTATCATTTTTTCCATTAGTTACTGTTACTTTGGTATTATATTTTTAATAAGGAAACATAGTCTCTGGGAGTAGTTCTTTTTAGATATTTTATTGTTTATCTTTGGTGAATTGGCTTATCCATCTCAACATGTATGCTAGTTTTATAATGAGAAACTGAGGGAAGATGTTAAAAAATAGATGAAAATCTATCATTAGTATTCTGTCTGTTCAAATACATTTACAGTATTATGTTTCTATTCTCTTGCATTATCTATTTTCTCCAGTTCTATCCTTGAGAGTTTTTCTTTTGAAGGTAGTAAAAACTCCTGAACTCTTAAGAGGTTTTTATAAATTCCTTATTGATGACACGTTTTTCAGAAATAGGAAAACCAATATTAGTCATGTTCTTGACTTCTTAGAAACAGGATGTTCATTTTTATTTTTATTTTTAACATCTGTGTTGAGTAGTAATAGCATGCGGGAATATACATTACAAGATTGAAACTTTTGATATTTAAAATTTCTTTTAGAAGCTTAATTTGTTAAGCATTATTTTAGCATTTGCTCTTATAAAAATATTTATACCTTACAATTTATTGATACTGTGTATATTAATTTTGTAGCATATTGTCATATTGTAGCATATTGACACTCTAAAAGCTGCTAATAGTTTCCATTTATGAGGAAAACTTGATCTTAGTTGTTTTACATTTCTTTCCTATTTGTATCCTTTGGGAATGAATGAAGGAGTGGGTTTTTGCAAATATGTTATGGTTGAATAGATTTATTTATTTTTTATTTTTTTTTTTTGTGTTTATTTTTTTTTTTTTTATTTTATTTTATTTTATTTTTTTTATTTTTTAATATATGAAATTTACTGTCAAATTGGTTTCCATACAACACCCAGTGCTCATCCCAAAAGGTGCCCTCCTCAATACCCATCACCCACCCTGTCCTCCCTCCCACCCTGTCCTCCCTCCCACCCCCCATCAACCCTCAGTTTGTTCTCAGTTTTTTAACAGTCTCTAATGCTTTGGCTCTCTCCCACTCTAACCTCTTTTTTTTTTTTTTTTTTTTTTTTTTTTTTTTCCTTCCCCTCCCCCATGGGTTTCTGTTATGTTTCTCAGGATCCACATAAGAGTGAAACCATATGGTATCTGTCTTTCTCTGTATGGCTTATTTCACTTAGCATCACACTCTCCAGTTCCATCCATGTTGCTACAAAAGGCCATATTTCATTTTTTCTCATTGCCACGTAGTATTCCATTGTGTATATAAACCACAGTTTCTTTATCCATTCATCAGTTGATGGACATTTAGGCTCTTTCCATAATTTGGCTATTGTTGAGAGTGCTGCTATAAACATTGGGGTACAGGTGCCCCTATGCATCAGTACTCCTGTATCCCTTGGATAAATTCCTAGCAGTGCTATTGCTGGGTCATAGGGTAGGTCTATTTTTAATTTTCTGAGGAACCTCCACACTGCTTTCCAGAGCGGCTGCACCAATTTGCATTCCCACCAACAGTGCAAGAGGGTTCCTGTTTCTCCACATCCTCTCCAGCATCTATAGTCTCCTGATTGGTTGAATAGATTTAAATAGGCTTTCTCTCAGCAGTTATTATAGATGTTAATAATATCAGCTGCTGACAGAAGTCGATTCTGTTTTGTCCAGTTAAGTTCTGAATACAAGCAGATAGTTCATGAAATAGCTGACATTTTAAGTAGCTTTTAAATAGGTCTTATAGTGGGAAATCAAGTGAAATCATTTCTTCCTGTGTTTTTAAAAATGCTGTTTATGTTTAGTTTTATTTATATTTTCAATTAAATTCCTCACTAATGGGTCTGTATTCAAATTTATTGCGTGAGAAACTTACGAGATTATGGAGTATCCCACAGAAGCATGAAATTAAAAGTTTGGAGATTTTAGGCTGCTAGGGATAAAAAAGAATGTTCACTGGTTCTGTTTTGATTTTTTTTTATTTGTTTCTCATTCTTATTTCCTTGTGTTCTCATTATGGTTTTCTCTATTCATTCCTTCAATACTTTTCTTTTTTCTTATTCACTGTGTTTTTTCACCTCTTTAAATTCTGTCTACATTTTCTTCCTCATTTATATTCTCTCCTTTCCACTAGTTCATTATTTTATATTAGTAAGTGGAAATACTTGAAGCCATTATGATGGTCATATTTCTCCTATCTTTCCTCCTGCCAGAGTAACTTTTGAATATAATTATGGCTATTAGAAGTGGGAAGAAAAGATGGCAGCTGGCTCAAAAACAGTCTTAAAGAAGCAATTCTTCTTCAATACATTGAATAATCAGCATGTAGTAATTTTTTTCAGTTGGGAAAATGTTTTTAAATAGGCAGAAGCCAGACAAACTACTGAATATAGGATTATCACTGAATGGGATATAGTATTATGTTATTAAAAAGGTGTAGTCTCTGTGATTTCTCTTAGTATATGAACACTTCATCGTATAGAACTTCTTGGTAATGTTTTTTTGGTGGTGGATCTGCTACATAATAGCTGTGTCAGTTGTGCAAGCCTGTCTACCTATCTGACTGACTGTTAGTTTCCTCTTTGTGTAATATGCCGAATGATATCCGCCTGTCATATACATTAGTAAGTTCAGTAACATTTTTAGAATAATTATTTATTGATAGACTTATGGCTAATTGAATCCTTTTTTTTTCCTATTTTGTAGGTTATGTGCAGAGTCTGATTAGACGAGTTGTAAATAATGTAAATATTGTTATAAATAATCTCATACTAAAATATGTTGAAGATGATATTGTTCTTTCAGTCAATATCACTTCTGCAGAATGCTATACAGTAGGTGAATTATGGGATCGTGCATTCATGGATATTTCTGGTGAGTAAATACTAAAAAGAGTTTAGATTTTTCCATTATTGAAATAGTTGTTTTGGTTTCTAAACCAGTTTTGGGCCAACTGGCTCTTTGATAAATCTAATGAGAGCTTTTTGCCTTCAGCCTAGAAAATGAACATATAAAAAATAATTTAGCATACAATTACAGGAGGTTAATAGACCCTCAGATTAACAAATCCGGAACTCAATTTTTAATATTTTTAAGTTTTACTCTTTCTTACTGCATGCATATTTCAACTGTATTATATTTTACAATGCTATGGGTTGTAATAATAAAAACAGTTAATATTTTTAATGGATTTGAAGGAGGAAAAGGAACACTTTGATTTTGCATTGCTTGGTAATGGCAAAACTATATATCTGACTGATACATGTTTTAGGTTCGTATATTCCAGAGCATATTTGGGACTTATGGATCATCTTAGTTTTGTCAGAAGAAATAGTAATAAATCCTAATATTTGTTGATACATGTTCTGATAGGGTAAGAAGTATACATTTTTTTTTGAAAAGGTAGTGAGGAGAGTATTGTGAGCACCTTTTATCTATGACTTGCCAGGGTATGTATTTGGTAACAGTGCTGGCACTGAAGTTAGACTACATGGGTTTGGATCCTGGCTGTCCTACTTAGTAGAGATCTATGACCTTGGGTGAGTTACTTTACCATTTCTTAGTTTCCCCTTTTGTAAAATGGGGGTAACTAAGAGCTTGCTTAGAGTTACTGTATTAAATACATTAGAGCACTGAAAGCACCTGTATGCGTATCTTGTACATAGTGCTGAGAAAATGAGCTGTTAGTATTTACATTTATCTTCTCAAATTCTCACTCTGTAACATGATATCCTTATTCCTTTGCTTATATATTCACTTACTCATCTTAAGTCCTACTGTAAGGAAAGCAAAATGAAATTTTGGTCTCAAGGTTACTTAACTTGCTTAGTTTAGGCATACAACTAGGAACCAGCAGAATTGGATATAGTCTCATGTTTGTGTGTTCTCCAAGCTTCAGTCTTGACTTTTTTTTTTTTTTTTCCTATGTAGGCTCCACACTCAATGTGGGGCTTGATCTTAAGACCCTCAGATTAAGAGCTGTATGCTCTATCGACTGAGCCAGCTAGGTGCCCCTTGATCTTTACATTTGAAAATGAAGAATAATGTTGTGAGGCATAAATCAGTGTATATGCAAAGTCCCAAGCACTGTTTCTGAGACATTGTTAATGCCTCCCTCTCATCTTCTGTTGAAAAAATATTCCATACGAAGGCCACAAGGAAAAAACTATGGAAAATAGAAAACAAGCAGAAGTGGATAAAGCAGGATTGATTGAATGTGTTGACATTTTATGGGTAGAAATTTCACCTATAGTTTTAATATACAAGTAATGCCAATATTACTTTGGGAAATAACAGTGATTTATAGAGAGTCTTGGATTGGAAGTTAGGGCATCTTCATTTGAATCTTCGTTCAGCCACTAACTTTGCGTATAACCTTGGGTGAATCATTTGTAAAATGAATTATTACTACCAACGTGATGATTTAAGAAAATCAAGTATCCTACCACCTGAAAGTTCATGATGATGGTGGTGATAAAAACAGCAAAAATAGTGTCTTTCACTTAGTGAGTGCTTATTAACTGCTGGGCCTGGTGCTATGCTTTTTACATTATCTTGTTTTAACCCTTTAACCCTCTGAGATATGTACTATTATTTGCCCTTTTATTAATTTTTAATGCAACAGTTGATATTTACAAAGGGATTTAGGTAACATATTTGTTATAAACATTATAATGAGCAACTACCTCTGAATATTTAGAACATTTACAGCAGTTTACTCCCACCAATCTATTTTTCTCTATCCCATCCCCTTCCTTCCTCCTAGAGTTAACTGCTATATTAAATTTTATCATTTAATTGCTTACGAAGACTTGTGCTATAAAAAGGAATGAAGTACTGGTGTATGGTACTACATGGATGAACCTTGAAAATGTTCTAAGTGAAAGAAGTAGACAGAAGGTGGATATTGTATGATTCCACTTATATGAACTGCACAGAATAGGCAATTCTGTGTAGACAGAAAGTAGTTTAGTGACTGCTTCAGGATTGGGGAGTGGGAGGTCAAGGAGGAGTTTGGAGGAATTATAGCTCTAGGGTACAGAATTCCTTTTCTGACATGAAAAAGTTTTAAAAGTGATTGTGGTGATGGATTTGTAATATTGTCAATGTACTAAAGGCTACTTTGTTGTCACTGGAAATCGTTAATTTTGTGTTGTGTGAATTTTACCTCAATAAAAAAGTATCAGATGTGGATGTATACATAAATAATACATTACATGTATTTTTGAACTATGTAAAAACAGTGTGCTCTGTGTTGGGAGTTTGAGGTTTGAATAAAACCTCAAAGACTTCCTGTTTTCAGTGTTACGCTTTGCATATTTTTCCATATTGTTGCATGTAATTACAGAGCACTTATTTTTACTCGTGAATAATCTTCTACTTAGTCATGCCAAAGTTTAATTGTCTGTTCTCCTGATGATGGGCATTTGGGATATTTCCAGATTTTTACTGTTGCAAACAGTCCTGTTAGCAATCTTTGTACATACCTTTTCATGCACATGTATAAGCATTTCTTAAGGACATACACCGATGAGTGGGTTTGTTAGATGGAAGGATTGCAAATTTCACATTTTCAAAATATTGCCAAATCATTTTCTAGAGTGCTCCAGAGTTACACAGACATAATTATTATGCCCATTTTACAGATTAAATTGCAGCACATTGTCTAAAGTACCAGAACTAG
Organism: Panthera leo; assembly: GCF_018350215.1. Classification (NCBI taxonomy): domain Eukaryota; kingdom Metazoa; phylum Chordata; class Mammalia; order Carnivora; family Felidae; genus Panthera; species Panthera leo. The sequence goes on from NC_056695.1 coordinate 45,172,747, forward strand.
AATTCATTTTGTAAAGTTTAAAAAAGGTAGTTGCTGTTAGTGTTTAAGAAAAATATTGATTTCAAACTTAATAATATCCTTTGTCAGTGAATAATAATTTTCTAGAATACCCTTGAAATACGACCACTTTGTGTTCTTTTAGCGTAATAGATAAACACGTGCACTCTTAAGGTTGCCAGAGTTTGAATGACAGCTCTGTTCTTTATAAACTAACATTAGACTGTTTCCCCTTACTGTGCCTCAGTTTTCACATCTTTTAAACAGAGGCATGTAAGTATTAAAAGGTAGCAGATGTAAAAGACTTAGTGTATTATCTAATAGCAGATACTCCATAAATCATTATCATGAAGAGAGGGAAGGAAATATCTAGCGGGTTTCTTTCATTTCTAGTTCTGTCAAAATTTCTTTAATTTGTGTACATGGATGTAATATCAGCAACTAAATCATTTATTTATATTCCATGTAAATTGAAATAATATGTAAGGTTTGGGTATTTTTTCAACTAACATTTAAAATTCATTTGCTGATAAAACTTGACTATTTCCACACATGTGCGTATTCTTTAGTTTTTACTTCTTAAAAACTTAAATCCAAAAAAAATTTAAAAGGTGAATTAGAGGTCACCACTAGAATATACTCAGAAGTAGTTTTATTAAAGAATGGACTCAAGCATATTTTACTGTTTTTGAAGATTCCCATGACCATAGCATGTGCACAGCTGCTAGCTTAAAATCACTGACCAAATAGATTTGGGCCTAACATTTACCGAGGCATTGCTTATTAGGAATAAACCTACTCATTTGCTAAAGGTTTCATTTTCTAGCTTGATACTTTATCAGCAGTTGTTTCATTTTTATTCTCTTGAAAACAAACTGTATACTGTTTGTAATTTGGTAATTTCTTCATGAGTTATTTAGAGCAGTGGTGTCCACTAGAATTTTCTGTGATGTTGGAAATGTTTTATATTTTTACAGTCTAGTATTGTAGTTACTAGCCACATGTGACTATTGAGCACTTAAAATGTGGCTAGTGTAACTGAGGACCTGAAATGTTAATTTTAGATAATTTTAATATATATATAAATTTAAATCACATATCACTGGTGGCTACCATACCTGAGGGTGCAGGTTTAGAGAAGCTGTTAAGTTTTTTTGGTGTGAGATAGTAAACGAAATACAATTGCTCAGAATGTTTTTTTAAATTTGGTTTCTCAAGAATTTTATCTAAGTTATTTGGTATCTCACTGCAGATAGTGAAATGTAGCAAAATTTTTCATAAATTTTCTCTTAAACTTACAGTTAGACACCAAGCAAAATGGGGACAAGCTACTTCATTTCTTTGTATTTTATTTGATTCTTCATACTTAGAATGGGTACTGTTGTGCCTATTTCATAAGGTTGTTGGAGGATTTAAATAATAAACGAGAAATTCTTTGCATAGGTTCTGGCATCATGTATTAAATGCTGTGTTAATCTTATTTCTGCTATTATTTTTATTACCATTTGTACCAATAAATAGTTGCCTTTTTTCCCCCTTTCCTTTTTAATTAAAATGTTTTCCTTTTCTTTTAGCAACTGATCTGGTGCTGAGAAAGGTTATCAATTTTTCTGACTGTACGGTTTGTCTGGATAAACGAAATGCTAGTGGTAAAATTGAATTTTACCAGGATCCTTTATTGTACAAATGTTCCTTCAGAACTCGTCTGCATTTCACATATGATAACCTAAATTCCAAGATGCCATCTGTTATTAAAGTAGGTGTTTCTTTTTCTAGTAGTTGAATTGCATGTCTTCCTTTTGGTTCTTGGTGTGCTAATTCATTGGTTCCTGTGTGTGCTAATTATTAATCTCAAAGGTATATACCAGTTTTTGTGAGAGTTTTATTTCTATTTATAGTTTTTATGTTATATTGTTTATTATACATTGTAACTTTCTGCATTATGTGTTCTAGTAAAGGGATTTGGGGTACTTTCCCCCCCTCTGTGACTATAGTTTCCTTTGTAGTTTGTCCAACTGTTTATTAATGTTTTTCTCTTTTAAGTAGATAGAGGAGATCCTATGAAAAGTGTAATTTTAGTGGATGAATATCATTGTATTTTTCAATACTTATAATTTAATTAACGTTATCTCATAACTGTAGTTGTTACCCATCTTTCCTAGATAACTTTAAAAGGCTTAATGCTAACTTAATATCTTAGCTTATCGATTCAGGGAATTTTAGCTTTTCATGTATGGTTTCAAATGTTATTAAAATCTTACCATATAGGAATTTTTCAGGTTATGTCTTTTGATAAATGTGAAAATTTGTTCTCTAAGATATCAGAATATATTTTCAATGTGTATAGTTAAGTCTCTAAGTGTAAATCTTGTGTTCTTTAATTATATAACAGTTTTCTAAGTCTCTGTATATCAGTTTTTGAAAAAGAATTCCATTTGTGATCTTGTTAGTAACTGCTACTGTTGAATGAATTTTCATTGTTGAGTTACATGCCTTTGAATACTAAAGTGCTGTAATGGAAAAGCTGGCCCTGAGTCTGACCACAGGTATTGACTACTGTTCCTGGTTGTGTATGACTGTAGAAATTATTGTTTTATATTTTTAAAAACATATAACTTTCTATTTTATGTAAATTTACTATATTTATTCACAAAATCCACCTGTTTTTCTTTGGTAGTGTTTTAGTGATCAGTGTTTTACTTTTTTCCCCATTATATAGAGTGCACATTAATTTATTGAAATTCTGTTACTTTTTCTTTCTAGTTTTGAATTAGCATTTTGCCAACGATAAGCATAGAAGAGTATTGATTTAATGATATTGATGCCTGTGTCTCAGGTTAATGGGCTTACTTTCCTTCTTTTGTCTTGAATCTGTTAGTAATGTTGGGGAATGTTACGGGTAAATTCAAGGTTTGAAAGCAAGTGATGGATACATGGATGCCTTACTGTTTAAAATAAATTTATTGATAATAGTACAAATGTAATTATTCATTCTAGAATGTGGCTAAATTAGAGGAAAGTAAAAATAAGTTAACTTGGGGAAAACTTGGTGTTGGCATATAAAGTTTATGTTCTCAAAATTGACTAGCCATGACATGTCATTGTAAAAAGCACCTTAATATAAATAAGTTTATTGACATGTGGTTTTTGACTCTGGAAATCACCAAATAAGAGATACCATTATGCTCAACTGAAATAAGATTGAATTTTTTATTAATACCATTGTGATGTAAGAATTTGTCATTTTGAGTTAGACCTATCATTCTTGGAATTCCTTTTCCTAGGACGTATGTACTAAATGCACATGGTTAACCTCATTGATCATCTCAAAGAGCAAGTATTTCCCAGAATATTCCAGATACCCTAATTATTCATTTCAGGCTCTCATGTATGTTTAAGTGGTTTTGAATTTATTTATATTTTGGGTAGGCCTTTTATAATTTTTGTTGTGACAAATATGTCCTAGAGTTTGTGTCATATGAGATATGGATTATATAGGTATGTAATTTATTTAACATTTCCTGTTTTTGAAAATTTGCTTTTGAAAAAAATTTTTTAGAACAATGAAAGCCTGATGTAAATCTTTGACACATTTCTGATTAATTCTTTAGGAAATATTTTGGTTAGTTGCAAATATCTTCTTAATGAGCTTAAAAATTTTTTTAAGTTTATTGTGAGAGAGAAGGAGCACAAGTGGGAGAGGGGTAGATAGAGGGAGACAGAATCGCTAGCAGGCTCCATGCTGTCAGCACAGAACCCAATGCTGGGCTTGAATGCAGGAAACTGAGCTCATGACCTGACCTGAAACCAAGAGTCGGTCTCTTAACTGACTGAGCCACCCCAGCGCTCCTAGCTTAAATTTTTTTTAAGACCTGTGTTCTGTATTACAAAACTATTTGCAGATAAATTTAACTAGTGTATATGTTCGTGAACATTAAGGAGGGTGCCTGTCCTTAAATATGATCATGTTAAAAACAGGACAACTTGTTAAACAAAATAAAATTTTTTAAAAAAATATTTTTTAACGTTTATTCACTTTTTGAGAGACAGAGACAGAGTGTCAGCAGGGCAGGAGCAGAGAGAGAGGGAGACACAGAATGTGAAGCAGGCTCCAGGCTCTGAGCTGTCAGCACAGAGCCCAATGTGGGGCTTGAACTCACGAACCAGGAGATCACGACCTGAGCCGAAGTTGGCCACTTAACTGACTGAGCCACCTAGGTGCCCGAAGAAAATAGATTTTAATTAACGTTTGTCACTGGAGTTAGATTTTTAAAAATCTGTCCACTGGCCATTTGTTCTTTGAAAAATCCATTCAGGTGCTCTGGCCATTTTTCTTTCCTTTTTTTTTTTTTAGACGTTTGTTTATTTTTGAGACAGAGAGAGACAGAGCATGAACAGGGGAGGGTCAGAGAGAGAGGAAGACACAGAATCTGAAGCAGGCTCCAGGCTCGGAGCTGTCAGCACAGAGCCTGACGCGGGGCTCGAACTCAAGGACTGCGAGATCATGACCTGAGCCGAAGTTGGCCGCTTAACTGCCTGAGCCAACCAGGCACCCCTGGCCATTTTTCTATTAGTGATTAGTCTTACTGATTTAAAAGATATTTAGATCTATTGTATATAAAATATATAAAATACTGTATATATAAAACATTCACTAAAGCATATGCAACATCTTATATATTTTAAAGGTATATTAGGTCTGTGTAATTTCATATATATATTATATATAAATATGAATATAAAGGATTGATTCTTTGTTACTGATTCTGCTAAGATGGCTTATCTCTGGTGCTATTGGTGCCATACAATAGTTTAGAAGGATGTGTTAGAGAAATTTCAAGCTTGGCAGGCCTGCAGTGCATACTCTACCCTCCTGCTCCTAAGCCTTTTCTTACCTCTTCTTGGTCTGTTTGGTGTATGATTTTTAAGTCCATTTTAAGAAACCTGTACTCATATTTAAAAATAGTATTTTACAACTTTCTTCCTTTTCAAATACAATTTTTTGTGCCTTTAACCCCCAAAATATGATTACTAATACTTTTTCATGTTTTATAGACCCTCAAATATCAGTTAGTCAAAATTAACCTTCCAACAGACTTTATGGCTTAATTGGTTTTATTCCATGTTTATAAAACAGGGAACCATTACACCGAGGCTATGTTTATATTCCATTAATGTCTTTCTATAAGAATAACTTTGATTGCTATATATTCTATTTGTTAGTAATTAATCTTGTTTATTTCTTATAATTCATGTTATACATTTTATGTCCTATTTAAATCTCTTAAAATTTGTCTGGAAAAACTCTTCTGAGCATGTATGACACTTAGTTTTCCATTGGCAAAATTTTATTATGTTGATACTTCCATACTGTAATGTTAGTAATATTCCCCCTTAACAGAAGTTTTTAGGATGTGTATGTATTCTTTTGGTTAATAGAACTGGAAAGGGTGATTAAGGTTTTACTAAAGTGACATCATGAAACTTTTCCTGTTGATGTGACAGAAATCTCTGTGATTTTGTATTCTTCATATTGTAGAGTTGATATTTTGGTTCCTTAACTTTATTTCTGGAAAAATTATTTGAAAGTCTAGAGTGACCACATCTTTTCATTACCATTTCTATTTGTATTTATATAGTTTGGCTTAATACAGTTTCTACCTAAATTTTAGTGGTCATTACAGCAAAATTTGTTTTAATTTCTAAGATTTTAGAGTCAACTGTTTTAGCTTACATGTTGGAAATGTTTGGGACATTACTTTTTTCTTATGGTATTCTATTTTAGAACTTTTAACATTTATGTGTATTAATTACTTCCTTTGAACATGCTTTTTTGTTGATGTGTTTGTTTTTTCAAATATAGATTCATACTTTAGTAGAGAGTTTGAAACTTTCCATCACAGATCAACAACTGCCTATGTTTATCCGTATAATGCAACTTGGGATTGCTCTTTACTACGGGGAAATAGGCAATTTTAAAGATGGAGAAACAGAAGATCCTACCTGTCACAGTAAAGATATGTTAGGAAACATTACAGGTAAATCTAACAAGCTTTTTTTTGAACTATCGTTCGCATAGTGTTTTCACCATTATGAAACTTAAAAAAATAAAACATACTGAGTTGTGCAGTGTTCTAACATAATGGAATGATTTTATTTTGGTTGTTTGACACTACTTTGATTTTTTTTTTTTTTTTTACATACTGCATATTACTGTGATTTTCTTTTTTAAATGCTAACAAGTAAGTTTAATATTTCTAATAGGTATAAATGTTCAGAATGTATGTTATACAAAAAGTTAAGGTAGCGCAATGCGTTGATATTTTCTAGTAAATTAGGGTATTGGTAATTTTTTGCAAAGGCTTACCAAGAGTTATAACAGAATTAGATATACTTAATTATAATATGTAATTCTGTTTAACAACTACAGTTATACTTAATTGATTCATTGGAAGGTTCCTAGCTAATTAATTGGAACCTTATTAATGGAGTATATATTTCATTGAAGGATAGTAGTGGGTTAACTTCAGTTATTTAGTTCATTGTACTTTTACTGAAGCCTACTGAGTGTACTGAATATTGGTCATCTGGGAAAACACAGATAAAAAGGTGCGTTCTCTTCCCTTAAAATCTTAAGGTACAGTGGAGCAGACAGACATACGAATAGTTAGTTTAGTATGGTGTGGGAGAATGATAGGATGTTTAATTCAATAGAAGTATGAATGATCTGAAGAAAACAGATGTTGAAAAGAATGATTGACTTGGCATTGGGCTTGAGGCTCAGGAAAGATTTGGAGAATATGATTAATTGCCATAGTTTGGGCCTTTAGAAAAAGATAATCGAAAACTTAGGAACAGGTAACCCAATTAAAAAGTGAGGAAAATCTCTGAATAAACATTTATGCACAAAAGGTTTGCAAATGGCCAACAGGCACGTGCAAAGATGCTCACCCTCATTAGTCATGATGGGGAATGCAAGTCAAAATCACAGTGAGATAACACTTCAAGGTCAATAACATGACGTTAACCAAAAGACAATAATAATAACCAGTGTTGGCAAGATTGTAGGGAAGTTTTATGTTGATTATGGGAATGTAAAATGGAATAGCTGCTTTGGAAAACAATCTAGTTCCTTAAAAACTTGAACATAGAGTTGCCACATGATCCATTGATGCCACTCGTAGGTTTTGTTTATATGCAAAAGAATTGATAACAAATTTCCACATAAAAACTCATATGTGAATTTTAATGGCAGCATTATTCATGATAACCAGAAAGTGAAACATCCTTCATGTCCATCAGCTGATGAATGGATAAACGATTGTGATATATCCATACACTAGACTATTACTCAGTTATACAAAAGAATGAAAAACTGATACATGCTGCAACATGATGAATTTTGAAAATATAAGTGAAAGCAACCAGTCAGAAAGGAACACATTGTATGATTCTATTTATATGAAACATCCATAATAGCCAAATCTGTAAAAGCAGAAAGTAGATTAGTAATCAGGGTTTGGAGAAGGAGGGAATGGGGAGTGACTGCTAATGGGTAGAGGTATTCTTTTTGGAGTGATGAAAATGTTCTAAAATTAGATCGTGATGATGGTTGCCCAACTTTGTGATTTTACTAAAAAACCACTGAATTGTACATTTCTAAAGGCCAAATTTCATAGTATTTAAATTATAACTTATTAAAAATATCTGCTTAAAAGCTTAGGGAATAACTTAAAAGCTTAGGGAATAACATGAGTATATGTAGGTATAAATTATACGTTTATTTTACACTGGAGAGTGAATTCCTGTTAATGAACTCCTGAAACAGGAACAGCATCTTATATCTAGAACAAAACCTAGCATCTAGAGGGTCCTCAGTTTTTTTCCAACATGCTATTATGACAAATTTCGAATATATAGAAAAGTTGAAAGAGGATTATACAGTGGACACCCATATATATACTCATTCTTGAGATTCTACACTTAATAGTTTGCTAAATTTGCTTTATCACATAGCTGTTCATCTAACCTTTCTCTTCATCAGTTCAACCAGTGTTTTTGATGCCTTTCAAAGTAACTTAGACATCAGTATACTTCACCCCTAGACTTCAGCATTGTATTGTTAACTAGCATTTATATTTCTTAATGGTTCTTTTAATTTTTTTGAAGGTGTAATTTGCAAAGTGAAATGCATAAATCTTTATTTTTAATGCTTGTTTTGGGGGAGAGAGAGAGAGAGAGCGAGCACATGTGAGTGGGGGTGGGGTGTGATAGGGGGAGGGGGACAGAGAATCTGAAGCTGGCTCTGTCCTTGAACTCACTAACTCTGTGATCATGACCTGAGCTGAAGTTGGACACTTAACCAACTGAGCCACCCAGGCATGCAAAATGTATAAATCTTAAGTATATTATTCAAGTTTTGTGAAATGTGTACACCTGTGTGATATATAATATCATTAAGGTAAAGATTATCAATATCTCTAAAAAGTTTTCTTTTGCTCCTTTATAATCATTTGCACACCCCCCCACTTCCACTCAGGCAAACACTGTTCTGAATTAAAAAAAATTTTTTTGCTAATTCTAGAATTTCATATAAATCAAATCATACAGTATAAACTCTTGTGAAAGGATTTCTTTCATTAAGCATAATATCCTTTTTTACTTTTTATTTATTTATTTTTTTACTTAAGACTTTATTTTTTTGAGAAGTTTTAGGTTCACAGCAAAATCGAAGGGTAGGTAGAGATTTCCCATATACTCTCTGCACTCTAACATGCATAGCCTCCCGCATTATCAACATCCCCTCCAGGGTGACACATGGTTCACTCTTTGTATTTTACATTCTATGGATTTTTGCAAATGTGTAATGGCATGTGTCCATCATTATGGTTTCATATATTTTTCACTGTCTTGAAGGTAGAATATTTTGGGGATTCATCTATGTTGTTGCATATATCAGTAGTTCTTTCCTTTTTATTGCTATATACATTCTATGGATATACCATAGTGTATTTTAGCCATTTTCCTGTTGATGGATATTTGGGCTATTTCCAGTTTTGGTTATTATAAGTAAAGCTGTCCTGGACATTCTTCTACAAGTTTCTTGTAGACATGTGCTATTCTTTGTTTTGTGTAGATATCTAACAGTGGAAGTATATGTTTAGGTTTGTTTCTTTCTTTTTTTTTTTTTTTTTTTTTTTTCAAGAAAGTAATCAGGTTTTTTTTTTTTTTTCTGAAATGTGTGCCATTTTGCATTCCCATCAGCATTGTATAAGATTTCCAATTGTTCCATATCTTTACCAGCATTTGGTGTTACCAGTCATTTTTTACTTGTTGCCAATGTGATGGATGTGGTTGTGATATCTCAATGTGGTTTTAATTTGCATTTCATTGATGAGCAATTATTTTGAAGTTTTTCAAGTAGTTATTGACTATTAATATATTTACCTTTTTGAAGAGTATGTTAGATATTGGCTTATTGTTAACTCTTGTTTGGGTTTTGTTACTGATTTGTGATTTATTTTATATATTCTGAATTCAAATCCTTTGTCACATACATATTTTGGGAATATTTTTTGCCAGCCTGTGACTTGGCTAATTAATTTTTAATAGGTGTCTCTTGGGGCACCTGGGTGGCTCAGTCGGTTGAGCTTCCGACTTTGGCTCAGGTCATGATCTCATGGTCTGTGACTTGAGCCCCACCTTGGAGCCTGTTGGGCTCTGTGCTGACAGCTCAGAGCCTGGAGCCTGCTTCCGATTCTGTGTCTCCCTCTCTTTCTGACCCTCCCCCGTTCATGCTCTGTCTCTCTCTGTCTCAAAAATAAACATTAAAACAAAATTTTAAATAGGTGTCTCTTGAGCAGAGTATTTTTTCGTTTTAAGAATTTTTTTTTGATGATAATTTATTTTTGACAGAGCAAGAGTGGAGGAGGGGCTGGGGGGGGGGAGGTGGTCACAGAGAATCCGAAGCAGGTTTTTTCACTGTCAACCCAGAGCCCGATGCAGGTCTTGAAACTCAGATCATAACCTGAGCCAAAGGCAACTGAGCCATCAGGTGTGCCTTGAACAGAGAGTTTTAAATTTTGATTAAATGTAAATTTCATATTTTCCTTTTTTAACTGTTCTGTCATCAAGAGGTGACTAGATTTTTCTTCTGTGTTAATAAAGGGAGAAAGCAACTTTAGTATTTGCTTGCAGAGTAGTAGAAATTAGTTTTCTCTTCTGTGTAAAGCAGGGATTATTTTATTGTGGGTGCTGTGGATTCCTCTGATACTCTGGTAAGCCTATGAACCTCTTCTCAGAAGGTTTTAAGCATCTTGATTTCGATATGCCATGGTATCCTTTCTACATGTTACATTATGGTTTTTAGGTCTGTGGGTTTATAGTTTTCATATATACTTAGAAAAATTGTGGGCATTATTTCTTTAAAAATTTTTTTTTTAAATGTTTATTTATTTTTGAGAGAAAGGGAGAGAGTGCAAGAAGGGGAGGGGCAGAGAGAGAGGGAGACACAGAATCCGAAGCAGGCTCCAGGCTCTCGGCTGTCAGTGTAGAGCCCGATGTGGAGCTCAAACTCACGAACCGTGAGATCATGACCTGAGCTGAAGTCTGACGCTTAACTGACTGAGCCACCCAGGTGCCCCCATTATTTCTTTCTTTTTTTTTTTTTTTAATTTTTTTTTTTCAACATTTTTTTTTTATTTATTTTTGGGACAGAGAGAGACAGAGCATGAACGGGGGAGGGGCAGAGAGAGAGGGAGACACAGAATCGGAAACAGGCTCCAGGCTCCGAGCCATCAGCCCAGAGCCTGACGCGGGGCTCGAACTCACGGACCGCGAGATCGTGACCTGGCTGAAGTCGGACGCTTAACCGACTGCGCCACCCAGGCGCCCCCATTATTTCTTGAAATATGTTTTTCAGTTCTCCTCTTTCCTTTGGAGACAGTAATTACACGTCTATTAGGCTGCCTGAAGTTCAGCAGAGCTCTCTGATGGTCTGTTCATTTTTGTTCATTTACCTTTTATTTTGATTCATTATTGAGAGTTTCTATTTCTGTTCTAGTTCACTAATCTTGTGTATCTAATCTGCTATTAATCACATCTAACTTATATTTTATCTCAGATACTGCATTTTTCATCTCTGGATTGTTAAAACCTTTCATATTTCTCCTTGTTTACACTTTCTTAAATGTCTTTTTATTTATATAGCCATTTTAATGTCCGTGTTTACTAATGCTATGAACTGTATCATACCTAGGTCTTTTTCTAATGACTGACTTTTCCCCCCTCATCTGTGTTGTATTTTCTTACATCTTTGCATGCCTGTTAATTTTTAAATTAAAAACTTAAAAAAAATTTTTACTTATTTAATTTGAGAGAGAGAGAGCACGTGCGCAAACGAGCATGAGCAGGGGAAGGGCAGAGAGAACGGGAGAGAATCCCAATCTCCATACTCACTCGTGAACCGTGAAGTCATGACCTGAGCGGAAATCAAGAGTTGGACACTTAACCGACTGAACCACCCAGGTGCTCCATGTGCCTGGTAATTATTAATTGGATGCCAGACATTGTAAATTTTATCTTGTTGGGTGCTGGATATATTTGTATGCTAGCAAAAAATGAAGTTCCTTGGAAATAATTTAATTCACTTGGCTTGCTTTAAATGTTTTTTGTTTTGTTTTGTTTTTGGTTTAAATGTTTTTTAGTTGAGATCAGAACCACCATTAGCTTGGGGCCAGTTTTGTCCCACTACTGCCACAATTTGCCTTTTGAGTTATTTCTTGATGTTTTTTTCTTTCTTCCTGCTGAGAACACAAACTATTCCCAATTTTGCGTTCAGTCTTGAGGATTATTTTCTTTGCTTTTTTCTTGTGGTTCTTTTCGTGGCCTCAGTAGTTCTTGCATGAACTGATTAATACTTAGCTGAAGACTGGAGTTGGACCCTCTACAGGTATAAAGAGCTCGCTTGCTCACTCACTCTCTCTGAACAGGTCTTTCTTATTTGGTACTCTGCCCTGCAAACTCGAGCCACCTTAAGTCTCCCTGGACTCACTACTCTGTCTTCTCATCCGAGGAGACTACCGAGTTCTTGGATTACCTCTTTGTTATCCCTGGTTTAGAAACTCTGTCGAGGTGGTATGGTGGCACAAACATACACCTCATTTTTCTTGTTTCCCATGTCTCAGGACTCACTGGCTAAACTGCCTGATACCTAGTTTTGAAAAATACTATTTCCTATGTTTTATCTTTTTTGTTTTTTTAACATGTGCTTCTATGTTAATACATTAATGACAGTTAGAAGGAAGTCTAATAACTATCATAGTTTCCAAGGAGTAATGTGTGTAAATGGTATTTTGAGATAACTTCACAACTGTTACTTGATATATCTGATTTTTGTAGGGTTTACAATTGATGGCGATGCAGTTGTGATTTGTTACTTGTATTAATAATTAAACTCGCAACTGTGATTTGTTACTTTCATAATTAAACATGCTATATTTTAAATACTTAATATATTTTTTTCATTGAAATTCATGAAGTTCCTAAATTCTATCAAAAGGCCCAGATTAAGATGCACTGTTCTGGGGGCAGTCGGTTATGCATCTGGCTATTGATTTGGGCTCAGGTCATGATCTCATAGTTCGTTAGATTGAGCCCCCCGCATTGGTCTCCACACTGACAGCACAGAGCCTGCTTCTGATTCCCTCTCTCCCTTCCTCTGCCCTTCCCCCACTCACTTTCTTCCTCTTTCTCTCAAAATAAATAAATATGAAAAGAAAAAGATGCACTGTTCTGAAGGAAGAGAGTATTTTAGGAAATTCTAACCAGAGATTAGGGAGATGCCTTTTTCATTTCAGGGCTCTAATTCATTCTTTTTGCAAAACAGCAAAGATTTGAAACTTCAGAACCATCTTTCATCAAAATCCCTCTTAATTTTTAATTAATATTAAGTATAAATTATAGTGGCTATTTTTCAGAGCTCTGTTAGTAATGTTTCTTTTGTTTCACAAGATCAAGAAGTGGATACTTCCTTTGTTTTAATGGTTTAGACAACACAGGTTGGGAGTTGACTCAACCTTGTCATTGCTAACGAGGTTGAGGTGACCTGACTTGTTTTATAACTGAGATGATATTCATTGATGATGACCAATTTGAGATCTTACCAGGGGCAGTTAATAACAGGCTTTATTCCTCAATAGAAACTGATAAAATATTTATGGTTAAACAGCAAGATTATACAAAATATTTTCTGGATTGTACCTTTTATAATTTAAGTAAAATGGCTGTGGTACTGGATTTTAGATTCTTTAGTTACTACTTTAGTAAGTCTTTTCCTTCTCAGATGAATGAAGATAAATGGCCATGTTTCATAACCTGTAAGTATAATATGTTCCAAGAGTCTCCTGTCATAAGGATTAAAAAAGTTGTGAAGTTATTCTAGCTAGAAAACTGACTAGAAATTCAGATTCAGTGGATCTATATGAAGATGGTATTTAATGGAGTGTGTGTTTTATAGATTTCTCACTGGACAGTAAATATGCTTGAATTATGCCATTAATTTTGTAAAAAGTGATTTTCCCCCCTAAATTGCATGATGATATGTTTTTTGTATTGTTAGGGTAACGGTGAGGGACTGGGATGGAGTTTGTCTTGATGAAAGTGGCATAATGGAGTGTTTGGAATTAAAAAAAAATTTTTTTTAATGTTTATTTTTGAGAGAGAGAGACAGAATGTGAGTGGGGGAGGGGCAGAGAGAGCAGGAGACACAGAATCCAAAGCAGGCTCCAGGCTCTGATCTGTCAGCACAGAGCCCGATGCAGGCCTTAAACTCACCAACTGTGAGATCATGACCTGAGCCAAAGTCGGACGCTTAACTGACTGAGCCACCCAGGCAACCCTGGAGTGGTTGGGATTTAAATTCTTTGTCAATTTCTAACTACATGAAAGTTCTTTGCTATAATTTTTTCATATGTAGAATCAGAAAGATAATTTATGTTACCCACTAATAATCACCAACACTATCATTTTTTTTAATATCATAAGAATAATTCAATTATAGGGACACCTGGGTGGCTGAGTTGGTTAACCATCCAACTATTGATCTCAGCTTAGGTCTTGATCTCAGGGTCATGAGTTCAAGATCTGCATGAAGCCTACTTAAAAAAAATAAAGAATAATTATACTTTGCTCTTAGGGATAATTGTTTTTTGGGGGGGAGTTTGCATTAATTTTTTTTTTCTTTGAGAGAGCATGAGCGGGGGAGGGGGCAAAGAGGAGGGAGGGAGGGGGCAAAGAAGAGGGAGGGAAGGAGGAAGGGGGAGAGAGAGAGAAGGAGAAAGACTAAGCAGACTTTATGCTCAGTGCAGAGCCTGATGAGGGGCTTGATCCCATGCCCCAGGGATCATGACCTGAGCTGAAATCAAGAGTTGGGCCCTCAACCAACTGAGCCACTCAGGTGCCCTGGGGTGGGGGATGCATTTTGCCTAGGAGTGCTTGACATTTTTTTTATTGGGTGCATCAGAAAATAAAGAACTTTTCTTAGATATTTCTGATACTACGTTTCTGAGAAAACTCAGTTTCTTAGCACCTTATTTTTGGAAGGTAGTTGTTAATGGAATGCTAAAGAATGAATTTATTCTTTGTATTTATCAGGTCATTTAAAATTATGTTATAAACTACTCCCCATATAACATTAATTGTGGACTCTGTAAGGGGATTAACGTAGTACAACATATAGAAACTTGAAAGTAGTAATGCTAAATTACTGGCTTCAAATAATAATAGCCAGTGTATAATTTGTTCTTACTTTATATTTCAAAACAAAGATATGGAAGAAATATTTTTATAGAATTTATATTCCTAATTTCCCTTTTAGTCAAATCCTCTTGATTTATTTAAAATGACTTTATTTTGCTAGGTGTTGAAGATGAAACAAGAATAGATATGCAGTATCCTGCTCAGTACAAAGGCCAAGAGCTGTATTCACAGCAAGAGGATGAGCAGCCACAGGGATGGGTGTCTTGGGCCTGGTCATTTGTGCCTGCAATTGTGAGTTATGATGATAATGAGGAAGACTTCCTTGGGAATGATCCTACATCAGCCATGCATCAGCAAAAAGCACAGACTTTGAAGGATCCTATTGTGTCTATAGGATTTTATTGCACAAAGGCAACTGTAACTTTCAAAGTAGGTCTCCTTTTTCTTGCTGTTTGTATTTCTTTCATCTTTAATGCATAAATTTTGATTTCTGGAAAGGATCTAGTTGAAAGTTTGTTTTACACTTAGTAGATGTAAGATAGTCTAGCAATCCTTACTTCATAAAATTATTTCCTCTCTAGAGTTCAGATTAGAAGTTTGGTCTGGGTATATAAATTTCAGAAGATTTTGTTAAGACTAGAATCAGTGTAGATATAAAAAAGGAAAGGTTCTAGGGCCAAACTCTGGGGCACTGTGGTGTTAAGTATTTGGAAAGAAGAGGCAAAAATAGTGTGGGAAACTGAAAATAAGTTAGGCAGAAAACCAAGAGTGTCTGTCTGGAAGCTGAGTGCCATAAATGTTTTAAAGTTGACAGAGTAGGTCATTTGTGAGAATGGATCATTAGATTTGGCATTGTGGGAATTGTTGGTGATCTTGAATAGAGCAGTGATTTGACACTGGCAGAATCTTAGTTGGAGCTGGCTGAAAGCAAATGGGAACACTGGTGGGAATGTAAAATGGTATAGTTGCTGTGGAAAATAGTTTGGTGGTTCCTCAAAAAGTTAAACATAGAGTTATATGACTCAGCAATTCCATTCCTAGGTATATAGTCAAAACTGTACTCAAACAAATAGACATACATGAATGTTCATGAAAACATTATTCACAATGGGCAAAAGGTTGAACCAACCTGAGGTCCCTGGCTCGCTTGGTTGGGAGAGCATGCGGCTCTTGAGTTTGGAGTTGTGGGTTTGAGCCCGACATTGGGTATAGAGATTACTTAAAATAAAACAAAAATCCTAGAAAAATAGTTGAAACAACCCAAATGTTTATCAGTGAGTGAAAGAATAAGAGCCTTTTCAGAAGATTGTGGATATTCTATTTTGGTAGTATACTAAACTCAGCAAGTGGTAGTTTTTAAAAAAGGCTACTTTAAAAAGGTATCTCCAGCTCTTGGAAATTGCCTGGTATATATTGAACAAGTAAATAAATTTATCCATCCTACGTATCTCCTCGTCTGCTTTCCATCTTCCAAAATTTTGGGATTCCTTTTTAGATTATACTTCTTCAGTTTTATTTGTCTTTGTTGGTTTATTGTGGAGGCATTTTTCTGAAGGAGGTAAACACCTGTGTTCAACCTGTGACGTTGTATTCCAGGTAACTTGTTAGATACTGGAAGTGTTGCACAGAAAAAAAAATCAAGTTTTTGCTTCATGGTGTTTTTAATTTGACTTGTTTAACTACTGAAGTATCTTGCTATGCAATTTATAACTACAGCAGATGGTAGATAAAAATATTTAATTTTTTTAATTAAAAAATTTTTTTTTAATTTTTTTTTAAATTTATTTTTGAGAGAGAGAGAGAAAAAGAGAGTACGAGTGGGGTAAGGGCAGAGAGAGAGAGGGAGACACAGAATCTGAAGCAGGCTCCAGGCTCTGAGCTGTCAGCACAGAGCCCAACATGGGGCTCAAACTCGTGAACTGAGAGATCATGACCTGAGCCGAAGTCGGACGCTCAACTGACTGAACCACCCAGGTGCCCCTAGATAAAAATATTTTAAAGTAAACAGTCTTTAAAGACTTTTCTAATTAAAAGCATTAAGTATTTTCTAATATGACAAACCCTGAAAAATGTAGAAAGTGAGTTTTAACAAAATTTGAGCTTAATTGGTTTAAAAGATTTTTTTTTGGTAATAAAATTTGGGGCAAAAATGGTAAAATAGCTGTGCTATTTTGACATCATTTTTTTCTGAATTCTTCTAGAGAACACATTTTTTTTTATTAATTTCACAATTAAAATTCACTGATACAGCTTTGAAAGGGACTATGCATCAGTCTGTAAAATTAAAAATAAAACAATAAAATCTTTAAAATATATAATAAAGCCACTGTTGCCAGCAATTATTACATATATTGTCAGTTTTATTTTTTTAGTTTATTAAAAATTTTTTATTATATGATCATCTCTGCTTTTAATAGATGTTTTTGGCAACAACTGTAATTGCATTATTTGTAAGTATAAATATTCAAGCTTAAGTTCTAAAAGATACATAAACATATCTTAGTAACAGCAGCATGAATGAACTATTTAGAGAACTTACATTATAGTTTTTAGTGGTATAATTGTTTTTTGAGTATAGTTGAAACACAATGTTACATTAGTTTGAGGTGTACAATGAAATGATTCCACATCTCTCTACACATCTGTATACATTATGGTATGCTCACCACAAGTCTAGCTACCAAATATCACCATGCAATGCTATTACAGTATCATTGACTATATTCCCTGTGGTGTGCCTTTTATATTCCCTTGACTTAATTCGTTCTGTAACCAGAACCCTGTGTATTTCAATCTCCTCCATCCATTTTGCTCATCGCTTCCCCCCGCCAAGCCCCTCCCCTCTGACAACTGTCAGTTTGTTCTCTATATTTATGGTCTGATTCTTCTTATTGTTTGTTCATTTGTCTTGGTTTAAAATAATTTTTTTAATGTTTATTTATTTTTGAGGGAGATACAGAGCAGTATGAGCAGGGGAGAAGCAGAGAGAGAGAGGGAGACACAGAATCCGAAACAGGCTCCAGGCTCTGAACTGTCAGCATACAGTCCGACCTGGGGCTTGAACTCATGAACTGAGATCATGACCTGAGCCCAAGTCAGGTGCTTAGCCAACTGAGCCACCCAGGTGCCCCATTTGTTTTCGTTTTTAAATTCCACATATTTGTGAAAGTATATGTATATTGCCAGTTTTAGATGATAAAAAAGTTACTTTTAATCTAAGTTTGTGAGGGAAGTTAGGGATTGCTAGCAAAAGTTCTATCTTTTCTGGTGAGTTTTGTTTGTTTACTTTTAAATTTGAAATTATTCTGGTATATTTCTCTTCATTGATAGGAAGAATTGTATTACACTGAGTCAGAATAGTTTGTATTTATATACAAAACTTTTATAGACTTTTGGGGCAGTACTTGTCATTAGTTAATACATTTAAAATTTTTTTCGAACATTTATGTCTCTAAGGTTTCTCTAAGGGAAATCCGTTGATATTTAGGAGGAAAACATTAGAGTTCATTGTTCAGCTTGGACTTAAAGAATGCATGGAATTAATTTGTGGTTCATATTTTGGTCAGAAAATAAGGTCGTGTTTCTACATTAGCATTCTGAACAGTTGATACGAATCCAACAAAAATCATGCCAAATTAAATGTAGCGTTTTAAAAATCACATTGAAAATTGTTCTTGTAATGTTTGAGTCCTTTTAATCAATTAATTGCTTTTTCTCTACAATAATTGTAGACAGCTGAAGGGTGATCAAGTTTAAAATACTGACTTTACTTGAGTATTTCATAGAATTGTACTTTAAAATAACGACATTGTATATACTAGTTCTAGAAGCGTCTAAGAAATAAGGGCTCATATGTAATAAACTCTTTGCTATTAAGAAATGAGAATAAGTAGTTGATTTTAAGTATAAAGAAGTTATCATGCTTAAAATAACTTTTTGGTTTAGTAAGTTCTATTTGACCAAAGTTAAATATTGTTTTTGTAACTTATTTTTTTTAATGTATGTTTTTGAGAGAGAGAGAGAGAGCAAGCAAGTGCGTGCATGAGCTCGAGCCAGGTAGGGGCAGAGAGAGAGGGAGACACAGAATCTGAAGCAGGCTCCAGGCTGGGCCTGTCAGCACAGAGCCCGTCGCGGGGCTCAAACTCATAAACTGCGAGATGATGACCTGAACTGAAGTTGGGCGCTTAACTGAGGTGCCCCCGTTTGAAAAATCCATCCACTGCATAAGAGTTTAAGGAAGGGTCTCATTAGCAAACATGGCAGAATACCTTTAAAAAAATAAAAACTTTAGGGGCACCTGGGTGGCTCAGTCAGTTAAGTGTCCGACTTCAGCTCAGGTCATGATCTCGGTTTGTGAGTTCAAGCCCCGCGTTTGGCTCTGTGCTGACAGCTCAGAGCCTGGAGCCTGCTTCAGATTCTTTCTCTCCCTCTCTCTCTGCCCCTTCCTCGCACATGTTATGTCTCTGTTTCTCAAAAATAAGTAAACATTAAAAAAAAAATAAAAAAAACCCCTTTATTTTAGAACAGTTTTATATTTACAGAAAACTTGCAAAATACAGAGAGTTCACATATACTCATTACTCAGTTTCCCTATTAACATCTTATGCTATCATAGTACATTTGTCAAAACTAGGAAGCCAGCACTGGGGCATTACTGTTAAATTCCAGAGTTTAATCGCATTTTATAAAGTTGTTTTCTGTAACATGATCCAAACCAGGATACTATACTGCATTCAGAAAAGTACCTTTGGAAGATAATTTATCTCGTTTTTGGATACATACAAGTAATGTGTTGTAAGCTTCAGGGGTGCAAGAGTTGTTGTTTTGGCAGCATCTTGATTAGTACTTGTTATCCAGCTGTCACCCATTAAGTGTTTGCATCACTGAATGAGTCTGAGACATTCTATGAGACACAAACATTGAAAGTAAACACCCACGAACCTACTTCCCTCACAGAATTAGAATAAGTTTTGTTGAATCTCTTTGTGTCTGTTCATAATTTTCTTTTTGATGGAAACTTTGGGAGAAATTTTGTAAATGATTGAACTAAGCCTGGTTGAATGTATATTGAATTGAGGTTAAAATACATAAAATTTTTCGCAGAATGTATGAATAGTTATATAACTATGGGACTTATACACAACTTTACCTTTTCAAGCAATATTGTTAAAACAAAGAAGTTAAATAAAATAAGATGGCATTAAATTCTCTATGTGAGTTTAGACTCGCATTTTCAACCTTTATACCATGGATAATCTGTCACAGCTGTTTTTGTTGCACCTGTTTTCCTGCTTAATAATTAAATTTCCTGAATCTTAAAATTGGCCCTGTTTCCATCAATTCATCATAATAATGACAGTTTATTGCTTTCCTAATACTAATTTTACTTAATATTCTTACATTGTTTCTTAGCTCACTGAAATGCAAGCTGAGAGTAGTTATTATAGCCCTCAGAAAGTTAAATCTAAAGAAGTATTGTGTTGGGAACAAGAAGGAACTACAGTTGAGGTAATCTTTCAACATTGAACATATATTTTTAAAACTTTTTGAATGGCCTTTAATGTTTAATAAATGCAAGCTTTTATCATAAGTGGTATGTTTAAAGTACATTTATGGTTTTATAATTCTATTTTAGTCATCAGTAGTATTGGTTGAAATATTTAACAAAGATTTTATTGTAATATGGAATGTTAATTTATCCTTTCATTTTCTTCATTTAACTTGTGTGAGCTCATATATATGTGTAGATTAATGTTCGTAAGGTGCCAGTCATTGAGGATACAAAGATTTGAGGATACAGAGACAAGTAAGATATTTCTTAATTTAATAGGGTTATGATCTGAGGAGAATAAATTTGCAAAGGCCATAATCCTAAAGAAGTTGTTTTTCCTAATTTAGAAGTTTTACAAGAAAAGCCTATATATAACATTTTTATGAAATTCAAATTCTTGGTTCTAATGTTTCCTTCTCTCTTATAGGCCCTTATGATGGGAGAGCCTTTTTTTGATTGCCAGATTGGTTTTGTTGGTTGCAGAGCCATGTGCCTTAAAGGAATTATGGGTGTTAAAGATTTTGAAGAGAATATGAATAGAAGTGAAACTGTAAGTCAAATTCTCCCTTTCCTCCCTCCTCCTCCTCCTTCTTCTTTTTGGATAAAAGACAGGGATAATGAAGTGCTTATTGAAGTGTTTAACCATACCAAAAAATCTGTTAGACTACATATATCTTTGGCTTAAGAGAGGAACTTTACTGTTTTCCCCTATAAGAAATTATAGAGCTCAGGGGAATTTAGAAAGTTGGTAGCACTTAACACCTGGACAGTAGTTCCAAATACTTTTCAATTCATAAATGTTTCTTCTTTCTTGTTTATGGCAGCCACTTGGAGTTCCTTTTTGGTTTGTTAAAATGTTCTTTGCCAATATAGGCAGTGAAAAATGGAGACAACGTTCCTTGTCTTTTTATAGGACTTCAAGTTGTAGTGACTACTAAATGGGTATTATAAAACCAAGGTTTTATTTTCTTTAGCAGTTCAATGATTTTTCCTCCTGTTAAGAAATTTTTGTATTTATTTTCAGGAAGCCTGTTTCTTCATTTGTGGTGAAAATTTGAGTATGAAAGGTTTGACATACCTCACAAACTCATTGTTTGATTACCGAAGTCCAGAAAATAATGGTACTCGTGCAGAATTCATCTTGGATGCAGCCCATCATAAGGTTAGAGAATATATAGTTGAGCCAGTTTCTAGGCTCTGTTAGGGCGGATGCTTTGTGTGAATAGTTGGGATTGCCATTTTTCTTCTCAAGTAATATATTCTAAATGATGGTTGTTCATTGAAACATTTAGAGTATTTTTGTCCAGTTTCTACATCTAGAAAAGTTTAAAGAGTGCACAAAGATCTCTACTTATATATAGTATGTAGCCAGTTAGTTGGTTTATCCATTCTCTAAAGTTAAGATAGTCATGGAGGAAACTTGTAGCGTTGTCTTCTAATTTTAGTTCCTCTGTGTAGGGGATAAATGGGAAGAGATGAAGAATTTCACGTTTTACTATGTATGTATCTTAGTGTTATTTGAATTTTTCATATAAAATCCGTGTACTTCTATGGAATAAATTTAAACATTCAAAAAAAGGTTACCTGAAGGTTAATATAATAGAATAAATAAAATATATTTTAACTCTTTTTGCTATGTTTACTTTTATAAAGAATTTAATTTTAATCTGCATACTTACATACATTATACATATTTTAGTATATCTTTAGTATTTAAGTTTCATTTAAGTGTACTGGATTATTTAAGGATTAAATATATTTGAGGGTATATATATTATTAGACAGTTTTGTGATGTTGATAAAGGTCAAGGGTATACTATCCTATTCCATTACAGGTGTTCATTAACCAGACATTGATAAAGTGTTCAAAAGGTCTAGTAGAATTATGGATGTCCTGTTGTAGAGTTAACATTACCTTTCTTAGAAGTGAATCCTTTGGCTAGCCTCTGTTGTTTTGGTAATTCTTTGATTTGATACACATTCTGTGTAAGGATGTGTGTCTGATTCTTGACCTATTAGGTTTTAAACTCAACTTCTATACAATGTGTGTTCTATTTGCTTTTCTTTGTTGGCAGGAGACATACACTGAGATAGCTGGAATGCAAAGGTTTGGGGCTTTTTACATGGATTACCTGTATACAATGGAGAACATCAGTGGCAAAGGTACTAGTTTCTTTCCTTTACATTTGCTTTTCTTTGAACAAGAGAAACAAAAGACTCTTCAGAATCAGTTGGTCCTTGACTGGTTGTCATCTATTACATCAGATTTACCTTCTGTTACTTTGGGGAATGGTGTAATTTTAATATCATGTTAGAATTTGCTTAGACCCTTAGATTTTTAATCCTTTCTTATATATAACCAACTAAATTTATATAACCAACTAGATTTAGTTCTATTATGTACCAAGTACTAAAATTTTGATACATCAAATTTCATATTGTATTAAGTTGTCCGAAAGCATAAACATTTCCTTTTAGGTATTAAATACATTTTGAAGGTTATGTAGATCTTGTTATTTAAAAAAACTGTTATTTCAAGCAGAGTAGTAGAAATAAATGCTTCTGGAGACTATGGATACATAGTATTTTATTATATGTTTTATTTTTATTAGCAAATGATGTTTTTAAAAGTTTAACTGATATTTTATGAGCTTGTCAATATACTATATTGTGCTTATTCTATTTTCATATTGAAAGCTTAGCGAAAATACGTTCATTTTTTTGTAATTTTTCATATGTTAATAATTGATTCTGTATGTTAGGTGATGAGTTAGATATAGTGAATGCTAAGAAGACCAAAGCGTTTCTCAAGAAACCAATAGGTGGTGTTTATGAACTTAAGCGATTATAGTATACAGCACGTTAA
The DNA here is from genome assembly GCF_018350215.1 of Panthera leo. Taxonomy (NCBI): domain Eukaryota; kingdom Metazoa; phylum Chordata; class Mammalia; order Carnivora; family Felidae; genus Panthera; species Panthera leo. Next base: position 45,195,918 of record NC_056695.1, read on the forward strand.
GAACAGTAGTATAAATGGAGGGCTAAGAGAGGTCTAGGTCAGAAAGTGACTATTTTTATGTGTGGGGTTCAAGACTTCACAGAGAAGTTGATCTTGAAGGATCTTGAAGTTTTGTTAGATGGAAACGTAAGGAAAGAGCAGTAATTTTCTGCTTCCTCTTTTTGTAAGGGATTTCTAAATGTTGTTCTCATTGATAAACCTTGGATTTACTTTTTTCCCTAAACTCTTTCCTGAAGTTATTTTATTCTTTTCCATGGATCCAAGTACCTTTTATATGTTCATGCACATATTTGTAATTTTAGTTTAAACTTCTTTCAGTTTAGAATTAAATATCCAATGCATACGTGGCATTTTTACTTCTTTATGTGTCTCACAAATACTTCAAAAGTGAATACGTTCAAATGGAATTATTAAAATCCCTATGACCACCTACTGCTTCTCTTTTAGTTTCAATCTTGGAACATTGTTCTATCTTCTGGTACCTCAAGCCAGAAACCTAGGGATCCTCATGACACACTCCTCCTTTCCTAGCATCCACTTCATCAACACATTTTGTCAACATTCATCTACAAAAATCTATCTTCATTTACTTCTTGTAAACTCCACTGTTACCACTCTCATCCAATATGCTGTTTTCTTTAGATTTTAATCGCTTTTTTACTGGCTTCCTGCTTCTCACTGTTTCAGATTGATTTAATTCTGTGCATAAAACCTTCACTCACTGCCTTTGCATTGCTTTATTTAAAGATAAATTTGTATTGTGTATCTGATTTTGATCTCGGAGGGTAGGATAGCCACTAAGGGAGATAGAAACAAGAAAGGATTTTTGTAGGAAAAAAAAAGGGTTTTTTTTCTTTTAATGTTTTATTTATTTTTGAGAGAGCACAAGTTGGGAAGGAGCAGAGAGAGGGGGACAGAGGACCTGCAGTGGGCTCTGTGCAGACAAGTGCAAGCCCCACGTGGGGCTTGAACTCAGGAATTGTGAGATCATGACCTGAGCCAAAGTTGGATGCCCAATCGACTGAGCCACCAGGTGCTTTGGTAAAGATGTGTTTTGAGTTACCTGTGGACATTGAGGCTAAGATGTTCAGTAGCCAATTGTGTATAGGAAAGGGCATCTCAGAAGTCTGTGTTCTAAGAACTTTATAAATTGCTATAGTGTTGGATTTACCAAATGTAAAATGGTAGGTTTCTGCTGGCTTAGAATGGAGTCTTATGCATGTGTTGTGGATCAGGTATCTTGTTAGGTGGAGTATCAAGTAGCTGTCCTTCAAGGAAGGAAACTGAGCACTGAAAATTTTATTTGTACATATACTGTGGAAACAGTTTATATTTGCTACAGTGCTTATATATGGTCTGTGTGAGAAACTGGTAGTTTTTTAACTGTTAAACTTTTCATATTTTCCATTTCCATGAGTAGTATATACAATGTTATAAATATCTGAGTCCTTAACTTTTTATTTATTTTTGAGAGAGAGAGAAATCGGGGAAGGGTTAGAGAGGGAGACAGAGAGAGGTTTGCCTGGTTTAGCTCTGGGAGGCAGTGGTTTTTTATGAGAATGGCATGCTATTTATACCTAATTAAAACAAAAATTTTTTTAAATTAAAAAAAATTTTTTTAATGTTTATTTTTGAGAGAGACAGAGACAGAATGTGAGTGGGTTAGGGGCAGAGAGAGAGGGAGACACAGAATCCAAAGCAGGCTCCAGGCTCTGAGCTGTCAGCACAGAGCCCAACGCAGGGCTTGAACTCACTAGCTGTGAGATCATGACTTGAGCCGAAGTCAGACGCTCAACCGACTGAGCCACCCAGGCTCCCTGAACAAAAATTTTTTTAATGTTATTTTTGAGAGAGAGAGAGAGAGAGAGAGAGAGAGAGAGAGAGAGAGTGCTAATGGGGGAGAGGCAGAGAGAGAGGGAGACAATCTGAAACAGGCTCTGTGCTGATAGCGCAGAGCCCGATGTGGGGCTCAAACTCATGAACCGTGGGATCATGACTTGAGCCAAAATCAAGAGTTGGTCACTTAACTGCCTGAGCCACTTGGGCGTCCCTTAGTCCTTAACTTTTTAAAAACAAACTATTAGATCATAACATACAAACATACATTTATGTACAGAATAGCAAAGAATTATAAAGGAAACCCCTGTGTATTCCCCACACCAAGCCAGGAAGTAGGACAGTGTCCGTATCCAATATGCATTCTGTATGTTCTTTTTTCTTTTTCTTTTCTTTTTTTTTTTTTTTTTTTTTTTATCACATTCTCCTCCCTGCCTCAGCAGAGGAAACTGCTGTTGTGAGATTTGTGGTAATTACTTCTTGTTTTTGGTCTCCTACTACACATCTACTTTCTCAGTTATGCAAACAGGGATGTTTTTTGATAAAATTTCACTGTTAATTTGTGAATGTCGCATGTACTTGAAAAATGTATTCATTTATTCAAATAATTTGTTTATTCCTTGCCTGCTTTTAGGTAACTGTGTTTATGTTTGTTTCTCATTGTGGTTTTATATTCATTTATAATACAGTGGTGGTGATGATGGTGATAATAGTAATGAATATTTATTAAATGGTTTTAAATGGAAGGTGCTATTTTGAGTGTTTCACGTGTATTAACTTATTTAGTCCTCATAATAACCCTAAAGGTAGATAACCTTATCTTCATTTTACAAGTGATGAAAACAGCCAGTCCTAGATAAGTTAAGTAACTTGGTCAAGATTATACACCTATTCTGTGGGATTTGAACCCAGCCAGTCAGACTGTACAGCCTGCATTCATAACTACTGTGTTCAGATTTTCTTCTTTCTTTGATTACTTGAAGCAAGAAATTTGTAGAGTGAACCTAAGAAAAGTATTTTGAATTCTCACAAGAGGTTAATATTAAACAGTTTAAAGAAATATTTTACCTAAATGCTTGGTTTGGTGTCAGTTGACATTTGTTTGTATAGTCCAAATTATCAAAAAAGTACCCTAAATTTAATCTAAGTATCTAAATGCATATTAAACCAATAATTTCACAACGTTTGTAGTGAATTCTGAAATTTTGAAGCTAGATTTGATTGGTGTGTTTAAATTCATGATAGTATTCTAATTAATGCAAGAAACTAGTATGCAGTACCAAAAAACTTACATTTATTTTTGTTGTGATAAATGATGTAGCAGTTAGTACTTTACCCACATTATGAAATGGCATATAAATAAAAATTCAGTTAATAAGTTTCCTGTGCTACTGCTTGATACTGATAAGCATCTTCTGACAGTTTTTTGTTATGCTGCCTGAAAGCACTCAGTGTTTTATAAACTAAATTGAAATATTTCTTCATATAACTGTTTGAATATTTGTTACTAGGACTAGTGCCTTTCTAGTTTTTTTTTTTTAACTTAGGAAGTTATTGCACATGTTTTTATGGACCTAAAATAAAAGATAGATGAAAATGTAACCTACAAAAGGAAAATTTTAGAGAACTGTAAAATTGAAATACTTCCGTTACTGGATTGAGGGAAAGGATGAGAGAGAGGCATCATGGTTCATTGCCTATTTGAATCTGGATGTCTTGGGACAGTGTTGGTATTAATTGAAAGGAATGCTGGAATAGAAGGATTCTTGATTCCTGCATTATGTTGGGTAGGGATTAATTTTCTAGCTCATAGAGTAGAGCTAAAACAGACTCTTTTTTCCTTAAAGAAAAAAAAAGACTCCTAAGGTAGAAGTTACAAGCAAACTTAAATGAGAAGCAGTGGGTGAAGAAAGTAGGTGAATCTCTAGTGAAAGAGGACAATGTGTGTGCATTGACAGTACAAATGCTTGGTGGAGTTGTTTTGATAGCTTGCAGAATAGGAAGAAGAATGGTTTTCTATCAGTAGGTATAAAAGTAAATATAGGAAGATAGGGGCAGTGTAGATGCTGTTGCTTCTAGCTGTCCCAGGGAGACTGGTAAATCCTTTCTTTTCATTGGGCTACGTGGATGTTGTGTTGACTCTTAATAAGAGTAGCCAAACATTCAGGGGGCTGGATTGACCCAAACATATTGAGTGTGGGTTCAGTAAATACTTTGCTGAAAAGATTTAGCAAAAAGCCTGTTGCAGTTTTACATTTCAGACAAGCCACTGGCATCTAAATTTAAACTGCCTTGGAATCAAGTTGTATTACCTGGAAAAAAAATAGATGCTTATGGGCTTTTATTACTTTAGAGACAATTTGATGACCAAAAAAAAGGGTCTTCTGATAATATTAAGTTCATTTAGGAAGCCTGATAGCCCTTATGGAACTCAACGCAGAACATTTTCTGTGATTTTGTATATTGTGATTTATAACCAAAATTTTTTTTGTTGTCTTCAAGTTACCCTTCCTAACAGCTAAGCCTGGCTTAGCTCTGGAAGGCAGTGATTCTTTATGTGAATGGCATGTTATTTATTCCTAATTAAAAAAATTTTTTTTAATATTTAACTTTGAGAGTGCTAATGGGGGAGGAGCAGAGAGAGAGACAGAATCTGAAACAGGCTCTGAGCTGTCAGCGCAAAGCCTGATGTGGGGCTTGAATCCATTAATGTGTGAGATCATGATCTTAGCTGAATTGGATGTTCAACTGATTGAGCCATCCTGGTGCCCTTCTACCTAATTTCTAATGTGACTCAGTATTATTTGTCTATATGTATTTATATTTTTATTATGTATATATATATTATATATGTGTATCATGTGTAAGATTAACTTTGTATGTTTTATTTGATTTAGTTAAGTCTGTGTGTGGTCCACCTTAATATATGAATAATTTTTTCTTTTTTGTCTGTGGCACTGAGACTAAAGATTGAACTGAACTCCTTTGTTTAAAATTACAGAAATGTATTCTTGAAAAAGTTATTGGAAGGCGTAGATACATAACTTTTGTGTTTAATAGGGCCTTTCTAGATTCTAAAGGTATTAGTGCTGGGAAGCCTTACTTTCCTATTTTTGTTTGAATAAACTAAGAATGGCTTAAGAATTATAAATTACTGGGTGGCTGGTGGTTAAGCGTCTGGCTTTGGCTCAGGTCGTGATCTCATGGCTTATGGGTTGGAGCCCTGCATCAGGATCTGTGTCAGCATCACAGCTCAGAGCCTGGAGGCTCCTTTGGATTCTGTATCTCCTTCTCTCTTTGCCCCTCCCCCGCTTATGCTCTTTCTCTCTCTCGCTCTCTCAAAAATAAACATTAAAAAAAAATAAAAAAAGATTTATAAATTACCATATGTTGTCACTTATAACAGATGGTTTATGTATTAAAACTGAATCTCTAGTATAAGGAGTGTGCATGTTAAGGAGAAATACTTGTAGGTAGAGCCAAGATTTTTCTTAGAAGATAGCCTCTGGTTCCTCCTCAATATATGGGGAGATAAGGGATTGAAGAACTTGGGTTCTGCACTATGAATCATGGCCATAATAATTTTATTCTGGAAAAAGTTTAAAGCAGGTAGTACCTCTAGATCACTTCCATGGTCAACTATACAACTCTCACAGTACCTTGTGAACATGTAATTGTAAACAATCTATTTTTCAGTGAAACTTCCAAAAGAGTAAAATGCAACTTCCTTTGCTCATGTTTTCCAGTCAACGTAATAGTATTGTGTATAGAATTATTGGATATTAGCCAGTTAGATTTTAGAGAATAGTTTTCTAAGAATGATTGTTCGAGTTTTATAGCACTTCTTGTAATATTAAATAGATTACAGGGATAGTTTTTATCTGAATCAATTTTTTTTTGATGGTAATACTGTCCCATCAGTATGGAGAAAAATATATATGGTCAGTGTTCCATGTATTCAGCCAATGAAGAATTGGTTTTAAGGCATTAAGCTATAAGCTAAAAAGATAAGAAAAGAGTAATATTTAAATTGGTATATCTGATTGCTTAAAATATTGATGTAAGATTTGGCTTTTTATAGGTTCTGCAAATCAACAAGACTTTTCTTCAGGGAAAAGTGAAGATATGGGAGTAGTTCAGGAGAAGTCTACCAAAAGCCTTGTTATAGGTCCTGTAGACTTTCGTTTGGATAGCAGTGCAGTGCATCGAATTTTGAAAATGATTGTTTGTGCATTGGAACATGAATATGAACCGTACAGTGGACTAAAACCAGGTTGGTTTTTGGCTTAATTTTAAATCTCCTGGTTGTTGGTTTGAATGATTTTATAATCCAATTTGTTCTATTTTTGCTAAATTACACTTTTTAGGTAGTTTGCCTATTTGATTTTCATGGTTTTAGTTAATTTAAAGAATATACATGTGTGTAGAAGTTATGGGAGAGGTCAAGATTTAGAAATTGTATAAGTACTTTATTTGCCAGTATTTGTCAGTATTTCATTGCCACACCTTTTTGGTACTCTTTCCAGTATATATTCCTGAAATATAATTTTCTTCCCTTAATTGGATTCTAAGGAACAGACATGAAGATGGACTCTAAATGTACAAATTTAGCATTTAAGGAGACTGAGGTCTTACTGGTAAAAAAGAATTTGCTGTACACCTAATTTCTTCTACATGGCATGAAGGTATCATAGTTTCCTAAAATACAGCACTCGAGAGTAGGACATAATAGCATAGTAAAGGACCTTTGTGGGGTTAGACTATGGTTTGAATTCTGACTCCTTCTTACCTTAGGGAATTTAAGGAACATTACTGATTTTCCATTTCTCTGTCTTTCTAATGAGTTTAATTAAATTATTGTGACAGAGATGGTTAAATTGTCTCCCCAATATCCATTATCCTCCTATTTTATGGTAAAAGAAGTTTCTATGATAGAAATTTTTATGATAAAAATAAAGATGATATATCCATATATCCCAAGTATAGTCCTATGCCTCAAGGTTCTGGCTACCAGGATAGGAGCAGAAGTTTATGTGAGTTTTTGGGCCATGACTTTAAAAGGAAAAGTGCAAGCCTGCCTTTTTTCCTTTACCCCTTCCTTCTGGCTGGAAAAAATTAAAATGGCAGGAGCTGGAGCTGCTAGCTTAGACCCTGAGATGAAAGCTGCATTCTGGGATGACAGAACAAGGTGGGATCAACCTAGGTCTTTGGTAGCATGGTATCACTATGTCAACTCTTGGTCCCTTAGACTCAGATTGTTGTGTTAAAGAAATAAACTTTTGCTGTTGTTCAAACTTCTTTATTTGACTTTTGTCATTGCAATTTACTGTTATTCTAAATGTTACACTAATAGGACCAACTTTTAAAGTTTAGTGCATGTAATAGCATATAACACAGTGCCTAGTGCATAGTTAAGTGCTTGACATGTTTATGCATTCATTTCTTGCACTTTGCTTGAATGCTTACTCCATTACAGGCACTCTTAGAAGTGTTAGGATAGTATGTATAGAATGGCTAAAATAAAGAACAGTGATAGTACTGGGAGATGTCAGGGAGAATGTGAAGAAACTGGATCACTCATTCATCCCTGATGGGAATTTATAATATAGAACCACTTCTAAAAACAGTTTGGCAGTTTCTTTTAAAAACTAAACATGCAGCTACCGTATAGCCTAGCAGCTGTACTCTTGGGCATTTATCCCAGAGAAGTGAAAACTTAGGTTTGCATAAAAATTAGTACATAATTTGTTTTTCTCATGTAAAAGTCCAAGCTGGTAGGTGCTCTAGTGGATTAGGGTAACTGTTCCAGGAGGTTGTCTTAGACCCAGAATTCCTTTTGTCTTGTTATTCTACCATTCTCTGAGACACATCTCCTCTATATGGTAAGTGTTGGCCCACCATTACAATATTGAATTTGAATCAACAGGAAAGGGGGAACAAGAGAAAATGGTAGGTATGTAGTTTCATTTCATAATATGGCTCTGTCACCCATTGACCAAAACTTAGTAACACGTCCCTATAGCTAACAGCAGGAGAGGCTGGAAAGTATAGTTTCTGGGAGTTTCAATACTAAAGTTCAGAGGGTTTTGTTGCTAAAAGAAAGGTTGTAATTAGCAGTTTCTTCTACAGCGGAATTATGCCCTACACACATACAGACACACACACACGTATATATAACATGAATTTTTATCTGAAGCCGTTTATCATCTCAAAAACATGATTGTGTGTGTGTGTGTGTGTGTGTATGTACAAATTGAAATTGTTTCACACTTTTGGATATTTCTGTCAAAACACGAAAACCTCTCTTACTATTGGTATAAATGTATAGAAATGAAAAAAAAAAAGGAAAGAGAATAGTAAGAGAATAGTAAGAAACAGTTTTCTTTGTAAAAAAAAAAAAAGTAGTTTAAATGGTGCTTGTCTTGTCATAGAATTTAGAATATAGAGTAATCATCTTTCCTGTATTTTAGCGAATTGTTACACTTACAAGTTTGGATTAGATTCCTGTACACTTTCAATGCTGTGAACACCTCTGAGAGTTCCTTTAATGGGAAGTGTTTTGTTAGGGGTATCTTCTGGGACATCTTCAGATACCTGCATTCTTTTTATCACAACCACTTTCTTCATCAACATCAGTTTGTCTTCACTAAGTTCCCCTAGCTACATAGCAAGAGTCTTTCCAATGATATGCTGTTGATATTCCCACAGTCACCTGTTTCTTCCCTAACTCCTTGTATGTTACCAGTATGTTTCTTTGCTGCACTTTCATCTTTGATTGGCAGTTCTGTTTAAATTATACATTTTTGCAAAATGTCACATAGGTTTATCACTGGTAAACAAGGAGGCAATGCAACTACATGCTTTGCTGTCTATACATAGTTAAATAGCAGGTATGAGATACCAGTAACCAAACCTGACAGACTTTGAAAGAAGTGACATGATTGATCACTGATCGTGATGCACATTTTTTCTTTATGTTATGATTTATGGAAAGAAGAACTAGTAGTAAGTCTTGTACTTTAAGTAGTTATTATACTGTGGTAACTGTATATACTGATAATATACAGTATTATACCGTGGAACTATTTTTTGGGGGGGGGGGAACTGGCATTTTTAACTAAAACAAGATAATAAATTCATTCATACATATCAGAACTGTGCAAAGTAAGAGCTACTTGATATGAGTGCATATGTATTTAATCTTAAGTACTTAATTCTCCATTTTTAAACTATTGTGTAGGGGTATAGTTCTGTGAATTTTGCAGACTTAACCACATTTGTGTAACTGTTCAAGAAATGGTGACTTAACAGCACTTCAGAAGTCCCCTTTGTGCTCTCCTCTGGTTACTCCTCTGACCCCAAGGGAAACCATTCTTCTTACTTCTAACATGGATTTAGTTATTTTGCTTATTTTATAATTCATGTAAATGGAATCACACAGTATGTATCTTTTGTCACTGGCTTGAGCTTAAATTATGAGATTCATTTCATTGTTATATAGTATCCCTTTATATGAATATACTATAACTTAATTATCCATTATGTTGGTGAGTAGTTTCTAGTTTTTGGTTATTATGATAGTGATGCCACAAACATTCTAGTACATGCCTTTTGGTAAATGTGTACTTTTGGGCATGGAAGAGTGGAATCACTTAGGTAAAAGGACTGCATATGTTCACTTTTAGAAGATAATTCCAAACTGTTTTCCCAAGTGGTTAAACCACTTTATGCTCTTATCAGCGGTTTGAAGAGTTTTAATTGCTCTTTACTGGGGGCTGGCAAACTATGACTTACTGCCTCTTTTTGTGCAACAGATGAGCTGATAATGGATTTTGTGTTTTAAATGGTTGGAAAAAAAAAAGAAATACACTTTATGACGCATGAACTCTATGTGAAATTTAATATTCAGTTTCTATAGGTAAAGTTTTATTAAGACATAATCATGCTCATTCAGTTATGTATTGTCTATGGCTGCTTTTGTGCTACAGTGGCAGAGTTGAGTAGTTGTGACACACTATATGGCCCACAAACATAAAATATTTGCTATGTGGCTATGTAAAAAGTTTGCTGCATGCTTGCCAGCACTTAGTAGTAGTCTTTTTCATTTTAACCATTCTAATGGGTCTGCAATGCTATTCCATTTGCATTTATCTGATAACTGATGATATTATCTAGCTTTTGATAGAATTTTTGTCCATTTGGATATATTATCTTTTGCTTGTTCAGATGTTTTTTTCACCTATTTTTCTATTGAATTGTTCATTAATGATTTTTATGTGGTTTTGCATTAGACATTTTTTAGTATGCTCTGAGTCCTTTGATAGTATGCTCTAAGTCCATCTATCTATCTACAGCAAATATCTTCTCCCTGTTTGTGGCTTGCTTTTGCATTATCTTAATGGTGTTTTAAAGAACAGAAGCTGTTATTCTTTTAACAAAAGAGATTAAAAATTTCTTTAAAATATTAAAAATATCTTAAAATAAAATATGTAAATTTTTATATAGTAAAGACATAAATTTATATTCTATAGTAATGTAACTTGTATTTGTTAAAGTTAACGTTATTTTTCAACTGTTTCATTGTTGAAAAGAAAAATACAATTTGACCTTAAAATTTGGGAACCAGTTAGTTAATCATTTAAAAAATTATTTAAAACAATTTTTTATTATATTTGTATTATTTCATTTTAGATATTAAGGATGAAAATGAAACCATGCTGAATCCTGAAGAAGTGGCATCTTTGGAGGAATATATTCCTACCCGACATACAAGTATTACTCTCCTCAAATGTACCTGTACTATTTTCATGGCTGAATTCAACTTGTTGGATCATTTGTTGCCTGTCATTATGGGAGAAAAGGTATATTTTGGAGTTTACTACTTTTTTCCTCATATATGCATATTTGTAGGTCCTATGCTATTGTAAGGAAGGTGATTGAGTAAAAGAATATGTGCTTATATACTTATCCATGGTGATGTTAAAGCAATGTAACTATGATTGTTAATTCTTAGAAAGTTGTGTGTGTGTATGTGTATATGCATATATATGCATATTTTTAAATCTCAAGGTAAGGCTGTATAAAGAAATGTTGAAGAGCATGGGTCTAGAGGTCAGTCCATATACAAACTATGACACTTTGCTTTTATTTCTAAACTTATTTCTGAAAAACAACAAAAAAAACCATTTTTCAGGTGGGCTGACAGATTCAGCTAGCTAGTAAAGAAGCAACAAGCCTAGGTAGATTCAGATGGTTTATTACTTACATATAGACAGCAAAAACAAATCATTAATGGTGTCAGCTTGCCGTGTCCCTTTCAGGACGACCTTGAAACTAGAGGGCCAAAATGACATGCAGCACACATGGTAGGGTACCCTGTTGTCAAGAGTTCAATTCCACACTTCATCTAAGCAGTTGTATAGCTACAGCTGTACCCTGAGAGGGGTAAGTGGAAACTCTGTGTCTCACCTGAATGAGGGATGCTACTAGCAGTCTCCCTCAAGAGAAGAAGGTGAGAAGTGGTTTTTTAGAAGATCTTTGCAAGACTGGACCAGTTGATTGGGTGTCCCCACTGTGGCTCAGGTCATGATCTCACAGTCCGTGGGCTTGAGCCTCGCGTCGGGCTATGCTGACAGCCCAGAGCCTGGAGCCTGCTTCAGATTTTGTGCCTGTCTTTCTCTGCCCCTCCCCTGCTCATGGTCTGTCTCTCTCAAAATTGAATAAACATTAGAAAAAATAAAAAAATTCTTTGCAAGACCACCTATCTTCTCATGGTCTGAGAGTCATGGGATGTTCTACCAAGGTTTAGGTCTGCTGTGGTTGCATCTTGCCTTCGTGTGGTCTACATAGATTTGTGGAAGATTGTCAGGGTGGCACAGAGGTATTCCCTTACAGTACCTAGCTCTTAGAATTATTTTTAATAATAAATGAGATAATGCACATGAATGATTTTGCACATATTAAGAACACAATAGTAATTACTATTGTTGTTGTCAGTGAGGACTTCCTGGATGATTAATATTTGTTTTAGGCCATACACAATGTATTGCTTTCTGCATTTGCCATATACATAATAAGCTGTTATTTGTTATTTTTATTCTTTTGGCTATATTTCTTTTGATATCTACATAATGATAATGATAGAAGGAAAAAGTATCCTAACTTTGAGAAGAATTTGTGGAAGTATGACAGGAAGTCAGTTGCCTATGATACAGTAGTTTCATTTTGTGTATCTGTGCCCTGTCATCCACTGGCAGTTGTATTGCTGGGTAAAGAGATTGTCTGGGGAAAATGTCAATGGAGAAAAAGTGTATTGATACTAGACATGAACTTCAAAACAACTATGGTTAATGAGTTCAAGAAAGAGACAAAAAGGTAGAAGGTTTCAGAAGAGACCTCGATCCATAAAAAAAAGAATCAAAACATTCTGGCACTGAAAACTACAGCACAAGTTAGAAAAATGGGATGGAAAAAGATGTATCATTTAAATGCAAATCCAAGGAAAAACAGTATGGCTAATCTAATACTGGAAAATTGTAGAGCTTAAGACCAAGAAGCATTTTTAGAAATGGTTATTTCATAATAAGTGTTAACGTCAAGAATAGAACAACGTAGATAATTCTTAGAGATGGTATGTTGAATGAAAGCAGGCAGTAATAAGTATGTACTGTATGATTCTGTAAAGTTCAAGAATAGGTAAAACTAATCTGTGGTGATTGTAATGAGAGTGAGTATTGGCTACCTCTGGTGGCGATCCAATATGTTGCCTGGGAAGGGATATAGGAGAGCCTTCTAGAATGCTTGAAATGGGTGGTGGTTACAGATGTAAAATTTTGTTGAGCTCTTCACTTAATGTTTGTATGCTTTACCATATGTTATACCTCAGTAATCCAAAATAAAATCACTTGAAAAAGTAATTTCTTAATAAGTGTCATTTAAAAATTACTAATAGTCAGGAAAGCATGTTCAACCATGTTCAACTTAGTCACTTTTAGGCACAGTGTTTGTGAGTAGTGGCACTGTTGGCTTTTTGGAGTTGATAAGTATTGCATTAGCATTTACCATCTTTAGCCAGTGCCTGCTAAATCCTAGTATTGCTCCCCAATTATTGTGACAATGAAAGACAGGCAAAACTGTGAAGCCACTCTTGCCACACGTATTTTCATGTACGTCTGGATGGAAGGTCATACTGTACCTCTTTGAGAATGACAGTATGGCATTTTAGGGGACTAAGTTATTTCTAAGACCCAAAGGGGTTGCTTGCTAATCAGGGTTCATACTCTGGACATCTTGCAACCTACCTGCATTTATTTGGAAGCTTGGAAAGGTTCTGTAACACTGAAAGTACCAAGACTAATGCAAAATTCTTAGGATTTTATGAGCCTTTAGCATGTTATTTTTAGTAGATATGGATCAGGGATTTTTCCATCCTGCAAATTTTACTTCTTGTGTGAGTAGTCTTATTGGTTTCTTAGTCATCTAAATATGAATAAAGGATAAGAAGACAAATGGTGGCTGGCTCTGAGATACCTAGGACAATATTTAGGAATGGTCGAGCATAGGAAAATGCCTTTAAATGTGCTGAAGCACACATAGTGAACTCTTCCAGTTGATTGAAAAATAAAAAGTTTAGCTAAATGATTAGTAATAATTTTACAATAAATACACATTTTTTGAAATCTAGGACGTACTTAAAAATATGTAGAAGATGTTTATATTTGGTTATGGTAAAAGAGTCCCACAGAAAGTCATCATTTTGTAGATTGATTTGATAACATTGCAAAAAATGCTAGTCTGAGACTTATATAGAGGGGATTGCATGCCAATCACTGTTTTCCTGAAATATAAATTGAACTCTGTTATTTTCTAGAACTCAAGTAACTTCATGAATACTACAAACTTCCAGTCTCTTCGGCCTTTGCCATCCATTCAGATACTGGTGGATAAAATTAATCTGGAACATTCTGTGCCAATGTATGCTGAACAGTTGGTGCATGTGGTCAGCAATCTTACTCAGCCATCTGATAATTTGCTTCATTATTGCTATGCACACTGCTACCTTAAGGTAGGAAAAGTGAATTTTGTTTATTAGTACCTCTTTGGCTCTCGGAGAATTAATTAAATAGCTTTTTTCCTGGAGTTGTAACTTCAAAGTTAGTATCCCATAAGATGAGATTTAAATGATATATAATAGATATTCATTATTCAACATAATTAAATAAAAGTGTACCTCTTTTGAAGTTACTTCTTCATTTATTTGGGATTAATAGCTTGATGTTTATAAGATAATGTTAATTAAGATTTTTGAAGATTTTGTATGTCACCGATGGTAATTATTAGTGTGAAGGACCACTTAGTTTATAGGGATTTTTTTTTTTAATTTTTTTAAATTTATTTATTTGTTTTGAGAGAGAGACAGAGCACAAGTAGGGGAGGGGCAGAGAGAGGAGACACAGAATCTGAAGCAGGCTCCAGGCTCCGAGCTGTCAGCACAGAGCCTGACTTGAGTCTCGAACTCACAAACTGTGAGATCACAACCTGAGCCGGATGCTTAACCAACTGAGCCACCCAGGCACCCCATTTTATAGGTATGTTTTAAAAAACTTATGATTTCTTTGAGGGGAGCATTTTTGTGAGATAATGCTTTATAAAGGATTAGCACATTTGTTTTTTTTAGTTACTTTCCTCTTACTGAATTGATGTTAATTTCTTGACACAAAAGGAGAACGTTTAATGCTTTAAATCAAGTTACAGAAATTATTGGGAGGCATAATGCATAAATAATGCATTCCAGTATAGGTACATAAATAAACCCAAATGTTGAGTAATAAGTAGTTTTGCTAAGCAAACACAGATGTATAGTTTAAGTAGAGACAACATATATCTAATCAAATTCTTTTATGGACTAAAGGAAACTATACAAACTTGAATTCAAGCGTAAGTACTAGATGCACTAAATTTCATGTAAAGGACTCCAAAATTAGAGAACTCCAAAAGCATATTCCTGATTTTATTGGTTTATGCTTTATTGTTCCATGTTTCAAAGTTTTAAAATATTTACATATTTGTAGGGCATAAAGAAACCAATATAAATGTAACAGTTTTAGATCACCTCTAGTTTAAGATGTTGAAATTTGTTTTCAAACCATGTAGAGTAGAATGACGTGATTTCCTAGAAGTCCATGTGAAGCCCATTTTTAAGAAGATGGTGGCGACTCTACTCCCTTGATGAGAGTGACCCTCTTTCAAAGGGGTGTGGACACAGGAAAGTGTGATTCACAGGAGCCATTATTGGAATTATTTATCACAGTGTTTTATGTCATGTGGAGAGTAGCAGAAAGTATTTTTGAAAGCTAGATATATAGGTAATATTTTATATTTGTGCTTTTTTATTCATTCTTGTAATTCACTGAAGTGTATTTTTCCAAATATTTTTATGACTTGAATACCAGATTATAATGTTCAGAATATTTGCCTTGTTTTGTTGAAACAGGACTAATTTTAGGCAGTTCACTAACCTTTCCAAGGTATTCTGCTTACGTAGGGGTCATCAGTTTGGTAAATATTAAGTTCTTTACATAGTGCAGACACTCAGCATTAAAGATGAATAAGGCATGTCCCATCCTTTAGGAGAATGGTCACCAAAGCCAATGGTCACCAATGTGGTTGTCCTCCATACTGACATAAAAGTTACTGGGATTGTTGTTTACTACTACTGTTGTTAATAAGTTGAAAGCTCACTTAATTCTAGTATAATCTAGATAAATTTATGTTTTGGGAAAAGGTCTTTTGCTTTTACACATAAAAGTTGTCTTTTATATTTTGGTTAATTTGACTAGAGCTATCTATAATGGGTAAGTTAAGTATTCCAGGAAGTTTGTTGTTGGGCAGAGCAAGAATATTATATGTAGAAAAACTTGTCATTGACATTAAGAATATTGAATACTTTAAAATATAAAGCCTTGAGTCTTGAATATGTTATTGTATTTTGGGTGCTTGTTCAGTGGCCTGGTACATTTTTAAATGTTCAGGATTTGGTATAGAGAGTTTTAGTTTTTATTTGGACTGTTTGGAACTGACTCAAAATACTGATTTGTTGTAAAGTTTATAGCAGTTCATGTTACTTGGCATAATTACTATAACCTTTGAGAAGGTTTCCAAAGATAAATTTTCCTATTATAGTGCTAAAATATTATAGTAGAGGTTTTAAATCTTTTTTTCATATGTGTGGCATTTTAGGCCTTAAGTAATTTTCAGTTAAATACTTAAATGCTCAAGTTTTACTTTTGTATACCTAAATTTAACTATAGTGACTGTGGTGAAATGGTGTGTAGCATCAATTTAATGTAATTAAATTTATTTTTATTTTTTTCTTAAAATTTTTTTAAATGTTTATTTAAAATATTTTTGAGAGAGACAGACTGCGAGCAGAGGAAAGGCAGAGAGAGAGGGAGACACAGAATCCTAAGCAGGCTCTAGGCTCTGAGCTGTCAGCACAGAGTGCTAGGGCTCAAACCCATGAACTGTGAGATCATGTCTTAAGCTGAAGTCAGTCACTTAACTGACTGAGCCACCCAGGCGCCCCTATAATTAAATTTTTTAATTGGGAGAGTTTGCATGGATGTGTGAAGAAAACTCGCAGATTGAACTTACTTTTACATGTCTTATCAAGTCCTCTCTGTTTAACTGCTAAACCCATCCTTTAAGTGTGTGTGTGTGTGTGTGTGTGTGTGTGTGTGTGTGTGTGTGTATAGCATCAAGTAGCAAGGACATTGCAAAGCATCTGATGATTGAAACATGAAGAAAGTAACTTCATGAAAGCACCCTATAAACTACAATAATATATAAATTTTAGGCCTTGTTACTCATAAGGATCAGCTATGGCAGATGTTTCAGAGAGATCAAAGAAATTATAGTAGAATCAAAACCCTTGGAGTTTGTAGATTTGGTAATTTTCAACCTCATCAAAATAGTATTCTCTGGGGGTTTGGAGAAATGGTGCTTTTATACATGTCTGGTAAGTGTATAAATTGGTATCATTTTGGAGAGTACTTCTGCAGGATCTAATTTGAAAAAAATCTCCCTCATACCCATCCATTCCAATTTTCAATGTCTATCCTAAAGCAAGGGTCAGCAAACTTTTCTTTAAAAGATCAGACAGTAACTATTTTAGACTTTGGGGACCAAGATACAAAATTTAGTATCTTATATAATACTTAAATAATAAGAGAACAAATTTCCACAGATTTTGAGTTGATGAAAGTAAAAATGTTTTAGTGTACACTTTTTTCATAATACAGTTTTACTAATGAGAAGAATGGAATTCTTTTTCTTGGGGTAACATTTCACCTCATTGGGGTTCCCACTTAGTGTTCCCTGTCACCAAATGGATTATGAATGTTCGTATGTAAAAATTATTCATAGCTTGTAGGCAGTACAAAAACAGGCATTGGGTGAAATTTGACTTGTGGTTTGCTGACCCCTGCCCCAGAGAAATTTTTGCATATGGAAATATACACAACTGGAGGTCTGGATATGCTCACAGGGATAGCTCTCTCCAGTGTAATTTTTGGCGGGAATCCTAGGAAGCGTAATGGTATACATAGGTATGGCACCATATATGTAAATGAAGAAAACAAAATAATGCTAAAGATTGTTCTCAGATATATGAAGTATAACAAGTAGATAAAGGTATAACAAACAAGTGGACAGGAGACATCCCAAATTTAACTCCTCCCCTCCTACCCCCCCTTGTAATCACTAACCTACTTTCTGTTTCTATGTATTTGCCTATTCTGGACATTTTCTCTTTCTTTTTCTTTCTCTTTTTCTTTTTATTTTTCTCTTCTTTTTCTTTTTCTTCTTTTTCTCTTTTCCTTTTTCTTTTTCTTCTCTTGAGAGGGAGGGAGAGCGAGAAAGAGAGAGAGAAGATAGAGAATCTCAAGCAGGCTCCACGCCCAGCGCAGAGCCTGACCTGGAGCTGCATCTCATGACCGTGAGATCTTGACCTGAGCCCAAAATCAAAGAGTCCAATGCTTAACCAACTGAGCTATTCAGGCACCCCTCGACATATATAAAAGAAATCCTACAGCATATGCTGTTTTGTGTCTGTCTTTTTTCACTTAGCATAATGCTTTTAAGGTTCATTCATATTGTAGCATGTATCAGGATTTTATTCCTTTTTTATGGCTGAAGAATAATATTATATGAATATACTGTATGTTGTTTATCCAATTATCTGTTGATGTGCATTTGTGTTGGTTCTAGTTTTTGGCTATTATGAACAATGTAGTTATGAACATCCGTGTATAGATTTTTGTGTGAAGACAGGTTTTCATTTCTTTTGGTTATATACCTAGGTGTGGAGTTGTCTGGTCAAATGGTAACTCTATTTTTAACATTCTTAGGAAGCACAGAACTTTTTCCCAAAAGGATTGTTAAATTGTTTTTCCTGTTCTACTACCACCACATTTTTTACTTCTTCACATCTTTACTAATACTTGTTATTGTCGGTTATTTTGATTTTATTCATCTTAGTGGTCGTAAAATGGTATTTCGTTCTGATTTTGATATATGTTTTCATAATGTTTAGTGATGTTGAACTTTTTTTTTTCATGTGCTTATTGGCCATTTAGATATATCTTCTTTGGAGAAATATCTATTCGGATCTTTTGCCCATTTTTGAATTGTCTGTTACTGAGTTACAAGCATTCATTAGGTATTCTGAAGGATTTTGTTTCTTTAAAAGTGTAGGTGACCAGCCAATTTGACAATAAATTATATTTAAAAAAGTGTAGTTGACAGAATGACAGTATTCATATTTTAAAAATTCTGGGTAATGAAAAAATTTATTTTCTCAGTTAAATTGTTAGTGGGCTAAGTGAGGAGAAAATATTTAATTTCTCTCCATAAGAAAAAAACGTAATTGTCATTTTCAGTCCAGAGCTTTTTTGTTTCAGTGGATATATGAGCAAAAACTAGATTTAGAGGGTTTAAAGAATGAGTAGGCAATGAAAAAAAATGCAGCATTCTCCAGGCTTCTCTGTCAAGATACTTGCTGATTAAAGATGAGAAATGGAATTTTACTGAAGGTTGGAGAAGAGATAGTGGTGAGAAAGTTTTTTAAGAATTAAGTGGAGGGGCACCTGGGTGGCTCAGTGGGTTAAGTGTCAGACTTTGGCTCAGGTCATGATCTCGTGGTCCATGGGTTCGAGCCTTGTATCGGGCTCCGTGCTGACAGCTCAGAGCCTGGAGCCTGCTTTGGATTCTGTGGCCCCCTCTCTGTCTGCCCCCACTTGTACTGTGTTTTTCTGTCAGTCTTTGCCAAAGATAAATGAACATTAAAAAAAATTAAAAAAGAAAGAATAAGTGGAGAATCTAGCATATTTTTTTGAGAGGGGAAAGAGGAAGTGGAGGGAGGAAGCAAGGCAGAGTGAAATTGTGAGCTAATATATGAGCTAACTCAAATGAAGCATCAAATTGCTGTTCTGGCAATATGGAGTTTTGAAGAAGTCCTTTATCCTTATTGGACCTCACTTTCCCATATGTGAAATGAAGTGGTTTATTTAATATCTAAGCAGTTTTAGCTCTGAAGTTCAGTTTTTAATCAAATAGATCTGATTCCACCTCCTGAAGGCTTTTCCTTCCCCAAATGCTCATTATTCTGTAGAATTTTCACTATAATCCTTCTTTCTTTAGTTTTTGCTTATTCCAATGTATTTCTGTAAATGGATTAACTTTTTTTTTTTTTTTTTACTGTTTTACTTTTTTTATTTTTGTAAAATACACTTAACATAAAAATTACCAGGGTGCCTGGCTGACTCATTCGGTAGAGGATGCAACTCTTGATCTCTGGGTTGTGAGTTTGAGGCCCACATTAGGAGTAGAGATTACTTAAAAAACAAAACAAAGGAAAACAAAAAAACATAAAAATTACCAGTTGCAGAATTTTTAGTTGTATAGTTCAGGAGAGTAACTACGTTCATAATTGTGCAAGTGTCATTACCATCCATCGCCAGAATCTTCTCATGAACCCAAACTAAAACTTGATTAAATTATTCCAAGTTCTCTCTCCTCTGTCCCTGGGTAACCACCATTCTACCCTTTGTTTCTATGAATTTGACTACTTAGTACCTCATATTAGTGGAATCATATGATGAATGTCCATTTAACTGTTGTATTTTATTAAGATACTGTTTCTAAGATTCATCCATGTCATAGCATAATTTAAACTTGCTTACAGTTTGAGTCTGAATAATACTACATTGTATTTATGTACCACATTTTGTAAATACACTCTTTCATTGATGAACACTTGGGTTATTTCCACATTACCTGTTAACTTCACTGATTTTATTTATTTTCTATATATAGCCTGAAATGGAGTGCTAAATAATATTGTAATTTTATGTTTAATTTAATTTAATTTATTTTTATTTTTTTGGTTTTAAAATTTTAAGTTTATTTATTTATTTTGAGAGAGAAAGAGACCGGGACAGGGGTGGAGAGAAAGAGAATCCCAAGTAGGCTCCACACTGTCAGTGCAGAGCCTGATGTGGGGCTCAAACCACAAATCATGAGATCATGACCTGAGCGAAAGTCAGATGTACTTAGCTGACTGAACCACCTAGGTGCTCCATGTTTAATTTTAAATACACAGCATATGATTATGAATAGCAGCTGTGCTATTTTATATATTTTTTTAAATATTAAAAAAGGTTTCATTTAAGTTCCTGTTAGTATACATGTAATGTTAATTTCAGGTGTACAACATAGTGATTCAATACTTCCATACAACACCTGGTGCTCGTCACAAGTGCACTCCTTAATCCCATCACTTATTTAACCCATTCCCCCACCCATCTCCACTATGGTACCATCAATTTGTTTGCTATAGTTAAGAGCATGTTTCTTGGTTTGCCTTTCTCTTTTTTCACCCTTTGGTCATTTGTTTTCTTTCTTAAAATCCACATAGAAGTGAAAGCATCTGGTATTTTTTTTCTGACTTATTTTACTTGTGTAATAACCTATAGGTCCATCTGAGTTGTTGCATATGACAGGATTTCTTTCTTTTTTATGGCTGTATGGTAATACTTCATTGTGTGTGTATATGTATATACCTCATCTTTATCCATTAATTAGTCCGTGAGTACCTGGGCTTTTTCCATCATTTGGCTGTTGTGGCTGCTGCTGCTATATAAACATTGAGATGCTTGTATCCCTTTGAATTAGTATTTTTGTATTCTTTAGGTAAATACCTAGTAGTGCCATTGCTGAGTCGTAGGGTAGTTCTATTTTTAACTTTCTGAGGAACTTCCATACTGTTTTCCAGAGTGGCTGCACCAGTTTACATTCTCACCAACAGTGCAAGAGGGTTCCCCTTTCTCCACGTTTTTGCCAGCATCTGTTGTTTCTTGTGTTCTTGAGTTTAGCCATTTTAACAGGTTTGAGTTTTGTATTTGTATTTGTTACAGTTTTGATTTGTATTTCTCTGATAATGAGCAACATTGAACATCTTTTCATGTGTCTGTTGGCCATATGGATGTCTTTTTTGGAAAAAGACATACATATTCATGTCTTCTGCCCATTTTTTATTTGGGTTATTTGGTTTTTGGGTGTTGAGTTTGATAAGTTCTTTATATATTTTTGATACTAAATCACTGTTGGGTATGTCATTTCCAAATATCTTCTCTGATTCTGTAGGTTGCCTTTTAGTGTTGTTGATTGTTTCCTTTGCTCTGCAGAAGTTTCTTATTTTGATGCAGTCCCAAAAGTTTATTTTTGCTTTTGTTTCCCTTGCCTTTGGAGACGTATCTAAAAAGCAGTTGCTATGGCTGATGTCAAAAAGGTTACTGCTTGTGTTCTCTTCTAGGATTTTTATGTTTTCAAGTTTCACATTTAGGTCTTTAATCCATTTTGAATTATTTTTGTGTATGGTGTAAAAAAGTGGTCCGGTTTCATTCTTCTGCATGTTCATGTCCAGTTTTCCCAATACCATTTGCTGAAGTGGCTTTTCCCCATTGGATATTCTTTCCTTCTTTGTCAAAGATTAATTGACCATATAGTTGTGGCTTCATTTCTGGGTTTTCTATTTTGTTCCATTGATCTAAGTGTGTATTTTTGTTAACAGTGCCACACTGTCTTGATCACTACAGCTTTGTAGTATAACTGGAAGTTCAGAATTGTAATG
Organism: Panthera leo; assembly: GCF_018350215.1. Lineage (NCBI taxonomy): Eukaryota > Metazoa > Chordata > Mammalia > Carnivora > Felidae > Panthera > Panthera leo. The sequence goes on from NC_056695.1 coordinate 45,217,942, forward strand.
CCTCCAGTTTTGTTTTTCTTTTTCACGATTGCTTTGGCTATTTGGGGTCTTCTGTGGTTCCATACAAATTTTAGGATTGTTTTTTTCTAGCTCTGTGAAAAATGCTGGTAGTATTTTGATAGGGATTGGATTAAATATGTAGACTGCTTTGGGTGGGATAGACATTTTAACAATATTAGTTTTCATCTATGAGCATGGGATATTTTTCTATTTATGTCATCTTAAGTTTCATTCATAATTGTGTAGTTTTCAGAGTACAGGTCTTTTACTTCTTTGGTTTATTTCTAGATATTTTATTGTTTTTGGTGCAATTGTAAATGGGATTGATTCCTTAATTTTTCCTTCTGCTGCTTCATTATTGGTGATAGAAATGCAACAGATTTATGGATGAAGTTTCATCATGAAGTCAATGCTTGATTTTTTTTTTCTGTTCCTTTAAGAAAGAGACATATCTTTAGGATGTTGGTTATACTATTGTACCAGGTGTCTTAAAATGACAATAGCATAAAAATGATTTATTTTACATCACAATTAGTATGTTTTCATTGTCATTTACAGTTAGTGTGTTTTTATACTTTTTGCCTTTTATTATTGAAAATTATAATACAGCATAGTAATTTTATTAAAAACTTACTAGAAATTTTTTATATTTCTAAATCTACAGTTTCTTCTATTTATGTTAATTCAAGGACATTGTAAAGTGTTAAAATATAGATGATAAATTTTTAATATTCTAATTGGATTTTTTAAAAGGCGGCACTACATGTTGAATTGTTCATTTAATGTGATGTATAAGTCATCTTATTCAAGGTGACCTTTCCTTCAGCTAAAATTTTTATTGGTATTTACACTTACAGCTTCATACGTTTTTTGCTGGTTCAGATGATTAGTTTGCAGTGTTCAGTACTTTTACTCTGTTTCTGAGTATATAAACTATCCTTGGTGAAAGCAACTTCAATTTATACTCTGTTTCCATTTTTCTAGGTAAAGTTTTTGTAATGTTGGTTAAGGGCTATGGACAAGTTAGTTAAGTAGGTATTATAAATCTATGTATTTCATTACTGTAATTAAAATTTTTTTTAGCGTCTATTTATATTTGAGAAAGACAGAGAGAGAGAGAGAGAGAGAGCGCGCGCACATGAACGGAGGAGGGGCAGAGAGAAAGGGAGACACAGAATCCAAAGCAGGTTCCAGGCTCTGAGTTGTCAGCACAGAGCCCGATGTGGGGCTCAAACTCATGAACCATGAGATCACGACCTGAGTTGAAGTCAGATGCTTAACCGACTGAGCCACCCAGGCGCCCCTAAATTTTTTTTTAATGTTTATTTATTTTTGAGAGAGACAGAGACAGAATACGAGTGAGTTAGGGGCAGAGAGAGAGGGAGGCACAGAAGCCGAAGCAGGCTCCAGGCTCTGAGCTGTCAGCACAGAGCCCAACACAGGGCTCCAACACATGAATGGTGAGATCATGACCTGAGGGGAAGTCGGACGCTTAACGGACTGAGCCACGGAGGTGACCCTTCGTTATTGTAAATTTTTTTTTTTTTAAGTAATATCATTTATTTATTTATTTTTTTTTCCTTGCGTGCTGGATTTTATTTATTTATTTATTTTTTAATATATGAAATTTACTGTCAAATTGGTTTCCATACAACACCCAGTGCTCATCCCAAAAGGTTCCCTCCTCAATACCCATCACCCACCCTCCCCTCCCTCCCACCCCCCATCAACCCTCAGTTTGTTCTCAGTTTTTAACAGTCTCTTATGCTTTGGCTCTCTCCCACTCTAACCTCTTTTTTTTTTTTTTTTTTCCTTCCTCTCCCCCATGGGTTTCTGTTACGTTTCTCAGGATCCACATAAGAGTGAAACCATATGGTATCTGTCTTTCTCTGTATGGCTTATCTCACTTAGCATCACACTCTCCAGTTCCATCCACGTTGCTACAAAAGGCCATATTTCATTTTTTCTCATTGCCACGTAGTATTCCATTGTGTATATAAACCACAATTTCTTTATCCATTCATCAGTTGATGGACATTTAGGCTCTTTCCATAATTTGGCTATTGTTGAGAGTGCTGCTATAAACGTTGGGGTACAAGTGCCCCTATGCATCAGTACTCCTGTATCCCTTGGATAAATTCCTAGCAGTGCTAATTTAAAAGAGAGTTGGGGGCGCCTGGGTGGCTCAGTTGGTTGGATGTCCAACTTCAGCCCAGGTCATGATCCCATGCTCTGTTGGTTCGAGCCCCGCATTGGGCTCTGTGCTGACAGCTCGGAGCCTGGAGCCTGCTTCGGATTCTGTGTCTCCCTCTCTCTCTCTGCCCCTCCCCTGCTTGCACTGTCTTTTTCTGTCTCCCAAAAATATATAAATATTAAAAAATGAAAAAGAGAGTTGGAAATTGGTTATTTTGAATAATTTTTGGGGGGAGAAAGAGGGAAAGAGTGTGTTTTGGGGGTACAGAGGGAGATAGGAAGAGAGAATCTTAAGCAGGCTGCACTCCCAGCCTGGAGCCCTATGTAGGGCTTGATCTCATGACCGTGAGATGATGACCTGAGGTGAAATCAAGATTTGGACACTCACCTGAATACTGAGCCACCTAGGCTGCCCTGAAATAATTGCTTTTGATACAGTAGGTAGGCCCTCTTTCATTATATTTGCCTGAATGTTCTCTTAGAAGTGTCTCTGAACAGCATACAAATTTAATAATAGTTTAAAAAATATTACAGAATAAGGTATGGTTTCCCCAGAGTCTTTTGCAGTTCTGCAAACATCCAGCAGGGATCTCCTCTACACCCAGTTTCCATCTGAGTATAATTACTGATAGTGTCTGTGATTATACTGTTTGGGCATTTTATAGAATATTAGTGCCTTGAGAGAGTTCTTAGTTGGACACAGATAATGTAATATGATAAAATATTAACCTTATTCACAGTCTAGAAATATTTGGAGGTTGGGCAATGTTTTAAAATGTTTTTTATTAAATGGCATAGTAATTGTAAAGTTTAGAATCTTTTACAATGGGCCTTTTAGAGGAAATGTGAAATGCTGAAATTGCACAGTGCCTAAAAATTCTTTGCATACAGTATTGCTCAGAACAAGTCTTTAAAGAGAATGGATGTGGATAACTTAATTTTCAAGGTTGATCATTTAAGTATTAGAAACATTTTTTTCTCAATCTGTATTTCTTGCCACGTGGTGACAGTAGGATTTACAGGAATTAATAGGTGTTCACTTTCATTTTCTCTGATAGTAATTAGGTAGGTCTTTTGAAATGGAGTTTTTCTTTAAAAATATGTAATTCTAACTAATGTCTCATTTCTAAAAAATTATTTTGTTCACTTAAAACTGACTTCAAAGGAAATGATTTGACATTGTCAGTTTGATGAATGATAGGGACATGATAGCTTTTTGAAACCATTTGGGAATAGTTTAATACTTTTTTAAGAAAATGATCATCAGTTTGTAAGTTCATTGAATGAAAGTATTTTTGAAAATTGAACAATCTTAAACATGTTTCATTGTAGAACTTATCAGTTAATATAAATCCTAGAGATAGGAAATTCAGTGCTTTATGAATCCAAGGAGTAAAAAATAATAAGGAAAGATAAGTGTTAGGGTTAACTTACTTTAGTATGTTGTTGGAAACCAGTAACTTTGTTTTGTATCCCTGTGTGTTAGTGTTTTATGTTTGAGATGTTTATCTTTTATATTATTGGAACGAATTGGAACTCATTTGTAGTAAGTTCTCTATAGTGGTTCATGTAAAATGTGATGTTATATTGGTTCTTCCTTCAAAGCAAATATACTGTTCAGGAATTTTAAGGAATGCTTTTAAAATTTTTGAGTGTGATCTCGTTTTAAGTATAAACATATGAAGAGTGTAGTGTATGTCATGTACCAAATTTCCTGGGGTGAAAACATTAGCCATACAATTTTCACAAAAGAAAGGGGTACTTTGTAACATTTTAGGATATATTTGGGTATCCTTTTTGTGTGTGCATAATGTAAGTTGAAGGCAAAATACATTTTTATGATTGTTTTTGTCGTAATTAATGTTTTTTAGGCATTAAATGATATTAACGGTAATTTACTAATTTTTACAATGTGCACAATACAGGCAGTTTATATTACTAGAAAGTGTGTGCATTTTAGCAGACAGTAAAACACTAAATAATAATTATGTTTAGAAACAAAATGTGAAACTTAGAGTTAGTAAGAAGCAGTGATCTTTCAGGGAAATGAAAAATACTGTATGTTTAAATCCCTTAATTTGGATTTAGTCAATGTTAAATTGAATAAAAGAAAATGTTGATGTTTGGAAAGTGGAAAAAGACATTGGAACATATTTAGTGTGCAGCTGTTGTAGAGCAAATTGAAACTGACGTATTTCATCCTGTGCTTATTAAAACTTTGTCTCTGTGAACATTTGGATCTTTTCTTTTTGTTTCAGATATTTGGTTTCCAGGCAGGACTGACATCTTTGGATTGTAGGGGATCTTACTGCTTACCTGTACCCATTATTCCCTCTTTTAGCACTGCTCTTTATGTTAAACTTCTGAAACTACCCACATGCTGGTAAGTATTATGTTAAAATATGGCTTATGGCAATTTTCATGTATTATGAAGGGGAAAAAACTCAGTCGTGTCTCTTATGCAAGTGTGTTAGTTTTATACAAAACCTTAGAAAAATATCTGAAGTTCTTCTGTCTTTTACTGAGACACTAAAAATCTCTCTTTAATGCCTGAAGTATACTAGATCATAGTCTCTCTTGTGGTAATGTTAACTGTTGTCGGGGTAATAACTGTTAATCCATGTTGCAACTAGAGTAAACTGTTGCTGCTTCATACTGTACTAGTAACTGTAAGGGCAAGTACCTTATTTTTGCCTTTTTAAGAGGATATGGACAAAGATTTTTAAAAGTTGCCATTTAATATCAAAGCCTAAGTATTTGTCACCTAAATAACAATTTCATGTGTATTCATAGGCACTGAGAAAAGTATACCCATAACATAGATTAGACATTTGATATGTCTGTAGTTAATGTATTTTAAAAGAAACGGATATTAGATCATATTTTCATTCGTTTTTGGGTTACTTTATTTGGAGGTCGTATTTCTTTAAATTGAAAGAGGTTTATAGAAAGAAAGCCAGTAGTTATGACTTCTTAAATTTTAGTTGAAAACAAACTTTAATATGTTAAAAAGAAAATTGCTTGAAGGTATGAAAAAAGGTTTCAAAACATGAAATATATTCTAGTGAAATAGTTCTACATTGTAAAATTTAGATTACTTTTATTATGTGGATGGAATATATCTTTGCTTTCCCATCCTAATTAGTAAGCTAATTTTTACAGATTGTTAATTTCTATTAGTTATTTATGAAAAGCAACATGACTTCTAGCAAATATATTTTATCTAAAGTACTTCATTTATTAAAAATATATTTCTTTAATAACTTTTAAAATGAAATTTATAAATTGCTCACATCTTCAAAAATTTTGCCTATTGATCCAGAAAATTAAAATATAGAAGTTGCAGTTAATTAAGTCTTGGAACCAGTTTTTTTTGGTAAAATGAAACCATTATTAAATGATCATTCTTAATTTTCTCTCGATAAGTTTAATTTTGTCCTTAGTCATCCATATTCCACGCGTGTCATATATTATGTTGTATAGAGATTTACTTTTTAACTTTTTACTTGTATATACATAACATGTTGTATTTGAGCCAAATTTTATATTCCAATCTATTAAGAAATACCATGGGATATGTCCCAGTTGGTATGTTGATTATCAACTTTAATAGATGTTTGTAAGTACTGTTATCTCAGTTATGTGCTGATTTATTTATCATTATAATACTGAGATTTTTAGAAATGGTGCAATTTACCTTAGAAAATACTTAGCTTTTTTTTAAAGCCAAAATTTTCAAAATGAATTATAGCCTTCATATGAAAAAAATTGAGTATTTAAATAGGCAAGGCTTAGTTTAAGGATGTGAAGGACTTACTGCAAGTATTGTCAAATGTGGTTGAAAATATGCCTGCTGACATCTAGAAGAAAATATTCCATTTAAAATACTAAAAGCATGAGATCACACAATGCTTATATTTGGAAGTAACTTGATTTTTTGTAGTTAAGACCACTTCTGTGATATTCGAGTGATATTTTTCTATGCTTTATGTGAGTATTTTGCTTTGAAATAGTTTCTTTATATTATTTTCCATAATTAATAGACCATAAACTATAATTTGTTCTTAGCAACTCTAAATTGAAAGTAATACATGTAAAACTCATTAAATTGATACGTATTTTAGTTAAATGAATAAGATCCCAGATAAAATATATCATATAGTGCTTGCATTAAATCAAAATCATATGAGAACTGAGAATTTTATTTAACTCATGTAGTGAGTGAGGATTATTTTAGTAAGGCACCCTGTTTGTATCATTTAATGTCAATTCTGTTCCCAGTATGGTATCTCCCTGCCTCAAATCATACAAGCCGTTTCATTTGAATTTTTAAAAATTATATTCCAGTTTCCTAAAGCACATGTATGATGCTATGTATATTTATATTTATCTACCTACCTACCTACCTATCTATTCAATAAGAAGAGCATATTTACTATAGGCCATGGATTTTAAAACCCTTATACCACACTGAAAAAAATTTTAGTTGGAATGTGTAAGTTAGTAATGGAAATCTAGATTTTATATAAAACAGAAAAGTAGTTTTATACTTTTTGTTTAAAAATGTCTAAATTGATGCTAATCATATGTGAAATTTCAGACTAACATTTATTTTAATCATTTTTGCTAATTTTTAGAAATATATGGTTTAAGTAACATTGAAAATAAGTTATTTTTTTCCTGTATGAATGTTCCTGTTAATATATTTTAACAAGCTAACACTAAACTCCAGTTTCTTGGAATTTATTTTTTTCAAAATATTTTGGTCATATTTTATCTTTCTGTATTACACAGTTTCTAAACATAAATAAACATTTCAAAAAATTTTTTTCTTCATTACTTTATATCAGGTTAACTTTTAATTCTTTTAGTCCCTTAGAACAGGATTAAATTATGTAGGATATAGTGGGAAAGACATAGTGATGATAATATTTAATGACAGGAGTCTTGAGCAGTTAATTCAAATTTTAATTTTTCTCTCTGTTTAGTAAGAGGATGTTTAAAAGCAGGCAATAAAGTATTGGTTAAAGGGCAATAAAGTATTATAAGGTTATTCTAAGTAGGATTAAGGCTTGGTCTCTTGTAGATACTTATTTTAAAAATTTCTACTGTGGTGATAATGCTTTTAGGCTTCTAGATAAATTCTTGGAGTTAACATTTTTTTTTTCAGAACAGACAAACTATAATAAACACATTAACTTTATTTCCAAACTTTTAAATTGAAATACTAATATTTTATGGAAAAGTGCATAAATTATGGTGTTTCCTAAGTGAATTGGACCTTTGGTAACCAGCAGAAAGATCAAGGAGCAGAATATTATCAGCATCTCAAAAGCCTCTCTCACTTACCTTCCTGCAGGGTTAACTGTTATTCTGATTTCTAATAATATAGATTAGTTTTGTCTATTCTTGGACATAAATAGAATCATCCAACATATTCTCCTTTTTGACTGGCCTCTGTCACTGAAAGTAATGTTTGGGAGATTCAGACAGCAGAATGTAGTTTTTAGATTGTTTGCTTTTGTCATTATGCAGTATTCTATTACATGAACATTGACCATTTACACATTTTTGATCTGTAATTTTAATTGAAAAATAAGTATCTAAAGCGTGTGTCAATTTATTTTTTATTCCTTTGCCATTTTCCCTTTTCCTTAAGAAGCTTCAGTTGTTTGGGAGATTGGATGTCATTCATAAATATTTTTTGATTATCTATGTTGTGATAAGCATTGTGGTACATATTGGAATTGGGGAAAGAATACAGTAGAATGCAGTGAGGGTAAGGGATATCCACAGAGCATGAAAACTTAGTCTAGTGGGAGAGGACACTACACACACAAGAAAACATTTGTCTTTCAATGGCAAAATTGAGGCTTAAGCGAAATGTCCTGTTTAAAGAAAGTAGAAAATTTCCTGCGACATTGTGGTTGGTTTCAGAGAGAAAGTGGCAGTACAATTGGGTTTTATTGGTTGAATTGGGTCTAGACATCTAGACATCAGGAGATTGTTTGGGGTGCAGAAGTTTCTATGGGGATAATATTGTCTGAACAAAGTCAAGGTTGGTCTGTTGGATCTGAGAATGGTACAGTGGGAGAGGAATTTGGAAGTCTCCTTTTGGGCCTTGACTTGTACATGATTAAGGGTGTCTGAGCTTTTTTAATCTTAAAAAAAAAAAAAAAGGTTAAACTAGTTAATGAAATATTCATTAACCCCATTTATTCCTCACCAGGCTTGTTAAATTGCAATTATACCATAGTCTTAAGTTCATTTTCTCCTATAATTGAGGGTTCAAAAATGTGATCTCATTTATAGAGAGATAGGTGCAACATACTTTGGAAGTTGAGAAAAATTATTTTGGCTTAGAAAGTCATGGAGAACGTGAAGATGGTAACTTCTAAGCAGATTATTAAAGAATGAATACGATTTGAAAGAAAATACTTTTTTATATAGTGTTAGGTTGTTAGGTACTTTAATGAAGTTTTCATTAACAACGCTGTGAGCTTAAGATGATATTCTCTGTTATAAACTAAAGCTCAGGGAGGTTACATAAATTGTCCCAAGTCACACAGTGTCTGGGCAAGGAATCTCATGGAAGGTTATCTGATTCTAAAGTCTTTGGTGCCTTTCTTACCTGAAGGTGTGAAGATGTACATTATCTTTTGTTAATCATCTCCAGAGGCTCAGTGTACTTCTTGCCTTGTAGTAAAAGTGGATTTCTATGTATCGAGAGGACAGTTGAGATAATACAGCTAATAAATCTGAACTCTCCTAGTATCTCCTAGTATACAGTTAATAGTATATAGATATTATTGTAATGATCTCATAGAATTGTAGATAATAGGGTTAGGTGGAATCTTAGACATTATCTCAATTTATCAGTCTATGATGCAGCTTTTGATTTATAGTTGTTTATCCATGGGTTGAACATTTTATTCAGAGAGAGGCAACCAGATTCATTTTTGGGAATCTCTAGAGTTCTTTATTTTATTGAGTCAAAATCTGCTTTCATGTTTCTTCTCTTTCCTAATTATTGCTTATATGTGTCATGAGTCATTTTCATAGACATAAGGAGGTGGGAAAACACGTTTCTTTACAAGATTGAGGGATCCCTCTAAGTACCCATTCCTTATTTAACACATTGGCGTATGTCTTGGTTTTGGCTCATGAAGTTATTGAACAGTTCCTTTGTTTGAGGAAGGTGTTGCTGGGAATCTGTGTTTGAGTTCAGTGTTAATTAGGAAATTTGGCGTTAGTCGGCTCATGGTAATTGACGTGGTGTGTAAAGGCTAAGAGAACAGATACTGATCTTTTTGCCTCCCTGAAACAAAAACTGAAGCAGCCATTTTCCTGCTTTAGCTCAGAATAACACTAGAATAAATGCTTTTAGCTTTAATGGAGGCTAGGCCCTTCAAGATAAAAAAAAAAAAAAAAGCCAATATTTATTTATCAGCAAACATAGAGGATAAGTAACCCACCCCACAGGGCTCAACATCACGTTGCTCAACTGCCCTGTTCTTTATAATACCACAGTTTGAACCTCAAGAACACAGAGTTGGGGTTTTTAATACCCCTGGAGATAGAGGTTTTTAATTCCCTTTGTTCCAGAGCTATGATCATTTTCATCTGCTTTTGTGATAAATACTGTCTTGAACAGAATGTCTTAAAACTGGTAAGACTTAGTTGGGATGCTACCTCCACTTGAGTGGCAGCAGCCTGATTGTTAGCTTCAGTTCTTGGATCTGGAACGTGCTTTCATGGAATATTTTGAACTGAAAAGAAATCCTTTCATCATCTATTACAGTCTTCTCATTTCAAAGATGAAAAGACTGAGTCCGGGAGAGTTCAAATTACTTAACCTAAGACCACACAGTAAATATCAGTGCTGCAGTGTGATCCTCCCTTTCTTGATTCAGGGCTCCTTCAACTGTACCACACTACTTAAAAGTCATTATTACTATTATTTTAATTTATGTATGATAAAATATACAAAACAGAAAGTTTACCATTTTAACCATTTTTAAGTGTACAATTCAGTGGCATTAAGTATATTCACATTGTTGTACTACTGTCACCACTTTTCATTTACATAAATTTTATCTTTTGTACCCATGGAAACAGTAAATTCCCATTATTCCTTACTTTTAGTCCCTGATAACTTTTTACTTTCTCTCTGTATGAATTTGACTATTCTGGGTACTTAATGTAAGTTAAATCATTAAATATTTGTCCTTTTGTGTCTGACTTGTGTCACTTAGCATGAAGTTTTCAAGATTCATCCATGCTGTAGCATATGTCAGAAATTTTTCTTTCCTCCCCCTCTTCCTCCCTCGTGTCCTCCCTAACTTGCTCCTTCCTCTCTCTCTCCTTTCATCCCTCTCTCCCTTCTTTTCTTCTAAATTCATTCCATTTTAAGGTTGAAAAATTCCAATGTATGTATATACTTTATTTATTCATCCATCAGTGGACATCTGGGTTATTTGCACCTTTTAGCTATTGCCAAGTGGTGCTTTCAACGTGGGTGTACAAATGTTTGAGTTCCTGTCTTCACTTCTTTTGAATATATACCTAGAGGTAGAATTGCTGGATCATATGGTAATTGTATATTTAATTTCATGACAAACTACCATTTTGTTTTTCACGGTGGCTGTCCCATTTTACATTTCCACCAACAATGCACAAGTGTTCCAATGTCTTTACATCTTTACCAACACTCATTATTTTAGTTTTTTTGATAATAGTCGTCCTAAAGAACATACAATGGTGTTTCATAGTAGTTTTGATTTACATTTCTCTAACAACTAGTGATATTAAGCATCTTTTCAATTGCTTATTGACCACTTGCATATCTTCTTTGGGGGAATATATATTCAAATTTATTGCTGCTATTCAGATTATTTTTGTTGTTGATGTGTAGGTGCTCCTTAGGAATTCTCTATACTAAATTTTTATTATGTATATGATTTGCAAGTTTTTTTCTCCAATTCTATGGGAAAACACTGCTTTTTAATGTTAAGACTCTATCTTAATCTAACTCCCAAACCAGAAACTTAGTTTACCTCTTCTATAAATCTTTTGCTTTTTGTCTTAAAACGTTATCATTTACATTTGACACAGTTTTTTGTAAAAACTGGTATAGCTTGAGCAAGTAAAAAGTGATCAAATGCATATTTGGAATAGTTCTTACTTTGGGGAGGAGGAAAAAGGTAAACTTGTTAGAATTCTTTGTGTTTACAAGTTTATCTTCACAGTAGTTTTTGCTTTTACCATTTACAGAGATAGCTAACTTAGATTGGTTTTTCTGCAGAAAGATTTTATAATTTTCTACATTGTAGGGAGATCTTTTCCCGCTTAATTGTCTTCTCTTACAAAAAAAAACAAACATGTTTTAGGGACGCCTGGGTGGCTCAGGTGGTTAAGCATCTGACTTTGGCTCAGGTCATGATTTCATGGTTTGCGGGTTGGTGTCCCACATTGGACTCTGCACTAACAGTGTGGAGCCTGCTTTGCCTCTCCCCTGTTCATGCTCTCTCTCCTTCTCTCTCAAAATAAACAAACTTTATATGAGAAAAAACAACAACACGTTTTAAAGATACTTATCTGTCTTCAAAACTTACAGGGCTTGACCGTCTGTAGACTGATGTTATAGACCATTTTAATAATACTAAATAGAATGAAAATTAAAGCAAATGCACAACTGATTAAATCAAAGTGCATTTCATCCAGGATGGGCTTCAGGAGGATGTAGGTCTCAGAACCAGTAGGAAGATTGGGATATTAGTACCTATTTTAAAATGAACTTGTAAATACCTCCTGGTTCTCATATATCTGGGCTGACACATATATGTGTGTGTATGTGTATATGTGTGTGTGTGTGTGTGTGTGTATGTGTATGTTGTGCGTGTATATATGTCATGTCAAATTCATAAGCATAGGCTTCATCACTTTTTTTAAAATAAGCAATTGTGCTTATTAATGGAAAACAGGAGGGTTTTTTAAACTACAATAATATTAAGGGAATTCAAAATTATTTTTGTGAGCATTATTCATTAAAGAGATACTATCATAGGCCTAGTGCTCGCACTTGTTCGATTTGAAATCTAAGAGAATACTGAAATATAGCTCTTTCAGTAAGTTAATTCAGCCAAAGCACTTAGAGTTCTGATTATGAGATTATTTCTCTAATGGTGGATGTTAACATTAATTTCAACAATCTGGTGAATATATTTTAACAAGTCCAAGCAGATAAAACACTGTTCTGTGTATGGTCACAGAGCTAGACACTTCAGGGTAGACTGAGATTCCTATAAATCCAGCATTGTTTAGCTGTGTCAGATTCTCTTGAAAGTGACATGCATTGCTGATGCAGGTTTCCGCTTTAAAGGCAGATAAATCAGTATGATTCATTCATCAAAATAAGATTCAAACTCATCAAAATGTGTTAATGACTGCTGAAATTGTGCCTCTACACAATGGCTCTACCGTTCTTAAGATTTTCTAGGTCTTTTAAAGAAGCTTAAGGCAGTTGAGAATGAGAATTACAGCAATCGTCATTTGTCTTAGGCTCAATTCATGCATCCATTTCACATCCAAACTTTAATTTCCTTAAAAAATGCTCTTTTTTGTTGTTCTGAAGCTTTAGATTGGGCACTTAAGAATCTACTGTCTTTTGAGACAGGGTGTTAAGTCCAAATTTTACTGCCTTACAAGAAACAAAATATGCATTTTTTATTTGATTAGTCTTCACATTTACAGAGAGTTAAGCATGATCATAATGAAAATATCTTATCCTGGTAAATTTCTCCATGATATCATATGGTAAATTTGATTTGGGAAATACATAGCGCAAATTGTTCTTGTTTCAGCTTTCTCTTTTGATTTGGATAACTTGTTGAAATAGCTTCCCCCTTCCCTCCGCCCTGCTTTTGTATTACAGTTAACTCCCTTTGTAAGCTCAGTTTCAATCAAACTTCTTAAAGCAAGTGGCTGGGTCTTATTAGTACTATCTACTAAGGTGGAATAATTTTATTTGAGCTGTATTCTCAGGTCAGGTATATAACAGTGTGGACCACATGCCAGATGGCTCTGTGCATGATGTAACTTAAATCTTTTATAGGATTCTGTGTTTTGTGACTTGGAATATACTTGCATGGTCTTGTTAATGTAACCACCTTCCCGTTATTAAGCATTTCCTTGCATATTTCTTAGAACTTTTCTTTGTTTTGCTCATATTTTTTGGTTTGTCCTTTATTAACTTTTTCATGATTCTTTTATATGCTTATCTGGGTGATTAAAACAGGGAAGGATGACAAGAAAAGACAGGGTGCATATGTTCTTGTTTTGTGAACAGTGTTCCGCATTCAGTTGCAATTTTTGTTCTTAAAACTCCATTGAGTTTGTCCACTGTTTGTCTGCCTTTTTGCACACTTGATACTGTTCTATGTTCATTCAGGTCTATTTTACAGGTAAGTGACAAATGTCCAGTATGTGCCAGACACTCTCTGCAAGGCCTTAGCTATGGAGATACACCAATAAACAAAATTGGCAAAATGCCTGCCTTTATGGCAGTAGAAAATACACATTCTATAAGTTAAGGGAATATTAAAATGAGAAAAAATGGTTTAAGAGGCAGTGTATATTGTCTTTTATAACCTAATTTCATAAAATTGACCTTTTTACTGTCTTAAGCCTTGTAAAGAGACGTTTACATAGGTTTTTTTTTTTTTTTTTTAACATTTATTTACTTTTGAGAGACAGAGACAGAGCACAAGCGGGGGAGGAACAGAGAGAGGAGACAGAGAATCCAAAGCAGGATCCAGGCTCTGAGCTGTCAGCACAGAGCCCGAGGCGGGCTTGCACTCACAAACCATGACCTGAAGTTGGATGCCTAACAGACTGAGCCACCCAGGCACCCTAGGGTTTTTTTTCTTTTTCTTTTTTTAATTTTAATTCCAATGTAGTTAACATTTGGTGTTATATTAGTTTCAGGCATATACGTAGTTTTTGATTGCATAATATTTTTGAATTAGTCTATATTTTTCTGTCTAATTTTGTTAATGATTCATATTTGAACTGAAAACCATTTAATTAGTGGTGGATTGGGGGACCTGGGTGGCTCAGTCAGTTAAGCGTCTGACTTCTGCTCAGGTCATGATCTCACAGTTCATGGGTTTGAACCCTGTGTCAGGCTGGTTCTGTGCTGACAGCCCAGTGCCTGGATCCTGCTTCAGATTCTGTGCGTCCTTCGCTCTCTGCCCCTCCCCAAGCAGTGCTCAGTTTTTCTCTGTCTCTAAAATATTCTAAACTATTTTACTCCTTTCATACATATCTTTGTCTTATTAATGCATATACATACAGTGAATAGTGTATACAGTGAATAGTTTTAGATCTATGTGGATTAAGACCCAAGGTTAGTCCCCAGTACCGTTAGTGAGGGAGTGTCTTTAAAAGTTGGCATTAAGTTTGCATTATAAGGAAGGCATCTTCCATAGGAGTAGGCCTGCTAACTTGTATTTTCTTTAATAAACAGATTTGTTCAGGTGTACTTTACATAGCGTAAATTCACCCATTTCAGGTATGTAAATAAAGTGATTTCTAGCACCTTAACTGAGTTATGCAGCTGTTACCATGAATCAGTTTTAGAACATTTTCACCCTCCCAATAAGTTTACATGCTCATTTACAGTTAATCCCCAGCTCTAGCCACAGGTAACCACTTTCTTTATAAATTTATTTTTTATGGCATGTGAATAGAATCATACAAAATGTGGTATTCTGTATCTGGCTTCTTTCACTTAGATAATGTTTTTGAGATTCATCTTTGGCATAGCCAGTAGCTAATTTGTTTTTCATTCTACATCTGTATGTGGCTTTCCTTAACCGAGTAAAATATATTCAGGCTTGCCAATAACTATCCATACCCTTATTCAGAAATGTTTAAATTCCAGAGTTGTATGCATGGCTTTCAAACCTGTTTACAGTTGTTGCTACAACTGTGACTTGGGATGTTCTGAGAATGTCCTTTGTGTCATTAGCCCTTCTTCAACATCAAATACATAAAAGCTTTTGCATAATTTTTGTGATAATTGCTTTAAAACTTATTTAAATGTAGAATTTAACTCCTATCAGGGAGATGAATAGCTGGCACTGGGTCTTTTATTAATAGAATTTAAATCTTTGGTAAGTTAATTCATTTTGAAATTGCCTAGTTTTGTCATTATAGGACTTTATAATTTTCGCATCTTGATTGATTTTATTCTTTATAATTGCCTTAATGGTCCAGGACCTAGCATATAATTGATTTTTAATAAATGTTAATTGAAATGAACCAAAGTAGAATTTAATAATTCTATAAACATTTTTAGATCAGCTAACATAAACTTTGAAGACATTAGAAAAAAGTACAAGTATACTAGGTCATATTAATGTTTAAGGAAGAAAAGGTGGGTATATTTTCTTTTTGTTCATCTTCAATTTTTTAAATAAATGATTAGCTTTAATATTGTAAAGCTAATATTCTAGCTTCTGAAGAGAAACATAAGTTAAATGTGCCATTCTTGAATATCTTAAATTTTAGTTTATCCTAATAAGTGCAAATATTCAGATATGAGTGCTCTTGGAGTTTCTGTTTCTAGAGATTAGTTGTTTAGTCTCATGATGATCTTTATTTTTTGGGGGAGGAATAATATTTGAAGGTGAATACTTAATTTTTCATACTTAATTTCTCAAAATATTCTTTTATAGAAACCCTATGAGTAATGAAAAAAATCACAAAAGTATTTAGAGGTATGGCTACACCTGAAAATACTAGATAGAACTGTACCAAGCTTTCATATTACTTTAGAGTTGTGTAGGATGTAGTTTATAAAGTGCCCTGTAATGGATTATTACATGAAGTATACCAGTTTTCATTAACATAGTTCTCATATTAAAACTAGAGTATAATTTAAATATAGCAAAATTCAACAATTTTATGTGTACAACTCAATGATTTGTGACAGATATATATATACTCATGTGGCTGCCAAACTTCTTTCTGGTCCCACTGCAGTTAGTCCCTTTCTCTTTTCTTGGAGTGCGTCAACTTTTGGTGAGAACAGTTGGCTCATAATAAGGGGTAATGCCGAGTCGATTCAGGGTTGACTGGTTAGCGTGTTAGCTGGTAGACTCACTATTCCTTGCTTTGTTGTTCCATCTTTCACCCAAACTCATCAGACAACTGATTCTTTTCAGTAGGGCTTGTGGGATTTCTCTAGGCCACTGTGTGGCCAGAGACTGAGTCTCATAGCATTTTCAGTTGCATAAGAAAATATTTTGTAAATAGATTTTATATATACGCATTCACATATTTTGATTTCATTGAGTGAAATCAATGAAGGTAGTGTTTTTTTAAAGCATAGTTTAAGAGAGTAATAAAAGAAAAATAGAAACCTAATTTTAACATGTGAGATATCATAGGACTCTAAAGTATTTTAAGTGACAACAAGCACAGTAGTCTAAATCTTTAACAAGATTAAAACTTTTTAAAAACTTATTTTACTGTTCTCTGTATTTCATTTAATTTATTTACAGCCTTGTATTTGTATCAGGGTGAAAAATTGACCTAAATTGCATTTGCAGTCTCAACTACCAGTTTGTTCATATCAGAAAGAATAGTTTTATTGTGTAAATCCCTGTATTTATTTATGTTTCTTTTGGGGAGTTGGGAAATAGAGAATAGACATAAATCTAGGCTTTACCGATTATGAATGTTTTCCCTCCAAAGAGGTCATTGATTTTTCTGTGAATTTATCTTGATTGAATGATTTTTAATAACACATCTTAAAGTGAAAAAATACTACCTCCTAAGTAATCTTTATAGGAGTAATAGTCCAGAATCTTAAATTTAATAAATAACATGATTGTTATTTAAATTGCTATTACACTTAATAAATAACATGAACATGTTTTCATCAGATGTTCTGTTGTCTCTCTTAGTACTAACTTTTAAGCCTCTGCTTATGCTGTTTTGGGATTTATTTTGGTTAATTTCAACACTTTGCAACATTTTAGTTATAATTTTCAATTATGAAATTATAAATCTTGTCATTGTATTAATGATTTTATATTTTACTATATAAAGTACATTTACTTAGAATATTAATGCATTCTTGTTTGAAAAAAATTCCCTTGAAAGAACAGTTTTTATTATTTAACAGTCCTCTCAGGCTTTATTTTTTGTCATGTTTTGATTCTGATCTTATAATGTGTTTAAATGACCAATTGAAAAATACCTACTTTAAGTTTTTAGAGTGTGCGTGTATGGGATTAAAAAGACATGAAAAAACACTACTATAGGTAAATAACATCTGTCTTTATATCAGTTAGATGTTTCTCTTTGATTTTTTTTAAGTGCATGAAGAGCATGCAACACATGTTAACAACCAGAGAGTGTTGGTCCAATGAGAACAGGAGGTTTTCTTTGATTTTCCTGGTGGAAAACTTGATATTTTCCACATGGAATTTTATGATCAGTTGGGTGTGAAGTTGTATGGGCAAATAGGATTCGTCTCTTTCTCTTGTTAAAAGTTTTAAACTTAGTAAAATTGTTTAGTGGTACCCAAATGAACATTTAAAATTCATTCTTAGATTATTGACTTTAAATTTGATTTTTGGATATTGGGGAATATTATTACAAGACCTACATACATCTCTTTCTATGCGAAGAATTATGCTAGTTTTTTCCCAGTATTTGGTTTTGTCTATGTACAACAGCAGGAGAATATTATCCTGTGACAGCATTGTATTCTAGTGACCGTATCTTTGAAATACGTCTGTGTTTCATTATTTTTTGGGAACTGAAATGTAAGAGTATATTCAAAAGAATTCTAAGTTATTAATATATTAAAAGGGAAATGACGTGGTTAGAAATAACTAAATTTAGCTTAAGTTTTTTTATCATTGCTTCTAAATTTCTTAACTATGTTTGATTTAATCTCTTTTTAATATATTAATTTGAAATTTAGGAACAAATAATCATTGGAGATCCCCATATCCAAAATATCATATGGTGCATACTTAGAGGCAGGAGGTAATCTCTAAGAACGGCATCATAATACTCTTCTATAGCACTTGTACTTTATTAATTCCACTATATACAGGGATTTATTTGAACCTCATTATAAACAAGTCATGTGTTCTCGATTTTATAAGATGTGGAAATCAAAGATTACAGAGGGTGATATGGTAGACCTAGAGAGATCTGGTTCTAGACATTTTTTAATTAGTTGGTAATGGAACCCTCAATAGCAAGTTGGTAACTGTTAGCAAGTTCTCGATAATAACTTTGTGTTCTTTATTATTTATAACTTTAAAAAATACTGCCAGTTTCCTCAATGAATCTGTTAATACTTAGCTTTTTTCAAGTTTCAACTGATTAATGACTCATTTATTTGTTTTAGAAATAATATTTTGGCACCTATCATGTGAAAACTTGTGTTGTAGGCCCTGGAGTCTCATTATGAATAAGACACAGGCTTTCCTCCTTTCTTATCTAAGTATTTAGAGAGATGTTCTATTTTTTTTTTTAATGTTTCAAGTTTTTATTTAAATTCTAGTTAACATATAGTGTAATTTGGTTTCAGGAGTAGAGTTTAGTGATTCATCACTTACGTACAACACATGTACGCTGAGCACGCAGTGCTGATCCCTACAGGTGTCCTCCTTAATACCCATTACCCATTTAGCCCATCTTTCCCACCGTCCTCCCTTCCAGCAACCCTCAGTTTGTTCTCTGTATTTAAGAGTCTCTTATGGTTTGCCTCCCTCTCTGTTTTTTTTTTTCTTTCTCCTACGTTCATCTTTAATGTTTCTTAAATTCCATTTATGAGTGAAATTGTACGGGATTTGTCTTTTTCTGACTGACTTATTTCGCTTAGCATAATACACTCTAGTCCCATCCATGTTGTTGCAAATGGCAAGATTT
The DNA here is from genome assembly GCF_018350215.1 of Panthera leo. NCBI lineage: Eukaryota > Metazoa > Chordata > Mammalia > Carnivora > Felidae > Panthera > Panthera leo. The sequence goes on from NC_056695.1 coordinate 45,237,094, forward strand.
CATTCTTTTCGATGGTTGAGTAATATGCCATTGTATATGTATACACCACATCTTCTTTATCCATGTGTCTGTTGATGGACATTTGGGCTCTTTCCATAATTTGGCTGATGTTGATAATGCTCCTATAAAAATCAGGGTGCATGTTCTGCCCCTCTGAATCCGTATTTTTATCCTTTGGGTAGTGCAGTTGCTGGGTCATAGTGTAGTTCAATTTTTAACTTTTTGAGGAACTTTCATACTGTTTTCCACAGTGGCTGCACAAGTTGGCATTCCCACCAACAGTGTAAGACAGTTACCCTTTTGCCACATCCTCACAACCTGTTTCCTGTGTTGTTAATTTTTGCCTGACAGGTGTGAGGTGCTATCTCATTGTAGGTTTGATTTTTATTTCCCTGATGATGAATGATGTTGAGCATCTTTTCTAACTCTTACATCGGTACCTGGGTTTGTTTGATTGACTTGCTTCTGGAAGATACATCTAATTATGTCCTTCTCCTGCCTAAAATACTTCTTCTAGCTTTTACAGTAAAGATTAAAATCTTTAAAACATTCTGTGAAACCCTCCATGATCTGACCCTGTCTTGGCTGTCCATCTGAATGTCTTCTTCCTTAGTCCCTCAATACTTTTTGCCTTTTTCACTTGGTTGTCTTTCAGCCAGGTCTTTCATCATATTTTTCCACTAGTCAATTGCCTAAACAACTTTTACTCACCCCATAGATACTAGAAATTGACACTTGGTCTGACTAGGACACATTCCCCTAATATATTCCTTCATGTGATATTGTTTCTGTTTTTCACTGCACTTTTCATAGAAGTAATTTTACACTGGTTCATGTGATTATTTAATAGTTCTCCTTTCTTTTTGCTTAACCTCCGTAAGGACCATTTCTTTTTCTATGGAGGATATTTATCCTCAAAACCTTGAATCCATTGTAGGCACAAGTAAATATTTATTGACATGCAGCTGGTAATTTTTTCAGTGATTTCTTTGTTTTTTTGGTTGTCTGATTGATGAGGTTTTAGATTGTATGTGGTTTTGACAGCCAAGTCTGTCTCCTATTTACTTCCATAATATGTGTAAAATGTGCTCTTGGCCCAAGGAAAAAGCCAGTGACTTTAGTTACTGAACTTGAACTAAAATGTTCGTGATTTTTGTAATCAGAATTCTCAAGGTTATATTTGAGTGTTAGTATTACATACATAAAATATATTCTATAAACACATTTCCTTTCTCTTTTCTCCTGAGTAGTTGAATATTTTTCCTTAAGTAGGTGAATTATTTATATTGATTAACCTAAGAGATGATGAGAATATGAAGGGACATTTTGCCCCTTTTGTATTTTGCTCATTTGCTACCACCCATGGTTCATTGTACAGTTTTGGACATTGCATATTAATGAGAAGTTGATTATATTTTTATTTGAGTGATATAAAAGTTTTACTCCTTTTTCTCTGTTATCTAATATTTAAATTGAAATAATATTTCAGAAATTTGAAAAATAGTGAATTATTTTCATAACATAATGATATAGTTTGCATTTTAGAGTTATGTGCAAATGCTACACTCGTGATTAAAAAATATACTGGTGGGGATGTGGTGAAAGGGGTATTCTGATACACTGCTGATGAATGTGAAACTATATTCAAACCATTATCAGGCATGAATTAAAAAGATCAACGTAAAAGTGTCTGTACTAATGTAGAAAGAGCTTGATTTCTAAGAATGTTGTTTAATTAAAAAAGCAGGCTATAGACCCTTCCACGTCCATTAAAATTTAAATGTGTATGAATGCATAAAATCAGTAGAGGTCTATAGTTGTGTATGCTAAACTTTAAGTAGTTATCAGGGGTTTGGGTGGGACCAGGAGGAGCAAAGAGGGAGCAAAGAGCTTTCATTTTACCTATCACTTAATTAAAAACATTTTTCTTCATCGAGTATTGATGCGATGTATTGTGGAAGTTAAAGAGTCGTATACAGAACTAAATACAAATTTCTTAACTTTTTAAACTGCTTTATTTCTGAGTTAGTGAGGTTTTTTACTCATTTTATTTTGGAAAAAGTGATCTAATCTTATTTTACTTTGCAGGATATGAGTAATAACAAAAATACATTTTTGGAACCAGTTTGTAGGTTCAAGCTTTGCATTTGGGGACTCTATATAAATCTTTAGACCCAGCTGTTGCTGAGGATATTCTTTCAATTGCTATGAGGTGTGTTGATTTTAAAAGAATGGATGGCTGTTCCTCAAGTGTGTGTATGGCAAAAATTTTGCTTATGAACATGAATGGATTGTTCAAGTTAATTCCTTTGCATCGAGTAGTAAAAACTACTTCCACATTTTCTATTTAAAATTTCGAAGGAAGAATTTTCTTTAAAGAAATGCCCTATTGGTTCAGAAATTTCATCAGCTCTGTATTATGATTTGTCAGTAGATGGCACAAGCAGAGTCTTTTAAAGTGTTTGTTAATTAGGGCATATTCATTTTCAATCTTTGCTACTACACAGTCAAGACCTACTTGTTTCTATTTCCCTAAATTTACCCTGGAGTTTGTCCAAGTTGAGTTTTAATGAGTTGTTTATTCCACTAGTTACATTAGGATTTATTTTTCCCTAGAGGGTAATGTTTGAATCGATAGTTTTTAAACCTATTCTGTAAAGTGAACATATGTTTAGACTAGGACTTCTGGATATGTGAAATAAGCATTTGTTAAATAATTTTATTTTCACCAACTTAAGTGTTAAACAGTTGGTTTAGTGAGTTTTCAAAAAGCTAGTTAAGTCCAGAAGTTGTTAGATATTTTTAATATGAACTTGATTGAACTGTTTTTTTTTTTTGAAGAAATTAAATAAATGCATAGTGGCCTAAATCACAAGGAAAATTCTGTTTTATTGTTGATATTCATTACATTTTAATGAGTCTCCCAAATAGCTTAAATAAAGTTTTAAAAGATACTGATCTGTAATTAAATTTCTGAAGCAAATATGGTATGATGTTATGCTTAGCTGAATTGGGTCTGATGAAGTGGATACATGGGTATTTATTATTTTTTTTATATTTGTTATTAAAAATATTTCTATATTTACCAAAACAAAATAGAATGAAACCTCTTTTCTTTGATAGTGTTACACTAACAGGGGCATTGTATAACCTACCATCTTTTGCTAAATTATTCCTAAATAGTTTATTTTAGTTCAGATGCTACTAGAGTACTTAACAGAAGCATAATAAAATTTACTTTTATTTGTGGCCCTCTACAGCTGGAAAATAAAACCACAAAGACATGTACGACATGTATGAGATAGTTTATTTGTTTATTATCGAATTCTGGCTTTTGTACAACGTGCATTCTTTCCTTTGATGTCAAATTAAATTGAGTCTGAAGGAGAGAATTGCCTCCTACCCTTGGGCAAGACTAAATGTAGGATAAATTAATCAATTTGATTTTGTGTATGTTTAAGTTTTTATTCAAGTCTACGTTACCCATTTGGGAACCATTTTATGTAACATATGATGGTTTGAAAGAGTACCATATACAGTAGCTGAATTTGTTATGAAATAGTAAAGTCTCACTTGTAAAAAGAATCCCACTTTATTTTTTCCTTATAAACAGTTACTGCTATAGTTATAAGAATATGGCTCTTGTTACACCATAGGACTTTCCATAGAATATCTAACTGAAGATCGAGTGGTTAGATTAATAGTATATTTTTATATTGTAGGTGTTCCAAATATTTTTTTCTTTAGTATCACTACCAATAAACTTTTTTTGGTAAGGAATTTTGAGAACATCATGTTTTTAAATGCTTATTAAAATAAAATGATTTATAAAATGGCTGCAGTGTTAGGAAAGCAAAAGTAACTGTAATGGCATTATAAATTTGTGCCTTGGGTCTGTTTTGTTTTTCCGTCTGTCTCTTTTGATCTTTGCTGTTTTACCTGTTTGGTTTAAAGAATCTTTTATTCAGTGCATATTTGTTTTCTGGTCTGTTCATTCCATTCCTTGGGTTTTCTGGTAAAATGGGTTTTCTGGTAAAATGTGACCAGGATTGTGTGGCTTGAAGGGTAAATCTAGGTAGAGTCACATTACGTGCCATTACGTACTTGAAAATTGTATGGATAAGGTGATAGATGTCTTAATGTGAAATTGTTTATTTAAATTGCCTGACATGCTAATTAAAAGAGCTGGGTCATTTTCTTTTTGCTGTTTTGATATTTTTGAGTAAGAGAAAGCAATATTTACTTAGACCACTGTTCCTAGGAACAGAGTTCTGACTACTTGAGGGAAATTTTTTTTTGTTTTAATGAGATAAAATCCACATAATACAATATATACCATTTTAATTATTTTTAGCTGTACAATTCTTTTGTTTTTAGTAGTTTCACACCATCTTGTAGTCATTGTCACTAATTGCAGAACATTTTCTGAATTCAAAAAAAAACCCTATCGTCATGATTTTGGACATTTCATATGAACACAAACATACAATATGTGGCATTTTCTGCTTGGCTTCTCTCATTTAGCAAGCTTTCCAGGTTCATCCATGTTGTAGCATTTACTGGTACTCCATTCCATTTAATGGTCAAATAATCTTGTGTGTGCACATATATATCATATTTTGTTTATTCATTCCTGATTTGGATTGTTGGGTTGGGTCGTTCACACTTTTGGGCTACTGAGAATAATGCTGCTGTGAACAACGTATGTATGAGTTTTTATATGAACATGGTTTCCATTCTCATGGGCATATATGTAGCAGTATAATTGCTGGGTCATATAGTAACTCTGTATTTACTTTTTTGATGAACTGATGGATTGTTTTGCACAGTTGCTTAACTGTTTTCCACTCCTACCTCCTTTGTATGATGGTTACAGTTCCTCTCCTTGCCAACACTTGTTATTTTCCATTTTTATTTTCCTTTTATTATAGCTATCCTAGTGGGTGTGAAGTGGCAGCTCACTATACTTTTGATTTTCATTTCCCCAATGATGTTGAATATCTTTTAATGTGCATATGGCTATTTGTGTTATCTTTTTTGGAGAAATGTCTATTCATGTTCTAGTTCATTTTTAAATTTCATTTATATCTTTTTGTTGTTGAGTAGTGAGAGTTCTTTCCATATTCTGTACAATAGCCTATTATTACCTATGTGGTTTTCAAACATTGCCTTTATTATCTTTTTTCCACTTTCTGGATAGTAGCCTTTGAGACACAACATTTTAAAATTCTGATGAATTCCAGTTTATCTCTTTTTCCTTTTGTTGCTTTTCTTTTGGTACGATATTTATGGAACTAAGATCATGGAGATTTACAGCTATGTTTCTAAGAGTTTTATAGTTTTATCTCAGTATCTCAAATGTATAGGGCTATTATGCTAAATCTTATATTCCTCTAGTGGTGAGTTGTGCACACACATTGTTTTTACTAGACTGCAGTAGGCAGATTCGGGAGGATAACAAAAAGTAGGAGAGATTCTGGAGAAGTCCTGCTACCTCCACATTACTTTGCCTATGTAAATGCCCATAGGATTTTTTATCTTTCTGGTATAATTTTATAGGATAATGATCATTTCTAATCAGTATTTTCTGTGACTTATTGTATGCTTGGTATGTAGATTTAAGTCTTTATTTTAGGCAAGATGTCTTTTGTTAGATATTGCTGTATACTGTTTCTTTTGATTTTGCTTTTTTCTCCAGGAACACTGATTAGGTATATATATTGTAGATTGACCTTTTCTGTAATTTACCTCCATGTCTTTTCTAAAATAATTTTATTATTAAAAATACATTTTTGTTTGATTTTGTGAATGTTTTTATCCTGTTTCTGACTGGGTTTTGAGTTATGTTTTCTTTGTTTAACTTCCAAGTATTTGAGCATGTTACAAATACCTTTCTTTTATTAAAAGTTTATAGTGTAATTCCATAGTGATCAGCATATATAATCTGTATGATTGCATTCCTTTTAATTTTATTGAGGCTTGTTCTTGTGGACTAAATGTCCTTGATGAATGTATATTTTGCTGTTGTTGGGAGGGTGTGTCCTGTTAAGTTGGTTAGTCCAAGTTGATCAGTTGTACTGTTCATCTTTTTTACCTTTAGTGACTCTTTCTTTCTACTTTTTCTAGTACTTACTGAAGAGAGGAGTGTTGAATCTCCAGTTTTTGGATTTGTGTATTTCTGTTTTCAGTTTTATCTTTCAAAAAATTCAAATGTAGTTGACCTACAATATTACATTTGTTTCAATTTTACACCATAGTTATTTGACATTTATATACAGTTGACACTTGAACATGACTGGTTTGAACTGCTCAGGTCCACTAGTACATGGATTGTTTTTGATAAATACAGTATGGTCCTGTAAATGTATTTTATTCCTTATTATTTTTTAATAACACTTTTTAAAGCTTACTTTATTATAAGAGTATAGTATATAATATACAAAATATGTGTTAATCAACTGTTGATGTTAATGGTAAGGCTTAAGGTCAATAGTAGGCTATTAATAGTTAAGACTTTGGAGAGTCAAAAGTTGTTGTATGTGAATTTTCGACTGCATAGTGGTCCGTGGCCCAGCCCCTGTGTTGTTCAAGGGTCAACTGTACATTATGAAATGATCAGTATGATCAGCCTAGCTAGCATCTGGCATCATACAAAGTTTTTACAGTCTTACTGACTGTATTCCCTATGCTCTATTTTACATCACTGTGACTTTATTTTATAACTAGAAGTTTGTACCTCTTAATCCACTTCATCTGTTTTGCCCTTCTTCCCACCTCTTCACCCTCCCTCCTCTGGCAACCAACAGTTTGTTACCTGTATTTATGAGTCTGCTTCTGTTTCATTTGTTCAGTTGTTTTTAAGCTCCACGTTTTTGTGAAATCACATGGTATTTATCTATCTCTGTCTGACTGACTTCACTTGGTATAACACCCTGAAGGACCATCCATGTTGCCACAAATAGCAAGATTACCTTTTTTTTTTTTATGTCTGAGTAGTAATCCATTTTGTGTGTGTGTGAGACATCTTCTTTATCCGTTCATCGATTGATGGTCACTGAGGTTGCATATCTTGGCTATTGTAAATAATGGTGGAAGGAACATGAGGGTGCATATATCTTTTATAATTAGTGTTTTTGTTTTCTTTGGGTATATACCCAGGAATGGAATTGCTGGATCTTACTGTAGTTTTGTTTTTAATTTTTTGAAGAACCTCCATACTGTTTGTTTTCCATAGTAGCTATACCACTTTACATTCCCATCAATAGTGCAGGAGGGTTATTTTTTTCCCACATCAATGCCAAAACTTGTCCTCTTCTTTCTTCTTCTTCTTCTTCTTTCTTTTTCTTCTTTCTTCTTCTTCTTTCTTCTTTCTTCTTCTTCCTCTTCCTCTTCCTCTTCTTCTTCCTCTTCCTCTTCTTTTAATAACAGTATTTGACAGGTATGAGGTGGTATCTCATTGTGGTTTTGATTTGCATTCCCTGACGATTGATGATGTTGAGCACCTTTTCATGTTTTTGTTGGCCATCTGTAGGTTTTCTTTGGAAAAATGTTTATTCATGTCCTCTGCCCAGTTTTTAATTGCATTGTTTGTATTTTTGGTGTTGAGTTGTATAAGTTCTGTATATATTTTGGATTCTAACCCTTTTTTTGATCTGACATTTGCAAGTGTCCCATTCATTTGGTTGCTATTTTGTTTTGTTGATGGTTTCCTTCTCTGTGCAAAAGCTTTTTATGTAATGCAGTCCCAATAGTTTATTTATTTTTGCTCTTGTTTCCCTTGCCAGAGAATATCTATCTAGAAAAATGTTTCTATGGCCAAGTGTCAAAGAAATTTCTGCCTATGTTCTCTTGTAGGGTTTTCATGGTTTCAGGTCTCACATTTAGGTCTGTAATCCATTTTGAATTTATTTTTGTGTATGGTGTAAACAGGTGGCACGGTCTTAATCTTTTGAATGTAGCTGTCCAGTTTTCCCAACACCATTTATTGAAGAGACTGTCTTTTCTCCATAGTATGTTCTTGCCTTTTTCATTATAGATTAGTTGGCCATATAATTGTGGGTTTGTTTCTGGGCTTTCTATTCTATTCCATTGATTTACGTGTCTATTTTTTGTGCCATTACCATATTCTTTTGATTACTGTGGCTTTGTAGTATAGTTTGAAATAAGGGAATGTGATTACCTCTAACTTTGTTCTTCTTTTCTCGAAAAATGCTTTGACTATTTTTTTTTTTTGTGGTTCCATACCAATTTTACGATTATTTCTCTTCATTCTGTGAAAAATACCATTGGTATTTTGATAGGGATTGCATTGAATATGTAGATTGCTTTGGGTAGTATGAACGTTTTAACAATATTAATCCCTTAAGGATTCAACAATATATAATTTATACATATTAACAGCATATGTCAATAGAATTAGTTCTTCCATCAGAATGGTATATCTTTCCATTTATTTCTGTCATTTTTATTTTCTTTCATCAGTGTCTTAGGGTTTTTAGAGTACAGGTTTTTACTTTTTTGGTTAAATTTATTCTTAGTAATTTTATTATTTTTGATGTAATTATAAATGGTATGTTCTTAGTTTCTCGCTATTTCATTATTAGTGTACAGAAATGCAACAGATTTCTGTGTATTAACTTTATATTGTACAAGTTTATTGAATTCATTTATTAAAAAATTTTTTTCTGGTAGAGTCCTTTGGATTTTCTGTATATTCATGTCATCTATAAATGGTTTTACTTCTTCTATACCCAGCTGGATACTTCAAAAAAATTTTTTTTTGTGTGGTTGCTGTGGCTAGAATTTTCAATACTGTGTTGAATAAAAGTGGCAAGAGTGGGTTCCTATGTCTTGTTCTGATCTTAGAAAAAAAGCTTTCAACTTTTCACCATTGTATATGATGTTAGCTGTGGGATTGTCATATATGGCCTTTGTTATGTAGAAGTATGTTCCCTCTATACACACTTTATTCATTTTCATCAGAAGTGTATGTTGAATGTTGTCACCTTTTTTTTTCCTGCATCTGTTGAGATGATTGTATGATTTTTATCCTTAATTTTATTAACATGGTGTATCATGTCAGTTTAAGTTGTCGATTTTCAACCATCTTTGCGTTCCTGAAAGGAATCCTACTTGATCATGGTATATGATCCTTTTAATGTATTGTTGAATTTGGTTTCCTTATATTTTATTGAGGACTTTTCCACCTATGGCTGTAAGGTTTATTGGTCTGCAGTTTTCTTTTTTGTAGTGTCTTTGGTTTTGGTATCGGAAATACTGGCATTGTAAAAGGAGTTTCTGTTGGTTTGTTTGTACCAACTAAACTTGTGTTTTTTTTATCCTCTGCTTGTCTTTAAGATTTTCTCTTTAACCCTGGTTTTCAGCAATTTGATTGTAATGTACCTTTGGTATGATTTTAAGTGTCTTCTGCTTGGGTTTGTTGTTTTCTTAAAAGTTTGGCCATTATTGCCTTAAATATTTTTTTGTTCCGCTTCTCTCAATTCTCCCCTCTATTTTGGGACTTGCAATTACACCTGTTGGATGTTGCCTGACCATGTTCCAAAGCTCATGAAGGCTTTTCCCAATTACTTGAGACCTTTTTCTTTGATCCTTGATCTCCTGGAACCTTCCTAAGAAAATTATGAAATGCATCTCAAAATTGTCAGGGAAGCAAGAGGAAGGAAAGCATTTATCCATTCATTTCCAGGCTTTCCATACATGAATACAAAATAATTCCCATGGGAGTCTCTCACTGTTCAGTCGCTTTAAGCAATGACTGTAAAAATCTGCATTAATTGGTCTTTATAGCAGGAGTTGGAATAAGAGGTAGGATTGATGGGCCTCTGAGGTTTTATACAAGAGATGCCCAATACTCTAGGTGGATACTGTTGGGAAGATGATAAAGGGTAGAGGTTTATGGGGTTGAGGAAAGTGTAGGGTGGCTGAGTCTACTATGGTAGCATCCTAATTTTTTTCTTTCTCTTGGTTTTTCTTTTTTCTACTTTATCTTGCATATTTCATTAACTTTATCATCTTGTTGTTCACAGACATATTAAGTATTTTCTAACTTTGAAGCTTTGTTATTTGGAAAATTTAATTATACAAGGTACCTCATTCAAAGAAAGAACCAGACGACTAAGACATCAGTGAATTAGATATTCCCAGACAGAGATTCTAAAAAAATTTTTCTGTGTTATTGTCAAATAATCTGGGTATAATGTAAATTTTTCATAAATACTTATGAGAGGAGGTATAGAATAGAGTTCTCTGGATTAGAATCCCTGGATTTAATTTTTGGATTTTTACTTAATAGTTTTATAATATTTGATTCAATGGGCTAATAGATATAAGACATTTAGAACAATGCAGGACTGGTAGTAAATTTTCTTAGATGTTAACTAGTATTATTTTCATTGTTACTTTTGAAGATTTTCTTGGTTGAAAACTTGTAATTGAACAGAGTGCGTGTGTGTGTGTGTGTGTGTGTGTGTGTATGTATGGACATTATTTTAGTTTGTATTTTTATTTTTTATTGTAAGAGGTTCTGAAATAGTGAAATTTAAAGTCTGAAATTGTAGGGGCACCTGGGTGACTCAGTCGGTTAAGTGGCTTTCTCTCAGGTCATGATCTCATGGTTCGTGAGTTCGAGCCCTATGTTAGGCTCTGTGCTGACAGCTCAGAGCCTGGAGCCTGCTTTGGATTCTGTGTCCTCTTCTCTCTCTCTGCCTCTTTCCTGCTCGTACTCTTTGTCTCAAAATAAATAAACAGTCAAAAAAATTTTTTAAAGTATGAAATTGTATATCTATTTGATTTAATTGTTACTTAAAATATTTTTGATATATACTTTTTTTTTTTTGGCTTACAATCTAGGTCATTTCATATGTTGTTATTTGTAAATGCTCTTTACTGTATTGTTCTTTCTCTTTTCTTATGCAGGACCAAAAGATCTCAGATTGCTATAACTGAAGGTATATTTGAACTTCCAAATCTCACAATTCAAGCTACAAGAGCACAGACACTTCTGCTGCAAGCGATATATCAAAGTTGGTCTCATATTGGAAATGTCAACTCTTTATCAGTGAATGAAGCTTTGATGAATGAAGTTTTCCAAACTATAGGTAAGAGCACGATCTTGGCAAGTTTATGGAAAATTCTTATGAGAGGTTACTAATATTTTATTATTCAAATCCGTAAGTATAGCCTGCTGAAATTAAATTGTGTAGTGTATTTCTGTGTAAGTGGATATTTATAACTCCAAAAAAATTTCAGGATATGAGGTAAGCTGTTCAGTTTTATTCCCTGCAACCAATTTCTGGATATATTTTACAGTTTCAAGAGATTATTTTTTACCAGCATCTTGCACAATTAATCCTTTGGCCTCACATGGATAACTTCTGAGGGGATCAATATAATGTGTATGTTTGAAATGATAGCCAGTATGTTTGGTTAGTAAATTGGAATAAAGTTATTGATCATGATACTTTAAAACATGGTAAGCAAATTATCTTTTTTGTGTACTCTTACACCTTGAATGAATGAGTTAACTACTAAAAATAAAAGATCTGCTTTGATGCCAGGATAGGAGATACTATCTTTATCTTGTCACTTACTTTACAGGCAAACAAAAAAACTTACAAAACGTTTGCTTTTTGTAGTTGTCTCTGTTGAAAGTAATCTTGTTAGTTTTGTCAGTAACACTAAAGTAGTTTTGAAAGAAGGATATATTTTTATTAAATGTAATCATCATAAATAATAACCTGTTAATTTTCTACTTCATTTGCCTATGAGAATAAGACATTGGCTTTTTTGTTCTTATGATGCTTTTGAACATTTTAATTTGATATCTTACTATGGGGAAATAGAAGTTCTAAAAAAGAAAAAAGGCATTATAAGTAGAGCCCCGCCCTTTTTTTTACAGTGTTTATTTCTGTGTGTGTGTGTGTGTGTGTGTGTGTGTGTGTGTGTGAGAGAGAGAGAGAGAGAGAGAGAGAGAGAGAGAGAGAGAGAGAGAGAGAGAGACAGGCAAAGCACAAGCGGGGGAGGGGCAGAGAGAGAGGGAGACTCAGAATCAGAAGCAGGCTCCAGGCTGTCAGCTGTCAGCACAGAGCTTGACACAGGGCTCAACTTAAGAATGGTGAGATCATGACCAGAGCTGAAGTCAGATGTGTAACCAACTGAGCCACGCGGGCACCCCTGAGCCCTTCTTTTGACATGCCTAGTGACTAATGTAAAATTTTATATAGTTGTTTTGTGTCAGGTTTTATGATTCTGTAAAGAATGACAAGGCAAATGTTTCATTAGCCTAGAGTTGTTAACTTAGATCTTATGAAAGGCCTTTAAATTCTCTGAATCCTCTGAAATAGTATGCAAGTTTTAGTGTGTGTATGAACACATACACCTTCTCCCACACACATAAACATATTTGTAATCTCTTTTTAAATTGATTCTTTTATTAAATGTAGTGACTCTATCCCTCAGTCTTTTGATTTAAATCTATTTTTTCTTACATTAACATAGTTACAATTAACTTTCCTTTGTTTCACATTTGCTTGTACTTCCTCTTGCATTCTTTTACTTAAAACTTGTTTGTCTTTATGCTTTCGGTACATGTCTTGGAAACAGCATATAGCTAGATATTTTAAATGAAGTTTTATAGTCTGTATTATAGCTAGTGAATTTAATCAATTTAGGTTGGTTTGATTGTTTTGTGACTGGTTTTATCGTCTTATTTTTTGTTTCCTTTTGTACTGTTTTAACTATGCTTTTTAAAAGATTGCTATTTTATTTTCCTATTTCTCCTTGATTAGAATTTGTATGTTGCTGTTGAATTATTGGCTTAAACAATAACTGCTGCTTGGGGAAAAAACTCGTTGTCATTACCTTTAAAAAGTTAAATGTGGAGTTACCATATGACCCAGCAATTTTACTTGTAGGTATACACACAAGATTATGTGTCCACCAAAATCTTGTATATGAATGTTCATAGCATTATTTTCTTTTGCATTTAAAAGTGCTTATTTTAAAAAGATTTATATATTTAAGGTATTCATATTGTTGTTTTGATGTATATGGTGAAACGATTACTGTAGTCAAGATAATTAATCTATATATTTCCTCACAGTTACTATTTTTTTTTTAATGTGGTGTGCGTACACAAAATCTATCCTACCAGATTTCCAGGATACAGTGTTAGTTATGGTCATCTGCTGTATATCATATTGCTAGGTCTTACTGATTCTACATGACTGTAATTTTGTATCCTATGCCCAACATCTCTCATTTCCTCCACTTTCCTTCCCCTGGTAACCACTGTTACTTCTGTCTTTGTGTCTATGAATTAAACTTTTTTAGATCCCACATATAAAGGAGGTAAAAAAACATTATTCTTTATAGCCAAAATGTGGAAACAACACAGATATCTATTAACTGATGAATGGATAAGCAAAGATGTTTTATCTCTGTACAATGGAATATTTTCAAACATGTAAAGGAAGTACTGAAACATGCTATAATATGGATGAACCTTAAAGTATCATGCTAAGCAGAAGAAGCCAGATGCAAAAAGTCACATATTATGATTCCATTTTTATGAAATGCTTACAATAGGCAAATCCAGAGAGACAGAAAGATTAATGGTTGCCAGAGTCTGGGAAAAAGGAGGAATGGGGAGTAACTGCTATTAGACATGAATTGGTTTTTGTTGTTTGTTTGTTTTTTTTTTTTTTTTTTGGTGATAAAATGTTCTGGAATTAGATAGTGGTGATATTTTTACACTTGTGAATATGCTGAATTGCCCTTAATTGTATACATTAAAAGGGTGATATTATATTAATTTATCTCATTAAAAACATTTTAAATTGTTGAATATTAGGTAGACTACATTTTTATGTGCTATGGTCTGAATGTCTTTGTGCTTCCCAAATTCATCTGTTGAAATTCTTATGCTCAATGTGATGGTATTAGGTGATGGGGCCTTTGGAAGGTTATTAGATCATGAGAGTGGAGTCCTCTTGAATGAAATTAATGTTTTTATAAAAGAGGCCTCAGAGAGCTCCCTTGCCCTTTCCATCCTGTGAGGACACACCAAGAAGTTGTTGGTCTGCTACCCAGAGGCCTACCATGAGGCCTTAATTGGCAGACATTTATCACAGTCTGAAGTTATCTAATTCATTTATTTATCAAATTTCTTTTTCCTGAGGTGTTCACTCCAGAGTTTTTTTTGGGTTAAGTAGCTTAAGTTGTCTGAAAATTCATACTAATAAGCAGGTGATAGTGTTAATTACTTCTATAATTTCCCTTGTCTCTAACCAAACTAATTAGTATTTCCATTTTTGATTTTATCAAATGGATTGTGCTATGATAAAACATCTTATATAAAATTTCTTGGCCTCCCTGTTTGGGTCAGTTGGTTAAGTGTCCGACTTCGGCTCAGGTCATGATCTCACTGACAGCTCAGAGCCTGGAACCCACTTCGGATTCTGTATCTCTGTATCTCTCTGCCCCTTTCTGCTCATGCTCTGTCTGTCTGTCTGTCTCTCTCCTTCAAAAATAAATAAACATTAAAATATTGAAAACAATTCCCTATCTTGGAAATATTTTGTCCTAACAGTAGTGGCACAGATAATACAAAATGGATCGGACAAGTAACTACAGGTTAAGTGATTCATAACCTGATTTTTTGTCATTGAGAAACCTAAAATTAGCATAACCAATTTTTATAGATTAGGGAAAGTCAGGAAAATGGAATGATGTTTGGAGGTTTCTTCTCATTGCCCGGGAATTGTATTTTTTTTTATCAAATTAAGCAGCAGTAATTGATAATAGATGATTTAAAATGATCAACTAAAGTATTTTTAAAAGGCCCCATTTCCAAATGGCCAGCTTTCTTACATTTTTTTGCTCTCCCCAGGTCTTACTCTGTTTATTATATTCTTCTCTTTTTCTTTCTTTTTTTTAAATTTAAATTTTAGTTAACATACAGTGCAATATTGGTTTCAGAGTAGAATTCAGTGATTCGTCACTTATATACAACACCCAGTGCTCATCACAAGTGCCCTCCTTAGTACCCATCTCCCATCTAGGCCATCTCCCACCCACCTTCCTTCATCACCCCTCAGTTTGTTCTCTAAGGGTCTCTTGAGGTTTATTTCCCTCTCCTTTTTTACCTGCTTCCCATATGTTCATCTGCTTTGTTTCTTAAATTCCACATGAGTGAAATCATAGGGTATTTGTCTTTCTCTGATTGACTTATTTTGCTTAACATGATACACTCTAGCTCCATTCACATCATTGCAAATGGCAAGATTTCATTCTTTTTGATGGCTAAATAATATTCCAGTGTGTGTGTGTGTGTGTGTGTGTGTGTGTGTGTGTGTGTATACACATGTATATCTCACATCTTTGTCCATCAGCAGTTGATGGACATTTGGTCTCTCTCCATAGTTTGGCTATTTATAATGCTACTGTAAACATTGGGGTGCATGTACTCTCGAATCTGTATTTTTGTATCCTTGGGTAAATAGTAGAGCAATTTTTGGGTCATAGGGCAGTTCTATTTTAGATTTTTGAGGGACCTCCATACTGTTTTCCAGAGTGGCTCCACCAGTTTGCATTCCCACCAACAGTGCAAGGGGGTTCCCCTTTCTCCATATCCTCCCTAACACCTGTCGTTTCTTACATTGTTAATTTCAGCCATTCTGACAGATGTGAGGTGGTATCTCATGGTTTTGATTTGTATTTCCCTGATGATGAGTGATGTTGAGCATCTATTTATGTGTCTGTTAGCCACCTGGATGTCTTCTTTGGGAAAGTATCTATTCATGTCTTCTGCCCATTGTGTTTTGTGTTTTGGGTGTTGAGTTTGTAAGTTCTTTACAGATTTTAGATAATAACCCTTTATCAGATATTTCATCTGCAAATATCTTTTCCCATTCTGTAGGCTGCCTTTTAGTTTTTTGTTTCCTTTGCTGTGTAGAAGCTTTTTATCCAGTAGTTCATTTTCCCAATACTTCATGTTTGGTTTTGTTTCCCTTGCCTTCAGCAATGTGTCTCATAAGAAGTTGCTGCCTGTGTTCTCCTCTGTGATTTTGATGGTTTCCTATCTCACATTTAGGTCTTTCATCCATTTTGAATTTATTTTTGTGTATGGTGTAAGAAAGTCGTCCGGTTTCATTCTTCTGCATGTCACTGTCTAGTTTTCCCAGCACCATTTGTTGAAGAGACCGTCTTTTTTCCTTTGTGTATTGTTTCCTGCTTTGTCAAAGATTATTTACTGTATAGTTCCGGTCCATTTCTTGGCTTTCTGTTCTGTTGATCTATATGTCTATTTTTGTGCCAGTACCATAGTGTCTTGATGACTGCAGCTTTGTAATCTAGCTTGAAATCTGGAATCGTAATGCCTACAGTTTTGTTTTTCTTTTTAGGATTATTTTGGCTATTGGAGGTCTTTTGTGGTTCCATACAAATTTTAGGATTGTTCTAGCTCTGTGAAAAATGCTGGTGATATTTTGATGGGAATTGCATTAAATGTGTAGATTGCTTTGGGTAGTTTAGACATTTTAATAATGATTGTTATTCCATTCCATGAGCATGGAATACTTTTCCATTTCATTGTATCATCAATTTCTTTCAAAAGTGTTTTATATTTTCAGAGTATAGACCTTGTACATCTTTAGCTAGTTTTACTCGTAGGTATCTTATTGTTTTTGATGCAATTGCAAATGGGATTGATTCCTTTATTTCTTTTCCTGCCACTTTGTTACTGGTATGTAGAAATGCAACAGGTTTCTGTACATTGATTTTTATATCCTGCAACTCTGCTGAATTCATGTATTAGTTCTAGCAATTTTTTTTGATGAAGTCTTGGATTTTCTATGTAGAGTATCATGTCTTCTGCATATAGTGAAAGTTTAACTTTTTCCTTGCTGATTTGGATGCCTTTTATTTTTTTTTTTTTTGTTATCTGATTGCTGAGGCTAAGACTTCCAGTACTATGCTAAATAGTAGTGTTGAGAATGGACATCCTTGTCTCGTTCCTGATGTGGGGGAAAGGCGCTCAGTTTTTCCTGTTGAGGATGATATTATCTGTGGATCTTTCGTACATGGTTTTTATGATACTGAGGTATATTCCATATATCCCTACTCTGTTGAGGATCTTTATCAAGAATGGATGCTGTGTTTTATCAAATGCTTTTTCTGCATTTATTGAGATGATGATATGGTTCTTATCATTTCTTTTATTAATGTGGTATATCATGTTGATTGATTTTGTGAATATTGAACCAGCCCTGCATCCCAGGAATAAATCCTGCTTTATCATGGTGAATAATTCTTTTAATGTACTGTTGAATTCAATTTGCTAATATCTGTCGAGAATTTTTGCATCCATGTTCTTTAGGGATCTTGGCCTATAATTCTGCTTTTTAGTGGGGTGTTTTTCTGATTTTGGAATCAAGGTAATGCTGACTTCATATGAGTTTGGAAGTTTTCCTTCTCTTTCTATTTTTTTGGAACAGTTTGAGAAGAATAAGCATTAACTCCTTTTTGAATGTCTGGTAGAATTCCCCCGGAAAGCCATCTGTACCAGGACTCTTGTTTGTTGGAAGATTTTTGTTCAAATTTTCTATTTCTTCCTGTTTCAGTTTTGGTAGTTTGTGAGTTTCTAGGAATTTGTCCATTTCTTCCAGATTGCCGAGTTTGTTAGCATATAATTTTCCTATTATTCTCTCATCATTGTTCATACTTCTGTGGTATTGGTTGTGATCTCTCCTCTTTCATTTGTGATTTTATCTATTGGGGTTCTTTCTCTTTTTGATAAGTCTGGCTAGGGGTTTATCAATTTTGTTAATTCTTTCAAAGAAGGAGCTCTTAGTTTTGTCGATCTGTTCTGTTTTTTTTTTTCCTGTTGTTTGTATATCATTTAATTCTGCTCTAATCTTTATTATTTTCCTTCTTCTACTGGCTTTAGACTTTATTTGCTGTTCCTTTTCTAGCTCCTTTAGGTGTAAGATTAGGTTGTATATTAGCGACCTTTCTTGCTTCTTGAGATAGGACTGAATTGCAATATACTTCCATCTTAGGGCTGCCTTGGCTGCATCCCAAAGGTTTTGGACTGTCGTGTTTTATTTTCATTTGCTTCCATGTATTTTTTATAAAATTTCTTCTTTAATTTTCTGGTTAACCCATTCATTTTTTAGTAGGATGTTATTTACCTCCATGTATCTGAGGGCTTTCCAAGTTTTTTCTTGTAGTTCACTTCAAGTTTCATAGAATTCTGTTCTGGGAATATGCATGGCATGATCTCGGTCTTTTTGTACTAGTTGAGGACTGATTTGAGATCCCTCCAGAAGAATTTATAATCTGCTTTAGGATAATATGCTCTGAATATATCTGTTAAGTCTATCCAGTCCAGTGTGTCATTCAAAGCCATTGTTTCTTTTTTATTTTCTGCTTAGTTGATCTGTCTGTTGTAAGTGGGGTGCAAGTTCCCCTGCTATTACTATATTATTAGCAATGAGTTTCTTTATGCTTATAATTGATTTATATATTTGGTGTTCCAAGTTGGGGGCATAAATATTTACAATTGTTAGATTTTCTTTTTTTTTTAATTTTTAAATGTTTGTTTGTTTGTTTGTTTGTTTATTTATTTATTTATTTATTTATTTATTTATTTATTTTGGAGAGAGACAGAGAGCAAGCAGGGGAGGGGCAGAGAGATAGGGAGACACAGGACCAGAAGCAGGCTCCAGGCTCTGAGCTGTCAGCACAGAGCCTGACACGGGGCTTGAACTCACTGGAACCATGAGCTCATGACCTGAGCTGAAGTCGGATGCTTAACCGACTGAGCCACTCAGGGGTCCCAAAGCTAAATCTTTAAATAAATAATCTAGAAGAATTATCAGTCTGGTTCATGGGATTGCATGGTTTCTTTTATTTATTTATCTATCTATTTATCTATCTATTTATCTATTTATTTATTTATTTATTTATTTATCAATTATTTCTTTTCACTAGTCCAGATTTTTAAAAAAAATTTTATATGTATTCCAGTATTGTTAACAGTGTTATATTAGTTTCAGGTGTACAATATTAGTGATTCAACAATTTTATACATTACTCAATGCTCATCATGGTAGGTGTACTCTCAATCCCTTTTACCTGTTTCATCCATTCCCCCATGCATCTCCCCTCTGGTAACCATCAGTTTGTTCTCTGTAGTTAAGAGTCTGTTTCTTGGTTTGTTGCTCTCTCTTTTTCCTTTATTTGTATGTTTAAAAAATTTTTTTTAATGTTTATTTTTGAGAGAGAGACAGATAGACACACAGGCAGAGTGCAAGTGAAGGAGGGGCAGAGAGAGAGGGAGACTCAGAATCAGAAGCAGGCTCCAGGCTCTGAGCTGTCAGCACAGCTCTGTGCTGAAGCTCAGAGCCCGATGCAGGGCTTGAACTCATGAGCCATGAGATCATGATCTGAGCCAAAATCAGACACTTAACTGACTGAGCTACCCATGCGCCCCTCCTTTATTTGTATTTTTGTTTCTTAAATTTCACATATAATTTCCAAAAAGTGAAATTATATGGTATTGTCTTTCTCTGACTGACTTATTTCACTTAGTATTATACTCTCTAGCTCCATCCATGTTGTTGCAAATGGCAAGATTTCATTCTTTTTTATGGCTCAATAATATTCCATATATATACTATATGTATACATATATAAATATGTGTGTGTGTGTGTGTGTATATATATACACACACATTGTCTCTATCTGTTCATCTATTGATGGACATTTGGGCTGCTTCCATAGTTAGGTGATTGTACATAATGCTGAAATAAACATGGTGCATGTATCCCTTTGAATTAGTGTTTTTGTATTTTTTGGGTAAATGCCCAGTAGTGTGATTGTGGGATCATGGGGTAGTTCTATTTTTAACTTTTTAAAAAAACTTCATACTGTTTACCACAGTGGCTGCACCAGTTTACATTCCCACCAACAGTGCAAGAGGATTCACCTTTCCCCACATCCTCACCAACACCTGTTGTGCTGTTGGTTCTCACCATTCTGACAGGTGTGAGGTGATATCTCACTGTAGTTTTGATTTGCATTTCCCTGACGATGAGTAATGTTGAGCATCTTCTCATGTCTGGTAGCCATCTGTATGCCTTCTTTGGAAAAATGTGTATTTATGTCTTCTACCTGTTTTTTAACTGGGTTATTTATTTTTGGGGTATTGAATTTGCTAAATTCTCTATATCTTTTGGATACTAACTGTTTATTGGATGTGACATGTGCAAATATCTTCTCCCATTTTGCAGCTTCTCTTTTAGTTTTGTTGATTGTTTCCTTTGCTGTCAGAAGCTTTTTGTTTTGATGAAGTGCCAAAAGTTTATTTTTGCTTTTGTTTCCCTTGCCTCAGGAGACCTATCTAGGAAGACGTTGCTATGGCCAAATATCAGATAAATTACTGCCTGTGTTCCCCTCTAGGATTTTTATGGTTTCCTGTCTCACATTTAGGTCTTTAATCCATTTTGAATTTATTTTTGTGTATGGTGTAAGAAAATTGTACAGTTTGATTCTTTTGTATGTTGCTGTCCCATTTGCCCAACTCCATTTGTTGAAGAGACTGTCTTTTTTCCATTGGATTTTCTTCCCTTCTTTTACGATGATTAATTGACCATATAGTTGTGAGTTCATTTCTGGGTTTTCTATTTGTTGTATTGATCTGTTCTATTGTCTATTTTAATGCCAGTACCATACCATTTTGATTACCACAACTTTGTAATATAACTTGATATCTGGAATTGTGATACCTTCGGTTTTGTTTTTCAAAATTGCTTTGGCTATTCGGTATCTTTTGTGGTTTCATACAAATTTTAGGATTGTTTGTTCTAGTTCTGTGGAAAATGCTTTGATATTTTGATACGGATTGCATTAATTGTGTAGATTGCTTTGGGTAGTATAGACATTTTAACAATATTTGTTCTTCCAACCCATTAATATGAAATGTCTTTTCATTTCTTTGTGTCATCAGTTTCTTTCATCATTATTTTATAGTTTTCCAAGTACAGATCTTTCACCTCTTAAGTTTATTCCTGGATATTTTATTGTGTTTGGTGCAGTTGCAAATGGGATTGTTTTCTTAGTGTATAGGAATGCATCAGATTTCTGCATGTTGATTTTGTATTCTGAGACTTTACTGAATTTATGAGTTCTAATAGTTTTTGGTGGAGACTTTATGGTTTCCTGTATAGAGTATAATGTCATCTGCAAATAGAGTTTTACTTTGTCCTTACCAATTGGGATATTTTTTCTTTATGTTGTGTGATTGCTGTGGCTAGGACTTCTAGAACTATGTTGAATAAAAGTGGTGAGAATGGACATCCTTGTCTTGTTTCCGACTTTACAGGAAAAGGTCTCAG
The DNA here is from genome assembly GCF_018350215.1 of Panthera leo. Taxonomy (NCBI): domain Eukaryota; kingdom Metazoa; phylum Chordata; class Mammalia; order Carnivora; family Felidae; genus Panthera; species Panthera leo. The sequence continues at coordinate 45,258,511 of NC_056695.1, forward strand.
TTTTTTCCCATTGAATATGACGTTGCCTGTGGATTTTTTATATAAGGCCTTTATTATGTTGAGGTGTGTTCCCTCTAGAGCTACTTCGTTGAGGGTTTTTTTGTTTTTTTTTTATCATAAATGGATGTTCAACTTTTTCAAATGCTTTTTCTTCATGTGTTGAAATGATCATTTGGTTTTTAAAACAATATTTTTTAATATTTTTATTTTTTTGAGAGACAGCGCATGAGCAGGGGAGGGGCAGAGAGAGAGAGGGAGGCATAGAATCCCAAACAGGCTCCAGGCTCTGAGTTGTCAGCACAGAGCCTGACACGGGGGCTCAAATTCACAAACTGTGAGATCATGACCTGAGCTAAAGTCAGATGCTTAACCGATTAAGCCACCCAGGCTCCCTGAAATGATCATAAGGTTTTAATCCTTTCTTTTAATGGTATGAACTGTCATCTTGATATTTTGTGAATTTTTATTTTATTTTTTTAAATAAAAAAATTTTTAATGTTTATTCATTTTTGAGACAGAGCATGAATGAAGAGGCAGGGACAGAGGGGAGACACAGAATCTGAAGCAGGCCCTAGGCTCTGAGCTGTCAACATTGTAGATTTAGATTTATCTATAATTGAATTCCTATTTTACCATTTCATTTAATTGTAGATTGTGACTTAGTAGTTGGGTTTGAAATTAACTTTGTTGGTTACTACCAAGAGTTTATAAACAAAAAATGTAATAAAATAGAATGAATATAATATAGTAAAAGTATTATGCTTATTTATAAACATGAAAGAGATACATTGTTAGTAAATAAATTATTACTCTCAGTTTTTCCTTGGGGAGAATAGGGATTAAATTTCTGTGCAATTTCCTCTTGAAATTTGAGTTTTGGAAACTGGGAGGACATGAGAAATGCCTCAATAACAAAAAGAAAATCTAGTATTTTTCCAAAGAGAGAGAGAGTTCAAAGAATTTGATAACAAATAATTAATGACATGCTTTTCAAATTCTAAAAAGCCTTACCTTGAAAATGTAGTATTGATATTTATGCATTTCCAGAAGATGTGCTGTGGGATGGCACCTTGTTACTGTCAAAATACATAATCAACTATAAGACATTTCTGGAAAATTTTAAAAATGAACCTGTTTATTCTGAAATCTTGATAGTGAAAAAATATGCTTATTGATTCCCTGATTATAATAACAGAAAGCTCTTAGTGAAGAGTGGCTAGTGATAAGTAGTAAAATAATAAAATTTTATCAAAGGAAGCAAATTAGCTTGATAGTTAAGTTTTATATATGTCCTATTTATGCTGCATTTTTACATAAGAAAACTAAGGATAGAAAGCAAAGTTATTCTTGGTTTACAAGTATAGAATTATTTCACAATTTCATTAATTTTATTTTATAAAATACCTATTTAACCGTATTTTTCCTTTTAATAACTGAAGCTGTTAAACAGGTCTGTGTGTATAAAATCCAATAACATTAGATTGAATTTCATTGGTTCTTAAGAAAAACAGAATATTGCAGCAACTTTGTGCTTCAGTCTTAATTGAAATGTTGGAGTAATAATGGTGCTTCAGAAATGCGTTATCGAATTGAATTTCAAATGTCAAATCTACAAAATGCCTTTAGGTAGAAAAGATGTTTTCTTTAAAGTCTCCCTTATGTCACAATAACAAGAGATGATTTTAGTTTGTTGAATCAATTAGTTCTGTTGAGAATATGTGAATATTGAATAATAATACATGTTTTATAAAGCTACAATGACTTTTTCTCAGCCCTTCCAAAAATCAGAATTAAATGAGAAGATATTAGAATAACTAAAAGAAAAGGGTGCCTGTGTGGCTGTCAATTGAGCATCTGACTCTTGATTTCGGCTCAGGTCATGATCCCAGGGTCATGGAATCAAGCCCTGTGTCAGGTTCCATGCTGAGCATGGGGCCTGTTTGGGAATCTCTCTCCTCTGCCCCTTCCTTCTCCTCGGTGTGCTTGCTCACTCGCTCTCGCGCTCTCTCTCAACAACAACAAAAAACCTAATAAAATATTCTGTGCTAATGCTTGTTAAAAACTTAATTTTGTGCATTGAATATTGTATCTGTATTATATATATTATATATAATATTACATATCATATATAGATATTAGTATAGTTTAAGTCTTAATATCTATGTCAAGTTGTAGGAATATTTTCACCTTTTAACAACTGAAGTTTAGGAGAGATTCCTGAATTGTGTGGAAAACCTGTCAGTAATTATATGTTACTGTAATTATATAGTTACATATGTAACTAATTATATGTTAAAAGGAAAGTCATTTGTTTCATTGAATTTCATTTAGCTTTTTCATCTGTATAATGGCTGTATCATCTTCTTACCTTCTCAGAGTTCTTGTGAGTACAAAATAGACTATTTTTTGTGGAATTGATTTGTTGTTATTGTTTTTTCCTGGATATAGAATCCTGCTGGAATCCTACATATGGGGATACTATATATCGAGGTTGTCCCTAGGGTATGAAGTTCATGGAGACAGATAACCCATGTGAGAATTGGGGTCTCACAGATCCAGTGTGCTAGCTGAGAAGGTATAGGGTAAAGGTAAATTCATAGAGTAAGGCAAAAAAGTAATTAGGATAATGAATAGTGTATTTGATGACCTTCAAATAAAATTCAAGACATTGGTTAGATGTACTTGTTTGGGTTTATTAAGAAACTGTACATTGTACCCCTTTAAACAGCTATTTATAAGAGGCCATACTTGGTTCACAGAAACCTATAATGAACCTATAATACTGTCTTCTGCTAGGGATTCCAAAGGGGAGTGGAGCAGCAAATCTTATAAATGGATGTTGCAATGCAGTGGGATAATAGAAATATGAAACCTTATCCTTTTATCTACTTGTACGTACTTTACAGCTGTCAACTAAACATTTTCCCTCTAGTGAGCTGCATGATGCAGGGACTGGATACCATAAAACTTACGTGAATAGCCTGAATTCGCTCACCTTTTTAGGTTGATGTTTCTCATGGTTTAATTTCACTGGCTTTTTACCAGTAATATTGATGTTGGCAGGTTATATATCCTGTGTTATACATGTGAAGATTTATGCTTAGAACAATTTAGTGTTTTTCCTAAAAATCATCCCACAGATATTCACCAATTAATTCGGTTAAGCTTAAGGTCCTTTGGACTTTCCTGTTGTATTACTTCTGCTACATCAAACTACCTCTCTGGTAAATGAGACCAGAAAGACAGTAATATAATTAGTTTGCTAGTCCATCAGAAATTAAATAAAAAAATAACAAATATTAGAAATCTTACTAAAATAACTTGTAAAGAATAAAGCAGAGATGTTAAAGTTGCAATAAATATATTTTAATTAGAATTATTGAATTATGTATTTTTATTCATGTTTCTGATGGTTCTCAAATCATTGAGATCCTAACCTTTGTCATTTTCCAGACGATAAAATACAAAGTCACACCTGGCTACTTTTTGTTCAGGGAAACAAGGACTTGGCTACCACTTTTTCCTTATGCAGGTAGTTCATTGTTTTGTTCAGTGTAGTTCCATTAATCTGGTATTTATAGGAAAATTTCTTTCAGACTTTAAAGCCTATGCTGAAGGTGATCAAATGGACCTTTGAATCCCTCATTTAAGTGATGTCTTAATGTTAAAATAAAAATCTCCTTTCCAGAATCTAACTGTAAAAGTATTTTATGCAAGATTTCATGTGGGATACCTTAATGGTTGAATAATAAATTTTACCTCATAAAAATGAAATTCAATAATACAGTAGCTTTCTCAGCTCAGTAGCATCTGGTCTATTCTCATGAGAGCCAATATTTTCCAACTCATTAGGATCATGTCGTTCTGTATGTCGTCAACATTGACTTAGCCAAGCTACCTTTACTTACATAACCGCCAAACTATTAAATAGGTCTCTTGTGGAGTGAAGTCAAATATTCCTCTTACTTTACTTCTGCCTTAGAAGAGGGGAAGAAAATGTACATACTGTAACATTTAAACATCTGGTCTAAAACCACATCAGTGTAACTCTGAGCAAAGTTACGGATATGGTATTCTTCCCAGGTGTGCATATAAAAAGGGTTTTGGAGTTGTTGAATAGTTCTTTAACCATTTAGGAAAAGGATTGTGATATAGTGATATGCTTTTTCTGTTCCTCTGTTTGCAAACTTATTTTCCTACACCTAGAAAAACACCTCCAATATGTTCTAAAATACATATTTTGAGCTATTATAAAGGTTTTTTCCCCATTAAGACATTGGCTATAAATTTATCCTAATCTTAAAAATAAAAATGAGTTGAGTTAGATTTATATTAAGAGGTATCAGTAATACTTCTTGATATTCAAATTGGGGTAAAAAGATTTTACTTGTGTGAATCTTGTACGTTTTAAAGTGCCCTGTATGAATTTTGCATTAATATGAATGTTGAATTTAAAGATTTGATTTCACTTGAATTCGTGTTCACATATTGAAAGTTACAATATACGTGGTAATCATTAAGAAACGAAGAGCCACACAATTATTCATTTTTTTGTGAGTACAGTTTAAAGAATTAAGAATGTCCTAAATATTTTCTGAATATGAGTACAATCCTAGGTAATAAATCAGATGGGCTACTTTTGTGTTTAAATGAATAAAGAGAGGAAGGAAGATGAATGCTCCCTCAGAATCCTGTTTGATTAGCCTCACTTGTACATACATGTTCTGGGAATCAACATTCTCTCTCTGATTTTTCCAGAACAGCGTAGCTCATTTTACATTAGAAGTTTCTGTGCTTCACTTCTAATCCTTTGTCACAGAATTCTTTTATTGACTCCAGCATTCTCAGACTCACCTTCCATTGAGCTATGTCCTCTTGAGGTATACTTCTGTAGCACTCTACGTTATTCTTAGTGTTGACCACCATTGGATTTCACTGGATCCGGTCTCAAGTTGTTTTTGCAGTGTTTGTGTATACACACATTATACTCTTAGATTCAGTGACCATATGTTGGGATATTCCTGAAACTATTACAGAGTTGGATGTCTGGGAGTTGACCAGTAAACTTACATGTTACAAGGGCTTAAAAAATAAAGCTGCTTACTTGTCTTTCCTATTGGTATGGCATTCTTTGGATTACAAAATTAAGGGTATATGTGACAACTATCTCAGATGACCAGTGACTAAGGGACAGGAGATGGTGCTTGGTTGTAGGAGCCTACCAGCCAGACATCTTTATTTTCCACAAGCCTACTGATTCTTACTTTTACTCCCATCCTTGTTTTGAGTGTAAGGTGAGGCAGCCACTGCTACGGAGGGAATTAGATAGACCTTTTATAGTTAAAGATGCAAAAAAAAAAAAAAAGACTAACTTTGCCATGTAAAGCTAATTTTAGAGGTATCCTTATATAATGGGCAAGAGTTCAGATTGTATGAAACTATGAGCCTTTTCTGTTAGTATGCTAGTATAGTGATTTTCTCCCTTACTTCTTCAAAAATTTTTTTAAATGTTTGTTTATTTTTGAGAGAGAGAGAGAGACCAAGGAAGGGGTAGAGAGAGAGAGAGAGAGGGAGACACAGAATCAGAAGCAGGCTCCAGGCTCTGAGCCTCACAAACTGCGAGATCATGACCTGAACCGAAACTGGATGCTGAACAGACTGAGCCACCCAGGCGCCCCTCCTTTATTTAATTTCTTTCAGTTTTATTGAATTGGGTATACAGCACTGTATAAGTTTGTGTACAGCATAATGACTTAAAGTGTCTTCCTGTTCAGTTCTGATGCGTTTTGTTTGTTTCTTTTGCCTAATTGCTCAGGGTAGGCCTTCCAGTACTATTTTTAATAGGAATGGTGAAAGTGGGCACCCTTGTCTTATTCCTTATCTTAGAGGAAAAGCATTTAGCATTTTGGCATTGAGTATGATATTAGCTGTGAGCTTGTCATATAAGACCTATATTATGTTGAGGTATGTTTCTTCTATACTATACCTAATTTGTGGAGAGTTTTTCATGAACAGATGTTGAATTTTGTTAAACACTTTTTCTGTGTCTATTGAAATGATTACATGTTTTTTTTTTTTTTTTCTTTAATTACCTATTTTGAATCTTCCTTGCATTCCAGGGGTAAATCCCACTTGATCATTATGAATGATCTTTTTAACGTACTGTTGAATTTGATTTGCTACTACATAATTGAGAATATTTGCATCTGTTTTCATTTGGGATATTGGCTAGTAGTTTTCTTGTGGTGTCCTTATCTGGCTTTTGTATCATGGTGTAATGCTGGCTTTGTGAAAAGAGTTGGGTAGTGTTCCTTCCTCTTCAGGTTTTTTGAATGAGTTTGAGAACCTTGCTGTGAACCCTGGGCCTTATTGGTTAGAACTTGCTGTCTTGTTGAGGATGGATGATTGGATGATGGATGGATGGAGTAGCTGTGGGTGCACAAAGCCTTAAACACACACTTGCACACAGATTGCTAAGGGGAAGAATTTCAGTGAGCATTTCAGCCTGAGGTAGGAGTATATATGTGTGTGCCTGTATGGAAAAAAATAAGTAAATTTTAATGTTTGGATGTATTCAAGAAGGAACAGCATGGAGGCAGTGAAATCAGACCCACCCTTGGATTCTGAATTTCAAGATATTGGAAGGACTGTGCTAGACGGCCCTGATGAATTACGTACTAGGGCCTTTGTTCAATACATCACTGAGTAAATTGAGTAACCAGCATTGTGCCCTGTGGAGCCTCTTGACAAGACCATGGCAGGACCTGATGGTGGGAGTGGAGTCGGGTCAGGTCAGTGGTTTGTGGTTTGGAGAATCCTGAGGAGGTGGCTTTATGCTCTCTTCCCTGCCTTCCCTGGCCCTTCATTTCTTGGATGATGTTTCTGGCTCACCCTTCATAAATGCTGCACTAAGAAAACAAGAGTGACTCCATCACTCTTTTATTCAAGAACTGTTGGGAAGGAAAAATAAGATAAAAACAGAGAGGGAGGCAAACCATAAGAAACTCATAAATGCAGAGAACAGAGTTTCTGGAGGGGAGTTGAGTGGGCGTATGGGCTAAATGGGTGGTGGGCATTAAGGACGGCATTTGTTGGTATGAGCACTGGGTACTATATAGAAGTGATGAATCACTGGGTTCTACTCAGGAAACTAATACTACACTGTATGTTAACTAACTTGAATTTAATTTTAAAAAGTATGAGACTCCTTTTTACTAGGGTCATAACCTGTCTGTATTGATACTTTATATTAGAAATGTTGGTATAAAAAATTTCTGCAAAATAAAGTATTTCTAAATAACTTGAATAAATTTTCGGGTATCAGAAAGAAAAAAAAAACACTGTCAGTGACTTCTCATTGCCCTCATGATAAACTTTAAAAACTCCTGAGGCACCTGGGTGGGCTCAGTTGGTTAAATGTCAGACTTCAGCTCAGGTCATGGTCTCATGGTTTATGAGTTAGAGCCCCGCATCAGGCTCTGTGCCGACAGCCTGGAGCATGTTTGGGATTCTCTCTCTGCCCCTCCCTGCTTCCCCCTCTCAAAATAAACAAAACAAAACAAAACAAAAAAAAACTTAAAAAACAAAAAACAGAATACAAAAAACAAAACTCCTGGGATAGCCCGTTAGGACCCAGGGCCTCCCCAGTCTCATACCTCATGTCAGAGTCAAATCTCACATACCTTGCTTTTCACATTTCTTTGCCTTTGCTAAACAAAGCAAAGCAAAAATGCTATTGATTACTTCTTTTCTATTTTGACATTTAACATTAATATTAGTATTTAGTGTTAGCATTAGTATTTACCCTGCAAATACTTTTTGTTCACTCACCAAGCAGAGTTATTTTTTCTTTTTTGGTGTTGCTGTGATTAACATCTGCTCAGTTCAGATTCATAGTACCTAGTGAGTGCTAGTTTTGGACTCTATTTTCAGATGTCTTCCAGTCCACCTGGGAAATACAGTATTTAATTTTTGATTACACACATCATTTTATATTGTAATTACTTTTGTATTGAGGTTTATGACAAAATCTAGCATGCTGTAATCATATTTAGACACATCTTATGAACTGCCTTTCAGTTATGACCACTTAGTTGTAATAACTAGATTAAAAATTGCAGATATTCAGTTAAAATAAATTTAATAAGTGATTGGTTTTAATTATCAAACACAATAACATTTAATCCAGATTTTAATATAAAAAGTAAATAGTCCTTTGACAAAAATGATTTTGGTAAGTAATTACAAGCAGCTTTTTTCTGTTTTGGTAAAATTTAATTGATGGTGAGAGACAGCATTTGAAAATTTCATGTGTTATTAGATTCACATTGTAAATTGAAAAGCAGAATTCCTCATTTCTTCCCTATCTGATTTAGCCTGCCTTTGTAGATCTTCTCCCATAAGAAGTAGTCACTTTTTAGTAATTCTTCACTTCTTTAATGGCCTGCTTGCTATCCACACTCACCTTACTATTCTCTACAGGTAGAACTACTCAATCTCTGCATTTTTTACAGCTTTGAGGTTTGAGCCTGTCATTAATCTGAGGGTTATTTAAGGAATACACAATCAGGTGACTCAGGAGTATCTACTCCTTTGCAGTTAATTGTTTTGACAGCGTGCCTTAGCTCTTATTGATTGAATTTCTAGTCGAGTTCGCCAAGCTGTCTTGTTGAACTGCCATTTGAGTTGCGTTGCTTGATGCCAGTTTGTTCTGGGCTACATTCTGTGTCTCATCAAAGAGTAAGGTCATGAATTTACCCTTCCAGACTATCATAGATTTTGGAGGCTTTTCCTTAATTTTAGCCCACTACATGTGGTATTCCCAACTAACTGTTACCAGACCTATTTGAAGGCATCTACCTGCTGGCTGCCTACCCCCCCCCCCCCCGCCTTTTTATTAAGATAATTATTGATTATATTACATTTGCTTTCTGAGATACCTACTTCATTATTTCTTATTGGACAGATTTATCTGTTCTATCATTTATCTCAACTTGTGTATTTTTCTCCATTCTCTAGATCAGGAGTTGTCAAATATGGCTCACTGCTTGTTTTGATAAAATTTTATTGGCATATAACTACCTTTATTCCTTTAAATATTGTCAATGGATATTCTTCTCCTACAAGATCAGGATGGAGTAGTTGGAGTAGAGACCATATAATCCACAAATCCAAAAACATTTACTATGTGGCCCTTGCCAGAAAAATTTTGTAGACTCCTGGTATAGTTTATAGGCTTGTACTTTTTATTTGGTGCCTATTTAAAACATTGTACTTTTTATTTCTTAGAGATTTTATGAAAAATTACCATATTTATTCTTGTGATATCCATGTAATTTTTCAGTTCACTTAATCATATATTAGGCAGAGGACATTCTGGACTTCAGATAATCTTCCTAGTTAACTTGTTTTCATTTTTAAACTACCATTTTGTTAAAAGTCTCCCATCCAAAAAAGATGGGATTAAGTGATTATGGTAATTGATACCTTCAACTTGTGTTTAATCATTTACCCATAGTGCATCAATCACCAAGTATTGTCAGATTTATTTTCTTTAAAAAATTTTTTTTAATGTTTATTTTTGAGACAGAGACACAGAGTGTGAGTGGGGGAGGGTCAGAGAGAAAGGGAGACACAGAATCGGAAGCAGGCTTCAGGCCCTGAGCTGTCAGCACAGAGCCCAATGTGGGGCCGTAACTCACGAACAGTGCGATCAGACCTGAGCTGAAGTTGGACGCTTAATCAACTGAGCCACCCAGGCACCCCTGTTGGATTTATTTTCTAAGTACTTTTACAATACATCCATTTCTCTCCATCTTTATCTTGACACTTGAGGGCAACTTCATCATTTCTTTTTCCCCTTCTGATCCATTGTCTAACATGTACCAGAGTGAGCTTTGAAAATTCAGATGTGACCGTAGCACTCTTTCTCGACTTTCTATTAATTGTAGGATAAAGACTCAAATCTGGCCCTGTACTCCATTAACCTTGCAGCTTCTCAAAGGAGCTGTGCTCCTTTTTGTCTTGGGGCTTTTCTTAAGACATCCCATCTTGCTGCAATGTTCTTCTCCCTCTATTTCACCTATTTACATATATTATCCTTCAGAGTCCAGCTCAAATGTCAGTTCCTAGGAGGATCCTTCTTCAAGTAGAAAATAGGTTCCACGAGGGCAGGTGGCATGTCTCATTTATCCTGTTCTATCCTCAGCAACTAGTGTTTGCTTTGGAGAATGTCTACAGATGGAACGTCTGCTTTTGTCTGCTTTTTTCATGATGAGCATTCAGAATGGAAATAGTTCACAAATTTTATCAATTCCTAAGATTATCCCTCTTCTTCCCTCCTACCCCCGAGCATCTGCAGTTTAGTGGATGGGAGCTAGGAGATCTGTCCTGAACAAAGCTGGAGTTCTGTCAGTAACTAAGAGAGGGGAAAGAGTTTTAGGTAGACAGTTAACAATCTCTTCATTCTAAGATTTTTTCATGTCTCCCTTCTGGATACATGCCTGATTGAATGATTTTGATTGTCTGAAATAGCAAACTGCGTGTGACACTCTTGTTCACTGTGCTTAAGCTGCAGTGATCTTCTTTCTGCTCTGTTCTTCAAATATATCATACTGTCTTCTATTTCAGAGTTTCTACCATGTTGTACTCTTTGCCTGTCCTATTCCTCCCTTTTTTGTTTGACTTATCTCTGTTTATCTTTTGTCTTTCAATGTAGACTTCATCTGTCTGTACCTCACTACCCTCTCCCCACCCCTCTAAGTCTCTTAGGTAGCTGTTCCCACATTACTTTCCAAATGTATTAAGATTGTTGTTTACTTGTCTCTTTTCCAGAGGAATATATTCTCATCCTAGCACATCACATGAGTAAATGGTTTAAATATTGGGCTTGGGGAGGAAAAAAAGGAGGAGGAGGAAGGAGAGAATGATTAAAATGTGTATAACATCTTAGGGGCACCTGGATGGCTCAGTTGGTTGGGTGTCCGACTTCAGCTTAGGTCATATCTCACGGTTCCTGAGTTCGAGCCCCATGTCGGGCTCTGTGCTGACAGCTCAGAGCCTGGAGCCTGCTTTCGATTCTGTGTCTCCCTCTCTCTCTGCCCCTCCACCGTTCGCACTCTGTCTCTAACAAATAAATAAACGTTAAAATATATTTTTTTAAATGTGTATAACATCTTCTAGAGTTATATATGTAGTAACTCAGAAATGTGCTGTCCAGTATGGTAGCTGCTAGTCACATATGGTTATTGAGTATTTACATGTAGGTAATTTGAATTGAAATGGCTATAAGTATAAAATACTTGATTCAAACACTTTTTGTAAAACAAAAGAATGTAAATTTTTTTGCATTGAGTAAAAAATGATAATACCTGTCACTTGGTTAAATAAAAATTTTATTAAAATTAATTTCACTTATTTAAAAATTTTTAAATCCTATTACAACAAAATTTTAAGTTTTGTATGTGGCTCACATTAGATTTCTATTAGCACTTACTCAGAAAGTGAGACATGGATGTTTTACTTTAGTTTGAAGTCCTAAGAATTTGGAATTTGGCTGTAATCAAGTAAAAGTAACTAACTGAAAAAAATCAGATAAGTTAAAAAAATTTTTTTTAACGTTTATTCACTTTTTTTTTTTTTGAGACACAGAGACCACGTGAGTGGGGGAGGGGCAGAGAGTGAGGGAGACACAGAATCTGAATCAGACTCCAGGCTCTGAGCCGTCAGCACAGAGCCCAACGTGGGGATCGAACTCACAGATCGCGAGATCATGACCTGAGCCAAAGTTGGATGCCCCACCGACTGAGCTATCCAGGCGCCCCTCAGATTAGTTTTTTTTTTTTATTTAAAAAAAAATTTTTTTTAACGTTTATTTATTTTTGAGACAGAGAGAGACAGAGCATGAATGGGGGAGGGTCAGAGAGAGAGGGAGACACAGAATCTGAAACAGGCTTCAGGCTCTGAGCAGTCAGCACAGAGCCCGACGCGGGGCTCGAACTCACATACCGCGAGATCGTGACCTGAGCCGAAGTCGGATGCTTAACCGACTGAGCCACCCAGGCGCCCCAAGATTAGTTTTTCAAAAAAAATATTTTGTATTAGAACTACTTTGGGGGCAAAATTGACATAAGATTTGCTCTTTACTTTTTCATCATTTAGATAAGCGTTCAAAACAATTATAAGGGATCACTTGGCAGGTTTATAAAAATGTAGTCCGTGTATGCTCCATTTAATAATAGTAATAATATAATAATAATAATGGCTAACATAGAAGTGAATACTCTATGCTTAGTACTTTTCTAGTGGTTTCTGGATTTTATCTCATTTAATTCTCAGAGTAGTTTTTTTTTCTAAGGTATACAATTAGTATTACGTTTCATCAGATGCAGCAACTGGGGCATTAAGGTATAAAGAGGTATTAAGTAATATGCTCAAGGACAAAGCATGTTTGAATCTTAATTTCCATATCTGGTACTGATAGTACCTTTGAAGATGATTTGGAGGATTAAGTGAAGTAATATACTTTCAGATCTCTGGTCATGTGGCCTATCACATACCAGGCTTTAATAAATTTATTATTTTTTAAGTAATCTCTACACCCAACATAGGGCTTGAATTTACAACCCCAAGATCAAGAGACACATGCGCTATTGACTGAACTGGCCAGTCTCCACCAATAAGTATTTTTGATTTGAATCAAATTGAAAATATATATAGTTTTTACTTTATACTATTTAGTTGTAGGATGTGTAGTGTTTAGTGTTCTTTATTCTTTGTAATAGAGTATTGAATTTCAGAATAGAAAAGAACACAAATATGAAGCTTAGGAACCTTACTATCATAAAACATATATGAATTGTCTCCTTTTCTGTGAAAATCCTTCCAGGATAGAAATAGAGGTATCACTATTATCAGCCCACCACCCTCACCCCCCCCCCCCCCGCCAAAAAACAACAACAACAACAACAACAACAACAACAAACCCCAAAAACCAAAAAAGAGGAAAATAAATCTAGTCTTGCTAGCAGCTAGGTTTGCTTTGGGCCAAATCTGGTTGTATCCTTTTGTTCACTTATCATTTATGGCTCCTTTTGTACTATATTGCTGGATTTGAATAGTTGCAGTAGAAATCCTCTGACTCACAAAACTTAAAACACTATCTGGTCCTTTTCATTACATTTTTGTCTGATCTGGGAGTGTATCAGTCCAATAAGAGAATCCAGTGACTGAGCCATAATTAAGCTTGAAATCTAGGTTTCCTTTGGCTGGATGGCTACCTGGAAGGTATACCAATTAGTCTTGTTAGGCACTACTTTAGGGGGAGAGTAAGGTACATCCTGACCAGGAATGGTCAGGGTAGAATCCTGACATTTCAAAATAGATGTATTAGAAGTCTACAAACAGGTTTCCCGGCCAGATCTGGCCTACGGCCTGTCCTTGTATAGCTCACAAGCTAACAGTGCTTTTAAAATAATTTTTAAGAGTTGGGCTCAGAGGAGAAATCATGTGTAGCGCACAAAGCCTAAAATATTTACTTTCTGGCCCTTTCCAGGCAATGTTTGCTGACCCTTTGTCTTTATAATCCCCACTCCTTTTTTCCTGATCATTACCCTGGAGGTGGTCAGGAGGAGATGTACCCTTTGTTAGAATAGCTACATTTAGTGACCATACTACTTTACTGAATTATGTGGACCCAAAGAAGGTGAGTGAGGTAGAGTCAGAAATTTTCTTCCGTTGATTTATCAGGAGGCCATATCTTGCTTGACAATATTAGATGCTTGTGGATTAGGAAGGGAGCACAGAATGTCTATCAACTATTCCAACTTTTGACCTGTTGTGTGACCTTTGTAAGAGAAGGCATGCCACTATTAGCTGGTAAATGGTCCTAAATGCCAAAAAATAGGTAACAGCTTAATTTTGAATGCCAAATTGGTATGGCCAGTGATAGCTGATCAGACTGAATGGGAGTTAGGGGTTAAAGGTGTGATTTAGTGAGTTTCTGAAGAGTACCCTGGACATGGATGGGGTCACAGTACCTAGTGCAACGTGGCCTTCACCATGTTATAAATTTGGTAACTTTGGGTAGTTAGTTATGAGTTGGCCTTATTGTGGTAACCTCCGCATCAGAAACAGAGTCCTTTATGCACAATCTCTGATGGTGAAAGTTTAGGCATATCTGATGCAATGATGGATCCAGGCAGCAGTGGTGGCAGTCGTGGTGGTGCAGGTTGAATCAAGTTGGTCTTGGAGAAAGGGCCCCTGCTGTGGGCATCAGAATGAATAACCCAGATAATTTGATCAGCTGTGATTTTTTTTTTTCCAGTTTTTTTTCCCTCCTCCTGTAGTTTTCATTTTCTGTAGTATCTTTTTTCTAGACTTTGTGATACCTAATCTTTAGCCTTTAATCTGCCAGTTTGTAGTTTCCCAGTGGCAGACTAAAACAGGCCAGTAACTGAAGGGTCAGTAAATTAAAACAAGATTTATCATGGTACCATTAGGCAGTTAATTATGAGAATGGCCTCAAATTTTGCTTACTGAGCTGGTTTATACATTGCTGGAGCTGATGTTGAATGGCAGTAGTAGCACAGTGGACACCGTTATGTTTCATTTTAGTTGAACCCTCAGTGAATCACATCCAGGCCTTTTGGGGAACCTCTATATGTCAAATACCCCGTTAAGACTATGGCTTTGCTTCAGGATGGAGTGGAGGTTAAGGTTGTTCTGGAGGAGGGCGGTAGCTGCTGCTTTTTCATGTAAATCCAAAATGTTGTGGCCAAGCCTGGTATGCTGTTTTTAGTTTGCTATTTCCATTTGACTAGGGATAGCTATCTTACCTGAGCTGAGTCTGTTATGGTGTCTACCTTCAAGTTAACAGTCCACAAGTCCAAATTGAGCCAGTCAAATCCTTGTTTGGGATTTTTGAACTTGGAACTAGAGAAAATGAGGTTAGTTTTGTCTGCTGGCAGGAGACCTAAAATGTAGGTATTGGGAGTTATCACTTTGTTTCTTGCTGTGGTGACAAAACAGGGCTGCAGACAAAGTGATCTGAAGAGATGAGGACACAGAGTTCTGGAGTCATTTGAGACTCTGGTACCATTTGTTTTGATTCTTGTCTTTAACTTATCACTGGGTTTTCAGGCCTTCTTTGTATTCTATAAACCAATTCCAGTATTTTGCTTAAGCTATTTGGATTTTCTGTTTCTGTCCAATATAAGTCTTAACAAATACATATCATTGTATTATACAAAGTATATATAATTGCTGATGTTTTGGAATCTTCACCAGAGGTATATTAATTGGTATTTCACCTTGATCCATTTGTATTTATTTATAGTGGTGTCATGATGGAAGGAAGAAAAATATATGCACATTAAAGTAGGTGTTATTTCTAAATTGGTCAAAGTTGTTATTCATAAAAAGTGAATCTCTAAGGCCAGGAAGAAGTATAAAAGATTAAAATGTGCTTTGGATTAAAGTAATAAAATTAGTAAGATTTGATTGGGACAAAAAAGAAAAGTTAAAGGTTATATTGGACACCTAGGGAATATGAATCTGTAGCTTGAATACGAGTCAGTACAAGGGTGAAAGAGCTAACATGATTTTGGGATTGATTCCAAATCAAAAGATTTACCAGAAGAACTGAGGAAGTCTTCTTGATTTTATTCTTACTACTCAGGATTTTGAGCAGTAGTGCTGATCACACATTAGAAAATATTTTTATATTTCACATAAGCTATTTGAAAGACAAAAAGGAAGAAAATTCTAAAATGAGAAAAATGTTAGGTTTTTAAAACGAAAGAGACTCTTTAATGACTGTTCTCTGAAGAATGTCTTTGAAGCTTATCCTTTTATACTGAGGTAAAAAACCTTTGTATCCGAATGACTCTTGCTTTTCTAATTTCCTTTTTTTTTTTTAATTTTTTAAAAATTTTTTTTTAACGTTTATTTACTTTTGAGAGAAAGAGTGTGAGTGGAGGAGGGGCAGAGAGAGAGGGAGACAGAATCAGGCTTGAGGCTCTGAGCTGTCAGCACAGAGCCCAACGCGAGGCTCGAAGCCATGAACCTCAAGATCGTGACCTGAGCCAAAATTAGACGCTCAACTGACTGAGCCACCCAGGTGCCCCGCTTTTCTAATTTCTAAGTAATTCTTTTGGCCAGTTCTTTCCAATCCATAGACATTGCTATGTTCACAGATTTTAAAACTTCTTTGAAATAGTTTCTATGGCCAATTTAGCAGATACATGAGGAAATTAGTATTGTAGTTTTAAGTACACATCTCCTTTTCTTTTAAAGACTGTATGTCAGAGAGAGAAACAAAATGTAATTCTGCGTATGTGTCCAAAATCGTGCCGTGTGTTAGAATATAATTTGTGCAGATCCTTACCTTACCCATGTTCTGAATGGTATTTCTTTCTTTCAAATATTCAGACTGACTCCTCAAATGATCAAGATTTGTCATCATTGGCACAATTCGGAAGAATGACTTATAGACTATAAATGTTGTCATACATGAGGAGTACCAAAAATGTTTTGATAAATGAAACATTGATTCAGTTAGCTTAGGACCATTTTGAAGGACAATTCTTGGCTGTCTGCTACAGTCAGGACTTTATGGTTTAAATTCTTCTCTCATGTTACCTGCTCCTCCCCATTGCCATTTACTAACTGTGGGATGCTTAGGCAGGTTGCTTAGATTCTTGATTCAGTTTCTTCATTGTAAAATATGGATAGTAACACATTTTTTTGTGATTTGTCGTGAGAAATTGCATTCATCACAGTGCCTGGCTTAATAATTGGTGTTTGGTGTTACTAATTATATTCACAGCAACAATAAAATATATGCTGGATTACTTCATGATTTTATGAAAGGTAACAGGGTTTTCTAATTCAATAAAGGAGAGAAATGAACTAAAGCTAGGAGGATTTGATAGAAGCATCAGTGGGGATTTTAAATCCCTAAAACTAGAATGGAATAAGGTGATAGTTACTTAAAAATGGCATTGCATTTTTTGTTTGTTTTCTAATGCGCTTTCCCTAAGAGAGCACTGTTTATTTTTCTTGTAACATCTAGCATTGTCATAGAATGTCAGTTACTTAAATGTCTCCATTTCCTTTGAGTGGATTTTTAATGGTTTTTTTTAAGACATATAGGTTTTAAATGTGTACTTCAAAAGATGGCTGTTAGGTAATTATTAAGTGTTCACTACTGGTGTAATACCACTTTTGGTATTGCAGATGATATTAAGTAGTATGTTGGAAATTTTGTTTTTAATTATAAAAATTACTTTTTTTGCTGTGTATTAGGAAGAAAACCATATCCCACATATCATACTTTGATTTCAGATATTAATGCTTAAGGTAATGGAACAGGAGTTTGCTTATGAAATAAATTTGTCACGAAGCTCAAGTAAAAAATTGTGGATAAGTTTAAAGAAAAATGTTAACAATTGTATTAGCCAATTACTAGCTTACCCTGTGCCAGGCACTCTTTTAAGTACTTGATATTTATTGAGTCATTTAATCCTCAAAACAGTTTTGGGAGGAATATACTATTATTATCCCCATTGTACGATGAGAAACTGAAGCACAGAGAGAGATGAACATCTTCTAAGTGTCGGATCCTTAATATCATTCCGTGTGTTTTGAGAGTGTCCAGACTCTTAGCCACTATGTAGTACTGCTGCATCTTTACTTTATTAAGTAAATAATAGTACAAATGATACATGGATAGCATAACAGTAACGTTAGTACACAACTACATGATGTTTGTGAAAACTACTCTAAATAATTAAATACGTCTAATATATAATGAATATATTTCCACATACACATATGGGATTAAATAGACATGGATTCAAACTGTCAAGGTTTTTCCAAGTATTACATGAAGCATTATTATTTTATCACGTCTTTAATATAATGAAATAATGCTTTATTGAAAAAAGTTCTTGTAGTGAGGTATAGTTAACAGTTTTTCACCACCTCGACACCTGTTTTTGTAAAAAAGGAAATATTCATAATTTATAACTAGAGAAAGTTGGTTTTTTATGTCATTCACAACTGTACTCCAAACTGTTTGATATTTTAGTTTCAGGATTTAACTTCTTACAAAAGTCATGTGACATCAGCGAGGTGCAGTGAAAGCTCTCTCAGGAATACTCTTAATAGAAAGGAAGATTTTGGGTCTGTGAGGTTGTGTGGGCTTGAATGTGATTTTTATTTGATATATGAGCTGTGACATTACTATTGCATGACTGAGATGTACTTGTAAGTGCCGTACTATGCAGATGGGGTTTTTTTCTGAAACAAAGCCAGAAACAGAATCTTGAATGTGTTCATTTAGTGGGGAAAGAATACTTCATAGAAACATATGGAAACATTTCTAAGTTTTTTTCATTAAATGAGCCTTTTACTTTCTAAGCATTTTTATGATTGTTCAAGTTAATATGTCATTTGCCTCATATTTTCCAAGTTTAGTGAGACATGGAAGTCTTATAGAACTGAGATGTTTTGAAACAACCA
The DNA here is from genome assembly GCF_018350215.1 of Panthera leo. Taxonomy (NCBI): domain Eukaryota; kingdom Metazoa; phylum Chordata; class Mammalia; order Carnivora; family Felidae; genus Panthera; species Panthera leo. Next base: position 45,277,033 of record NC_056695.1, read on the forward strand.
GATCACTTTAGGAATGCACATTTTAGGATTAGGTTTGATGCTTATTAGAAAATTAGGATTGAATCATAAATATATTTTTCATTAGATTATTATCATTTTTAGTTATCTTAATATTATGATGGAATTTGAGAAGATGTATAGTAGTTACTCTCTTTTTACTCATTTTTAAATTGTGAAAGCACAGGACAACATTAAAGGAAATCATAAAAGGAAAATATACCACTAGGATAACATGAGTTTTTAATTTTCCACGTTCCCCTCTAACCCATGTCCTTATACATAAAGTTTTACATGGTTCTATATTATGTATATACCATTTTATGTTATGTTTTTCTTTTATAACATTACATTAAAATTTTTTTCTTTTTGGTGGTCACATACTTTGGTCTCTCCCATTGTGGAAAGCATACAAAGAAAATTTCCTTAGATTCTAAGTCCCTCTCAACTTCTCATTTATCTTTCTTTTTTCCTTCACAGAGAAGTAACTTAGAATGATATACATGTTGACTTTGCACTTAGCTTTGATGCTGAATCCAGTGTATATTTTGTAGTTTTTATCTTCCTTGACTGCGTATTTGACACACACAGAACTCTGTTTGTGATTTGTGAGCTCTTCTCCTTTGTCTTTTATCCTTGGCCCTGAGGAAGTACTTGGAGTCATCTCTTCCTCTTATGTGGCTTCAGCTACCACTCGTACAGGTACAACTGCTTCATCGAATTCTCTAGCCCAGATCTTCTTCCTGAAACTGAGAAGTTCCTTTGCATGTGCCAAGGTGTCTAAAACCCACTATATTCAAGGTGAAATTTAACTCTTCCTCTCTCATCATAACTAATGATATCAGCATTTACCTGTTGTCTTACACAAAACACATAGGAGTCATCGTGTTCTGTCAGTTCTTCCTCTTAAATCTGACCTCTGGCCTCTACTTTTTGTTACCATGTCTGTATTTCCAGCTGAGATCTTACCAAGTTATCTCCCAGTCCTTTCTTGTTCTTTTCCAGTTCTTTGTCTCCATTGTAGTCTGTGATCTTTAGAAAATGGAATTCTGATAATGTCCTTCAGTGGTTTCCCATTTGTCTTCAAGATAAAATTGGAACTTCTTTGTATGTCAGTCCAAGGTCATTTCATGATCCCTCAAACTCATCTCTGGAAATGTTCTTCAAGCCCTCTCCTTTAGCTATTTTGAAATACTGGGTGCCCGAGCACACATAATCTCTCATGTTTCTTTATTGTTGCCCTTGGTATTGCATCTGCTGGAAAACTTTTCTTGCCCTCGTAACCATTTCCTCCTTTTGTCTGCCTAACTATTTCTTTTTCTTTAAGACTTAACTGAAGCTTCATATAGTTTGGTTTCAGTTAGGTGTACTTCTTTTATATTCCCAGAGTATGCTGTCTTCCATGGTACCGCGTTTATAGTACGTGCTTCAAAAAAGTTTTTTAATTGAATTATTTTCTTATTAAATTTTTTTTTTTGAGAGAGAGAGTGTGAGGGAGCAAGGGAGGGGCAGAAGGAGAGAGAGAGAGCGAGAGAGAGAGAGAGAGAGAGAGAGAGAGAATGAGAATCTTAAGCAGGCTCTGTACTGAGCGGAGATCATGACCTGAACTGAAATCAAGAGTCGGATGCTTACCTGACTGAGTCACACAGGCACCGCTTAATTGAATTATTAAATAGTATTCCATGGAATTAATTTTTTAGGGATTCATTAACACTTGGAATTTAGGTGATTGATAATTGTTTATTAGGTAAGGCATTTTGCATCTTCATGCATATTAATACTATTAAAAGTTATTTTCTTGCAAAACATCCCAAGAAATATTAACTCAAAGAAAAAGTCACTCTTTATGACTCTTGGACATCATCCTTTGGGTAGTGATTCATAGTACCAGTCTTCCCTTAAGTATATGTTAAAGGTTATTTATAGTGATTTTCAGAAATCAAAATTATTGGTATTTTTAACACTTCAGCTATTTAGGGAAGTTTTTTCATCCTTAAAAAAACTGACCTTGGATAGTCATTAATTTTTGCATTTAGTAAATATATATATATGCCACAAACATTGGATGCCACTCTTTGTGCCAGGCACTGGGAACACAAATAATACTAAGACTCCTCTCTCTTCTTTCTTGGTTAGTTGCAAAATAGGTTTACCAAGAACTTTGAATAGAAATAAACATAATATAATCCATACACACTTATTACAGTAATTGGAGTTGCTTGTTAAATATGATGAAAAAATCAGTATAAATTTAACCTATTAATGCCATAAGTTTAACAAAATTTATATTTGGGCGTGGCTTTATTACTTGAAAAATTGCCTTTTTCCATATTAGCATTGTATTTTTGCTTTGATCCCTCGTATTTAAGGAAGATTATATCAATTAGGATCAGATTTTAATGAGTAATAAAAAAGTTTTTTCTTAGAAAACCTAGTAGTTTGCTGGGAAAGTTCAATTTTATTTTTTTTAACAAGTTGGATGATTAGTATTTATAATATAGTTTATCTGTGTTTATTTCTTGAACTATTCTGATTTGCTTCATATTTCAATATTAAAATATAAGCAGATGGTTATAGTATTTCTTTGTACATGATATCCACACAAGAACTCTTTGTACTGTTGGCAGTACTGTTACACAGTTACTTACTACAGTAAGTAAATATATTACCTCAGCCCTTAATCAGCCTACCATTGCCACTGATGACCCAATGCTTAAGTTGTAACACTATGCTGCTGACCCACACTCTAGGGGCTTATTTTATTTTATTTTTTGATGCATTGCTGTAGGCAATTTTAAGGGTGTGGAACCAAGCCATTTTCTCCCTTGGACTCATTTCCACTTTTATTTCCTATGGGAGGCTTAGCCTTCCTTAAAAATACTAGGATTGTAAAATTGTTCACCTATTCTGTGATTACCATGTGGAGGAGTAATGCCGTTTGCTCATTTTAACCCACTGGATTTAAAAAAATTAGTAGGCTTAACCATTGGTGTTATACAGTTCTCAAAATTAAAATTTCTAATTCATAAAATGCTTTTTTGGTAGACACTTTATTCTTTTGTGTATGTGTGTTTTTCATGGTTTGGTTTTAGGCTTATATGCTAGGAATGTTTGGCTTGATGTTGTCCCAGGAGGGTGTAATTGAGAGCTGACAGGTTATATGAAGTTGAAAAGAAATTCAGTGAGTTGTAAAAAAGCAGTGCTTCATTTTTCCTTGGTAACTAATATATTGGTTGTTAGGAAGTATACTTAAAAGTTCAAAATGAATAGGCCTCTAAATTGCATAGTAGCTTTTAAGTTTTAACATTAGTAATTGCCTCTCAAAACAATAATGTAGTTTATTTACTAAGAAGAATAAAGTTATTTTATTTTTAGAATAGAGTATGTGAATGTTTGGGACTTGAATGTGCTGACTATAGTTACTCAACCTTACAGATAAAGCTATGTAAAAATCATCCATTTTTAAAGATTTAAAAAAAAAGTTTACTTCATTTTCTTTCTCCCCCCTCCCCCCTTTTTTTGTTTATATTGAAGTTAGTTAACATACAGTGTAGTCTTGGCTTTAGGAGTAGAACCCAATGATTCATCTCTTACATAGGACACCCAGTGCTCATCCTGAAAAGTGCTCTTCGTAATGTCATTGCCCATTTAACTCATCTCCCCACCCCCTCCAGCAACCCCCAGTTTGTTTTCTGTATTTAAGAGTCTCTTATGGTTTGCCTCCCTCTGTGTTTTTATCTTATTTTTCCTTCCCTTCCCCTATGTTCATCTGTTGAGTTTCTCAGATTCCACATATGAGTGAAATCATGTGATATCTGTCATTTGCTGACTGACTTATTTCGCTTAGCATAATGCTCTCTAGTTCCATCCATGTTGTTGCACATGGCAGGATTTCATTCTTTTTTGTCACTGAGTAACATTCCATTGTATGTTCTTCAATCCATTCATCAATGGATGGACATCTTCTTAATCCATTCATCAATTGATGGACATTTGGGTTCTTTCCATAATCTGGCTATTGTTGATAGTGCTGCTCTAAACATTGTGGTGCATGTGCCCCTTTGAATAAGCATTTTTGTATCTTTTGGATAAATGCCTCGTAGTGCAATTGCTGGGTCATAAAGTAGTTCTATTTTTAATTTTTTGAGACACCTCCATAGTGTTTCCAGAGTGTCTGTACCAGATTGCATTCCCACCAACAGTGCAAGAGGAACGGTTCTCCTTTCTCCACATCCTTGCCAACATCTGTTTCCTGCGTTGTTAATTTTAGCCATTCTGAGGTATGAGGTGGTATTTCATTGTGGTTTTGATTTGTATTTTCCTGAATGTGAATGGACTAAATTCCCAATCAAAAGATGTAGGGTATCAGAATAGATTAAAAAAACAAGATCCATCTATATGCTATCTACAGGAGACTCATTTTAGACCTGCAGATTGAAAGTGAGGTGATGGGGAACCATCTAACATGCTAATGGACGTCAAAAGAAAGCTGAGGAAGCCATATTTATATCAGACAAACTAGGTTTTAAAGCAAAGAGTATAACGAGATGAAGAAGGGCATTATATGATAATAAAGGGGTCTCTCCATCAAGAAGAGGTAACAATTGTAAATGTTTATGCCCCCAACTTGGTAGCATTCAAATATATAAACCAATTGATTATAATCAATCAGTAAATTATAAACATAAGCAATCTTATTGATAAGAATATGGTAATGGCAGGCAATTTTAATACTCCACTTAGAGCAATGGACACATCATCTAGGCAGAAAATCAGTAAGGAAACAAAGGCTCTGAGTGACACATTGGACCGATGGACTCAACAAATATATTTAGAATATTTCATCCCAAAGCAGCACAATACACATTCTTCTTGAGTGCACATGGAACATTCTCCAAAATAGGTCACATATTGAGTCACATAACAGCCCTCAACAGGTACAAAAAGATTGAGATCATACCATGCATAGTTTCAGATCACAACACTATGAAATTTGAAATCAACCAGAAGAAAAAATTTGGAAAGTCCCCAAATACATAGAGGTTAAAGTTCATTTTTCATCATCAAGAAATTTATAGAATACCTCACTTGAACCATGTGTCTCATAAGGTGCAGCGGTTATTAGTGTGAGGCAGGCGCATATTGAAGGAACTCCATCCTTAATAGGGAAACAGACATAGAAGCACATAAGAATAGTATGGTAGGTATTGCTAGCTGTTCAAAAGGGAGCCACAAAAAAAGAGCAGTTGATTATATGTGAAGGCTTCCTAGGGGAGGTAACATGATTTAAGATTTATATGTAAATAAAGTAACAGTCTGCTAAATGCCATTTGGTTTTATTAGGAATTTGAGGGAGTGTGTGTGTGTGTGTGTGTGTGTGTGTGTATGTGTGAATGTATGCATGAGTGTTAGTGGAGAATGAGGGTGGTGGTAACTTTCATCAGATGCTTGATGTAAAATGAAAGCTCTATGCAGTGTTAAAAATGCCATTTTAATTTCTAGGCACGAGGAGTGATTTTTGAAATGGAAACAGTGCTAGTTGGATTCTTCAGGAAGCAGACACTGAGATGGAGTTAGGACTGCTAAGAGTTTACTGGGGAGGAACACCTATGAAAAGAAAAGAGAGGAATCAGGATTGGTCAGTAGTCATCACCTTGTGATGCTGACTTCACAGAGTCCCTACCAACCCAATGGAGACCTTTGGAACAAAGATTGAAGGAGTCCTGCATTGGGTTGGGTGGAAATGACTAGGCCCTTCTGCCACCATTTCTCAGGTGTTGGCTATGGACTTCCCTGAAAGGAGTATGGCTTTGACTGGCAAGCTGAGGCAAACTCCAAAGAACTAACACCTGGAGCTCCTTTGTAGCTAGGAAGTGTGTCCCTTGTTGAAGACTGATCAATAGGGCGCATCTTGTGTCTGCTACAAGAAACCAGAGTAGGATGGACCTTGGGACAATAACATTCATTCAGTCAGTAAATATCATCGGACACTTACTGTGTGCCAGGAGTAGTGCTGGGCATGCGTGTTGTAAGTATGTCCCTATTCTGTCGTAGGGCAAAGATCTGGAGGAAGGATATTCCAGACAAGAAAGAATTTGGCCTAAGGCTTGTTAGGAGCAACAGTTTGGCACAATGGAGAGAAAGAAAGAAGGCCGCTTTGGATGGAGGAGATGGATGGAGGGAAGTGAAGTCAGAGAATTTGGTGGGAGCCACTAGAGCCACAGGAAGGACTTGAAGTTTATTCACTTGCAGTGCGAGGTGATGGAAGGATTTTAACCAAAGGAGTGAGACAATTTGACTTCTGGTTTGGAAGTTTACTCGTGCTTATCAAATTCCACATTCAGTAGTCATAATGTAAATATGTCTTGACTTCTGAGGTACCATATACTATTTAGTTGCTTGGAGAGTTCTTACACATTGTTGGCAACAGTATAACATCTACAGAAAAGACATACACATGCACTCGTACACGTCAAGTCCATTATCGGTTTGCTTTGCCCATTTTTAATATTTTTATAGTAACTTATTAATTTGTTTTTATGTATTCAATGATAAGAGTCATATGTTAATTTTTAGCTGACTATATAGAACTTGTTTATTGTTTGGCCTTAGCTCTGAAAAAAGCAAGTAAACTTTGTAGAAATTTTATTTAGGCATTTGAAATTCTTCATGAGAATGTGTTGCTAATTTTTTCAATTTAACTAGTCCCTCACTGGATCCATACAGCTCTCTGGTGTAGTACAGGACAATATTTAAAGATCCCAGGTTTCTTGCACATAGCATTGCTGGCTCCCAGAGCTGCTCTTATTTTTCTTGGGATCAGAAGTTTGCCGTTGTCCATAGGAATTTTTAGGACTCCATCGCCACCTGTATATTAACTTGCCTAATTAAGAATGATTTTAGTTATCTGTGACTCTTAAGGTTTGTACTATTTATTGAAAATTAAGTTTCTGTTCTGACAAGTGTCTTGTCAATTCTAGTGTGAACCTTGTTTAATAATAGCATAACCATTTATTAATCATGTGACTTACGTAAGTCTCTTTACCTCTTGAAGACCCCACTTCTTTCTCTGTAGAATGAGTTAGACCAGTGGTACCTGCTTTGTAGGCCTACTGTGAGAAGTAAGTGGAATAATATAGAATGTTTGTCGTATCATGACTATTGTAGAAATGAAAATTGTTGATATTTTTACTGTTACTTAAATGTTGTTATTACTTTATTAAGGATGCATGCAAGTACAGATTCAGTTTGGATATTTATCTAAAGTCTGCTCTTTGGCTTCAGCTCTGGTTTTTGCCCTTGAAAGATTGAACAACAGAATAGCTACTTCACCATCATCTCTGGTATTCTTGCATTTGTGTGTAAAAATACTTACCATCATACATAATAGCCTAACAATGTCAATAAAATAAATGAGATTTATTAAAGTCTCAATTTTCACTTTGAATTACAGGTGGGCATTCTCTGTGTACCCGAAATGAGCATTTTCTTATAGGTTTTATGTGTTGAAATTCTGTCAGTGACTTGAAGTATAAATATTAAGTTCCGGGGTGCCTGGGTGGCTCAGTTGGTTAAGCATCTGACTCTTGATTTCGGCTCAGATGATCTTACATTCCGTGAGTTCGAGCCCTACCTCGGGCTCTGCGCTGACGGTGTGAAGTGTGCTTGGGATTCTCTCTCTTCCCTTCTCTCTGCCCACCTCGTTTGCATGCTTGCTCTCTCTCTCTGTCAAAATAAATAAACATTTATGGGGCGCCTGGGTGGCGCAGTCGGTTAAGCGTCCGACTTCAGCCAGGTCACGATCTCGCGGTCCGTGAGTTCGAGCCCCGCGTCAGGCTCTGGGCTGATGGCTCGGAGCCTGGAGCCTGTTTCCGATTCTGTGTCTCCGTCTCTCTCTGCCCCTCCCCCGTTCATGCTCTGTCTCTCTCTGTCCCAAAAATAAAAAAAAAACGTTGAAAAAAAAATTTAAAAATAAATAAACATTTAAAAAATATTAAAGTGTTAAGTTCCAAGAGCTCAGGTTCACAAGAGTAAAATACTACAGAGACCAATGGTTGTAAAAGCTGTTAATTTTATGCAGAAAAGTAATATTTCAATGATTAGGTAAAGAGATTGATGGTTGTGTTCATTTTCTGGTGTGTGGGTTTTGTTTTTGTTTTTTTTTTTTTTTTTTTTTTTTTTTTTTTTTTGGCAACAAGTTTCTAAAGAAAAGTTCCTCTTTGGGAATTCATCACCTCTTCTTACAAGATGACTCAGAATGACTGAGGAGAGATAATTCAAAATGGTGTCAGTAATATCTTAGAAGATCCTTGATTCAAATATACAATGAAAAAATATAGAATATGAAAAGGAAGTATTAGGAAAAAATGAGATATCTAGAACACATCCTATTTTCCCAGTCAAAATTAAGGACTTTAATAAGAATACTTTATAACCATTCCTATGGAGGTTTTAAATTAATTATTATTACGGTGGATGGAAAACTTAATAACTTGATAGAAACATCAGCATCATCAATGTTAGCCAAAACATGTCTTGTTCCCCTATCTACTTCATTTGAAATTGAGCCTATATTGAGTATTACAAATGTATAGAGACTACAGAAATAGCAGCTGACTGAAGATGAAAGAATGTTTGTGTACAGTACCATCAAATTAAGTCAGCTCTTAAAATGCTTAATAAAAATTTATAACAATAGTTACTTTTTTATTAGAATTTATATTTACTCTTATGTTCCAGAAACATATATTCTTATGGTGATATTTGGCTTTGGCTGCAGGTAAATAGTATGCTGTATTTGAATAGTATAGGAAAGTAGTAAAAATCTTCATCTCTTGTTTCTTTCTATGTGCCTAACATATTTATCAATTTGCCATAGTATACAGAATGTTGGGTAATTTTAAAGGAAAGCATTTTTAACATCAAAATAATGCATTTTCTAAAATTTTTCAGAGGCTAGTTTCTATTTTAAAAAAAAAATTTTTTTTTTAACGTTTATTTATTTTTGAGACAGAAAGAGACAGAGCATGAATGGGGGAGGGTCAGAGAGAGGGAGACACAGAATCTGAAACAGGCTCCAGGCTCTGAGCTGTCAGCATAGAGCCCGACGCGGGGCTCATACTCACGGACCGCGAGATCATGACCTGAGCTGAAGTCGGCCGCTTAACCGACTGAGCCACCCAGGCGCCCCAAGGCTAGTTTCTATTTTAATTAATAGTAGATTGCATAGTATATGTAAATTTGAAGGATTTCTTAGAAGTTTCAACACATACTATCAGAACCATTGCCAAATATTTTTCTTCTCAACTAAGTAATGCATTACATTAAATCCACATTAAAAAAAGAAACTGAAGTACCTTCCAACATCATTTATTTTTATTTTTTAATTAAAAAAAATTTTAATGGTTTTATTTGAGAGAGAGAGAGAGAGAGAGCGAGCGAGCGGGCGGGCACAAGTTGGGGAGGGGCAGAGAGAGAAGGAGACACAGAATCTGAAGCAGGCTCCAGGCTCCAAGCGGTCAGCAGAGAGCCTGATGTGGGACTCGAACTCACAGACAGTGAGATCATGACCTGAGCCAAAGTCTGATGCCCAGCCGACTGAGCCACCCAGGCGCCCCCCAACATTATTTAAATACAAAGAATACTACCTTAAAAACATGTTCTGTGTGTTATTTCATTTCTCCCTTAGGTTAGTGCATACATGATTTATTCTCAGTTCTGTGTAAGATAGTTATTACAACCACTTACTGTGAAATAGAGGGTGATACATAATAAAACAAAATTTTGCTTTTTTGTTTTTGCTATAGAACACCGTGGTAACCACTTATTGATCCCATTACCAATGGGTGACATGGAATGGTGTTTACTATGGGTGGGAGATGGAAATCTTAAAATTGCAAAGCAGTTGTGTAGTATCCAAATAAGTAATACAGGACACATTTTAATAGTATAATAACTGGTTTAATTTAATTAACAGGTCTAATATGGTGTGCATCCCACTCACGGTAAACCACAGTAGTATTTACTGGCTGATCCTTCAAAGCACTACTGTTTTTCATCCATTTTCATTGACCAAATGTGTCATACAGACATTATCAAAAGTCTGGAAAACAGTTCTTATGGATTTTGCTTTAATGATAAGTCTGATATATAGTTTATTTGTTGATATCAATTCAACGGAATTTTAAAAATCTGTTTTAATGAGTTTTAATTATGAAAAGGTAATGATTTTACCATGTTTGCTGAAGCAGAGAGCAGATGAATTAGAAGGATTTGTTTCTAGGTACAGTCAGCAATGATCATCATGGCCTATTGCATCCACCTTATAAAATTGCTAAGAGAAGGCAAGTGGAGAATGGGGGGGAAAAGGATGACATCTGTGTGTAGAAATTTATGGAAACTCTTGGCCATTTCATAGTGCTGTGTCAACTGTCTTAGACATTAGAGTAGTTATAAAGAAATTCCAGTTCCATAAGCATGTTTTAACTTTCAGAATAAATGAGATACCTATTGGTATTTGTTCCCCACAAATGTGCAGTGTTTGATTTTACAGATACGTTTGGATTACTTGATAAGAACTTTAAAAATTTCTGTGAAACGGGTGTCTGGGTGGCTCAGTTGGTTAAGCTTCCAACTATTTAGGCTCAGGTCGTGATCTCATGGTTTGTGGGATTGAGCCCTGTGTCAGTCTCTGTGCTGACAGTGTGGAGCCTGATTGGGATTCTCTCTCTCTGTCTTTCTGGCTCTTTCTCTCTCTCTCTGTCTCTACCTCTACCCTACTCACATGTGCTCTCTCTCAAAATAAACTTAAACAAATTGCTATGGAAATAGAGGATTATAACTATAACATTCGGTCACCATTACATTTCAATATGTTGCCAATGCAAAGGTAACAATTGAGGCCTTTTGTGAAATTGGTGGGGCGTGTGACCAGGATAATAGTAAATAGGAAAACAAGACATGACAATGTATTGTCAGTGAGAAATTAGAAGTGAATAAATATTTAATAAAAACTCACGATTAATTTAGAAAAAGTATCACAGACGTCTGGACTATAGGCTGGCTACACTATAGACATATAGAATTAATTAAGGAAGTATTTATTACTTGACTACAGTATGTACTTTTGGGTGATCATTTTTTACTTAGGAATGGCCAAATCCTTAACAAAACTCTTCATGATCCTCATTTCTCCAGCTTCATGTCCTGTCACTCTCACCCTTATCTCCTAGTAGGTTCCACTCCCACAGAACTTCTGTAATAGCTTCTGAACATAGTCCTTGCTCTTTCCTTAGGTTGGTGGCTCATGCTTTATTTTATTGCCTGGAGTATTCCAATTCACCCTACCCTCATACCTTTTTCTGGCTTCTCTTTATCTTTTAGTATTCCTCTAGGTCAGCCTAGGGGCCCCTTTTTATATAGTTTATTTTTTATTTAAAAATTTTTAATTTTTTATTTATTTTTAATGTTTTAAGTTATCTATCTATCTATCTATCTAGAGAGCAAGAGGGAGAGGGAGAGAGAGAGAATGTTAAGCAGGCTCCATGACCAGCACGGTGCCCGATTCGGGACTTGATATCATGACCCTGAGATCGTGATCTGAGCCAAAATCAAGAGTCAGATGCTTAACTGACTGAGACACCCAGTAACCCCATTTAATGTTTCAAATTTTTATTTAAATTCTAGTTAGATAACATATAGCGTAATATTAGTTTCAGGAGTAGAATTTAGTGATTCATCACTTAACCTATAACACCCAGTGCTCCTCCCAACAAGTGGCCTCCTTAATATATAATTTAAAAGCATCCTATGCTTCTGTCATAGTACTCAACTACGTTTCATTGTAATTTCTTACTCATTTATCCATTTTTGAAGTAAGTTTAAGATAGCTTTTGTGGGAAAAGACAATGTTTGTGGTTAAGCATAAAATAAATATGTATTGAATGAAAGGGTTCTGGTTGTGGTATATACCAGTTTTTAAACTTAGGAAACATAAATATTTAAATATTCCCTCTTAGTCCAGCGTGGTGAGGATGGACATGGGGAGAGAACAAGTGGCCATGAAGCAAGGTTAGGCGAAAAGATGATATTTGCACTGAGTTTTGAAGTGTGAGTGAATCTGGACCTGGTAGTTGTTAAGTGTATGTTAAATTTTGCTAAGAATTTTTTTTCCTGTGTATTCTGGCACTAGTTCAGTAGAAGAAAAGGAGTCAAAGGATGTTAGACTATAATAAAACTTACATTGGAAAAGATAAAAATTGCATAAGAAATTAATTTCATATGAAAAAACTAACAAAAGTCTGAGATGTACAAATGCTTCATATTAATAGTGACATTGGCCAGTTTCTTATTTCAATTCATAGTCAAAATAAGTAAAACAATCAATTTCAAGCACTAAGAGATTACCTGGGTATTGAAGAATAAATAGTGTTATATACAAAGCACAGTATGCCTTGTGAGATTTTGCTGTTCTGTAATGATTATTTAGTCTAGTGAATAATAGTATGTTTTAGATATATTTGTCTTATGATAAAACTTATTTTTAGAACTTTACCAAATATCTCTCTGCCACTCAGAAGATTCAACCCAGGGAGGAAGATATTTATTTGACCTAGTCAACTATAGTGAGAAGATATTTCAAACTTTGATCTACCTAAGAATCACTTTGGAGATGCTGCTAAAATGCAGGTTCTCAGTCCCATCCTATTTTGTACATGAGAACTTTGCATCTGACTTTCAATAAGCATCCTGGTGCTTTTCAAAATTTTTTTATTTTTGTTTTTAGAGTGTGATCAAGAGAGAGGGGAGGGGGTGGGGAGGGAGAGAGAGAGAGGGAAAGAGGGAGGGAGGGAGGGAGAGGGAGAGAGAGACTCAATCTTAAGCAGGCTCCACGCTAAGCATAGGGGGCTTGATCCAATGGCCGTGGGGTCATGACCTGAACTGAAATCAAGAATTGGATGCTCAAACCACTGAACCACCCAAGAGCCCCCAGGTGGTTTTGATGCTAGTGATTGACTCTTATTCTCCTGACTATTTAGTGGCAGGAATTCTACATTCTGTAAAAATCGGAAATTCTTTTTTTTTTTTTTTTTAGTTTATTATTTTTTAAAATTTACATACAAGTTATTTAGCATATAGTGCAACAGTGATTTTAGGGGTAGATTCCTTGATGCCCCTTATCCATTTAGCCCATTCCCCCTCCACAACCCCTCCAGTAACCCTCTGTTTATTTTCCATATTTAAGAGTCTCTTATGTTTTGTCTCCCTCTCTGATTTTATATTATTTTTGCTTCCCTTCCCTTGTGTTCATCTGTTCTGTGACTTAAAGTCCTCATATGAGTGAAGTCATATGATATTTGTCTTTCTCTGACTAATTTCACTTAGCATAATCTCCTCTAGTTCCATCTACGTAGTTGCAAATGTCAAGATTTCATTCTTGATTGCTGAGTAATACTCCATTGTATATGTGTGTGTGTGTGTGTGTGTGTGTGTGTGTATACAGATATATATATATATATATACACACACACACCACATCTTCTTTATCCATTCATCCATTAGTGGACATTTGGGCTCTTTCCATACTTTGGCTGTTGTTGATAGTGCTGCTATAAACATTGGGATGCATGTTCCCCTTCGAAACAGCATACCTGTATCCCTTGGATAAATACCTACGAGTGCAATTGCTTGGTTGTAGGGTAGTTCTATTGAAATTCTTTTGAACAGTTATATCCATACTGTCATTAACTTTGAATTCTCTTTAGTACCTTCAAGGGATGTTACTGTTCGAATGCATGAGGCTTCAAATGTAGATTGATGTTTGTTTTTAGAGAGAGTGTGATCAAATTACTTTATACTTATGCTATGGGTACTAAACTGCAGAATAAATTACACTATAAGCAGTTTTATTGATTGTAATCTGTGGAAAATAAAAATAAAATAAAAATAAAAAACAGTATTTCTATAAAGATGTCTGAAATGTTCAATAGTCTGGATAATAGTAACATTTATCTTTCTACTGTATAGTTCACTTCAGTATTTATGGCATTCCACCAGTGCCATGTCCTGATAATAAGTTTGTCTTAATAATGTCTACAGTAAACTGTCAATTTGGCTTCTCAAGAAAATCAATTAAAACAAAGTTGGAATTTTTGTAGTATATTTCCCTATTTGGCTTTATAAGATAAAAACTTTCTTTTTAATCTTGGTTATTCTTTGATTATATATTGCTTATAAAACATATGAAGCTTGGGCATTTATCTTTAAAATTTTTATTAAGTTAATACATGTTTGTTTTAACATGTGAAGCAATTTATGGATATATAAAGAAACATGTTTTAGAGGCGCCTGGGTGGCTCAGTCGGTTAAGCGACCGACTTCAGCTCAGGTCATGATCTCACAGTCCATGAGTTCGAGCCCCGTGACGGGCTCTGTGCTGATAGCTCAGAGCCTGGAGCCTGCTTCAGATTCTGTGTCTCCCTCTCTCTGACCCTCCCCCGTTCATGCTCTGTCTCTCTCTGTCTCAAAAATAAATAAACATTAAAAAAAATTAAAAAAAAAAAAAAAAAAGAAACATGTTTTAGAGTTAATTTCCTTTTCCAGTCCTCCTTTTTCCACCTCACTTTCTCTGTGGTTGTACAAACACACAGGGTATGTGTTGAATATGTGTGTTGTGTTTAAATGAGATCATATGCATTTTTAGTGATCTGCCTTTTCACTTACTACCATTGTTACAGTTATTGTTCCAGTGTAATAGTAGAAATGTAACTTTTTCTTTTAATAGCTGTATACTACTTTATAGTAGTAGAGGAGTACTGTCATTTATTCAGTCATTCCCTTCATGATGAACATTCTTTTTGCCACTACTCATAGTGGTATAACAAATAATTCTGCTTATTTAATATCCACATATTTTTGATAGTCTTTCTGTAAGATGGATTTAAACTATGGGACTGTAGGTCAAAAATAATGTGTATTACCACTTAAGGAATTCATATATATATTCAATATATAAATTCAATTTAATATAAATATAAGGAATTCAATAAATTCATATATATACACAAAACATTTTATAGACCTTATTTTTTTACAAAAATATATTATAGAATATGTGAATTACTAGAAAACAGAATGAAATACAAATCATCTGTAAATCTACCACGAAAAATCAATGTGATAAATTGATGCATAACTTCACAATTGTTTTTCCTCACTACTTTTTTTCCAGTTCATGACACCAATTGTGTTATAAGCAGCTAAGGTTTATATTTACCTCATGAGAAATATTTTGCAAGGTAATTGCAAGGCCCTTACATGTTTTTTTTAATGTTTATTTAGAGAGTGTGTACACATATGCAGGAGAAGCCGGGAGAAAGAGAGGAAGGAAGGGAGGGAGGGAGAAAATCCCAAGCAGTTTCCATGCTGTCAGCGTAGAACCCCATGCAGGGCTCCAATGCTAACTGTGAGATCATGACCTGAGCCAAAATCAGGAGTCGGATGCTTAGCTGACTGAGCCACCCAGGTGCCCACAGGACCTTATATTTAAATGTAGATTCGTCTTTATTTTTTCTACTACTTGTGCTTAGAACAGGGGAAAACTCAATGAAATTTGTAATACAGTCTGGAAACTATATCATTTAAAAGAAAAGAAGAATAAGCTGTGAATTAGGACTGAGAAAGCTTGAGTTCTGAATGTGGCTTCTCCCTGATTAGTCATGGATTTTGGTTATGTTACTCCACCTCTTAGAACTTCAGTTTCCTCTACTGTTTTAACATGTGGAAAATAATGAGTTAGTATTTTGAGAGTTGTTTATTTACAATTAAAGAAACAGTAACAAAGATATTAAATGGTCTATTGATACATGGTCTTCTTTGTCTTAGAACCAGAAATGATTTAATAGTTTTCCAGGCCCAGGGCGCCTGAGTGGCTCAGTGGGTTGAGTGTCCAACTTTGGCTCAGGTCATGATCTTGTGGTTGGTGGGTTTGAGCCCTGTGTCGGGCTCTGTGCTGACACCTTGGAGCCTGGAGCCTGCTTTGGATTCTATGTCTCCCTCTTTCTCTGCCTCTGCCCCCACTCACACTATGTCTTTCTTTCTCTTTTCTTTCTTTCTTTCTTTCTTTCTTTCTTTCTTTCTTTCTTTCTTTCTCAATCTCTTTCAAAAATAAACATTAGAAAAATGAAAAAAAAGTTTTTCAGACTCAGTGTCAGGGAGTTTGTTTATGCACCCTTGCAGGTCAGTCCTAATCACCCCTCTAGCCAATTCTTGTGAATTCCATCACTGTAGGCTAGTTTTGGCTATTTTTGAAATTCATACACATGGAATCATATAGTACGTGTTGTTTTGTATCTGGTTTCTTTCAGTGTTTACGTGATTCATGGATCTTATATGAATATACGATATTCATGCTATGCATAATTTGTCATCTATTAAAATAGGTATAAAAACTAAATTGCAGACTAACATGAACAGCATCATGCCAGCTTTATTTTTAAGACAATGATTGTTGTATTCGTGTGTGTGTGCACATCTGTGTATGTTAATGATAGATGGATCGATAGGTCAGGTAGATAGGTGGATTGACAGTTTTGTGTGGGAAAAGTTTTAAGGTACATATAAAACAAGGACCAGTTGTTACCTCTTGGGAAAGCACAGGGTATGGATGAAATGCAGAGTAGAATATGCTAGAATATGCTTTTTTATAAACTTGAAAAAGCCAGGTAACCATGAGGACTTAGCTGTTTTGTGTTTTTTAATGGGTTTTTTTTTTTTTTTTTTAGTATTTTTTAAATGGGGTGTGGTAGAACATTCCCCTGCCAAATGATGAAAAACTTTAAATATTCTTTTAATCCCCCTGTTCTTCTTACTTCATGTCCTGAAAATTCTTTCTAATTGTATGGAGAAATGCATCCTTTAAATTAGCTCTTAGAATTATAGAATTGCTCTTAACCTCCCACACATAAGAGTATTCTTCTCATTATGGTTTTTCATGTGTGTTGGCTCTGTGTGTGTGTGTGTGTGTGTGTGTGTGTGTGTGTGTGTGTGTGTGTGTGTGTGTGTAGATAGCTGGCTATTTGTTATAATCAACCCTGCTCCCCTGATTCCCAATTCATTTCCTGTGAGAGGTTTCTTAAAAGTCTTTGTAATTGTTTAATAAGTATAGAACTTTTAATAAGTGATAATGTGATTCATTTAGGTAAATGATAAGCTTTTTAATATTTTTAGCAAATACTTTAAACTCCTAGAGATATTTTCTATTTGGTGACTGAGGCAAACAATTAGATTAGTTTTAGATACACATTTAACTTCTAAACTTCTAAGGAGTCAGTGAAACAAACTTGAAAAAAAATGAGACATGTATCATACCTCGTTAAACCTTAGTTATTGTAATTTTATAATCAAATCCATGCATACTAATATCATTATTAAATAACAAAATAATTTTAATGTTTTAATTATTATTTTTATAATTAATTGCTAGCAAAAAATAGTATTTTTAAAAATCATATTATGACTAGTGATGTGGCTAGTCTCCAAAATGTCCATGAGTCATGCTTCTCAGTGTTTATGTCCTTCTATAGACCCCTCCCCTTGAGTTTGGGCTAGCCCTGTGGTGACTTGCTTTTGACCAGCAGACTGTGGAGAAGGTGTTACTGTGTGACTTCTGAGTGAACGTTGTAAGAGGCCTGGTAGCTTTTGCCTGAAGGTGAAGTTTACCGCCGTGTAAGAAGTCCAGTGTCTCTGAGACTGTCATATTGTAGGGAAGCCAAAGCTAGCCACAGAGAGAGGCTAATGTAAGGAACGAGAGTGTGAGAGATGCTTGCTTATCTGACTTCCAAATGTTATAATCATCTTGGCTGATGGATCTGACAGGAATGATGAAACCATCTTGAATCTCTAGCTCAGATGAGACTTCAGATGGTTCCAGCCCCAGCCATCTGACTGTAGCTGCATGAGAGAGACCCAGGCAAGAACCACCCAGATGAGTCCAGAAATCCACAAAATTGTAAGAGATAAAAATAGATTGTTGTTTTAAGCCACTAAGTTTTGGAGTACTTCCACTGGAATAAACAACTGGAACAGTTACTGTTAACTAAAATTCGTTTTAAGTGTATTTTAAGGTTGACATTGAGGGCCAAGATACTTTACTCACCCTTTACCATTTGACATTTTTCTTGGGGACACTGTTTTGTGCCAAAAGATACTGTTGTAAACGTTTGAGACAGAATTGTAGATAAAGAGTTGTTCTGAGGTTCAGAACCAAAATTCAGCCTGATCCAACCTAGAGCTTTTTAAGGCTACTAGGAAGCTTTAAAGAGCTATGAATCACACCTCAGGGACCCATCAGTAATATGGGGATCCAGGTTGAATTCCAAGTATTTTCTATTTATAGTTACATGAAAGAACAAAATAAGATGAGATAATTTACCTTAAAAGAATTTCGATAAGTATAAGCCTTTAACTCTTTCCTATCATTTACTTTATCTTTTCCAATTTTAGATCATATTTTGTGGCTAAATTAGACTATGCTTGGTAGAGTTAGGTTTCTAGTAGAAATGTGGGATTTGTATCAGGTTAATATGATTTTTAAGTTTCTTTATATCTTCCAGATAGAGGAAAACACAAATCCCCTGATGTCAGTGACTGCTAGTGTTTCTTGATTACTAACTGTTTGACCTCAAGTTCACTGAAGATTAGTATATTAGGCATAATGCATTCAAGCTCATTTTCTAAGTTATCTTTCATGTTTTGTCAACTTCCAGGTGGACTTTGAGCATTTTGGGGCAAGTGTGGTTAAAGTAGTCATAATTATCAACTGCCTGAAGTACTTACCTGGTATTTTAAAGAATATTAATAAGGTCACATTTAATTTGCTTGGGAGCTTTCACATGAATGTAAAATGATCATGTCTTATATTTTCATTTATTTCCCTAGCCGTTTGTAGGTTAATGTACTTTTATATCATATTGGAGAACTAATTTCTTGTTTAGTCTAATGTTAATATAGCATGTAACTTTTTATAGTTAAATGTTCTACATAATTTTGGACAGAAATCACATATATCACACATTAATCTTAAATGCATATGAGCTGAAAAGTAGAATTATAGATATGATAAAATGTATTATAGAACTGGCAAATGTTTTAAGGTATATCAATTATGATTTGTAACTATTTAGGCAAAAGTATGCATTTGCAGTTGCTTTGAAAAACCAAAGACAAATTTGAAAACCTTTTCACCTTTTGTATTTAAGAAACTAATTTATAGATTATTGTTTATATGTAAAGCTAAAAACAGATTCCACTTTCCTCCAGCCATACTAACAAAACTTAATAAGTAGGCATTGCTTTAAAAATGACACAATCCACCAGTTATTTGGTAAGACTAGCGTAATCATAAATTTCCCATCCATGCTCTTTCCAAAAATACTAACCCACATTGTTCTCCCTGGACCTGTTGTGAGGATGACTAATCCAACTGCTGAGGTCTCCCTTTATGTGTTTGATGGAACACTTGGCTCGCTGGACTACAGCTGTGTGTTTATGTGCAGTGCACACCTGCAGGGGCCTGACAAATAGCTGTAGTATGCAGAGGATACAAAATTACCCTGGCAGCGCTGCAAATAAGGAAGTTTCTGTTTTGAAGTCCATATGTGTGTGTGCTTGAGATGCCAGCTGGTGTATTTATGTTGCATGCACAGATGTAAAACTGCCAACTGATTTTATACCAAATAAAGTCTAATCTTTTTATACGTACTTTGTGTCAAAGTTATGAAGTGGTACGTAAGAATGTTCTCACGACTTAGGTCTTTTAAAATAAAAGGTGCAGTTAAAAATATGAACTCTTGACATGACTAGGAAAGAGGATAGTGACGTACATAGATGGTATTTTTTAACTGTTACCTTTGTGTGAAAGAATGTTATTACCATATCATTATATAAGTAAAGCCTTGATTTATTCTAATCATTAATGATATCTATCCTTTATTTTTTTTGTGGCGAGAGTCTGTCAGGTCTATGTTTAATCCAATTTATGAATACTGAAATGTGAAAGCCAGATTTATATAGTTACTTAACTTGAAGGTTTTCCCCTTTCTATATTATCAGTATACTTAATTTTAGCAAGTCGAATTGATAGTGAGTTTCGGGTGGCATTTTTACCATTTGTGTTTAAATTTGTTCTGAAAGAAATACCAGCATTTATAAGGATAATATTTTTTAAGTCCAGGGAAATTTAAACATCAACATAAAAATACTAGGAAAGCCAGTCAGAAGAACTTTTGAAAGGGTCAGCGTTTGGGTTTCTTTTAACATGTTCCCTCTAACCAAGTGAATAAATCTGTTTTATTTAATGTGTCCATTCTCAACAAGAATAATGATTTGATAGTTGGTAGAATTGATCTTCAAGTTAATACTTGCAAATTAGATTTCTCAGGTCTGTTACTATTAACTATAGATTTATTTTAGAATTGTAATTTTTCTATCTGATTAGTGTTTGATATAGTCATTTCCTCTAAGAACTATCATGGCTTACCAGCTAATGTATTTTTCAATATGTAGTTTGTAGTAGTAATGGGCATTGCATGTTTCAGTTGACTTATCTTTAAAAGTATTGACTTTTAACATATTTGAAATATGTGTACAAATTAAGAATTTTTAGACATTGCACAATGAGAACTAGTTATCCGAATGATTATATTTGGTTTTGCTTTACATATGATTTTAATGGTTTTTCTCTCTATTTGATCTGTTTAGTTTATAAATATTTGTAAGGAGAGAAACAGAGTTGGAGTGCTCATCCAAAATCATTAATTTTGATTAGGAAAATTTAATGATAGAAAAATATGTTGGCCTATTCTTTCATCCAGTTTTGCAGTTGAAAGACACTGAATGTGTGCTTCACATATGTACATCTAAATATATTAATTGGTTCTTCTTCTGGCATTGATACAAGTTGGTTTTGACTTTGTATTTGTAGAACTTTCTTATCATAGTTCCGTATTTGATTTTATTTGTGCTGATGTTTTTGATACCTTACTGATTATTCATTGTGATAACATTAAACCCATAAATATTTTTATTAATGCCTTTATTTTTATTAAGAAGCACCTTAGTAGTAGGCATAATTTCTTTCTTCAATAGTAAGCATTACTTTGTCACAAAAGGATGTGAATTTGCTTTTATTTCTGGCATGATTTTACTTGAACTTTATCATCTGATTTCAACAAATTGAAGAAGGGTCTGAGCTTTCAGAGTTGTCTCTTAGCCTTAAAAGTATGGATGTTGATTGAATCACAGTTCTCAATTCATGAAGACTGCTTGATTTGGATTAGTTTTATATAATGAGACAGAAAGGTGGAATAGAAACCAAACCATATTTCCTAATGACTAACCTGAGTGATAGAATGGTGTGGCAAAATGTACAATTAATAACATGTCAGAAGTACAATAAGAGACTAGAAAATTCCAAACAAAAAAACCTAAAGTTGAAAGGCAGTGTATTGTAGTTGAATGAGCTCGTGTTAAGCCTCGTTACTCAAAATTTTGTGACGTTAGCTTAGTTTTCTAGAGTTAGTTGAGTTTTTCCACCAGAGGAAAGGAATAATAATTCTATTTTAATAAAGTTGATGTGAGTATTAATAAGGTGATAGACATAAAACTTTTCCTAAGGTTAGGGTGTGGAGCATGTATTAGGTATTGAATAAATGTTGACCATTTTTTTTTTTTTTATGGCAGTAGTAGTAGGAACTTGAAATAAATTAATTACATAGGAAATAAAACATATGTGTAAAGTTAACTCAGAAAAGAATAGAAACAGGAAAGATGGTTAATAAATAGAAGATTAATTGTTAATAAAATAAAAGAATATTTTAAGAAGGGACCAAACCTCAAATTTTTACAGCTACAAGACAGAACCTTTTATTACTCATTTGAGAGATTATGTTCCATACATTGCTTGGTTATTTAGTGCCAGGGCCAACTTCTTTTAGTAGGGTATCACTTCAAACACTGCTGCCGCCACTGCAGGTTGCAAGCACATGATTGAAGGCTTCTAGTTCTCAGCTCATGCCCAGATGTCTTTCAATAACTATAGCCAGTAATTTCTTCAAATTGCTCACTTTATCAGCAGCACATGTCATCAATCCTGAAGTGGTTGCTCAAGTCAAACTGCAGAATCTTTAGCTTACAGACGCAGCTGCAAACAGGTGAACAGGCAGAAAGTAATTTGTGCAGCTTGGTGGCTGTCAGACGAAAGACAGACAATCTGTGTTTAAAACAGATTGCAGGCCCTGTATGGGCCAGACAAAAGGGATTTCTCCAACTGCAAATAATTCCAAGGTTAACATATTTTCCTTTCTGCCATTAGGTGATTTGTTAAAATTGGAAACAATGAACATTATAAATCTACACAGAAACTGGAGACAAGATGAAAGAGAAAATCAGATCACTAAATAGGTTTACATTTGTCTTTCCAAAGAAGTACAACTGGCATTCATAGAAGCTATTTTCTCACAAATTAAGCCAAGTTATAAAGTAATTCTTTGAAACTTACAAGATTATAAATGTTTCAAGTTGCATTAAGAATTATTGATATTAAAAAATAATGAAACCTGAACCAGTACAGTTTTTATAAATATTTTGGTTTTTAGAGTTAATTGTTAATTTGTGAAAGTTACAGTTTACTTCTTTCAAATATTATTCAGTGTTTCCCTTGAAAGTTTATTAATGTAAATGTTAAAAGAATCATATGTCATATATATAAAGCTTTTCAGCACATAAGGATCTATCATGGTTACAGAACTAAAATTCTTATGGAGAAAAAAATTTTGAGGACTTAGGTATTTAAAAGAGTATTCTAACATTTTATTTTCCTGGTAGTTACTGGAACATGGCTCTGAAAGCATCTTAACCTATTTGTAAGATAGTTGCATTTTAGAGAATGTTCCACATTGCATTAAGAATATGCATTTTGTCCATGTATCTTAAAATTAAAACTGTGTTATGAGATTGTAAATCCTCAATGTATTTATGACTTGTCAGTATTTGTCCGTGTGAATGCTTACTTAAAATAGGATTATATTACATTTAGCTTTATGAGTACTTCATCATGGATGACTGCTGGAGAAGCTACACACAGATATGTTTATATATTTAAAGTGTGTGTGTGTGTGTGTGTGTGTGTGAGAGAGAGAGAGAGAGAGAGAGAGAGAGAGCGCGCGCAAGTGAGCACGTGTGTGTATAGCACATGAGAAGTAAAAGGTAAGTCCTCCTTTGTTATTACCTACCTGAGCTCATGTCTCTGATATAGAGAGCAACTATAGATGAATGTGACTGATTTATTCTCTTACTTTTTGGGTCTCTTGTACTTGACTTTCATGTTTCATGGTCATTTTTGTGTTGTTGTAATTGTGTTTAATGGTTAATGAATCTTTGTAATACAGGGTTTAAGTACATAGCTTCAGTGTCAAACTGGATTCAAGTCCCAGTTAGGTCATTTTGCATGACCTTGGACAAGATACTTAACCTCTCCAATTCTGTTTTTCAGTGATGATAGTGCTATTTATGTAACTCACGTTGTTTTTGTGATATTTCAGAAAAAGTAATATAAAGTATTGTGCATGGTACCTTGCACATATTTAAAGGTTCAATATACCTTAGCTATTTTCTGGTAGAATTTAAGCATCCTGAGGAGAGGGAGTGTGTTGGTCTTGCTCCTAGCTGCTTCCTAAGCATTTGTTGTCATGCTTGAACACTGTAAGAATGTAACTAGTCAGAATGAACTTATAATTGGTTCTGTACATTTCAGAATCCACTTTGCTGATAGTTTTTTTTTTTTTTTTCAACGTTTTTTTATTTATTTTTGGGACAGAGAGAGACAGAGCATGAACGGGGGAGGGGCAGAGAGAGAGAGGGAGACACAGAATCGGAAACAGGCTCCAGGCTCCGAGCTGTCAGCACAGAGCCTGACGCGGGGCTCGAACTCACGGACCGCGAGATCGTGACCTGGCTGAAGTCGGACGCTTAACCGACTGCGCCACCCAGGCGCCCCCACTTTGCTGATAGTTTTTAATGATAAAAATCTTTCTTTGCCAAATACCTTGACTTCAGAAATTAGAACAATTCTGATTTACTTTTTGAGTATAGACAAAATGAAGGGGGATATGAAAATTTTAATTTTTTCATATTGAATTTACCTAAAACTAAAAAATTATTCTGCACTGTAGTAATTTTTTTCAAATGCCATTGATGTTTTTCAGCTTTACTGAGGTATAATTGACAAAATTACAAGATTTGATTTTTTTTAATTTTTTCATTAAAAATTTTTTTTTGTATGTTTATTTATTTTTGAAGGAGAGAAAGAGCATGAGCAGTGGGAGAGCAGAGAGAAAGGGAGACACAGAATCCAAATCGGGCTTCAGGCTCTGAACTGTCAGCACATACCCCAGTGCAGGGCTCGAACTCATAAACCATGGGATCATGACCTGAGCCGAAGTCAGACGGTTACCTGACTGAGCCACCCAGGCGCCCCTTTTTAACTTTTTTTTTAATGTTTATTTTTGAGGGAGGAGGAGAGACAGAGCATGAGTTAGGGAGGGGCAGAGAGAGAGAAAGGGAGGCAGAATGTGAAGCAGGCTCCAGGCTGCTCCCGATGCGGTGCTCGAACTCACCACGAGATCATGACCTGAGCCGAAGTCGGATGCTCAACTGACTGAGCCACCCAGGCACCCCTTGATATATTGTATTTTTGAAAATAGTGGTGATTTGATACATTTTGAAAGGATTAATTAACACATCCATCACACTTATTTTTATCTGGTGAGAACGTTTAAATTCTCTTAGCAGATTTTAATTATTCAGTACAATTCTAGTTGCCATGTTATACACATTAGATCCTTAGACTTTAATTCATCTTTCAGCTCAAAAGTTGTGTATTTACCAATTTCTTCCTTTTTCCCCACAGCTGGCAAGATCCTTTTTACTCTGTTTCTTTGAGTTTGACTTGCTTTTTTTTTTTTTTTTTTTTTTTATATATATATATAAAGATTCCACATATAAGTGATACCTTGTAGTATTTCTATTTTTCTGTCTGGGCTTATTTCACTTAGCATAACGCTCCCAAGTTCTATCCATATTGTTATAAACAGGACTTCTGTCTTTCTGGTGGCTGAATAATATTCCTATATGTAACACACACACACACACACACCACACACCCCCCCATATCATCAATATCCATTTATCATTGTGTTTCCATATCTTGGCTACTGTAAATGATGATGTGATTAATATGTTAATGTAGATATTTATTTGATTCAAATATCACTGGTTTTTAATGCCAGATTATTTTGTGAGTATAAGCCCCTTGGTCTTCATACTGGCCTACCATTGTTCCATTATTAGGTCCAAAATTGAGGGTGTAAGAACACAAGTATTAACTTTCAGTTTTGTAGGCTTCTCATATTAAAACTGTTTTGCCTATAGAGTAGTAGTTAGAGTTTTTCAAATACACTGATGTGCAGGCCTCACACCAGACCTCTTATTTTGAAATCCTTGAGGGTGGGGCCTGGATGTTGGCCATTAAGGGAAAAAAACAAAAACCAAAAACCAAACCCACAAAACCTCTTTATGTTAATATAACATGGGTCCAGGCTTGAGAACAACTGCTCTAGAACAGAGATTGGCAAAGGATGGCCCATGGGCCAAATCTGACCCACTGCCTGTTTTTCACTGGTACATAGCATGGTTATTTGGCTATTTGTTTACTTGTCTGTGGTCTGTTGTGCTACAACAATAGAGTTGAATAAGTGCAAAAGCGACCTTGTGGCGCACAAAGCCTAAAATATTTGCTCTCTGACCCTCTATAGGAAAAGATTGCTCTAAACCTTGCTTTCAATTTAAGTTCTGGTTAACACAGCTTTGCCAGTTGCCTAGCTTTCTTACTAGTCTTGATGTAATTGATTGGTGAATTAGCTAGACTTTTGGTTATATTTTTGTTTCTTGCCTATTGGATTGTGAACTATTGGAGGACAAGCACTATATTTTTTAGCTCTTTGAATACCTCAGCACTTAATATCCTTAATTTTGCCTAGTTGTGTCTAAGTAGGAGTGCATTGATGGATATTAGCTACTATCCTTAGGTTATTACATGAGGGTACCAGCAAGGGGCAGCATGGAGCTTTTGCCTTGCACACTCTTTCATCTGTAATATTACAGTATGTTAAAATAAATGTTACACTATTTTACACGATTGCCAGGCCATAACTAAATAATTATGGCAAATATCATAATTTTTAAAAACTTCTTTAATTACCTTTAATCTACATTATTCCTTTTATCAGTTCCACTTGTTTCAGATCGGTCTCAGCTATAAAACAGCATGCCACATTTTCATCATCACTATTTTCAATATTGGTCTTCATTCCTGCTTCAAGAACTTTTGGCAATGACTGGGATATTTATGTCTTGAAAATCAAGAGATTGATCCCACTTTAATAATAGTTTGGCCTTACTTCCAGGTCTCTAATGGGTCAAAATTAGCTTTGCTTTTGTTACTAGTGTGGTTACATTAATTTTTTAATTGTGGGTTGCTTAGGACATGAAGGAATCCCATCTAGGCTTCTGTTTTATTCCCTGGAATTAAGCGTTCAGCTAGTTTTCAACTGTTACTCCACAAAGCTTGTTTAAGCATTGTCTTAGCATTTGTTTTCATGTTATAGTTAGTACACATACATGTGTTATATATTTATTAAGAAAGTAAGATCACCATCGTTAAAAGATTTTTCATTTGAGTTGTTGAATAAAGTGAGTATGTTATTTAGGGCAGGGAAAAAAATAAGCACTCAGGCAGGTTGCTGACTGCAGTCCAAATGGCTGATCAGAGAGTCTTTATATACATCGGTAATGTGTTGTGCAATATAAGCTGAAATATATTCCACAAGGGAGGAAAACGGAATAGGTTACATACGCTGTTCCTAAGTGCAATGAATATAAAACTCCATTACTCACTTCAGGCAGGTGCTTTTTATATGAGGCTTTAAAGAAATATAAAACTGCTGGTGAAATGATTGGTTTGTACAGACACCACTTAAGTTCTAGTGCTTTGACCAGATAAAGAGGTTAAAAGTATTTTTGCAAACATTTCTTCAATGATTCAGGGATTGAAGGTTAATATTCTCTTGGTGTAATAACCCATCAGTATAAGCACTGTATATAGTATATGAAATTTGTCTCTGACTTGGTTATGAAAATCAGGGACCCAGGAATAATGTTCAAGCTTTTCTTGGATAATGACAAAGAAATTCCACTTACCAAAATTTATTCTTAAGATATATGTATTTAACAGTAGTTTTGAAGAACTACTTAGATAATATTTCATTGTAGTTTTCAGTATTGTTGTTTAAGAATTTAAGATTATTTTTTAGGCATTAAGATTAGATGAACTTTTGGAATATAAAATACTTCTTTTTAGGGTAGCTCTACAATTAGTTGATGAATATCATGAAGAATTAGGAAGTATTCTAATTAGTCCATAAAGATTTATAGTGGGTCAACCTACATGAGTCCCTATATCTCTCTTCCCTTCAAGTGTTAAAACAGGCACCTACTTATAGTTTAAACACTGAACATTCTTCCACAAATGAATCTTCATAAGCATAAACTATAAGGGGTATTGAAAGACTAATAAATAGGGGTTCAAATTTGTTTTAGGTTTTAAATATGTGAACCAGTGGGTTTTCTTTTTAAACCTGTCCTAGATTGATTAATCAATTGATTTCTCTCTTCTCCTCTCTTTCTTTCTCTCTGTTAATACAGAAGTGAAATTTACAGTATACACAATTAACAATTTTAAAATGTACAGTTCAGTGACATTTAGTGTATTTGTAATGTGGTGTAACTGCCAGCTCTCTCTGGTTTAAAAACCTTGTAATCACTCTGTAAAAAAACCCCATACCCTTTAAGTAGTCACTGTTTAGTCCCTCCTCTGCCTCTTCTCCTGGTAACTTCTAATCGCATTCTGTTTTCTTTGGATTTACCTATTCTGGACATACCATGTAAAATGAATTATATAATATATTTAAGGATTGGCTTTTTCTCTCAGAATACTCAGGAGATCTAAATTGTTGTGTGTATCAATAGTTTATTTTTATTGCTGCATCTCATTCCATAGTAGTAGTAGTAGATATATCACAGTTTAGCTATATAGCTATTAAAGGACATATGGGTTGTTTCCAGTTTTTGCCTATTACTTATAAAACTGCTATACACATTTTGTATACTCATTTTTGTGTGAACATAAGTTTTCTGTGGGATAAATATTCAGGAATATGGTTGCTAGGCTGTATAGAAGTTGCCATGTTTAGGTTTGAAAGAAGCTGCCAAATTGTTTTCAGGAATGGCTGGCTGAACCATTTTGCTTTCCCACCAGTAATGTATGAGTGATCCATTTTCTTCATATACACATCAGGATTTGATTTTGTCACTATATTTTATTTTAGCTGGCTGGGTAGGTGAGTAGTTGTAATTTCCATTCCCTTGATAGCAATACAAATGATGTTCATCTTTTTAGATGCTTATTTACTATCTGTATATCCCTTTAGTGAAATGTCTGTTTATGTTTTAGCCTATCTTCTAACTGGCTTGTTTGTGTTTTTACTGTTGGCTTTTGGGAGTTCTTTATGTATTCTAAATACTAGTCCTTTGTCAGATATCTGGCTTACAAATATCTTTTCTCAGTCTGTAGCTTACCTTTTCTTAAATAGGTTTTATATAAAGCAAAATTTTTAGTTTTGGTGAGGCCCCAATTTTTCCTTTGTGAACTGTGTTTTTGTTAAGTCAGGGAACTCTTCTCTGCCTCTCCCTAGATTGCAAAGATTTTCTCCTGTTTTCTTTCTTTTTTTTTCTTCTTGAATGTTTACAGTTTTACATTTAAGTCCATGGTTCATTTTGACATTAAAAAAAAAATAAGATATTGGACCTAGGTTGAGGTTGATTTATTTTGCCTTTGGATGTCCACCTATTCCAGCACTATTTGTTGAAAAGACTGTCTTTCTTTCATTGAATTGCATTTGCAGCCTTGTTAAAAAGTATTTGGCATATGGGTATTTGTGTATTTCTGGATTCTCCATTCTGTTTCGCGGATCTGTGTGTCTCTTCTTGCACAAATATTGCATAGTCTTGATTACTGTAGGTGTATAATAAATCTTGAAATTAGTAGACTGACTCTTCCACTTTCTTCTTTCTGGAATTGTTTTCAGTTATTCTAGTTCATTTGCCTTTCTATAAATATTGTTGAGTCTTCCATGAACACTATATGTCTCTTCATTTATGTAGATCATTGGCTTCTTTCATCAGCATTTTATAGTTTTCAACATATAAGTCAAAATACTTTGTTAATTTTACTCCACTATATTCCATTTTTTTCGTGATTATAAATGTTTTTAATTTTAGTATGCACTTATATTCATTGCTAGTTTATAAATGCATAGATTTTTCTATTTTTGTTTTATATCCTGCATTCTTAATAAACTTATTCTGGAAGTTAAATTCCTTGGGCTTTTTACATCAACTGGACAGAGGGATAGGTGTTTTTTTTTTTTTGTTTGTTTTTTCTTTTTTGTTTGTTTTTTCCCCATTTATATATCTCTTATTTCTCTTTCTTCTCTTGGCACTGGATAGAACTTCCAGCATTTTGTTGAGTAACAGCAGTGGGAGCTGGCATCCTTGGCTTTCTTCCAATCTTAGTGCAAAAGCATTCAGTCTTTCACCAGTAAATAGTTTTACGTGTTTTTGTAGATATTCTTTCTCATGTTAAGGAAGTTTTCTTTTCCTATTTTCCTGAAAGTTTTTATCAGGAATCAGTATTGAATTTTGTCAGATGTATTTTCTTTATCAATAGAAATCATCATGATTTTTCTCCTTTAGCTTATTAATATTATAGATTTCATTGGTTTTCCAATATTGAACTAAACATCTATTCCTAGAATAAGCCCTACTTGATCATATATTATTTATATTTGTATTCACACAAACTCATTGCTGAATTCCATTTTCTAATATTTTCTTAAATATTTTCACATGTATATTAATAAGGAATATTTGTATATAATTTTCCTTTTTTTGTGATACCTTTCTTTTGGAATCAGCACAATTCTGGCTTCATAAAATGGAATAGGAAGTGTTTCCTCTTTTTCTGTGTCCTGGAAGAGATTGTGTGGAAGGGATATTAATTCCTCTTTAAAGATTTGATACAATTCTCCACCTATGCCTAAAGTTTCACTTTTGGGGAGTGTTTTTGTTTGTTTCTTGATTCACTGATCTCTATCATCAAAGCTGTCAAAGCATTGCTTATGGTAGTATCTTATTAATTTTTTGATGTCTGCAGAGTTGATAGTGATAACCAGTTTCATTCCTGATAATTGACTATCTAGGACTTATCTGTTTTTGTTTTCTTTGTTAGTATTGCTAGATATTTGTCACTTCTATTGACTTTTTAAAAAAGCCAGTGTAAATAAGTTTCATTGATTTCTGCTGTCCTTACTATATCCTACCTCTGACTGCTTTGGGTTTATTTTCTTCTTTTTCTAAGTTTTTGAGGCAAGAGCCTAGGATATTAACTTGAGACTTTTACTTTTCTAATAATGTATCCATTTAGTGCTATGAAATTCCCTCCCTGTACTGCATTAGTTGTGCACCACAAATTTTGTTATGTTGTATTTTCATTCAGTTCATTATATGTTGTTTCTCCACCCCCCCCCCCCCCCGAGTATTTATTCCTCTTTGACCTGTGGAATATCCGGATCTGTTTAATTTCCAAGTATCTGGAGATTTTCCTATTATCTTTTTCTTACTCATTTCTATCTTGAATTTATTATGGCTGGTGAACAAACTCTGTTTTCAATTCTTGTAAATTTGTTGAGATTCATTTATGCTCACAATGATATAATCCATTTGTTATACATTCTTTGGGTATTGAAAATAATGTATATTCTGTTCTATAATATCAGGAAAGGCCTCTTGACTGAAAATGTTTTTGACATCCTCTGTGTCTTTGTTGCTATTGTGTCCAGTTTTTCATCACCTATAAGCTATAGATTTTGTAGCTGTGTCATTGGTTTCATATACATTTAGGATTGCTGTGTCTTTTTGGAGTATCTACTCTGGTAATTTTTGTTTGTTATGTCTCTTATGTCTTCTTTATCTGACATTAATAAAACCATTCCTGCTTTTTTAAAAAAAATTGAGATTAAATTCAAATAACCTACACTATTTAACCATTTTAAGGTGTGCAATTCAGGTGTTTTTATTATATTTGTAATGTTGTGCAACCATCACCAGTGTCTAATTTTATAATATATTTTATCACTCAAAAAGAAACTCCATATCCATTGATAGTCACTTCTCATTACCACTGCCCTCCATCCTGGCAACTAGTAATCTACTGTGTCTCTGGATTTACTCTTCTCAATATTTCCTATAAGTAGAGTCATGCTTACATGACCTTTTCTATCTGACTTATTTCAATTAGCATGTTTTCAAGGGTCATCTATGTTGTAATATTGCATATTGGTAATTCATTTCTTTTTATGGCTGAATAATACTTCATAATATTGGTACTCCACATTTTGTATATCCATTCATTGGTTGGTGGACATTTGAGTTTCCACTTTTTGACTGTTAACAACAATGCTGTTAGAACATCCTTGTACAAGCTTTTGTGTGGATGTATGTTTCCACTTCTCTTGTATGCTTACAGAGTAAGAGAGGAATTGCTTGGTGATATGGTATTTTATGTTTAACTTTTTGATGAATTACCAGATTGTTTTACACAGCAGCTGCCCCATTTTGCATGCCCACCAGCAATATATGAGAGTTCCAATCTTTATCACACATGTTATTGTCTCTTTTTTTTATAGCCATACTAGTTGGTGTGAAGTGGGATCTTACTATGTTTCACTTTCTTTTGACTAATATTTGTGTAATCTACCTTTTTATGCACTATTACTTTTACAGCTCTCCCACATTATTGTATTTGAAGTAAGTTTCTTTTAGACAGTGTATAGTTGGATTGTATTTTTAATCTAGTCTGCCAATCTTGTCTTTTAATTGCTAGATTAGGACTATTTATATTTTATTTTTTAGAGAGTGTACATACATGCGTGCATGTGAGTGGTGGGGAGGGAGGGAGGGAGGGAGAGAGAGAGAGAATGAATATCTCAAGTAGGCTCCACGCTTTTTAGCATGGAGCCCAACACAGGACTCCATCCCATGACCCCAGGGTCATGATATGAGCCGAAATCAAGAGTTGGATGTTCAACTAACAGAGCCACCCAGGCACCCCAGGACCATTTACATTTAGTCTAACTATTGGTAGGTTAGGCCTCAAGGCTAACACTAGTTGGTTTATGCTTTCTGTTGGATCTGTTTTTAATTTTTCTTTTTTTGCCTTGTTGGCTACTTAAACATTATTTAGTTCTCATTTACATGTAGCTATTTTGAGTCTATCTTGTTGGGAAGCTTTTATTAGTGATTGTTTTAGGTATACATTTCATATAGCTAACTTATTACAGTCTAATGGTATCATCTGTTTTTCAGTTCAAGTGATGCATAGAAACCATACTCACCTTTATGTTTCTTTACCCTCCTCTATTTATAGTATAATTGTCTTAAATATTTCCTCTGTGTATATTGAGAACCGCATCAAACATTTTTGCTTCACCATGAAACAGGGTTTAGAAAACTTAAGAAAAGAAGGAAAGTCTTAAATTTACCCTGTTTTTGCTTATTTTAGTTTTCATTTTTCCTAGTATTCTAAAGTTCCTTATTTTATTCTTCCTGTTTGGAGAACTGACTTTTTGCATTCTTTTAGGGTAGATCTGCTACTGAAAATATCATTTCTTTCAGACTAAAAGTTCTAAACCTAAAAATTCTATTAAGTTAAATACTTAACAAAATATTACAAAATTTCTTAGTTTTCCTTCAGTTGAAAATGTCTGACTTTCCCCTTCAGTCCTGAAGGATATTTTCAGCAGTTGAAAATATGCCACTTCCTATGTACCCTTATGGTTTCTAATGAAATCAACAAGCTGCTGTCATTTGAATTGCTTCTCTATGGGTATCATTTCTTTTTTACTCCTTAAAGTTTTTTTTTTCCTCTGTTTTTAGTTTTCAGTAGTTTACAGTGTATTTTTATTTCTTTGATTACTCTGGGGTTAGCTTAGCTTTTTAATTTCAGGTTTATGTCTTTTGCCAGATTTGGACAGTTTTTAGCCATTACTTCTTCAAGTGATTTTTCACCTCTACCTTCCTTGTCTCCTCTGGGAGGAGGACAATCTGATGACATGATTGTTAGATTTTGTGTGATGGTCCCACAGGTCCCTGAGATTTTGTTCATCTATTTTTTCTATTGTCTCTGTAGTTCAGATGAGGTAATTTCTGTTATTCTGTCTTCCAATTTAGTGATTTTTTTCCTTTGTCTTTTTCATTTTGGTATTGAACTCATCCACTAAATTCCTTATTCTGTTATTATATTTTCCATTTCTAAAATATCTATTTGTTTCCTTTTTTATGTCATTTTCTTTCTCTTCTCTTCTCTTCTCCTCTTCCTATAGTTTTCTATTTCTTTGTTAAATCTTTCGATTTTCATTTATTTCAAGTATACTTACAATTGCTTAGGGAAACATTGTTAAGATGACTGCTTAAAAGTTTTTGTCAGATCTAACATTTCTGTGATCTCAGTGGCCTCTATTAATTGTCTTTTTTCATTTGGGATCTTGGTTTTTGGTTTAAGTTCTTTTCTTTTTTTAAAAGTTTTATTTATTTTTTTTAGTCACCTCTACACTCATCATGGGGCTCAAACTCATGACCCCGAGATCAAGAGTTACATGCTCTTCCCATTGAGCCAGCCAGGCACCCCAGTATAAGTTATTTTTGATTGAAACCTGGATATTTTGGATATTGGTTTCTGAGACTCTGGATTTTATTTAAACTTACATTTTATCTGACTTCATCTGATAATTCTCCAGCAGTGGAAAGGGACATATGCCCTTATTAGTGCTGTGTGGGCGTGGAAGTCCAGGTATTCCACTTGGCTTCCATTGCTATCCAAGGGGGTAGGTGGTTCTTGTAACTTCTGGCCCAAGGTGGGAATTTTGGCTCTCATTTAGAACTCCACTGGTACCTTTCAGTCTTGGAATAGTTGGGTTGCCTCATTACTGTTATCTGTGAGGTCTCTGCTGACACGGTGGTGGCGGTGGTGGCGGCGGTGGTGGTGGTGGTGGTATGGCTCATTATTGCTAGAGGTTGGTGAAAGTCCTCTGACTGTCCACTAGGCCTCCTTGACATCTGCCCAGCTGGAAGGTTAAGGGAGCCTCCTTATTGCCAGGCTGAATTGGAAGTCCAGGTTATCTGTTAAGCTTTTTGTATGCTACCCAGTGAGGGTTTGGGGGTTCCTTGTTTTAGAACATGTTGAAGGTCTAGGCTTCCCATTGACCTTTCCTGCTGTTGGTGGTTGTGGGATTAAAGTTTTTTGCTGTGGTGTTTGGCTGGAGTAGAACATTTGTTGTCTAAAAATTTTCTGTCATTCTGGGAATCTCCCTTTCAATTCTTTGGCTAGGGAAAACTGGCTTTTGTTGGAAGGTTTTTTGTCTCTATTGGCATTTCTGTGTTGCTAGGTTCTTCACCCTCAAGTCTGGGATATATTAGGGAAAAACATAACCTGTACACCTCACCACTGTCTCTTTTTTTGGGTCCTGAGTTGCCCCTAACTAGTCTGCCATTTTCTTTGTGCCATTCAGTCTTTTTTTTTTTCCTTCTATACATAATATTGGTTTTTTTTTGTTCTAATTAACGTGAAAAAAGTCTACACTGTCTTCCTGGAAGTGCAACTTGTTTATTTCTATAACAAATTTAGAAGTATCTTAAATCTTAATTGTTACTTTTTTGTTAGAATAAGAATGAATGTGGGGCGCCTGGTGGCTCAGTTCCTTAAGCATCTGACTCTTGGTTTCGGGTCAGGTCATGACCTCAAGGTTTCGTGAGTTTGAGCCCTGCATTGAGCTCTGTGCTGAAGGTGGAGCCTGCTTGGGATTCATATTCTTTCTCTCTTCTCTCTCTCTTCCCTCCCCCTCCCCCTTCCTCTACTCATGCTGTCTCTGTTTCTCTCAAAATAAATAAAGGAACTTAAAAAAGAATAGTGAATGTGACCTTGAGTAGTCTGATGTTGTTGATGCTTTTTTTGTTTTGTTTTGTTTTTGTTTCTGTTTTTGTTTTGTTTTTTGGCTTAACCATACCCAAGACATCTGACATGATATTTTACTCTGAATTTGGCTGTAGTAAAAAACATTTGTTCTCTAGGGATGTGGCTGGCACTGATTCATGAATAATTTTGAACTCAGTTTATATGTAGATTGCGTTATTGTTTCTATTCTTCCTCTCCTTGCATGTATCTTTTAAACCTATTTTCAGAGTCCAGACATCTTCCATCATTTTATTTGTGTATTTGGTTTATTTATTGGAAAGTCTTATTGATACATGTAAATGTATACATTATACTCTGTTCTCTTTGATTTCCCTTACAGGTTTGGATGTATATACCAAATTAGTAGAGTATTTTTGTTGTAGCCTCTTGATTTTATCTACAGTGATTACAGAGCATTATTTGTCTTTAGTCTGGAACTTTATTTAAGTTTCCAAACATAGTAAGTAAATTTTAGATAATATATGAATATGTTTTATAAAATTTGATTTTTCTACATTTATGACAATTTCTATGTAATTCCTAATATCATTGCATCTGTGGTTATCACATAGTTGTAACTGTGCTGCATGTATCATTTTATGTTCTATTGTTTGATTTAACAAGTACTTTTAATATACTTTTACATAAACATCAAATAACATAGGTTTTTTATAATAATGAGGTAATGACATTTCATAATGTACCTAACAATTCTCTTCTGTTGCATCTAAGTATTTTTTGGTTTTTGCTGATGTAATTAATATTGCTATAAGCATTTCTCCTTTCTTTTTAGTTATTTCTTTGGGATAAATTCCTAGGATTGAGTAATTTGGTAATGGGTTATAAACTTAAAAACATATAGTATTATTGCATACATTCATTTTTCATGAATACCTAAACAATTGGTAATGAAGGGTAATGATTATTTTACTAAAACCTCAACAACATTAAATATTGTAGACTGCAGGTACAAATGATGCTTCACTTTTGCTTAATTCACTTTTCTTTAGTTATAGCAAAATTGATCTTTTGTCATATATCTTATTATTTGTATTTCCTCCTACATGTATTTGCTTTCATATTCTTTATCATTCACTGATTCAAGGATTCATTTATTCATTCAAATATGTAAGTGCTTTTTTGAGTGATTCATTAAGCTTTTAGTGTATTTATCAAAGAACTTTTAAAAGTTTGTGTTAAGTCTTTGGCTTCTCCCTGTGAATATTTATGCAATCAAAATAGAAACATGTTCAACTGTCAAATAGGGCCATCTTGACTTTCATTTATAACAGTAAATTTTCCCACACGTTTTGTGTATAGACACACCTCAGAGAAATTGCAGGTTCAGTCCAGACCATCAAAACAAAGCGAGTAAGTGAATTTTTTGGTTTCCCAGTGCATGTAAAAGTTATGTTTACAATATGTTGTAGTCTATTAAGTAGGCAATAGCATTATTTTTTGTATATATGTGTGTGTGTGTGTGTATGTGTGTGTGTGTGTGTATATATATATGTGTATATATATATACACCTTAAAGAGTACTTTATTGATAAAAAATGGTGACCATTATCTGAGCTTTCAGTGAGTTAGTAATCTTTTTGCTGGTGAAGAGACTTGCCTCAATGTTGGTGGCTGCTAACTGATCGGGGTAGTGGTTGCTGAAGGTTGGGGTGGCTATGGCAATTTCCTAAATAAGACAACAGTGAAGTTTGCCACATCTGTTGATTCTTCCTTTCATGAACAATTTTTCTGTAGCACGTGATGCTCTTTGATAGCATTTTACCCATAGTAGAACTTCTTTCAAAATTGGAGTCACTATTTTCAAATTGTTGCTGCTTTATCAATGTTTATGTAATATTCTAATGCCTTTGTTGTCATTTCAACAATCTTTACATCTTCACCAGGACTATACTCCATCTTAAGAATCCACTTTTTTGCCTCATCCATAAGAAGCAACTCCTCATCCATTAAAGTTGTACCATGAGATTGCAGCAATTCAGTCACATCTTTAGACTCCACTTCTAGTTCTTCTTGCTATTTCTACCATACCTGCCATTACTTCCTCCCTGAAGTCTTGAACTTCTCAACGTCAACCATGAGGGTTGGAATCAACTTCTTTCAAACTCTTGTTAAAGTTGATATTTTGACCCCTCCCATGAATGTTGATGAGATGCTTAATGGTATCTAGAATAGAGAATCTTCCTTTTTTTGAAAAAATATTTTAAAATGTTTTTATTTATTAGAAGAGTGAATTTTTCTAGAGGGTTTTCAATTTATTTTACCCAGATCCATCAGGGGAATCATACTCTGTGGCAGCTGTAGCCTTATGAAAAGTATTTCTTAAATAATAAGACTTGAAAGTTGAAATGATTCATTGATCCATGGCTGCAGAACTGGTGTTGTGTTATCTGGTTTGAAAAAAACAATCTTGTTGTGCATCTCCATCAGAGCTCTTGGGTAACTTTGTACATTGT
Organism: Panthera leo; assembly: GCF_018350215.1. NCBI lineage: Eukaryota > Metazoa > Chordata > Mammalia > Carnivora > Felidae > Panthera > Panthera leo. Next base: position 45,314,743 of record NC_056695.1, read on the forward strand.
CATTGAGCAGCAGTGTTTTGAAATAATTTATTTTCTTGAGTAGTAGGTCTCAACAGTGGGCTTAAAATATTCAGTAAACCATGTTGTAAACAGATAGGCTGTCATCTAGGCTTTACTATTCATTTACTAGAGCACAGGCTAACTAGATTTATCATAATTCTTAAAGGCCTTAGAATTTTCAGAATGATAAGTGAACATTGACTTCAATTTAAAGTCACCAGTTGCATTAGCCACTAACAAAACAGCTTGTCCTTTGAAGGGTTAAAGCCAGGCATTCACTTCTCTGTTACAGCTATCGGCATCTTCTTCCAATAAAGGCTGTTTTGTTTACATTGTTTAGGGGAGCTACCTTCATTAACTATTTAGCTGGATCTTCTGTATAACTTGATGCAGTTTCTACAGCAGCACTTCCTGCTTGACCTGGCACTTCTGTTATGGAGATTGCTTCTTTCCTTAAACCTCATGAAGCAACCTCTGCTAGCTTCAGACTTTTCTTCTGCAGCTTCCTCACTTCCCTTGCCTTCAAAGAATTGAAGAGAGTTCGTGCCTTGCTCTGGATTAGGCTTTCGCTTACGGGAACGCTGTGGCTGCTTTGGTCTTCTATGTAAACCATATCAGCAGTAAGGTTGTATCATTTGTGTGTTCACTGCGGTAGCACTTTTTATTTCCTTCAAGAACATTTCCTTTGCATTCACAACTTGGCTAATTGTTTGGCACAAGAGGCTTAGCTTTTGGCCTATCTTTGGCTTTTGACATGCCTTCCTTGCTAAGCTTAATCACTTCTAACTTTTGATTTAAAGTGAGAGACATGTGACTCACTTGAACACCTAGAGGACATTGTAGGTTATTAATTGGCCTAATTTCAAGATTGTTGTGTCTCAAGGATCAGGGAGGCCCAAGAAGAGAGGGGAGAGATGGGGAATGGCTGGTTGGTGGAATAGTTGGAATGCACACAACATGTATTAACTGTCTGATATGGGTATGGTTCTTGGTCCTCCACAACATTACACTGGTAACATCAAAGAACCCTGGTCAGAGATCACCATAACAAATATGATAATAATGAAAGCGTTTTAAATATTGTGAGAATTACCAAAATGTGACAGAGACATGAAGTGAGCAAAGGTTGTTGGAAAAGTGGCACTGATAGACTTGCTTGACACAGGGTTGCCATAAACATTAAATTTATAAAAAACACATTGTCTGTGAAACACAATAAAGTGTAGTAGAAAAAAAGTACACCTGTAGTTAAGGAGTGAGTGATCTTACTTATTATTGTTAATATCTTTATGAAAATGATACTTGGAGGTATGTGCCTTTTGAATGAACGGTGTCCACACCATCCATCTGTTGGCTATCCTTGTTGTGACATTGTATCCAGGCAGAGACGGCATTCCAGAAGTGTGAAACTTTGGGTAGCTCTTTTTTTGGCATTTCCATTTTTGGCATTTGTACAATATGAAGTAGGTACATACTTGTGTAGTTACTGGTTAATGACCAATAGTACTTTTCTCACTAGATTGTGGATTTCACGAGACAAGATTCTAAAATGGTCTCGTCTGCCCTTGTAACTCCAGACTGTGGTTGGTGTATAGTAGTCCATAGTGAAAACTTAATGAGTTAAGTAAATGAATGAATGAGATATGTAAGTCAAAATTAGTGTGTGCATGAGAGACCATAAGTAGGTGATCATGCTTAGGTGCAGAGAAAACTTGCATTCTTAAGCCAGGATGACCACCTTTTACAGTGAGACATGCTCTGGAGTTGGATGCGGTAGACCTTTGATTTTATCAAGGATTGGAGGTCAGTGATTGAAGTAGCAAGACTGGATCTTGGCTGCATGCAGTCACTCCTTACAGTAAAAGAATAGCTTGTCAGGGTCAAAGTTTCATAGTGGTGAGGTAATTAGCTTAGCAGTTTTACCTTGTGGTAGAATTGAGAGTGCCTTATGGCGGAATATGAATTAAACTAAGGAGAGAAGAATGATCTTATCCTTCACAGAGTGAGTGAATGCTGTATTAAATTTTATTCTGCTGTGCCCTTTCCCAAATCCTTTTACACACACACACAATTAATTTAAAAAAGTTTTGCTCTTTATTATGACCTCTTTTACTTTGCCAGCCATTTAACATCCTCATGCATGTTTAAAAAAATCCTTGCCACAATTTCCCTCTTGTATTTATAATAAAGTATTTTCAAGTGGACTCTGGGCTTCTTATGTGGTTTTATCTATTGATTGATTGATCGATCGACCACCTGACCTACCTATCTATCTGAGAGAAAGAGCGCCTGAGCCAGGGAGAGGGGCAGAGAGAGAGAGAGAGAGAGGGAGGGAGGGGGGGGGGATGGTGAGAGAATGAATTCCAAGCAGGCTCCATGCTTAGCTTGTCTCCTTCCCCACCCCTGCGCTGGATCTCACAAGCCATGAGATCATGACCTGAGCGGAAATCAAGAGTTGGCCACTTAACTAACTGAGCCATCCAAGTGCCCCTTCTGCATGGTATTTTTGATGAATGAAAATGAATGAATGAAATGATCTCATTTCATTTTTGCTTTAATGGCTGCATAGTTGCTTTGGTTTTTTCTTAATTTAGTGACCAAGAGTGATAGCTCCTTTTCCTTCTTCCTCACTTTTACTGTCAGAATATGGAGTATATTATGATATGACTTTTGCATAGTAGTCTTGCTTTGGATATTTCTACCAGTGGTTATTACTGAGAATGTAATATCATATAGTTTCTTCCCATGTGTGTCATAAAATTACCTCATCTTAGAAGCAGGCTCCTAAGTGTTATTTTTCTAAAGTTCCTATATATGTATAATACTAAATGGTCATAAGTAGCAATTGGGCATTATTATTTCAATCAAGACTTTTACATATAGAAAAACCACTCTAATGCATCACTTTGTTACTTGTATCACAAAGAAATAATTAGCCTTCTTCACCAGGTATTTTAGTTCTAGAAGCTAGGGGAAATATAAAAGGTTGCTGGATTTATCCTTGCAGTATCAGTTTGAAACATATTTATAGTTATTCCTTCACATTTTTTTCATCTTTCCCTAATGTCATTAGCTGACTTTATCTTGTCTGTATTTTTTCTACTACATGTACAAAAATATGGTAACTGCTTCATTTAGTTAAAGTTTTCTTTACCTTTTGAAAAAAAATAGTGACCGCATATGAGAATATTGCTTTCTTCAGAGGACACTTTCTATATCCCATCGTGTAGTGTTTAATCTCCTTCCAGTGGAGGTAATCACTGGCGTTTAGAGCTTAAAAAAAAAAAAAAAATCTTAGAGTCAAATCCAGCCACTCACTTTTTTGTAATGAAGAAACTAAGCCACAGAGGTTTTAAATCAAATTACAGAGCTATTTGATGGCACAATTTACACTAGAATAAAGGTTTAGTAATTAGTGTATCTTTCAGTAAACTCCCTTATTATTCCCTAATGTATGTAAGCTGAAATTCTGCAGTCCAAGCTAGTGTTGTGTGTAATAGTTATGAAAATATGCTAGCTAATAATTATTGAATGCTTATATGCCTAATGCTGCGTTATCCACTGTCCATTTATCATTTCAGTGCTTATGATTATTCTGTAACATTGATTTATCCCCACTTTATAGATTTATACCCACTTTACAGATAAGGAAACTGAAACAATATAGTTAATTTCAGGGCTCCTAATGTGTTTAGTATTTCTGTATACCCTCTGTTTAACCTAAAAGGTAATTGTTGCTTCCTCCTCTGTCATGAATGACATCTTATGGAAAAAAATGCCTTTTTAAGCTACATTTATTTACTTTGGAAACACATAGTATATCATGACATGACTTCTGTGCTTGGCAGCATGACATACTAGTTAGCCTGAAAGGGGGTGGAGACAAGAAGGGAAGAATTGGGAAGTGACGTTGTATTTCCCTAAGCTTGTAACTTCTGAGTAGAAAGGTAGACTCTTTCAAAACTATGCCCTACTCTTGATTTAACAAAGAAATTTCTTTGTTTTGGCCTTGATGGGGAAGAGGCAGGGTGCTTTCCCTGAGAATTTGTAACCATAGTCCTGTCATCACTCAGATTTTAGTTCCTTGCCTAGTCTAGGAACCAACCACCAAGACAGTAAGTTAACTTAAAATGTGCTCCTGGTTGGAGTGTTTATATCTCTGGATATCTAGTAGTGAGCAGATATTTGCTCTGGCATACACCTTCAATTACGGCAATGTATTTGAAGAAGAAAGCCTTGTGAAATGTATACTAAGAATCCAGAAAATAATCCATCAAGAGCAAGATTTAGCAGAGATCTCTGATGACCAATTTAGATTCCTAGAATTTTCAGACAATGTAAGTGTTAGAAACAGTATAAAATGGCAATATTTAAAATTATTATAGAAGCACAAGATGAATTTGAAAATATGAAAGAAGCACAGATGTAGTCCATAAAAACTAAAGAATTTCAAAAAGAAAAATATAATCTTTGTAGTTAGAAGTCACTGAATGGAATAAATAGATTAGAAACAGCCGAAGACACTATTAATGAACTTGAAGGTGGATACAAAGAAATTATGCAGAGTGTAGCACTGAGAAGAGAGATGAAAATGTGAGATACAGGTAAATAAATCCAGACACTAGCATGAGGTGATTCTATATATATCTAATAAGATCCTCTGGAAGAGAGACTAGGAGAGAGGCGAATATTTAGAGTTTTTAACCCCCAAAATTGATATAAGATGTGAATCTTCAGTTTTAAGAATCAGAACTCCTGAACAGGAAAAATAAATCTTTAGGTGGATACATTGTCGTGAAATCCCACTGTGCTAAAGACAAACAAATATTTAAAAGCAACCCAAGGGAGAAGAAATTAACGACATTATCTGCCAATGTTAATGTTAATATTTTAGTTTCCTTTATTTGGTAATGAAGATGTCAAGGATAAAGTAAATTACTTGTTTTTGAACAACTATTCTATTTGAGGCACTGTGCTATCTGAAATTCTGTTCTACTAGGCCCATACAATTTAGTGACCCTCTTTCCAATCAAAATGAGTTACTGAATCTTCTTGTCAGGCTATATTCAGAAGTTGGAAGTTCTTCAGTACTTGGGTTCCACCCCCTTTCAAATAACAAGGTTTTTTCTTCTAGTTTTTCATACACAGAAATGTCCATATTCCCACACCTGCAGTTATGACACAATAGGACAATCAGCGTTAAGTATGTAAGCTTGAAGAGGAGGAGGAGCAGGTTAATTCTTAATAACGCAGATTAGTTTTCCAAGAATGTATGCATTTAGTATGACAACGATATGTAGGAGTGAGACTCTGGTTCCTAGTTTTAAAGCTAGAATAAAATTTAATTTTGTTAATCTTTATGTTAAGAATTAAGTCATAAACTTAGTGACGAAAGTTTATTGTTTTAAATTAAGGCGTCTCTTTCATCCTTTCAGTATGAAACTGAGTCTTGTCAAATGTATATTGCCATTGTTGATGTTAAAAAAAAAAGAGAAGCTGATGTGTAGATACATGTTGGTCCGTAAATGCTTGTTGATTTTCTTTTTTGCTGGTATTTATAGCAATGTGGACAGGGAGGGATTGCTGAGATGCAAGTGAGGATGGAACAATGAAAAGTTTTTGCTGTGGAGGACTTCGTGACTTGTTCCTTGTTAATATTTAAAGTTCACTTCTGTCACCTCATTATCACTGGGCACTACACTTATGAGATTACTTTTTATTTCTTGCTATTTAATTGGGTGTGGTTCAGTGGTTTTATTTTATATTCTGTTGAAAATATTAAATGACTTTTACACAGATAATTTGGCTTCACCCAGCTCTGGAATGTCACTTTATTTGCTTTTCCATGTAGAAGCAACAAAATCATCATCCTCAACAACAATAACAAAATAATCGCTTTTTTTTTTTTTTTTTTTTTTTTTTTTTTTAACATTTATTCATTTCTGAGACAGAGAGAGACAGAGCATGAACGGGGGAGGGCCAGAGAGAGAGGGAGACACAGAATCTGAAACAGGCTCCAGGCTCTGAGCAGTCAGCACAGAACCCGACGCGGGGCTCGAACTCACATACCGCGAGATCGTGACCTGAGCCGAAGTCGGACGCTTAACCGACTGAGCCACCCAGGCGCCCCAATAATCGCTATCTTTTAAAGTTTGCTCTCTCCTATTTGCTTATAACTGGGAGCCATTTGCAGTCTTTATCACCTACTGAGTCTTAGATGTACCAAGAAAGCTGGTTAGTTCTATCTTACTTGTCCTTGCCTACCAGGCCACTCCTGTTCAGACTTCTCCTATCTTCTCATGTGATCAGTCTTTCATTTCACTTTCTTCCTTTATTCTTCCCCTGAAAAGATAAATGCTTACCTTTCACTATAAATCAACTATTTGGAAGCTCTTTCCTACTTTATTTTATGTAATTTTTAAAGTTTATTTATTTTGAGAAGTGGGGAAGGGTAGAGAGAGAATCCCAAGCAGGCTCCACACTGTAAGCACAGAGCCCAATGTGGGACTCGAACTCAGGAGCCATGAGATCATGACCTGAGCTGAAGTCAAGAGTTGGACGCTTAACCAGCTGAGCCACCCAGGCGCCCCTGTGTAATGTTTTTTAATAGCTCTGCTAAAATGGCTGTCCCTTCAATGTGTATTTTAAAAGAATTTATCTCTTCCCTCTTTCAGAAGACTTTATTGGTTTACTCTCCTGTTATTATTTTTGTGTATCTAGCATGTGTCATGGCTGCTTGAGTGTCCTGAGTGATATTTTGGTTTATTTTATTAAATTAGAGTTGTATATGGCTTCTAACAAAAATTACAGTCCTATGGGCCCCTTTCATCTTCACTGCTTTTTTATAGAGGCAGTCTTCTTCAACTTATTCTTAAGTATTTACCTCTAAATTTCTTTTTTTTTTTTAATTTATTTTAAACATTTATTTTTGAGAGAGAGAGAGACAGACAGAGCACAAACAGGGGGAGGACAGAGAGAGAGGGAGACACAGCATCGGAAGCAGGCTCCAGGCTCTGAGCTGTCAGCACAGAGCCTGACGCGGGGCTTGAACCCACAGAATGCAAGATCATGTCCTGAGCCGAAATCGGATGCTTAACCGACTGAGACACCCAGGCGCCCCTACCTCTAAATTTCTAAATAAAATGCTTACATCACAGATTTCTTACCTTCCATGTGTAGATATAATCTACATTAATTCTAAACTTTTTTTTTTTTTTTTTGAGAGCGAGAGGTAGTGGGTAGAGAGGCAGCGGGAGAGAGGAAGAGACAGAGTCTTAAGCAAGCTATACTCTTGTCATAGAGTCTGATGCGGGACTCCATCCCACAACCTTGGAATCATGACCTGAGCCCCAAATCAAGAGTTGGATGCTCAACCGAGCCACCCAAACCACCCAAGTGCCCCTACGTACATTCTACTACCACAAACTTAGTGTCTTAAAACAACATAAATTTATTTCCTTTACAGTTCTGTAGTTTAACAGTCTGAAACGAGGGGCATGTGGGTGGCTCAGTCGGTTAAGGGTCCTACTTCAGCTCAGGTCATGATTTCATGGTTTGTGAGTTCAAGCCCTGTGTCAGGCTCTGTGCTGACAGCTCAGAGACTGGAGCCTGCTTCCCATTCTGTGTCTCCCTCTCTCTCTGCCCCTATCCCCCTCGTGCACACTCACTCACTCACTCTCTCTCTCTCAAAAATAAATAAACACTAAAAAAATTAAAAAGTATGAAATGAGGGGTGCCTGGATGGCTCAGTCGGTTAAGTGTTGGCTCTTGGTTTTGGCTCAGGTCATGATCTCGTGGTTTGTGGGTTTGAGCCCGGTGACGGGCTCTGAGCTGGCAGTGTGGAACTTGGAATTCTCTCTCTTCCCCTCTCCTACTCGCTTGCTGTCCCTTTCTCTCAAAAATAAACATTAAAAAAATTTTTTTTTTTAAAAGTCTGAAATAAGTCTCATACTAAAATCAAGGTGTCAGCTTGGCTGTGTTCCTATTGCAAACTTCTCATAATTTGTTTCCTTTTTCTACCTTTTGAAGGTCACCTGTATTCATTGGTCTGTGACCTTCATCCCTCATCTTCAAAGCCAGCAACATCACTGTAACAGTGCCTCTGGTATTATATGTCTTTCTCTGATTCTCCTCTTTTGCCCCTTCCTTTCATTTTTAAGGATTTTGGTGGTTATATTGTGTCCACCAGGATAATGGATAATTTCACTATTTCAGATCAGCTGATTAGCAAGCTTAATTCCATATGCAACCTTAATTCTCCTTTGCCGTGTAAGGTAACATACAGTATTCACAAATCTTGGGTTTAGGATGTGGACATCTTTGGAGAGGGTAAGTAGGGGGTAGTGGGGTGGCATTATTGTGCTTACCAAAGAGGCTTTAGCTTTTAGGGCTGACACTCACTGGCTGTCTCTCTCTTTAGGCTTTTTTTTTTCTCCTAAATAATCCAATTATTAGATATTTTTTGCTTAAATTTAGATTCATTGTTAACATATTATGACTGTATATGGATGAATTGTAATGTATACTACCAGTAAATAATTTTTACGTGTGCAACTTTTATTCTTGGAGTTAATAACTGCCCTATTAAAATTTGGTTAGTGTTCTATGTATTTATTATTAATTCCCCAAAACTCTTACAGAAGCTTGTCTTCTCTCAGTAGTTCAGATACCTTAGTTTTAATTTTTTTTTGATGAATAAAAATGGAATTTTTTCTTTTTTTCTTTTTTTAGTACAACTTACTGTCAAATTGGCTAACAAACTGTGTGTAAAGTGTGCTCTTGGTTTTTGGGGTAAATTCCTGTGGTTCATCACTTACATACAACACCCAGTGCTCATCCCAACAAGTACCTTCCTCAATGCCCATCACCCATTTTCCCCTCCCCCCCATCCACCCTCAGTTTGTTCTCTGTATTTAAGAGTCTGTTATGGTTTGCCTCTCTCCCTCTCTGTAACTATTTTTTCTCCTTCCCTTTCCCCTGGTCTTCTGTTAAGTTTCTCAAGATCTACGTATGAGTGAAAACACCTGATATTTGTCTTTCTCTGACTGACTGACTTCACTCAGCATAATACATTCCATTTCCATCCACGTTGTTGCAAATGGCATGATTTCATTCTTTCTCATTGCCAAGTAGTATTCCATTGTATCTATGAACCACGTCTTCTTTATCCATTCATCAGTTGATGGTGTACTCATTATTCTTTTAGTGTACTTTTCTTCTTATTTCAATTTCTATTTGTTTCTAATCTAGAGAGCTATCTTGAAGTTGCCTTTTATCATTGTCCTGGGAATTCTCTTTTCTCTTATGTTAGATCCCCTGTTTCTTTGCTCACATATGTGATTCTCTCCTGATTTACTCCCTGTTTTTGGTGGAGCACAATTTCATAGTTATCTTTCCAGCAGACAAAGTAAGCTGTTTTTCAGATCTGGTATGTCTGATGAATCTTTCTTCTGCTTTCATGTGTGATTGATAGTTTGGCTGTCTGTAGACTTGCAGGTTGGGAATAATTTTCTACAGAATTTTAAAAGCATTGCTTTATTGTCTCCTTGTTTTCTACTATTGCTCTTGAGAAGTTTGATGCCATTCTGATTATATGTTGTATATTTGTATGTCATCTGTTTCTATTTTTATTCATTTGCTTTTTTACCTCAGAGCTTTTAGGAACTTCTCTACAGGTGGTGGGCTTCTCTGGGTATGCTTTTTCATTTGTTGTGATGGATTTATGGTATACCTTTGTAAGTTGACACTTTTGTTCTACCGGTTGGGCAAATCTAGAATTATTTTTTTGATTATTTTCTCCATTTTGTTCAGTAGTCTTTTTGCAACTTTTGATTTTTAGATATTTGCTTGTTTGTGATGATCCTTTCATTTTATTGTCATTTCTGTCCCATTTTCAATCTCTTGGGATTTTTTGTTTTATTATACTGTAAATTTCTCCAACTCTCTTTTTTTCCAGTTTTTCTATTTAAGGAGAATTAACATCATATTTTTAATTTCTAAGGGCTGTTTTTTTCTTTGAAAATTTTAATGAAACATCTTATTTTTGTTGTATCTTCTGTATTCTCTCTGAGGATGGTAATTATTATTATTACTAAGAGTTTTGTTTTTGGCTTTGTTGGTTTACCCCAGCTTTCTATTTGTTTTTTAAAATCTCTACCTCTTATAGTGATTTCCACATATCTGATAATCCTTTATATTTAGAATAAATTACTAAATCTGTGTGTGAGGTTGGAGCTTGTTGATGCTGGTGTCATTGTAGGGGGATTGGATGCTACTTATTTTTTGTTGGGGAATAATCAGCTACGAGTATAATCTCCTTTTTTCTTGGACTGGCCAGTTTCCACTGAGAGAAATCCTTCCATTTCCTTCCTGAAGGTTATAAGTCTGTCACTCAGAGTTCTTAGAGAGTAAAGAAAAAAAAGATCTCATCATCCAGTATATATACTATATATAGATTTTTAGACAATTTCCTCTTTTTAACATGCACCCTTTTCTTTGGTTATATATTCCATAGTGCAAAGTCCTTTTGGTTTAACCTCTCCATAGTGAACTGTTAGTCTTGCCAGGATGAGTGTGGGGTAGTTGCATGACTGTATTGTTTAGGGGAAAGGATCTGTGGCTATTAGATGGACTTTCAGCCGCTCATCTTTTAGCCTCATTTGCATTCCTTCCCTCTGAATTGCCTGGTTTCTTTAATTTTTAATTTTTCAGGGGTTACTACAGATGAAGTTGTTTCTTAGTAGAATAGAAAAAAGTGCCATGGGTAATGGAACAAAGTCACATCTTGTTGCTACTTGTTCATCAGATACTCATCTTTCAAAATTTTAATGATAGCTCTTGCCTCTTTGAATAAGCTCTTGCTTATTCAGTTACTGTTTTTTCATTTTTATTTATTTGTGGGTTTAAGGCTCTAAAAAAATTTAACAGTTTTTTAGTGGTGGTTAATAGAGGCAATATAGTTAAACTTATGTGGGGTTTGACTCCTTAAACTTTTACTTAGGTATACACACAGATATGTGGGTCATTCTCATTAGTTTATCTTTTAATAGTTACAAGAGTGATCATGAGCTGATTACTGAACTTTGGAGAGTTGGTACTGAGGGTTAAGGTCTCAGGGAGGATGGAAGAATTACGGCAGACAAGAAGTTGGTGGAAAAAGAATTGGTGTTAATGGTGTACCACAGGACTAAGAATATGTGTTACAAGTTGGTATTTTCCAGAAAAGTACTACAAGGAGAAGAAATAACAGTGCATTATTTTATATTAACTTCTAATAAAAATTCAGTATTTTTAGATTCTTTCATTGATAGTGTATACAGTGTAAAATTATATTTCACTTGCTGTGTCTTAAGGATTCCCTCTTCTCATCCTCTAGTGGACTATGACTGTAGCATTTGAGTAAATGAATGCGAGAGTGCTCTGTGAAGGGAATATTTCAAATGTTAGATACTGTCATTATCTTTGTGATTGTCCTCTTGACTCATGTCAGCTCTTCTCTAAATTAAGTTCTGTGTAAAGTTCAGGTAATTTCTGATTTAAATACCTTGAACAGTAACTACAAAACTTTGGCCTCCACATGTAGCAATAGTAAATAGTGGCTCGCCTTTAGCTATGTGATTACTCTGCTACTTAGTTAATGTTGCCTCTATCCAAAGCCATGCTTTTTTAGTTTCAGAGCTTTTGTTCTTTTAGTTTCACCATGGGGAGAATTCCTTTTTACACTTTCAGGAAGCATCATTCATGTAGGACACAATGAATGTGCTCTGTGTTCTTTTCCACCTTCCTAGTGCTTACGTTTGGGCATTTTACAAATTTTGGTTTGAAGGTAGAGTGGAAAGAAACCAAGGTTATTTTTTAAGACTTTTCTGGGGCACCTAGATGGCTCAGTCCGTTGTATGCACTCTTGATCTCAGCTCAGGTCTTTATCTTAGGGCTGTGAATTCAAGCCACACATTGGGTTCCCTGTGGGCAGGAGCCTACTTAAAAAAAAAAAAAGACTTCTATTTTAGATGGGGGCCTGGCTGGCTCAGTCAGTTGAGCATACGACTCTTGATCAGGGTCATAAGTTCGAGCCCCATGTTGGGTGTAGAGATTACTTAAATAAATAAACTTAAAAAAAAAAAAAAAAGCCCACAATTTTTTTTTTTTTTTTTTTTTTTTTTTTTTTTTTTTGTAAAGAACAGTTTCAGGTTCATGGCAAAAGTGAGGGGAAGTTAGTTCACATGTATGTCCTGACCCACACATGCACAACAGCCTCTCCCTATATCAGCACCTCCCACCAGAGTGGTACTTTTGTTACAATGGATATACCTATATACTCACATATCATAATCACCAAGTCCATGGTTTTCATTAACAAGATTATTTTTTTCTAGTAGCTTTTCTTCATTGTTGAAGCCCATCAAGAGATGACTGTAATTTATTATTTTAAATCTGAACTTATGGCATTTAAAACAAATTATTTCAAAAAAAAGATTTTCTTGAGAAATTATGCATAATGATGTAGTTTTTAAAACAAGCTTTGAAAGATTTGAGAAATGTAATGATCATAAAAATGTAAACTAAGTTCGTGATAGTCTAAAACAAGATAATATATATATAAGATTCTTACCAGAAGAGGTTCCAGGCAACTTCTTCCGATAAGAGTACTATATAAGTATGCATTAGATATTAACAGAGACCTACCATTTGTCAGGACACCTGGCTGGCTCAGCTAGAAGTGCATGTGACCCTTGATGTATGGTGGCGAGTTTGAGCCCCATGTTGGGAATAGAGATTCCTTAAATAAATAAATTAATGAACATTAAAAACAACAACAACAAAAGACCTACCATTTGTGATTTTTTTTAATATATGAAATTTATTGTCAAATTGGTTTCCATATAACACCCAGTGCTCATCCCAAAAGATGCCCTCTTCAATGCCCATCACCTACCCTCCCCTCCCTCCCACCCCCCATCAACCCTCAGTTTGTTCCTAGTTTTTAAGAGTCTCTTATGCTTTGGCTCTCTCCCACTCTAACCCCTTTTTTAAATTTTTTTCCTTCCCCTCCCCCGTGGGTTTCTGTACCATTTGTGATTTAAGATAAGTCCTAAATGTTATAAACTGTACAAGAAACAGTGATATAAAATAATTTAAAAACAAAGCCATTTTGGCATATTCATATTCTTTTGCTTTTATATCTACCAGGAATTAATTCAATTCTTTTCATTCTGAACACCATCAGCAACCCTTGAGAGAATCTTTCAGTAGCTCTTGTCTGCTGACCATTATCTAGGTTCTTTATATGTTTTGAAAAATTGGCATAGAATGAAAGTCTCACTGTGGGCACTTGAGGGCTAGAAGAGGATATCATTCCATTTTATATTCCTCTCATCTACCGTAATGATTAGACCCGGGTAAATTATCCACTAATAACTTCCCACAACTGCAATAGATGTTAAATATGTAGGGTAGCTCAGCCTCCTTTCTTACAAGGAGAAATGTGATTTAGGCTTGTCACTCTCTGACTTGAAACTTGGCAAAACCCTTATTTCTCTGAGTCTTGGTTTTCCCATAGATAAGATGGAAGAGTAATAGTCACCTCAGGATTTTGTTTTGTTTTGTTTTGATGATAAATAAAATAATAAAGTAGACATAGTGTTTGACACTTAGTGTTCCGTGAATGTTAGGTGCTCTGAAAACTAGTACTGCTGTTACTATTGTTAATACTAAGATGATGTTTATATAAATACTTTGGCATCATTTAATTTTCTGAGGTACTTCCTTAGCTTTTAGAGTTATAGATTTTGAGAATCTGATAAAAAAGTAATAACATTATAGAAGACTGTATCAATACACAACGTTTTAGAGTCCTGCTCTGGGGCTAATTGGTACCACTTGAAATGGAAACATCCGAGGTGGTGAATATTGGAAAATAGCAACCAATCAATACACATTTATATAACAACCACATAGAACTTAGTAAATTAATAGGTCCTTCTGAAGTGAGGGTTCGTATGTAAGAAGGTGTTTAAGATGATGTTTTGTAATTTGCAAATCGTGTAGTGTGCTAGTTAAACTGCAGATTCTTGGGCTACATCTCAGGAAGACACTTGGAAGATTATGGGGCTTCTTGAACATACTTAAGTTGAGATAAAAGTTTTCAGAATTGTATTTAACATATCTATCACAGAAAATTTATGGTTTTCTTAATTGTTCATACATTGTTCTGCTTAAAAGAGTTTCAGAGATGAATGATAGTTTGTAAGTGATCAAAATGTGGAATGTAGAAAAGAAGGGAAATTATGTTGGTGGATGTTCATGAATATAGGCAAAATGAATGTGAAGTCTTCTCTGATGGGATCGAATTGTATTAAACACCTAACCTTTTTTACTAGTGGGGAACTTTGAGCAAAACTTAACCCCTGCAGTCCAATGTATCTTAATCTGAAAATGAGGTTAATAAACATTTTTATTATAGGCCTGTTGTGAGGATTAAATAGGATAACATGCATAACACAGAGTAAGTCCTCAGTAAATGTTAGTCGATTAGGGTTTGTCATTATTATCATTTTAGTGATTTGCAATATTGTCAGTTCTTAAGGTTCCTCTGCCTTTTTAATTGTCACCTAGACGTTAGGCCAAAATGAGTTTTTCCCTTTTGAATTAAGTTTTCCCTACCATTTATATCATGGTAATTATTCTCTTCTGTGCTTCAATATCCTTTGGCAAGTAGCACATAGTAGAGATGTTAATATCTACTTTTTTGTTAATTGATACAGAATACCTTTGATTTCTCTTATATGACATGGTATGTCAGTTTTGCTTTTAAGCTATTGTATTTTAACCCAGGAGCTATTTCCAGCTGTCTTGTTTGTCTCTCTTATTCTACCTGACCAAGATAGTTTGAGGATCCTGTTTACTCAGAATGTTTCCTGTTTAAATGAAATGTCTCTGTCCAGATGAAATTCAATTTATAAGTTAAATTTGTTTCACAAATAAGTCTCTTATTCTGTATTTTAAAACCAAATATGATATTTTAAAGTTATTTTAAAGAAAATATTTTAAAGTTTTTTAAGCAAATATTTGTTTAAAATATTTACTCGTATTTCTTGAGCTTGACTAATCAAAAGCTGCCTACATAGGTATAGTTATGAGAGTTCAGACTATTTATTTTAAAATTGCATCCTTTCACCTCCTAAATGCTAAACTATGAAACCTAACACAAATACTGTAAGAACATCTGAGGCAGATAATTAAAGTATAATTAAGTTTAAATGCCTTGGTGAAGGAGTATAAAAATTATTTAAATTCAATCGGCTAGTACATTTGCAGTTTTCTTTTATTAGGTGTGAAATCTAAGAATCCCCTGCCAACTCTTGAGGGCTCAATCCAGAATGTTGAATTGAAGTACTGCAGCACATCATTGGTCAAATGTGCCTCTGGGACCATGGGATCAATAAAAATTTGTGCCAAAGCCCCAGGTATGTGCAGCTGGACCGTGTAAAACTTTATTGCCTGTATAGGAGAATTGGCCTTGCATTTTACAAGGAGCGTTACTGAAACAAGAATTTGCTCATTGTTCCTATGAATCAGAGGTTTTAAATTTTTATTTTTACTTAAAATTTTTTTTTTAATTGTGCCAGGATGATACTTTTTTATTTGTATAAATTAATTTTTATTTAAGGAAAAAACCCCTGCATAGTTAGGAGAATGGTTAGGAGGGAGAAAATTAAAAGTTTACTCTTACACTGTTGGGGGGGGGGGGGGGGGATAGGAAGTATAGATATATATGACACTTAAAATTAAATTAAAATGTTAGTATAATAAACAGATAACACAACTGTTTTTCAGTTTAAGGTTGTAATGTTCTTCATCCTGCCAATACTTTATTTCATATTTTCCATAAACTACTTGTAATTTAAGTTTTTTAGTGCAACCTAAATTTCTAGGTAAGTTTAAAAAGAGATACAGATTTTGCTGGATATTTAGAATACAGTATGTTCAAATTGTTTCCTTTTATAGTCTTATCTGAAATGTTCTCCATTCATTAGCTAAATATTAAGACTTTCTTGGTGTAGAGTTAAAAGTGCTTTTAACTTTATTAGTCCTACTTTTTAGAATATAAATGTATAGATAAAATGACCAAATATAACTGAAATGTTATATTATGATAGTATATTTTAAGATCAAGCATCCTCAAGCTACTCCTATATATATATTTTAAAGTTTATTTGTTTGAGAGAGAGAGAGAGAGAGAGCATGAGAGTGTGCGCGTGAGCGTGAGAGGGGCAAAGGGAGCGGGAGAGAATCCCAAGCAGGTTCTGTGCTGTCAGAGCCCGATGTGGGGCTTGGACTCAGGAACCCTGAGATCATGACCTGAGCCAAAATCAAGAGTTGGATGCTTAATTGACCGAGCCACCCAGGTACCCCTACTCCTATGTTTTTATGTAAGAATTTTTTCATTAATGTTTCTACTCAGGTGACAGTGGAAAAGAGAAGTTGATTCCATTGCTTCAGGGTCCTTCTGACACTAAAGACCTTCATAGTAGCAAATGGCTCAATGAGAGTAGAAAGCCAGAATCTCTCTTAGCTCCAGATTTGATAGCCTTCACAGTCCAAGTTCCACAGTATATGGACTACTGCCATAATTCTGGTGAGTACAAATTTATCATTATTTACTTATTTTGCATTTCCTTTTCCAGTAAGGCTTTTAAAAAGGACTTTTCTTTTAACCAATTTGTGTTCGTTGGGATACTCTCTGCGGTTGTGCTCTTTGAAACTTAAGTGTTTTTGTATCATTTTTGATAAATGATGTGTTTGTAAACAATAATGGTTTTATTTTATATGAGAAATAATTTCATTTGTAGGTTGTAACAATCTTGGATTCATAACTATTAAATCCAACTGAGTTTTAAAACATACCATATCATGTAATATGTAGAAAAGAGTAAAAATTTAAAACATTGGAAAGGAAATATTTTTCCTTGAGGTAGTATCACTTTGTGACCCATCATTTGCCATATTAAAATTGGGGGTTTGGGCCTTATCTCTAGTTTTGCAGAAAGAAAGAGATGTTGATAGTGGAATCAAGAAAAAAAATCTGAGGTCAATATACTATTTCTTAGAGTTATATTTTTTTTCTAGTAATATTTTGCCTAGAATTGATTTTATTTTATTCAAGCCCAGAATATAGCAAAGCCTCTTCTATTGAGAGGAGATACCAGAAGGATTAATGAAGACTAGGATTAAAAAAAGATAAGTAGAGGCCATTATCAGCCATGAATTCGGTTAGTCAGTATGTGGTTAGTAAAGCCAAAGTGGTCAAAAAGTTTAGAAATAAAATTGCTATATACAGATTTCTTAAAAGGGTAAGGGGTGCCAATTAAAAATTAAATGGCTAGTGAGGAAGTGGTTTCAAATAGCTGCCAAAGAGAACTGTCTTAATATTTAACAAGTATTACAACTTACAGAAAATGTTAAGCATTGCTGCCCTGAGTTGAAAGGAGAAACTATGAAAAGATTTGTAATTAACTAACTAGACAGAGTATATGGAGGCAAATATTAGAAGCAGTGCACAAGGACATGAAAAATATTTGAAAGATGAATTTTGTTACAGTAGCATTTCCAGCTGAGTGGCATGCACATTAGAAACTGCAAATTAGTATTCAGCAGTGAGTCAGAGAATCCTCTGTCCACATACTTCTGAAGACAGTAGTCCTCAAAAAGAAGTTTCAGCCTGGTGAAAGTTGGTATGGAACGCAAAGGAAAAATGTGAGGATGAGGCCCAACCCCAACTAAGACTGTGCATATGGATAAAAGATTTGACCTATCTTTTAAGGCAGGGACTGATAAACATTTTAATAAAGAACCAAATAATATTTTAGGTTTTGTGGGCTATATTGTCACTGTTTTGGCTATTGACTTCTGTTGTTATAGCATAATAATAGCTGTACACAAAATGTAAATGAGTGGATAGGAATGTATTTCAATAAAACTTTATTCACACAAACAAGGGGTGGGTCAGATTTAGCCTATGTCATTTACTTCTGTTTTAGGGAAAAGGGATTGGTGGTTAAATAAACATTATGCTTTTTAAAATGCCTATTTAATCATGTTCCTTGAATATGCTGCTTGGTGAACTTTTTAAAATAATTATCCATATAGTAGTTTTTGATAGGTTTTGTTCTCAAATCATTACATTATTAAAATGTTATTAAAATGACTGGACCATTCAGTTAGAATTTTGATGTCTAAGAAGGGGCTAAGCTTATTTAAATCTACCACATATTCTTAAGTTGGAGAGGACCCTCTTGTTTTTTGTTTTGCCATATACACAGTTAGAATTGATCAGTTAAGCTTATAATCTGATCTTTCTCATGACAATATTTATATTATTTTTTTTTTTGTAATTTAAACACATTTCTAGGGTCACAAAAATGTATTTGCATTTCTAACCTTTTATTTAGACCTAAAAGTAAACTATGATTTAAAAAATTATACCTATGATATTTTAGGGTAAAGTTTTATGTTTTTTCTTGCTGTAAGAGATTTTGCCTAATCTTCGACATTAGTATTATGTTTAGTGATATGTTTTGGCTTTGTGTGTAAAATTTTAATGTGGTTATGTATTTGATGCTTTGAAATTACTTTTTTGGGTATGTTTTAATCCTAAAGTGTAATGTGTTTTTACTTAAACTATTTACATAGTTAAGTTAGGATATTTTTAAATTTAAATTTGTCACCCATCTTGGAACTGCCACCCACATTAATGGTATTTATGATACGGTAATGAGAAGACTTATTTTTTAAAGCCAGTTTTAAAATAGTATTGATTAATTTTTTGTTCCTGTAACAAGATTTAAATTGAAGATGGAGATGTGTCTGTGTATGTATAACTCAGGAGTAGACAAATCTTCAGTAAAGTCTTGAAGGATTGTTAATAAATTATTTCTTCATTTAAAATTTATTTACTTAAGTGTCACCCTTGTAGCAAGTACTTTCATGGCCCTTGTATGCAAATTTTGTCTCTCTTAAAAACACAGGTGCAGGTACACACTGGCACATACACATCTTATTTTTGTACTCTTCACTTTTTCTTAGTACTTTTCATAGTTTACCATAATATATATGTTGCTGATTTCTCTTGTTGATTTTTTTCCTGCTCTTAGAATTTATGCTTTATTTAGGCATGAATTTTTGTCTGTTTTGATTACTACTGTATTCCTAGTGGCTAGAACAATATGTTGCATATAGTTGGCTGTCAATAGATATTTAATGAATGAATGAATGAACAAGTAAGTGATGATTACATTTACCTTTTAGTTTTTGAGGTCGGAGCACCTAAGGGGAATGACACAGAGTCAGAATTAGGTATTAATATTAATTAATACCATAATTAGGTAAAAAAGGACTGAAAGAAATCTTATGGTGTTAGTAAAACTCATTATAAAAATACTTTACAGTGTTTCTTAAAAAAAGATTCTGGGTAGTTAAATACTTCTAGTTGAATAATTAGAGGGAAGCACAGTAATCCTTGCTGTTTCACAGATTTCCAGGTGAGGTTGTTAATGAACGTTTCCCATAGGTTTATAGAATTTGAGTGAAAAATATTTGAAAATGGAGTCATAAGTATCAGCCAGGTGATGGGAGACAAAATGTGTATTCTGGTGGTGTCTGGTGATCATTCTAAGTGGCTTTTGAACATCATGTGTGGAAGACAACTGCCCTTAGCATATGCTCCCAAATTGAAGGTGGGGATTAAAACTAGGGGCCAGCAAATGTTTGGGATATATTATAAAAGTCAGTATGTTGAGCTTCCGACTTCGGCTCAGGTCATGATCTCACAGTTCGTGAGTTCGAGCCCCACATTGGGCCCTCAGCTGTCAGCAGAGCACTCTTCGCACTTCAGATCCTCTGTCCCCCTTTCTCTCCCCCACCCATGCGCGTGTGCTCTCTCTCGCTCGCTCTCGCTCTCTCTCTCTCTCTCTCTCTCTCTCTGTCTCAAATAAACATTTTAAAAAACGCTAAAAAAATTTAGAAAGTAAGTTTTGAGAGAAGGTTGGTTAGGATAAAGAGGCAGAATTCTTTTTAGTGATGTCTACACCCAATGTGGGGCTCAGACCTACAACCCCAAGATCAACGCTATTGCTTTTCTGACTGAGCCAGCCAGGCACCTAGAGAGAGTTTTTTGACTTAGATTTCAGAATCTGAGGGAATGGACAGCTTTTTAGAAATGGGAATTAGGTATTAATATGACTGAAAGAAATCTAATGGTATTAGTAAAACTCATTATAAAAATAGTTACTTTACAATTTAAAAATAACTTTCATATATTTTTTTTATTTGTTTATAAAACAGGTTTGTTTTCAGCAAAGCAAATGTTATTTGTTTCTTAAGAGAAGCATGTAGAGACCTAGAAGTTGTCCAAGTGATTAACAGGTCAGACTGTGAACTTTATCTGGGGCTTCTAACTACTTAACATTTCCCGCTGTCCTAAGCTGTTTATCATTTTGTCTTTTAACCTTAGGGTCCAAATTACTAAATACTGCAGACCTTAGCCCTTAAAAGTCCTTCACTTTGAGAAGCTCCTTCCGTATTTCTTACTAAGTAAACGCTGTCAAAAGAGGCATACTTTAATGATGCCACGGCATTTCTTTGTCTTTGAAGCCTCAGCAACTCCCTTTGCATATGCCCCCCCCCACCCCCATTGCTGTCTCTACTTGACTGACTGATTGCAGTGAAGTAGCTGAAGGCTTTTGAGGGAGTCCATTGTGTCAGCCCACATTCTGTATTGTCAGTATTCACAGGAACTGGTTAATGACACTCCATTTTCTTATATTTGTATAGATACTAGGAATCAAGTAGAGGAATAAGATGCTCTGTGGCTCCTTCAGAGGTAGAAACACTTGGTGACCATATTGATGTATGTAAAATATCTTAAGAAGATGGGTTCTAAACATTTTCCCCCTGTCTTTTAAATATAGACTGGCTCTTCTTCATATGCTGTATTTTGCCTGTGGTTTATAGCAGGTTCTGTTTTTTTTTTTTTCATTTTTAAATTTTTTAATGTTTATTTTTGAGAGAGGGAGAGAGACAGAGGGTGAGCAAGGGAGGGGCAGAGAGAGAGGGAGACACAGGATCTGAAGCAGGCTCCAGGTTCTGAGCTGTCAGCACAGAGCCCCATGTGGGGCTCGAACTCAGGAACCATGAGATCATGACCTGAGCCTAAGTTGGATGCTTAACCAACTGACTGAGCCACCCAGGTGCCTGCAGGTTCTGCTTCTTGAACAGTTTTGAGTCCTTGTTAATCTTGGTATTAATGTCAGAATAAGTTTTGAGGTGTCTGCTATTTAAGAACATAAAATGATTACAAAGTACTCTATGAATTTAGAATCAAAGGAACTTAGAAGTCTTCCATTTCAATTTCTAAGTCAGTGTTAGGACTTTTATGTGGTTCCCTCTCTCTGTGTGCTCTAGGTCTTTTGGCCTTCTTTGAGTGTCTCACTAATGACTGTGCTTTTGGATATTGCTGTCTTTCTTATTTGGGATCCTCACAATTACCCTTACCCTTTTAACCTTATACCTGTTTAATTCTAGCTCAGTCTTAAGATCATAGCTCAACTACTACTTCTGCAAGAAATCTTCCCTGATACTCCTTTCCCCCATTCCCCACCACCCAATTCAATTAAGTAGCTCTCTTACATTCATTTTTATAGTCCACTGTACTTCTCTTTCATAACACTTAATGACAGTATATATTTACATAGTTGGGTGGTTTGAATGCTATCTTTCTTCACCACTTGGCAGTGAGTTACATGAGGACAGAGTTAGTTACTAGTTGCTTATCATTTTGTCTCTAGGAGTTAACATTGCCTGACATAGGGAATGCTTTGAGAAGTCATTTGGTGAATGAATGAAGAAATGAACATTTATGACAGATGGTCAAGTGTATGAGCGTATTTGATAAGTAGTTAATCCGTTAATAAATATTAACAGCCTTCCTCTTTCTCTCCCTATGTTTCTCCCTCCTTTTTCTTCTATTTATGTACATATCTATCACTGGAGAGAATATCTACCAGATCTTTGTTAGGCAGCTCTAATTATTATTAGATCCTCTGTTGAACTGTACCTTCTATTTCTTGGTCTAGTTTTAGTGTTATGACATGAAATAATATACCAGCCTTAAATATACCTGACAAAACTTATTTTTCTTTACTTTATGTCTCACTCTAAGTATTCATCCTCTTTAGTTGTTGGAACTAACCCTATGACCATACCGTTTCTGTTGAAACCTTAGTCTTTCTTGGCCTCCAGGTGTTAGGAGATGAGTCTCTGTAGGTCTTTTGGATTTTTGCATATCTTGTGAATGGTGGCACTGATTGCCCTTTGTTCTGGACTGTCTATTCAAGGATGTTTGTGTAGTCAACAGCCTTGGAAAGATAGATTTAGTGTCCCTCTGCAGCCAGTGGGGAGGGTATGTTAACTGTGCGTTATAAAAGATTTGGTTCTTCAACTCACAGTTCATCTCTTATCCTGCATCGCTCTGCATGTGCAGACTTCAGTCTGGATACATCTTTGGTGTCACCTCTGTGAAACTTGGCCGAGGGAACTGCTGCAAATGTGTTGAAAGTTGTGCTGCTTGCTGTGCCATGAATAATAAAGTCCTTTATCTTGACGCAGGAGTCTCTTGTCTTCTGCATCATTCATAACTGTGGTAGGGTTAAATCTTAGGCTCAGAATTCTTGACACCAGAGCAGTGTGGTTTCTTGTTTCTCCTTGTTGAACCATCTTCGTGTCTCTCCTCAAATATGGTAGCCCTCCTCATCTGCTGAGGATATGTTCCAAGACCCTCAGTGGATGCCTGAAACTGCAGATAATACTGAATCCTATATATACTATGTGTTTACCTATACATAGGTATATGATAAAGTTTAAGTCATGAATTAGGCATAATAGATTAACGACAGTAATAATAAAATAGAGCAATTATGCAATATACTGTAATACAAATTTTACGAATATGGTCTCATTCTCGGAAAATCTTATTGTACTGTACTCATCCTTACGATATAAGATGATAAAATGCCTATGGGATGAAACAAAGTGAGGTGAATGATACAGGCATTGTGATATCAGGCTACTGTTGACATTGTGAGGATATCAGAAGGAGCATCATCTACTTCTGGACTGTGGTTGATCGTGGGTGACTGAAACTATGGAAAATGAACCTATGGATAAGGGAGGACTACTGTATGTTTCTTTCCTTAATACCTTCATCATTCCTGAGATTTTGTTACTGGTCCTCTCCTTTAAACTTGTATGTTGTAATCAACACTACTGTTTTTAGCAACCAACCATATGTTATATCTTTTCTTTTGAGATCCAGACTCCAAATTTCAACAATCTCTTGACCATTTCCCTGTGGATATTTTAATGGTGCCTAACACATTTAAAACTAAACTCAATGTAATCCCTCCACCCCATTTCATACTCCATTATTCACTATTTCAATTAATGGTACTATTTCCCTCTTAATGCTGTAAATTTCAGCACTAGTTCAGTTGTTCCTTCTTTTTCCTCCTGCATATGGTAGATGTTCCATAAAAGCTTTTTTTTTTAAAACTTAATAGTCCAGGCTAAACATAATAAATTTATTTTAGTCATTTCCCATATGATTTGTGTTGAGATTCATTGCCACACTGATTACTTCCACTACTTGTTTGAAAATGTCTCTCTTAAAATTTAACACAATCCCCCACATAGCACAAAGTGAAGAGTATATTCCCAGATTGGTGTAGTGAACTTCTATTTAGTTACTGTTTGTTTTGAGTTTATGTGCCACTGGAACCAAGAATTATTCTTCACACAAACTACTTTTAAGACAGTTTTTCATATTTCATGTATCTATATTAGTTTATGAATTTACATGAAGAACTTCACACTTTTTTTCTGTGAAATTTCATATAATTAATTTTGCCCCACCGTTAGTAAAGAAGATACCTTTGACAGTATCTGGTTGACTGTAGTTATTTGTACAAGTAGGATGAACATGCTGTTTTTGCTTTTATATATAAAATGCAAAAAAAAAAAAAAGTTTCTTCCTAAGATTAGAAAACTAGAATTACGTGATTATGATGTTATTTTAAAATAATGAAAAACAAGTGTTCGTCTTAAAATGTCATTTAAATATAATAGTTTAAGCCAATGTTCCTATTCCCCTGTGTAATCAGTTTGAGAAATAAACACAAAGTTTTCAACTTTGCTAGGTTGTCCTGTATTAAAACTTGTATTTTACCCATCAAATGTAAGCAACTTTTGATCACTGTTATTGGAAAAGAAAGTCACAATTACAATTATTGTCTCTGGAAATTCAGTTAAATTGGTGGGTAGTTTCCTTTCTTGATTAAAACATACCAGCAAACACACACAATCTTATTTCACCATTCAAGTTGGTTGGTTAGAATGTGAATTGCTAAGGAGTTTCTAAAATGGAGGCAGTACTTTAGATTGTAAAATTTAATTTATGGGGAATGTTTTTTTGTTCCAAAAAATTCTCCTTATAATATAGAATTAAGTGAATTGCCTTGAAGTTATGTTTTTAGTATTTTTGACAGGACACATGAGTAAGAATGCTTATATATTGTAGCAATTAAAGACAATTCACATTTGTGGTTTGGGCATAAATGTGTAAAAATTATACCCATCTATCTTATTACATTTCCTCTCTCCTCCCCAAGGACTTTACTATGTACTTTATCTGTAATTGTTGCCAGTTTTCTATCATGTTCCCACTGGGCTTCTGGTGCAAAAAATCTTATCCTCTTGATGACAGAGCTTGCCTGAATGATTTCATGCTCCTA
Source organism: Panthera leo (assembly GCF_018350215.1). Classification (NCBI taxonomy): domain Eukaryota; kingdom Metazoa; phylum Chordata; class Mammalia; order Carnivora; family Felidae; genus Panthera; species Panthera leo. Next base: position 45,339,585 of record NC_056695.1, read on the forward strand.
GCATTTTTGTTCACGGGAATTAGGGGCAAAATGTAACTACAGCTGAACAGAACGTCTATTTTTGTAATTTTGGAGTTTAGGCCCTGTTATTGGAACTAAATGAAGAGATGCAGGTGTTCTCCAGTCCAAGCCCTTTGGGAGTTTTGATGGTAGATGCTTGAAAAGAAAATGCATGTGTTTCCAGAGTCAAACAGCAGCTGTGAGACAAGGATTTATGTTTTTCTCAGAACTTTGGGATTTCAAAATGTTACATTTAATCACAAGCACAGAAAGGGGAGCAAATGTTAAAGATGTTACGCATAAAAGTAAGTTTACTGATCTCTTTACCATACGAACTAGTTGTGGGAATATAGGAGCAAAGTGATTTTTAATCGTAATATAAACAATTTGTAAAGGATTATGATAGTTACCAGGACACAGCCTTTTGAGAATGTTGCATTTGTGTCATAGAGAATATTTTTATCCTACTAATTACTGAAGTTTTTTTTTTCAATTTAGACGTACATGTACACACACACAATGAAAGATTTGCTAAAGTATTTGCCAAATGCGTTTTGACCATAATTATTTTTCGAAAAGTTTAAGTGATATCTTGTAATAGCACAACACAATGTTTTCAGGTAGAAGAAATGTAAATTTCTGTCTCAGATAGTAATCAAGGAAATTTCCAAATATATTTAAAACATATATATATTAGAGCTGATACATATTTCATAGTATTACTGTGTCTAGAAAGTACCCTGTTTTAATCATGTTTTCCTTCAAAACTTAAGGTTTTTTTCTCTTGGGTCTTCTTTCCCACCTTGTTGTCTACATCCAACTGATGTCTATTCACTTAAAAATTTTCTTTGCTGTAAACCTGTGTGTGTGCAGTTCTGAAGCTGGGAGTGAATCCTTTATTGTGCCTCAGAATCTAACCTTCTCCCTGATTAAAATATTTCCTGGATGCCATGATGCTAGGAGACAGGAACAGGCTCAATAGCAGCAGGAAATTACTTTGTTTCTTTGAAAGGTCCCAGATTCTGGAGGCAAGCCAATGGGAGATACCTCTTAAGACTGTTAGTGACCAGTTGTTTCCTTCATTTACAGCACAAGGTCGAAATTTTGCATTTTTTACTGCCTCTATAGTAAAAAAAGTGGCAAAGTAAAGAAGTAGTAGCTTCATAGTAAATTGCTGTACAAGAGGTGTTTCAGATTGAATGGACTTCAAGCAAATATCACCATTAAATGTGTAATGTTTTGGGGGTGCCTGGGTGGTTCAGTTCGTTAAGCATCTGACTTAGCTCAGGTCATGACTCGCAGCTTTTGAGTTCGAGCCTCGCGTCATGCTCTGTGCTGACAGCTCAGATCCTGGAGCCTGCTTCAGATTCTGTGTCTCCCTCTCTCTCTGCCCCTCGTCTGTGTGCACGCTCTCTCTCTCTTTCTCAAAATTAAATAAACATTAAAAAAGTTTAAATGTGTAATGTTTTGTTTATATATATATTTTAAAGTTCATTTATTTTGAGAGAGTGAACGAGTGCGAGCAGGGGAAGGGCAGAGAGAGAGAGGGAGAGAATCCCAAGTAGGCTTCCAGTTCAGCCCTGAGCCTGCACTCATTCCCACAAACTATGAGATCATGACCTGAGCTGAAATCAAGAGTCAGATGCTCAGCCTACTGAGCCACCCAGGCACTTGCCCCTGTTTTGTATATTTTTATATGAATCAAAAGATAACATTATCATTTCAGTTTATATTTTAGAATATGATATGTTTTCAAAGTGAATTTTTGTTTTTGCATTTCCTATCCAGATTTAAAGTTGGCTATATGGTAGCTGCCATGTTGGCCAAAAAAGAATAGAAGCCTTAGTAAACCAGTAGGAATTGACTTAAGAAACACTTAGAAGTGAAATTCACACCAGTGTTTACTACCTGACTCTTCCCTGTTTGTCTCACCCCTTCTAGAACAAGATTGATTCTACAGGTAGCTTTTGCATTTCTTCTAGTCAATACAGTATACACAGGAATCATCCTTATGCCATTGCTTTGTTTTGTGAATAAATGATGAAAGTCAGCTGTCCATTAATGTACGAGAGTTTAAGCACTTTTTTGGGAGTCTTTTTTTTTTTTTCCACCTTCCTCTGATATTAGCCTTTATTCTTCTCCTTTACTTTCTCTCTTCCCAATCAAGAACTCCCTTCTAAGTAGCACTTGGACCATACATATCACATGACAAACAGTCCTATTTATAGGATTCCTTCCTCATGAGAAACTTGGCATTCCTAAGGGCAGTGATCATGACAAGTACATGATACGTATTTGGTACATACAGGATAGTTCAAAGGCAATGATTTTTTGCCATTTGGGGATAGCTTTATTATCTACAGGCCCACATCATTTTATTGCTAAATTGGTCTGTGGATGGTGGTGGTGGGGGTTGGGGTGGATATAGTCTAGCTTCAGCCTGTTAAAGAATAATGGGGAAAAGAAAGTACAGTCATGACCCTTGTATAGATATGAAATAGACAAATGTTAAAGATTACTAGCATCATTATCAATGAAAGAACCAGGTACATGTTACAACCAGATCAAGGAGAATTAAAAAAAACCCAGACATTTATAGATCAGTAATGCTGCAATAAATTTGGAAATGGACACAAAACCAGCTTCTTCCATAGTGGGGAAGGGCGGTCTATTGAACTTCTACCTGAAAGAATTTATTTACATCTATAGTCAATAATTATTTTGCGTTGTTACCAGTTATGTACAAGGTACAGATTTGTAAGAAAGCTCAAAGGCACTGAAATGTGCAGAGTCTCCATAGAATCAGACTCAGATAACCTGGAGGAGTGTACTCAAAACAATGCAAAGCTTTTCATTGAAGCACAAGTTTTTTCCTACAAGCCTTACTAAATTCCAGATGGCTAGGCTATTTTTAGCTGTGGGTGGTTTAAATATAGAGGCAGGTCAAAAGTAATTTTGTGAGGCAGAGATTCAATACATGGAGGGAAAATTAAAGGGAAATAATGCCACCGGCAGAGGGCAGTGATGAAGTAACAGTTTCCTCATGTTCAAAAGTAGTGATTGTTGAATAATTGTGGGCTAATTCTGTAGACTATACTTGAGTTAACTTTTGAAATCTTGTCGTATAAAGGTCTCTTCAGCCAGGTGCTTTCTCAATACCTACAACTTTCTAGAAAAAAAGGCAATTTGTTTTTAAGTAAATAAAGTGTTCTAAACTGATTTTTAAGTAAATAATGTGTTCTAATTTATTAAAAAGCTTCTCCATGGAAAGTATTCATACAGAAAATATTTGAGTATGTACTCTGTGTCAGGTACTGCTTTAGGTATAGGGGTGTGTGTGTGTGTGTGTGTGTGTGTGTGTGTGTGTGTATAAGAAGGAGGAGTTCCCTAACTTCACAGAGGTAACATTCTCGATTATAACATTTTAGTTTTATTTGCTAATTTGTTATATTGCATTTTGCTTATGAGAATTAAGTGTTCTATGTAGTGTTATCTAAGCTAGAAGAGGCCTTCTTCAAATGTAAAAATTATGTCTTTTGTAATTTTTTTCCACTGACCAGATAGAATTCTGAAATAATGTGAAAGTATTTGTAAGAGTATACTACACAAAGTTGTGCAGAGCTCAATTACAGATAAATAACAAAAACAAAAATAGAAATTCACCACAGCAAAATGTCCAAAGGAGACAAGAGTAAGACACAAATGATAAACACATGAAAACCTTGAAACTAATAACTAAAGAAATAGATATTTAAAAAGGAACACTTTTTAAGGAAGTTTTTTTTTTTTTTTTTTTTTTTTTTATTTATTTTTGGGACAGAGAGAGACAGAGCATGAACGGGGGAGGGGCAGAGAGAGAGGGAGACACAGAATCGGAAACAGGCTCCAGGCTCCGAGCCATCAGCCCAGAGCCTGACGCGGGGCTCGAACTCACGGACCGCGAGATCGTGACCTGGCTGAAGTCGGCCGCTTAACCGACTGCGCCACCCAGGCGCCCCTAAAAAGGAACACTTTTTAACCTGTGAAATTGGTATTTGATAAATTGTAAAACTGAAAACTGAGAAATTGATGAGATGAATACTTTCATAAAGGTCTGGAAGGACTGTGAATTGGTACAGATTCTCTGGAAATCAATTTAAAAAAATTTATTAAGGAACTTAAGAGTGGTCATTTCTCATAATCCATTTCCAGACTATAAGGGACTAATCCAAGATCCATTTAAAGAATTATATTTAAAACTTAAGGGTATTCATGTCAGCTTATTTAAAATAATCATAGGTCATCTTTGTGGTCCAATACTAGGCAAATTATAAAATAGAGTATATCCATAGAAGAACATTTTTTAAATCAGCCAATAGAAAATGCATATATCAGAAAGTATTCATAATTAAAAGCTTATAAAAATATAAACCTACATATGATAAATTTAGTTTTAAATATTCCCCCCGATACACATACATACACACACACTCATGTATTATGTTCATAGAAAAATTGCTAAATTTTGTGACTGTCAATGCTTGCTGCTTGATGTGATTCTGAGTCCTTTCTCATTCATATTTGTATTCTTCTACGATAGTTGATGTACTTTTGCAAACATAAATATTTTAAAATACTTATTTTCCAAAGCACTTATTTACAACTGAGTTGTTCATTATTATTGTTTTGCTTAAAGTACGCATTCTTGCACATTAATTTTTATATATAAACTTTAATATTTAAATAAAATTTAAATTTGAAAGCACCTATGTGCCCTGAAATCCACAGCATATACAGTTCGTTTTTTTTTTCTTTTTTAACCATTTTTGAGAGTGAGAGAGACAGAACATGAGCGGGGGAGGGGCAGAGAGAGAGGGAGACAGAATCCGAAGCAGGCTCCAGGCTCCCAGCTGTCAGCACAGGGCCCAACGCAGGGCTCGAACTCACGGACTGCGAGATCATGACCTGAGCTGAAGTCGGACGCTCAACTGGCTGAGCCACCCAGGCGCCCCTACAGTTTAGTTTTAGGTTTTGTGGGGGCTCCTGGGTGGCTCAGTCGCTTAAGCATCCGACTTCAGCTCAGGTCATGATCTCACCATTGGTAAGTTCGAGTCCTATGTCAGGCTCTGTGCTGACAGCTCAGAGCCTGGAGCCTGCTTTGAATTCTGTGTCTCCCTCTCTCTCTGCCCCTTCCCCCGCTCATTCATTTTCTCTCTCTCTCTCTCTCATAAATAAATACATAAATTTAAAAAAAAGGCCTTGAGGGTTTTAGTGTATATCTGAATAAAATACCAGATTTCAAGACAGTATAATTTGCATTTCTCCTTAAATAGTTTTAGTCTAGTGACTAAAATGTTTAAAATCACTTAATTTTTCCTATAATTTGTTTTCTATTTATAATTAAAATATATTTTTTCTTTAAATATAGTTGAAATTTTATCATTACTCAACTCTCTGGGATAGTACAAAACCAAACCTTCAGTGAGTTTTGATTTAAGTATTTACTTGAAAGTTAGCTCTTTAAAATATTTGAATGCCTTTTTATATGAGAACAAAGAATTGTCATGGTTAAAATCCAAAGCCAAGTCAGATTTTTTTTTTTAATGTTTCCTTATTTATTTTGAGAGACATAGAGTACAAACAGTGGCAGGGCAGAGAGTCAGGGAGAGAGAGAATCCTAAGCAGAGCCTGACAAGGGGCTCCAGCTCACAGACTGTGAGATCATGACCTGAGCAGAAATCAAGAGATGGACACTTAACTGACTGAACCACCCAGGCACCCCGAATTTTTTGGTTGTTGTTGTTAAACTCAACAATGAAGTTGAGATATTCTAAACTTTTAATGAAAACTAGTAGTCAGTACTTTAGATAGTACTTTGTTGAAGAAATAAATCAGTAAACTTAATACTTAAAATTATTCTCTTTAAGGTAAAAGTTGACATAGGAGAATGGAATCGTAAAAAGATATTTTTATTAAAAATTTTTTTGAAAGTTTATTTGTTTTGAGAGAGAGCAAGGAGGGGAGGGGCAGAGGAAGAGGGTGAGAGAGAAAATCCTAAGCAGGCTCTGCACTGTCAGCACGGAAGTGCATGTAGGGCTAGAACTCACAAACCCTGAAATCATTACCTGAGCCAAAATCAAGACTTGGACACTTAACCGACTGAGCCACCCAAGCACCCAGTAAAAAGGTGCTTTTAGAGAGACATTTAAAGATATTTACTGACATTTCTGTGACATCAGAAGTTGATAGCAGTATTGTTTTTTATTGTTTTTACCCTCATTTCCAAGTATAGCCGACCCTTGAATAATACAGGGGTTAGGGGCACTGATTCCCCACGTAGTTGAAAATCCATGTATAACTTTTGACTCCCCCAAAACTTAACTACTAATAGCCTGCTTTTCACTGGAAACCTTACTGATAACAGAGAGTTGGTTAACATACATTTTTGTGTTACATATATTAACTTTTTATAATAAAGTAGGCTAGAGAAAAGAAAATGTTACTAAGATCAAAAGGAGAAGAAAATTCTTTTATGGGTTGTATTTGTCAAAAAAAATACATGTAAATAGATTTGCATAGTACAAACCTGTTGTTCAGGGGTTAACTATAGTTTTCTTGTTCTTTTTTTTCCCACTTGACATGTTACTTATGATTATTATTTATGATTAGGATTAATTCTGGACTCCAGTAGAGAGTAGAACATTTTCTTGGAGAGTCTGGATAGGAAGTGACAGGAAAAAGAAAAGTCAGGAATTTCAGTATGCTCCTGATGAGGTTTTGGGGTGATGGTGGGGTTTGTGGAGTTTGGAGCTGACGGCTAAGAAAGAATTCTTGAAGATGTCTTTGGTGCAAAAAGGTGATTTTATTAAAGTACAGGTATGGGATCTGTGGGCAGGAACAGCTGCTCTGGGGTTGTGAAGGGTAACTGGTTAGATACCATGGACTTGGGGGAGATAAAGTCAAAAGGGAAGTTTCCAAACTTCTTGCTGAAGACTCAAAGATTATGGAAGGCCTAGCTCTTGTCAAGCTAAGTTGTTGTTTTTCCCTCTGTCAGAACGTTAACATTAAGTTATAGGGGGTTCCTAGAGAAATGTTTAACCCTGCCTTTGCCTCAAGTACTGGTCAGAGGGATGCAGGCTATAAGGAAATTTTTATCTATCTATCTATCTATCTATCTATCTATTTAAATATGAAATTTATTGTCAAATTGGTTTCCATACAATTTTACCTGCCATTTCCTTCTTGCCTTTGTTCCCGACATCACATGGAGGGGAGGGTGATACTGGGGTTCCAGGAAACTGAGTCTATTGGTTTCTGGAGATTAGGCTATTGAGAAGATTGCCTTTTTCTTATAATTTACTAAGATATTTGTAAACTGATGGAGACTTTATCAGTTTAACCATTTGTTCTGTCCTTTCTTGTGTCCTTGAGCAGCCAGGAATGCCTGAGGAATATCACACCTATCCCACCTGGGGGGGAGTGGGGTATACTCCCTTGTGCTTTGCCCTCAGCTTGCCTTATGCTCCCTCATCACTCCAATATGTGAGCATGAAATTTTATGAGATAATAAGTTATAATTGATGAAAGGCAGGCACAGCTTGGTGAATAATACTCTTTGGGGGAGGAAAGGTAGTAATGGGCCTAAAACTGACAGGGTGATAGGCAGCCACTGAATGGAGAAGGGAGGAAAAATAGACAACGTTAAACTAGAGTTTACTGGGTAGGAGGTTTTTTTTCTTAATTCAGTTTGATATTATTAAATCATTAATTGCCAGTTAACTTTAAGATTTTGTTATAATTACTAATCCTGTGTAAATGCATATATTTTAAGGGAGAGGAACTTTGAAGATCATTTCTAGTCCATAGAAAAGAATAAAGCAAACATTTTTCAGGTGGTCAGATATCACCAGGGTCAAATAGGTAGTGAGTGGAAGAGATCAGACAGACTGTCTTCTTGTCCTATGTTCTTTTTATTATGTATATTCATTTAAATGGCCCTTTTCATGTAACTAAGTAGTTATCTTCACTCATTCTGCATGTATTTACTTTGTACTGGAACCTTAGGATATGAAGATGAAAAAGACTAATGAACTTATAGTTCATTGAGGGAGATTTATAGATAAAGCATATAATTAAAAGATAGTTTAAACATTGTTATAAAACAAAGTAGTGTGAATTCACATTGAAGGAAGCCTTTACTTAGACTTGGGAAAAATTTCCTGGAATCAGTCATGTCCAAGATGAGAAGTTAATTTTGAGCTAGAGGAGAAGTAATGCATTAGGTTTCAGGAAAATGCAACTAAGTTCCCTGCAATGGCAGCTTAGAATGGAACAGGAGCATGATAAGAATTAATGCCCGATTAGGTTATGAAAGGCCTTGAAAACCATTTAAAGGTTTTGGGCTGAGGGCTAAAGGGAGCAATTGCAACTTTTTAAAGTCATATTTATGCTTTAGAAACCAACTTAGCAGGCTGGGTGAGGGTAAAAGCCAGGAGGCAGGGAGATCAAGTAGGAGAATGTTGGAATGAAGAAAAGGATAATGTCAATGAAGAGAGTTACATTTTTGAGATTTTAATGTGTTGGAATCAGTAGGAGTTGATAGTTAATTGAAGATGAAGGCTAAGGGAAAGGGCACACAGTAGGCAACCACCCAGTGTTCTACTTTAGAGAGCTGGGTACTCAGTAGGGCACCTTTCACTGAGATGAGGAATGAAGGAACAAAATGCAGGTTTTATTTAGGGTGATAGAGGCAATTGGTATAATATTAATATTTTGCTAGTTCTTCCTATGTGCTAGGTATTATTCCAAGCATTTTAAGTAGAGCCCTAAGCAGTTTGACTCTAAAAATCATACTCTTAACCATTATATGAAAGAGCAAAGACTATGGAGAAAATCGGACCGACCCTAAATCATTGATTATTCAGTTTATGGCTACTAGCTGCATGCACGACAGTGTTAGAGACTGATAAAAAAGGTATTCACTGGGGCACCTGGGTTCCTCAGTTGGTTAAGTATCTGACTTTGGCTCAGGTCATGATCTCTTAGTTTGTGGATTTGAGCCCCTTGTTGGGCTCTGTGCTGAGAGCTCAGATCATGGAGACTGCTTTGGATTCTGTGTCTCCCTCTCTGCTCCTCCCCCACTTGTGTGCACACTCTCTCTCTTTCAGAAATAAACATTAAAAAAAAAAAGGTATTCAATAGAGCTCTATTAAGTTGTATACACATACAGCTAATTCTAAAAACAAGCTCAACTAATGCTGCAACTGATTGGGTGAAAAGTACTATCTGAAAATAGAGGAGAGGCATTAATTTGAATCAAGAATGAAGGATTTAATCATATTAGCAAAGGGTTCTCAAAGAGGGACTGATATTTATGTCTGGAATAATAGAAGACTGCATATGAGTTGAAAATTGTTTAAGCATTACAAGTATTTTAATTGTCCTATCTTTTGTTTTAAATGTTTGGTAATTAGTTTAAGTCCCTCTTTTTTTAAAAATTAAAAAAAAATTATAATGTTTATTTATCTTTGAGAGAAAGAGTGTGTGTGAATAGAGGAGGGACAGATTGAGAGTGGGGCACAGAATCCGAAGCAGGCTCCAGGCTCTTAGCTGTCAGCACAAAGCCCGACGTGGGGCTCGAACTCACAACCTGGGAGATCATGACCTGAGCCGAAGTCAGACGCTTAACTGAGTGAGCCGCCCAGGCGCCCCAGTCCCTATTTTTATAGAAGTGTAGAATGTGTAATTACTGTTAGAAAGTGTTTAGTACATATTTATGGTAAAGCAATTTTCTTTCCAAAGTATTTTAGTATATTCAGGTAACTATAATCAAAACATTGTATTTAAAATGTTTCTATTTTAGGGGCGGCTGGGTGGCTCAGTTGGTTAAGCGGCCGACTTCGGCTCAGGTCATGATCTCACAATCTGTGAGTTCAAGCCCCGCGTCGGGCTCTGTGCTGACAGCTCAGAGCCTGGAGCCTGTTTCAGATTCTGTGTCTCCCTCTCTCTGACCCTCCCCCATTCATGCTCTGTCTCTCTCTGTCTCAAAAATAAATAAACGTTAAAAAAATAAAAATAAAAAAAATAAAATAAAATGTTTCTATTTTATAATGTGATTGTAAAATAAAAAAATATTTGGTGTACTTGTTAGTACTGCTTTTGTTTTCTGAGACAAAGTTTTAAAATTAAAATAAGTATTGGGACCATTAGATTGTATTTAGTTTTTATGTGGTTTAGCTTGGAGTTAATTATTAAGTACAACTTGATTTTTAGCCTTAGAAAAACAAATGCAGACGTTAATAAACCTTTTTTTTTATTATTATTGGATTCATTGTTAACAAAGCATAGCATAAGTAAGTCTCAGCCTGTGAAAGGGATGACTTAACACAACTGTTGATGCATTTGGAGTGAAACATCTTTATCAAGTTAATACAAGAAGCAGTCATGCCCTACTTGAATTACTCATTTATTATAGCTGAACAGCAGCCTGCATGTGGACTTTGAAATCCTGGGAAAATAAGATGCCTGCATACATCCAAATGTTGAAAGCCTTTACTCCTTAGCAGCTGGAAAATGTTGAGCTCTGTTGTCATCCATTAGGTTTTTGGCCTTCAGGGAGATGTGATCAATTTAATTACTGACCAACTTTATCCATTACTTTTAATGACTATAGCCTCTGAAGTAAGCCTCTGAAGTTTGTAGCTTAAAAGATCGTATTTAGATACTGTGCATTTAAAATTTCCAAAAATTAAACACATAGACCTAGATGATTATACTTTGCTTATATGTTTGTCACATATACTCAGATTCTTAAAAATACAAACTCATTTAGATATATTAATAGTGATTAGTTTATTTACTTTAAGTGAAGTCTAAAATGTGTTTGTGTTTAAGAGTAACAAAATATGCTCCACATATTTGCTGTTCTGGGGTAAATTTTATGTATTATATCCTTTGTGTGTAGAATTTTTACATTTTTTCCTAAAATACAGTCAGTGTGTTATTTTGAATCACAATTATTTATAAACAAAACTGTTAATAATTATTGTGTTTCTTGATCATCTTCTTTTCACTACCATTTTGATGTCAAGTCCAAAGAGAATTAGGAAATATCATGGAGTGATAGAGCATCGCTAAGAAAAGATGAATGTTATATGAAAAAATGTATCTGTAACTCTCAGGCTGTTACTCATAAATTCCAGGTCTAGCTTGGGAACCCAATCTTTGTGTAAATTACTTGATCTCATGTTCAGTGTTTCTTAATTTATTAAATGATTTGATAGCAGGCACTGAATACCTTTGTGTTGACTATCCATTATATAAAGACTCCACTTTAAAGAGGTCACTGCTTATGTTACAAACCAAGGGAATTTGCTTATTGTTATTATTTATTACAGTGTTGTTTAAACTGATGAAAGTAAAATTATTATTCTAACAAAGTTGGTGTGTTATGATAGTATCCAACACACGGAAGTACAACTGAGGAAAGCACCATGTGGCTGAGTTGATGGCTCTAAGGCAATATTGAAGATACTATGTTTGACTAGTTTGTATTTTTAAGTCAAATGTTAAAATATTTGTCATGATGAAAAAGTGTAAGATATTGGGCCACCTAGGTGACTCAGCTGGCTGAGCATCCAATTCTTGATTTCAGCTTCAGTCACGATCCCAGGGCTGTGGGATCGAGACCCGCACTGTGCTCCGTGTTGAGCATGGAGCCTGCTTGGGATTCTTGTTCTCTCTGCCCTTCTCCTCCACTCACACTTGCTCTCTTGCTCTCTAAAAAAAAAAAAAAAAAAAAAAAAAAAGTATAAGATATCATTCTCATTGACAAACAATTGATGTTCCTAAACTTAGAGCCATTATGCTGGTGCCATACTGAGAAGAACATGGAGCAATAATAACTAAGCAGTAGAAAAGAGTTATGGAGATATATCCGAAAATAATACATTGTTAATACATATGATAGTTATTTAGTTATATAATAACTTTACAGACTAACAAAATGCTTCTGAGCAATATAACTGGAAAAGAGTTAATAAGAGAAGTATGTTTTGAAATGTGTTATTAAAAAAGTTTAAGTATTTATGATCCGAAGAGATCTGTTCTGAATTTGAAGGAATGAATCTGAATGGTCATAAATCATGTCAAAATCAAAGCAACAAAACATGTATATAATGTAAATAATTATTAACACTACAAATGAGTTTATAATTGGTTTACTTGACTTTTTTGTGACTCTCTTAATTATGTTTTTAGGTATTACATCTGTACATAGCATTTCTGTGCCAGACCAGGTCAGAAACATGAAAAGCACATGTTGTTCTAGTACCTATAAATTTTTAATAAACTTGTAATTGTGTTTGTAACTTTTTTGGGGGTAAGATCTAGCCATTTTTATTGTTATAAATCTAAGAAATGGGTTTTTGGAAAAAACTGTTGTATGGATTGATTAGGTTTTTTTAAATGTTTATTTATATTGAGAGAAAGAGAAAATCCAAGCAGGCTCTGCGCCGTCACTGCAGAGCCTGATGTGGGGCTCAAACTCACATACTGTGAGATCAGGACCTGAGCCGAAATCAAGAGTCAGATGCTTAACTGAGCAACCCAGGCACCCTGATTGATTAGGTTTCTAAGACATTATTACTCACCATGTTCATATGAATAGTATGTAAAACCATGTGCTAATTCATTCTTTTTCCCAGAATGAAAATGCACTTTTATTATGATAAATGCTTAATGTAAGAATTCAAACACAACAGGAAAATATATAGAAGTAGTAGCAATCATTTGCAAATGTTAATATTTTGACAAATATCCTCTTAGATAATTTTTTATGGTTAGATATATAAATACACAATTCTCCATGAATAATTTTCATACAATATATTCTCTCTACCTGTTTTTTCACTTCCATGTGTTTGAAAGCCATCCTTCAATGACAGTAAATACAACTTTCCATCCTAATTTTATATGACATGGTAGCATTCTGTTGTATGATTACATATATAATTAATTTCTTCTTGGTAGATAATATGATTGGTGGGTATTTGTATTTTTCTAATGTTGTACTAATATAAAAAAAGGTGACGGGAATAATTTTGTTAACATTCATCTTTGTGAACTTGCCTAACAAATTAAATTATTAAAAGCATATTTTGGTGTGTTATTTTGCATTTGAGAACCATTAAAGTTTATTTTTCAAATACTTAATTAGTGCTAAACAAGTATAACTATAAATTTTAATATGCAAATGGTTAACATTGCAGAAATTCAAATAAATGTTTCTTGCTGTCTTAATACATCTTTGTTTCACAGTAAATTACTCTCTCTGTCCCTTTTTTTTTTTTTTTTTTTCTTTCTTGGAACTTTTTGAGATATGCAAGTAGCTGTAGACATGTAAGTTTATTTTTTTCTGGAAGATTTAATGCTTACATCTACTGACAATTATTTTGCAAATCATTTCTTCAGTTTCATTTGTAGCATCATTTAGGAGAAAGAGATTAGACTTTGGAATCAGGCAAACTTGTTTTCAAATACAGATTTGCTTTTACTATTGTTGTGACTTGGGAAATACACTTAAAACTCCAAGTTTTTCATTTTCCCGTCTGTAAAATTTGTCAGTTTCACTCCCTTATAGGGTTTCTTTTGAAGATTAAAGACAGTGAATGTAAAGAGTTAGCACCTCCTACTTAATTTTACCTCAGCTGTACAAAAACGGATGTTTGGGAAGTACTTAATGCAGTTTGTCAACTTTTATTACTAGTGTTTTTTATTTTCGTCAACAGAATGATTCCATATTTAACGTGAATTTATGTTCCAGTTGTTTATTCTGCTACATTTTTAGATCTTTTTCTTAGTCTATCTCTACATAAAAAAAAAATTATAATTAACATGAGCTAGGTGGTTTGCTTTGCTGTTTTGATACACGATTCTGTAACTACAACCTGCTGATCTAGAAGGAGCATGTGCCACAAAGAGAAGTTTTATTTACAAGATCAGACTTGAATGTTAAGTCTTCAAATAACCTTCTTTTGAGTCCTATCTTTTGATATACTTCCCTACAGCTATCTTATTTAAGATCCCGTTAAGCAAGTGTGTGTGTGTGTGTGTGTGTGTGTGTGTGTGTGTGTGTGTGTGTATAAAGTTAAGAGTGAGCACAATTTGCAGGGCTCCATCAGTTCATGTGCTCTTGTTTGGGTCATCCCTCTCTTGATTCCAGTTCCCAAATACTACCTGAGTTCCTTTATCTCTGGTTATACCTTAGTGAATAGCACATGGGCCATTAATTTGCTCTTTGGTTAACAGGTCACTTATTCTAAATTAATTTTATGTCAATTTTGAAAAATAATTTTGTCAGTTACAAAAATCTTAGGTAGACTGTTGGTTATGGAATACATACTGTAACAGTATGCAACTGCGACATAGTAACATTGTTGGATATCTTTTGTATCCTAAACAAATGGTGTTTGAAATCTGCTTAAACTTTTCTCAACAGTGAGTAGTAGCTTAAAGTGGTTGCTGTACCAACCAACAAATCAATATGTGACCAAACCTAATACATGTTTGAATAAGAGTACAGTTTCCAGATCATTAATGCTTTGTTTTTTCCAACTTATAGGTGGTGGTAGTTATGAAGGAGAGTTTACTTGGAGATGTGATGGCTCTTTATTCTCTTGCTAGTTCTCCTTTTCCTTCACTTAACTTTTCAAGGGCAATTGCCTGCATGTTTCTAGCACTAGGTTCAAATTTCAACGCTATCATTTATTGGTGTTTGTCATTATGTGCTGTGTACCTCAGGTATTCTAATCTGGGAATTAGGAATATTAATAAATACTAGCCTACTTCATAGGGCTATTTAAAAGTTATATTAATATAGATGTCATTTTTTGTCAACTAAGTTCTGTGTATATAATGAAAATATTAAATGCTTTTATTGGGTACTTACTAGTGTCAGGCACTATTTTAAGGGTGCTGTCTCATTTTATCACAGTAACTCCATTATGGAACATGAACTTTTTTTTTTTTTAAGTTGAAAGTTATATTGTACATGATCCATTAGAGGTGTTTATGTAAGATGAGGCAGAACTCAAATTTGAAGTTCTTGGCTTTATCTACATACATCTAAAGATTAGTGAGAGAATGTACACTTATGTTTTATGTTTAAATAAAATATCTAAGGTATAGATCTATTCTTACGATTTTCACTTTAGCTGATTATATTTTCCCACCAATTAAACTAGCACTCAGAGTATCAAGTGTGAAAACTACCACTGTGGTTATGTCTCTCTGTAACTCCTTACTTAAATGTCTCTGAGAGGACTCAGTCTAAGAAGGCAGGGTCATCCAGATCTTCTGCTGCACCAAGGCTGCTATCAAGACATCTTTCGGGGGTTTGAAGACAGTGAACTTTCTGTCCCTTAGTAGACTTACCTTGCCATTACTTCACACTCTCCAGCCAGATTACTAGGACAATCCCTAGTAACTATTAGTAATTCCCTGTGCTTCAGATTAGCATTTCAGTATTTTGATGCTGAATACCAGTAAAAATTATGACATATGAATAACATGATGAAAAAAGGACTTAATTTGTTGTTTAAAAGCAGTTGAGAAAGAGAAGAGATAGAGAAAGCATGATTATTTTGCAAAATTGATGCTAGAGACAGTGGGCATGCATTTTTCATATGGTTCAGATTTCCATGTAATTCATACCGCGCTTTAACTAGCCGTATTTTCTCTATAGTGATACCACCATTAAAGGAATTGAGGTGCCATTAAGAATGATGAATGTTTTAAATATTTTAAAGGCTCTTGGATTCTTGAGATCAGTGAATCCAAAAGTGAAATTCTAGTAGTATAATCTTGAAGCAGCTACAGAAATCCTGTCTCCTCATAGCCCCCCACGCAATGCAGCTTTACTGTGCTTGTTTCTTTTGTGTGATTACTTAGTGCTGAGTGTGGCTCAGTGCCTGAAAGATTTTCACTAAGTAAAGATGTAGTAAAGATCTCTTACTAGTAGAGATCTGCTTTTCCATTTATGCTCATGCTCTACTTATTTGTTTGTATTGGTAGTTCTCCATAGCTTCTGAGTAAAATTTGATGTTGCATAATCCTAATTTATTAGAGTAATATCATTTATGACAGATGGTACAGTATAGTGGTCAAAGCATGGGCTTTGAAATCAGACTGGTTCCTGGCTCCATTATGTACTATCTCTATGATCATGGGCAACTTTCTGGACTCTTCAGTACCTTTTGTCTTCTCGTTGATAAGATAGGAATAATAATAGTATCTGTGTCATAGGTTTGTCATGAAGATTATGTGAACTCACCTAAGTAAAGGATTTATTTAGAATAAGATTTGCACATACAAATGTTAGTAGTTATCATTGTAATGACAAAAGTATGCGACTGGAACAAAAAAAAAACAAAAAAGTAGTCTTTATTTCGTGGTTAATCTGAAATCACTCTGTTATGAGAGGATATTCAGGTATATGGAAAGAAGGAACATTTTAATGAGGTTCATATTTTCTATTGGCAAATATGATTGCTTTAAAAGAAAACCATTTTTTGTATAGACTAAAGTATTGATTCTAGTGGCTAGAAGGAGTTATTATGTTTCCAGCATTGTATTGTTCCAGTTGGTTCTGTAAAGATAAAATGTCAAATTTGTGCTATCCCCGAACATGCATAGTGCCGATATTTTCCCTGAGTAGCGGATGAATTTTTGGTTATCTTTAAAAAAATTTCTCTCAGATCATTCACAGGCACATTAGACTCAGCATTTCCAACTTCTTTTCACCATTTTACTTCAAACTTGCACTTTGACCTGTGTTGTTCTGTGTCAGTGAATGGTGGTGTTAGCAGTCCAATCAGAAACCTAGGGATGGTCCTAAACTTTTCTCTTCCCTCATTTTCCATCATTCCTGTTGGGGTAGTCACCAAATCCTAAGACTTCTCTATAAAACTTTGCTGTAAGACAAATTTGGCCCTCTCACTTCCTTTTGAAATATTCTTTAATGACTCCCTCACTGCTTTCTGGATAAAGTTCAGACTTCTTAGGAGTATTTACAACTCTAATATCCTATGTAGTGTTTTTGTATGCATGCTGTTCTCTCACTATGTGGAACCATTTTCAGTTCCATGAAATGCTGTTCTCCCTTACCATTTTCATTTGTGTATACAATTTCAATACATAGAAAGCGGTCCCTGCTTTTCTCTTCCCCACTCTGTTCCATTGAAGCATTACTTCCATTAAAAATTCATTTGCAAACTTCTTTTACAAGGCATGTTGGGTGCCCCTCATGTTGGTTTCTTCTCTGCGTTCTGTAACCTTTTATGAATATTTTATTAAAGCTCTTGTAAAAATTATGACTAATTTTTGTCAGTGTCTTCCGCTAAATTAGGAGCAGCTCAGATACAGGGACTCTTTCTCATTTATCTGGGTGTGAGCTCAAGACCCCAAGATCAAAAGTTGAATGCTCTATAGACCGAGCTGGCTGGGTACCCCTCTTACTTATCTCTTAATGCTTAATATTTAGGTTTAGGCATATGGTTGGTGTTCAGTAAAAGTTTTTTCAATACATTTCAATTACAAAATGATTTTGAATGAGAATCACATCTTTGGTAATGGCCACCTGGTAAATTTATCTTTAATGGGAGATAATGGGAATTGCTAATAGTTATTCTCAAGAGGCAAAAATAAGGAAATGGACTGAAATCCAAGCTTTTGCCCATTTGACATTAGTCATTTTGTTAGTTTCTTTCCCTTATGTATTTACCACTTTGAGAATACCTATTTGTTCTTGTCTGCTCTGTAAAAAGGTGTCTCTTGAGGCGCCTGGCTGGCTCAGTCAGTAGAGCATGCGACTCGATCTCAGGGTCATGAGTTCAAGCCCTGTGATGAGCGTAGAGCCTACTTAAAAAGTGTCTCTCACTTAGTCTGCTTAGAGCATCACTATGTTTAATTCTTATTTTGTTTTATTAATACATATCGTTTTTATTATGACTAGAAATGTTCTAGTTTCCCCCCCTATTTGGCATATTCATTGTAATAAATGTGAAGAGGGTTTATTGAGCTGATGTAAGGGCATCTGGCAAATTGGTTGGGAGGACTAGTCCTTGGAAGATATGAAGTCAGGAAACTGGTATTTAGAGGACAAGAGGGCTGAATGGACAGCATAAATATGTTAGGGAGTTTTCTCTGAGACTGGTAAAAGTCTAAGAATCTTAGTACAGAGGTCAGGGCTTTGTGGACAGGAGGTAAAAGTGATAACTAGAGTGCTAGAAAGGCCAATGTAGTAGGGATTATACGTCTTCATTATTGTTTAGGGGTATCTGACTTCAGTGGGAAGATGATGTTGTTTAGGGGAGGCTGGCCTTGGGTAGCTGTGAATTCTCATTACAAGCTGATAGAGCATATAAATAGTGGAGCCCCTGAGCTCTGGTAGTGGATGGGATACAGTTCTGTTTATTGTACTGACACTGTTAGGTTCAAGACTGTTTTTGTCTATGAATAACCTAGTTCAACTTAGTCCATAACCAAAAGCAAGAGACTAATGTTCAGATCTATTTAGTGAATAAATTAAGTAGTTTTCTGTGCCATTGGCGGAACAAATTAAGCTTTCACTGGTTGAGTGCTTATACTTCCACGGTATAGTGTGGGAGGATTATCAGCCAGTCTGTCTTATTGGTTTATTGGCAGCAGAAAACTCTTAAACTGAGTTTTCCCATGGAAGAGGTATCTTACTTGAAATCCCAGAACTTTTACTAAAAAATTTATGAAGTGGGATGACAGTAAATTACTGAAGAATCATCAAAGCAAGTATGTTATTAATTGACAATTTATTGACTTCATCCCCCAAGCCAGTTTAAAGAAAAGGGAGGGAGGGTTAGATTTCAAACTACACTTTGAATGCTGTGTGAGGTCTGTTTGAGATATTATGGTTAGGCTGTGATTAATTAACTCAATTAAACAAGTATTAGTACATGAGTAAAAGAATGGTCTCTTACGGATCTTGTCAAAGAGGTAATAATGGGTTCAGTACTGATAAAATTGGGAATCTGAATCTGGTTAACATTAAAGGGAACACAAAAATTCACCTGTCATCTTTAATCTTTTGATAAAGAGCGGCAATAATTCAGGGTTTTATATGTGTATTCTTTATTTTTTAATATATGTATATGTTTGTATATTTGACTTCAGAGATAATAGGATTACGCTTTAAACTTATCTTTTCATTGTTTTTTAAAATGTTAACTTTTCAGTTTGACTTCTAAAAATTGTTAGAATTACTGTCCTTGGGATTAATAACTTGTGTAGTTATATAATTTTACAAAAAAATTACACATATAAAGACAAAGCTTTTGAAACTTTCCATCTTACTTTAAGTATTCCTTAAGAAAGATGTGCTTCCAGTTTATGAATAAGAAAGTGTAATTCCCTAGCTAGAACTTTGTTTTTTTTATTTTTCTCCTTTGAAAGCCTCTGAATGTTGCGATACTGAATCCCTTTTCATCTGCTTCCTAAGTATAATTTCATTTGTTGTTGTTAATTCTTTTTTAAAAAATGTTTATTCATGGGGGGAGGTGCAGAGAGAGGGAGAGAGAATCCCGTGCAGGCTTCATGCTGTCAGTGCACAGCCCAACAATGGGGTCGATCTCACTAATTGTGAGATCATGACCTGAGCTGAAATCAAGAGTCAGATGCTCAACTTACTGAGCCACCCACGTGCCCCTCTTTTTGTTAATTCTGAAAACATTTATATACAATTTCATTGGTTATTAGTCTTACAATTTCCCTTATTGTTCCATCTCTTAGATTTTCAGGAGTCCTTGTATATTCCATGATATTTTAACAATTGCTAATGGCCTGAGTTCAGGTCAAATTCTGCTAAGAAGGAAAACTGTTTGCTTCTTATAGTAATCTGGTGGCAGTACAGCTTGAGACTACAATAATTTAAGTTGTCTGCTTGAGAGTTTATTGGACTTCACTGGCAGTGTGAATTCAGGCTGCAAATCTACTTGAATATTAGTTTATCATTCAAATTTCCAAAGATTTGTTTTTGTCTCTCTGACCAATATACAGCTGAAGTCAAACAAGCAAGCTTTCTGCTCTGTGGCTTTATTTCTTATTTCCCATTACACTGGCAGCTTTGATGTGTCAGCTTTCTGCAAGGCTTTTCTATGCTTAGTCATATAATAATGTCTTAGATATAAAATGTAGGGGCAGAGGTGTAACCAAAATGCAACTGCATGTAGGCAACAGGAGCTGGTATGTGGCCTTGGATCTACTTCATTGGTGGCATAGAATGAGCTTTGTAGTTCATCTTTTGTGGCTAAAAGTGGTAATGACTCCATCTGCTATATTGGTTGCCATATGTATAATCAAGACCTTTTTGATTGTGATTTCAGATCTGGCAATAAAACATAGTGTATCTTGTACTTGTACAGTCATTTAGTGAGAAGCTTTTGACCTGAACTTTAGAAAAAGGTCTAGAGAAGCTGAACCATTAAATCATTATATAACCAGTGGCATCTTCGTCTTATCTGTGAGGTGAGAGTATTGGAAGGCTTCTGTAAAACAAGGATTTGCAATGGGACAAGAATTATTCAACTCATTCTTTTAAAAAAGTTTTGTCATAGGGGCATCTGGGTGGCTCATTTGGTTAAGCGTCTGACTCTTTGTTTCGGCTCAAGTCATAGTCTCACAGATTGTGAGATCAAGCCCCATGTCAGCCTCTGCACTGACAGTGTGGAGCCTACTTGGGATTCTCAGTCTCCCTCTCTCTCTGTCCCTCTCCTCGTTCTTTCTCTTTCTCTTTCTCTTTCTCTTTCTCTTTCTCTTTCTCTTTCTCTTTCTCTTTCTCTTTCTCTTTCTCTCAAAAAAAAAAGTTTTGTCATAAATGCAGGTATATGCACCAAGGTTCTGTAAAATCCGTAGGTTAGTAGAAAAATATGTGTTTCCTATAGATGTATATATATATTTCTAAACAACTATTGTATTTTGTGTTGGGAAAAATAGGAGACCCTTGGAAAACTTTAATTCACAATTAACGTTTTAAACCTTGACTGTAGTATTCCAATTCAGATATTAATGCCATTGTCTTCCCATTCTAATTTACTGTCTCTTCAAATTAAGCCTTCTTTTTGTGACTTTTCCTACTGGATAGAAGTAATATTTCAATCCATGTACTCAACCAAAAATTTGTGGGTGGAAGACATTTATAAAATAGTTGATGTAGTGGATTATTCAGTTCATGAACATACTGATATGAAATAAGAATGCTGTGTAGTCAGTTGTCATTGTGTGAATAAACATTAATTGAACACTTAACTAGGAAATACAGTAAAAGAGAGATTGGCAAATTCCAGTGATAAAATGCAGCTTCTGTATAGTACTTTCAGTTTAGCTATTCCTAGATCTCCAGACAGAGAACAAACAAATTTGAATTCTAGGGTAAGTAACTTTAGTTCAATATAAGGAAATTCCTTGCTATTGAGAGTAATATATGAAAAGTCTTCATGAGTATAGTTGAATCTTTTAATTGGAATGGTTCCAATTGTGTTTTATTAAGGTCAAGGGTATCGCCCAGTTATGTCACAATTAGGGGTACAATGATATAGTGTAGTGGTTCTTGACCCTATCAGATCTAATGCTCCTTTCTGTGACAGGTATTTTCTAAGGCTTTTACTATCTCGATAGAAAATTTGTAGTTAATGTACCTTTTTAAGATGATAACTTATGGAGAAATCAGTATAATGCCACAATCATATTAAGGGAGAAAGAAGAGAAAAGTAATTTATATATATATACATATATATGTATGTATACATATATATGTATATGTATATATACATATATATGTATACATATATATAAATATTAATATTTAGAGTGTAACTAGAAAACATGATGAAATGCTCAGGTAAGACATTTAGCCTACCAGGTGTGTTACATTGGGACATTTGTAAGTCTTGCCTGCCTACATGTTTGATAAATAGGCAGTATGAACACTCAAGTGGAATAATCATGATGATCACATGAGTGATGTGATTTTCTGAAATAGTAAACACCTCTTGGTCAAATTCTCAATGATTTGTAAGTTTTCTCCTGTATCGTGTAGTTAAATTTTTGGAATTCTTGGTTTTTTTTTTTTTTTAACCCTAAGAATTAAGTTTAAACCACTCTGTTTTTAGATGTAAAATGGAGTTAGATTATAGGCTTAAGTAATTATAAAGAGATTTTTCATTCACATGAATTCCTGGTAGGATATTTGAGAATTGTGGAGGATACAAGACTGTTCTTTGTTGTATAGGGACTGTTTTGAGCATTGAACAAGTTTTAACATTCTCGGCTGATACCCAGTGTCTGTAGTGTCTTTTAATCATTGTGACCACCAGAAACATTAATTTCCAGAAATGCCCCTAGAGGGTGGTACAGTCCTCATATAGAATCTATTGCCTATAGAACAAATGGTACAGGTTGCAGGCAAGAGTTCCAATATTGGATTTGAATTTAAGTTCTTCTACGTACTGACTTGCTATTGACTTTGTGCTATTGGACAAGTTAGTTAACCTCTCATAACCCCAGTTTCCTTTCTGGGAACCTGGGAAGATAATATCTTACAGAATGAAGTAGATAAAATGTTATAATGTATTTCAGGTACTTGACATGTGCTTCATGTGGGATGGGACTATTGCTTTTTTAATCGCCATGTTATTTTCCAGTACTAGTGGGCACTTGATAAATACTTGTTTCCTGGGAGCCTTGATGGCTAACTTGGTTGAAGGTCCCACTCTTGATTTTGGACGGGGCTGAGATCTCAGTTGTAAGAGGGAGCCTCCCGTCACAGTCTGTGCTTAGCTTGGAGCCTGCTTGGGATATATTCTCTCTCTCTGTCTCTCTCTCTGTCTCTCTCTCTGTCTCTCTCTCTGTCTCTCTCTCTCTCTCTCTCTCTCTCCTGCCCTTCTTCCCTGTTTGTGTTTTCTCTCTCTGTCAAAAAAAAAAAAAGTAAATAAAATACTTGCTTCCTGTTATTAAAAACTCCTATATGTCATCCTATATTCCAATATTGAAAGTATATGAGGAAGTGATTTGCTTACAATAGGCTCCACAGCTATCATCTGTGTCTTTATTCTTGTGCTGGGGAACTTGTGAATCTTAATTTAGAATGCTGTCTCTGGGATCATGGCCTCTAGTTTCCCAGAGAGCATTAGATTAGCAATAGGTTTCTTAAATTCCACATATGAGTGAAATCGTATGGTATTTGTCTTTCTCTGATTGACTTATTTTGCTTAGCATAATATATTCTGGCTCCATCCACATTGTAAATGGCAAGATTTCATTCTTTTTGATGGCTGAGCACTGGGTGTTGTTTGTAAGGGATGATGATTCACTGAATTCTGCTCCTGAAACCAATATTGCACTATATGTTAACTAACTAAAATTTAAATCAAAAAAATATGATGCTTTACTTTCAATTTTAAAGAGACCTGTAGGATAAGGGTCTACCTCTAAGTATGTTAGTTTCCCAGAATCTTAATGTTTTTCCTCTTGATTTATGTTGTTTTGCTAATGTCAGTGTGATAGTGCAGGCTATGGTAAAAGGCTAAGGGCCTTGCCTCCTTTGTTAATCCTGATATTTGTTACATAGATTTTTAAAATAAAGCATCAATAATTTCTTCCTTTTTTTTTTAGCTCATTTTCTGCTTCCTGTGATTTTGGCCAACCAAAGTTTATGTATTGTGCTTCCTTAGTAAATTATTTGCTACCTTTGTCCTGTTATTTGACGTGTTTAACTCTTATCCTACTCAATTCAAACTACTTACTAACAGACGAAGATGAAATAGTTACTTGTAATTTTAATGAGACTCATTACTTTGAAAATGTTGGAAGGAACTCCTAGTCTTCCCTTTAAAATTGCTATCCCGGGGCACCTGCGTGGCTTAGTGGGTTGAACTTCCGACTTCCCCTCCGGTCATGATCTCACAGTCTGTGAGTTTGAGCCCTGTGTCGGGCTCTGTGCTGACAGCTCAGAGCCTGGAGCCTGCTTCAGATTCTGTGTCTCCCTCGCTCTCTGCCCCTCCCCTGCTCATGCTCGCTCTCTCTCTCTCTCTCTCTCTCTCTCTCTGTCAAAAAAAAAAAAAAAAAAAAGTCATCCCATTTATTTAAAAGAGGAAACATTTAATCTGTAAATGCTGCTTTGCATTTTATAGAATGGGGGACCTTACAAGTATTGAGGTTTTCCTCAAATAAATGTTTATTAAAATTTTAACTCACATAAATATCTGATGATTATCATCAACAAGAGTTTTTTTTTAAAGTAGCCACTTTGCTTTGATACTTGCAGTGTGAAAAAGCTAAAATTTTCTCTTCCTTTTATTCTTCAAGGTCACCTTTGGGTCAGGTATTACTGCCTTTGCAAATCTGCTTGCCCTAGACCTTTGGTTTAAGAGTTTAAGTTTGGTTTTGAGTCAGTGCTGCAGTCTTGAAAGCTTAAAGAAATGTTTAGCATTCATATGATTTAAGCAATTATCTTCTTTGAACATTGGGTCACTTCTACAGGAAAAGTAGCTATGGTCAGTTGCAGGTTCTCTTCCCAAAATCCGATTCTGTAGCATTCCATAAAATTACTGAAAACCTATCTGATTAAAATTCATATTGGTTCAGATGGTTTTAAGTTGTTTTTAAAACTGAAGATTATTTTATGTACAATCTTAGGAATCAGCTTAAATAAGATAATGACTATATAAGATAATTGCCATGTTTTTTTTACCTGTAAAAAGTTAAAAACTTTTTAATCTACTCTCCGTTTTTACACTTATATCAGATGAATTGTTTTTTTTCATTTCCAGTGCTGAGACTGAGTTTTAAATTTGCATTTGAATAGCATTTATAATTTCACTTTACTTGCAAATAACATTTTTTTTTTTTTTTTGGTTAGTAGGTTTATAAAGCATTTATTTAACTTCTGCCATATAAAAAATGTGATATGGGATATCGTGAGGATTAAGACTTAGCCATAATACATAATTAATTGTATTCAATCTTATTTCTGTTTGCAACACAAGTAGTTTCTAGACTTCTTGGATTTCTTCTGTGTGTATGCAGGAAAAGAGGTGGGATTTTGTGTCCTTTGAGTTGCTGATCAAAGTGTAAATTCCTAAGTCTCTTTTTGCCTTATGTGTTAACAATTATTGTAGGAAGCCAAACAGGCTGCTTTTAAGTGTTAGAGAACACAATAAAATCAGGGCCTGTTTGCCTGTATCCAAAGACTATGTGCTGCTTTAGTTGTATCATTCTGATAAGAGCCTCAGTTGTTACTTTGGTTGCTTTTGTCTTTATTTATATAACTTCATTCTTTTCTTAGAGTCATTTGTTATTGAACTGCCCTTTACTAATAGTATATGGCAAAATAATTAGGTTTTTCATGAGGTACTTGAGATCTGCTACCTCACTAAAATATATAGGTGCTCTATTAAAATGTATTCATTTAGTAAGAGAAGATTTAATCATTAGATTTAGGGTTTTACTAGATCATTGTTTTCACTTAATTGCAGGTGCTAATCTTTATGTTGCTCTGGATGTATAAATGTAATTTTGCATGTAAAAAGGCCTCCAGGGGTACCTGGGTGGCTCAGTTGATTAAGTGTCCAACTCTTG
The DNA here is from genome assembly GCF_018350215.1 of Panthera leo. Lineage (NCBI taxonomy): Eukaryota > Metazoa > Chordata > Mammalia > Carnivora > Felidae > Panthera > Panthera leo. Next base: position 45,365,226 of record NC_056695.1, read on the forward strand.
ATTTCGGTTCAAATCATGATCTTGCTGATGTTCCTGAGATCCAGCCCTGTGTTAGGCTCTGCGCTAATGTGGAGCCTGCTTGGGGGTCACGCCCGCGTGCGCGCGCTCGCGCTCTCGCTCTCTCTCTCTCTCTCTCTCTCTCTCTCTCTCCGTCTCTAAGTTTAAAAAAAAAAAAAAAAAAAGGTCTCCAAATCTTCACTTAGGAGAACAGAAGAGGAAGATAAGAGTAAATTTTTAGTTTGAGAAGTGTTCATGAATTTTCGTCATATTAGTCTAATGTGAATGACAATAACAGTGTTTGAGTTTTTAATATTAATGACTTTTCTTTTAGATTGGTTTTGCTTCTGAGATTGAAAGCATGAATGATCATTGAATTTTTGAATTGGGAATTTAATATGAATACAGTCCACATGTCTGTGTCAAAGATTCAGATAGATAGATATATATATATATATTTTTTATTAGAGGTTGAAGCATAATTTTGCAAAGGCTTAGCTATTGCAAGAGTTCTATGTTGGTTTCTTATCCTGTTCTATTTTATCTGCATTTACAAAGGAATTTGGAGAAATGGGAATGGATTAAAAGAAAGGTAATAATAAGTATTAGTTTGGAAACAAGGACACATGGAAAACACACAGCAATGGTTCTTAAACATTTTTATCTTAATTCCTTGATAGTTCACTCTGATGTATGTTATCCTCTGCACCATGTACTGAATCACAAAGGTCATTAATACATTTTTATCAGAAAACTGTTGTACAGAATCAGAGTATGATTTGCTTTCCTTTGGGAAACTAGTGTAGGGCAGTAAATGTGACCTGCTCTCAACGTCAGTTCCCTGGGCTATACACATTATTTACATTGGAGCCCTCACCTTTCCTACCCATTTTTCTGGTAGAGACTGTTGAGGCCTGAAAAATTGATGATCCTTTCCCGGTCCTGATGACAGTTCTGAGAAAGCTGTAATACCTGGTAGTCAATAGTTGTCCAGCAAGAGCTTTTAGGCGACTAACTCCAGCCCACAGTAGAATGTAGGTTTCAGGTATCATTCGGATAAATTTCTGTCCATTTTGGTAGTCTAAGAGTGGTTAATGTCCACTGTGAAGCTTCTTCAGGAGATCTGTAACATGGTCAACTAGAGAGTGTAAAGATAGATTCAACCATGGACTATTCCACTTAAAGATATTTGCTTGGAACATAGTTATCCAGAAAGATTTAATAATTGTCATGAGAGCCAAGTACTAGCAATGACAGTGATCATTAACTTGGAGGATGAACAGGTGGTGCATAGGCCTGACCAATTGACCAATTCATAGTCTGTCATTCCTGGTGAACAAAGGAAAAGGTGCAGGTAGATGCATTTAATAGACACTATGCATGTGTCACAAACTGTTCCTTTTACTTCTTTCCCTTTCATATTCACCCTGAATTTCTTAACTCCATGACTGTCCATGCCATGATGAGATTTCTTACTTAGTTTATTAACTGTCTCTAAGCCACATAGTTAATAAGTGGCAGAACCAGGAATTGAACCAGTACGTTCATGTCTCCAAGCTCTTTAGTATATCATGCTGATTCAAATTCATTGTCTGAGTGTCTGGAAATGGTTGTAATAGAGAGTTATGTATAATTGTGTAAAGTGTAAATGTATAACTGTAAGGACAATTAAAAATTGATACAGGCTACCAGGTACATTTGAAGTTATATTGCTATATTCTTCTCCATAAAGTTGTAGTTCTGAATAATCAGCTTGTGTTCTCATTAATGTTGATTTGCTATGATGCAAATTTTTGTCTTTATTTAACTTGCAACCTGCTTTATAGAGTTAGTGATTTATTGAATATCTTGGAAGCAAGTCCTTGACAGGCAGTATTTTAAGGTGAAATTGCTGGGTGAGGATTTTGTTAACCTGACATTTTGTGGTTTCGCCTCATAAAACTGGCAAAGGACTCTCAGCGTGGAATGTTAATGGGGTGAAGTAATGAATGCAGGCTGGGATATAAGCAACCAGACATAAGCAGTCCTATAGTTCATATTCCATGCTTCTTGGGGGAGGTCTTTGTAGACAGTAGCTTTACTAAAAGATAAAAGCAGTAGGATATCTTTTTAACTCAGCAGTTGATCAAACTCTTTTTCTGAAACTTAGAAGCCAAGCAATGGTATGAACATGGGAAAGTAATTAAAGTTATGCAAGTGCAATCTCTCATGAGAGTTTTCACTTTCTCAGGCTATTGACGTAAATAATTACTGAGTACCTATTTCCTCTAACCAAATACTAGCCTTTTTATTCCATTCAGCTTTTAAGTATTCCTGTTTTACTTGTGTTTCTCAAACTGTCAATATGATGACCGATTTAGTGTTAGTTGTGCAGATTTTAGACTGTTTTAAGTGGGCATTTTGGAGTAGTTACCTTGGGGCTGTTATTTCAGATTGCACTGTACTAGAATTGTTTTGTAAAAGTTAAAGTACCTCTTATCAAAACTTTTGATCACGTATGTAATATGTGATCAGATTACTTACAGTGAGTGTATACTTAAGTTTTTCATAAAGTGTCAGGTTAACAAAATCCTCACACGGGAATTTCAGCTTAAAATACTGCCTGTCATGGACTTGGTTCCAAAATAGTCAATAAATCACTAACTCTGTAAAGCAGGTTGCAAGTCATATAAAGGCAAAAATTTGCATCAGAGCACAATCTAGATTAATCAGAACACAAATGAGAAGCCAGAGGGTAGAGAGAAGGCAGCACACTCCAGATAGGATATGAGCAGGGCAGACCTCACTACCAACATGCTGTGGCATGCAGTGTTTATATGTTTTCTCTCCCTCTAAAAGACTACTAATTGACTCTCTATATTTAACATGTCTTGTGAATTCTACCTATGTTTTATAAGATGCTTGTTTATACACTTTATGAGTTCTACATACGTTTCACAAGATATTAATTTGCTGTGTATGGTTAACATTTCTTATGAATTTTATCCATCTGTTTTTTAAATGTTCATTTATTTATTTTGAGAGAGTGTGTGTGTAGAAGGGGGACAGAGAGAGAGAGAGAGAGAGAGAGAGAGAGAGAGAGAGAGAGAGAGAGAGAGAAAGAAATCTCAAGCAGGCTCCATCCTGTCCACGCAGAGCCCAACAGGCTTGATCTCACAAAGAGATCTTGACCTGAGCAGAAATCAAGAGTCAGAGGCTTAACTGACTGAGCCACGCAGGTGCCCCAAGGTTGGTTGGTTCGTTCTTTCTTTCTTTCTTTCTTTCTTTCTTTCTTTCTTTCTTTCTTTCTTTCTTCTTCCTTCCTTCCTTCCTTCCTTCCTTCCTTCCTTCCTTCCTTCCTTCCTTCCTTCCTTTCTTTCTTTCTTTCTTTCTTTCTTTCTTTCTTTCTTTCTTTCTTTCTTCTTTTTTTGATTTATAGAATATTCTCAACCAGTACATAAAATGCACCTTGTAGAAATTGTGCTTCAGTCAAGGTTTAATGAGAGAAGCAGAGAAGCACTGGGAAATGTATAAGTATTTATTAAAAAAGATTTCTCCATACTCAGCTGTGGGAGCTGTTTAAACCATGTAAGTTGTTCCATCTCTGTTTGTGCTGTTCCCTGAAATCAGCAAGGCAGAAAGTCAAGAAGGGAAGACAGACATGAAGTAAGGGAAAGCAAAGACAAATCAGAACCTGTGAGCATTGGTGGAACTTGGTCCCTTACTATTTCCAACTTTGATGATAGAGGTATCGTGTGAGACAATATGGTATCCTTTATCACATAGCTAACAGTGAACAGTGCTCCTAGCCCAGGAGTCAGATGAGTTAAAGGAGGACGTTGTGCCAAGGCTGGAGTTGCTGTGGGACTGGCTGCTACCTGGGCCAACTAAGCAACCAGCAGATAAACTGAAACATCCGTGAGAAGCAATATTACCTATTGTCATGCTGGCATTTTGAGTGGGAAAACAGTATGGCCGCTACTTCACTTCTACCTTCCAAGTCTTGCTGAAAACATCTTGGTAGTTAGTACAGGCAAACTTTGAGCTATCTACAGAACAGAATTATAAGAGGTATACTTCTGGTTTGTAGTCAGGTTGACATTTTTAGATATTCCATTATGTTATATTTGAGATTAAATTTTTCTAAATTGATTCAGCTCCTTTATAAGTAACAACAAGTAATTACTGAGCACTTACTATGTGCCAAACACCATCCCTGTGCATATAATAGATTATTTAAATGTCAAACTATCTCATGAGGTATATTTACTCTTCTCTCTCTTTTTTTTAAAATAGGTGAGAAAACCACGGCACAGAGAGGCTAAGTAACTTACCTGAGGTAGAGGTATAGCTAGTCAGTTATGGATAAAAGAATTCAATCTCAAAGTTGTAGCAGTATTGCTTTTAACCAGATACAAACAGCAAACAAAGGAGGGTCACAGCAATGGGGATGGGTTGGTACAGCTTTCCACCAAGAAAACCAAGTAGTAATTTCTTGGTAATGGAGGGCTTTTGGGGAATGGAAAGGTCCAAAATAAACAACCTTAGTGGAATGGCCCTGATAGGCAGTAGATTACTGCAAATACTTTAATACCATTGCTGTTTTAATTAATAGGTGATGTTGCTCCTCAGCTTAGATTTACTGTGCTTATTTTGTCACTTAGAGTTCTCTTTGGCTTATTCTGTGTATGCCTAGGAGTGTAAATACCCTCCTTTGAGAATTCCTACTCAGGATGGTTTCTAAGATTCCAATTAGTTTGGCTGTTCTTGGATTATAGGACTTTTCTTCTTGTGAAGTATGATCTTAACAGTTTTTACATGAAGCATATTGAGTGAAATTTTAATTCTGTTGGCATTTTTTTGAGAGGTCTAGACCCTGTATTTTAGTTAAACTTCATCCACTTCAATAAATATTACTTAAGCAGCTACTGTGATTAGAATCTACACTATTTCCCAGCATGTTTTAGTAAAACGAATGACTAATTTTGAAGATACATTTTTTTATTTTTAATTTTATTTTTTTAATTCACAACCAAATTAGTTGGCATATAGTACAACAATGAGTTCAGGAGTAGATTCCTTAGTGCCCCTTACCCATTTAGCCCATTCCCCCTCCCACAAGCCCTCCAGTAACCCACTGTTTGTTCTCCATATTTAAGAGTCTCTTATGTTTTGTCCCCCTCCCTGTTTTTATATTATTTGCTTCCCTTCCCTTCTGTTTATCTGTTCTGTGTCTTAAAGTCCTCATATGAGTGAAGTCATATGATTTTTGTCTTTCTCTGACTAATTTCACTTAGCTTAATACCCTCCAGTTCCATCCACGTAGTTGCAAATGGCAAGATTTCATTCTTTTTGATTGCCGAATAATAGTCCATTATACACACACACACACCCCGCATCTTCTTTATCCATTCATCCATCGATGGACATTTGGGCTCTTTCCGCACTTTGGCTGTTGTTGATAGTGCTGCTATAAACATTGGGGTGCATGCGTCCCTTCGAAACAGCACACCTGTATCCCTTGAATAAATACCTAGTAGTACAATTGCTGGGTCCTAGGGTAGTTTTGCTTTTAATTTTTTGAGGAACCTCCATACTATTTTCCAGAATCGCTGCACCAGCTTGCAAAGGAGTGTTTGATCTATATATGTTGTTTGACAAAATCGTCATTGGAAATGCTGATCAAAGTTTTTCATCTACGTTTTTTGCCCTGACGTCAGTATTTGTTGTTAGTGGTTCAAGGAAATCCATGTACTTCAAGAGGGGAAAAACTTGTTAGTTCTTAGTTATAAATAAAATTTATCTTTTTGCAGCATTACTGCCAATTTCAGTTCTGAAGCAACTTACTCCTTCTGAGCCATCAGCTGCATTGGATTCCATTAAACGTAACCACTAAGCATTCCCAGTGATCTTTACCTTCCTATTCCGTGCTGTTGACAGCATTCTTTCTGGGATTTCACTAGATGATGTCTTTCTTATCATCTTGACAGATTCTAAAAGCAGACTACAGCATAGAAATTCTAACAGTAAGTATTTACTGGTTACTCTAGGTTATTTCAGTATTCTTTTAGAGCAAAATAAGTTTTTGATGGTGGCTTTGTTGACATTTTGGACCAGATAATTCTTGGTCATGGGGGCAGTTTTGTGCATTTCAGGATGTGTTGCAGCATCTTTAATCTCTATCCACTAGGTACCGGTAGTAGCTTCCAAGTTGTTAAAACCAATGGTGTGCCAAGAAACCAGCAGCTGTTTGAGAACCACATCTTTAACATGCATGTTTTATTCTGTGATGTATATGTTGACCAATAGAGATGCTATTTAGAAGTGTTTGCTTGGGTTTTAGAAAAGAGCTTAAAATATGGGTATATTTGGAGTAGTTATCTTGGGGCTGTTATTTCAGAGTGTGCTGTACTAGAATTGTTTTATATAAGTTAAAATACTTATCAAAACTTTTTGATCATGTGTGTAATACTAAACAATAACAGTATTGTCCTAATTGTCATATTATTTTTGCCATTCATAGAAAATATGAAGTCCTAGTTAGAGGCCAGTGATGGAGTTTGTTTCTGTGTAATCAACTTTCTTATTTGAAGGGTGGGACTTTGGAAGAGAATGGCAAATTTGGGAAGATAATCAAGTACTGAGTAAACAGGGTGAAAGAATAGGATTGTTCTTTCTGAACTTCACTTAAGATAGTTGGTTCTTACCCTGGACTCAGGCTCCTGCATTATTCCTCCCCTGTGGTCTTCTCTTCTTTCTTCCCTTACTCCCACCCTCAATCTGAATTAATTGTATCTCCTGAACATTTCCTCCATTTTTTAATATCCAGGTGTTTGTCACACATATTTTCATGTGTGATTGTCTCCTACCTTCCACATTGTGGGAAAATGGAATGCTGGGTTAAAAAGTGAAGGAGTTAGAAGGAAATCATAGTGGTAGGAGAAGTGATACTCAGAAGTTAATTGATCTTGTCATTGTCTACAAACAGAATTGAAACCATCAATATCTTTTTTTTAAGCTACCATAATAATTGTTTTAAGTATCTAAAAGCCATTAGTTAAAAATTTATTCTTTGTTTTGTCCTTGTCTTAAAGAAATTTTGGACTAGTTTAGTTCTGTATTGACTTATGGTATTAGGTGCTGTTCAGTCTTGAAGAAAAGCCATATTATTTTTGGTAAAGAATGTTCTTTCACTTTTTAGCTTTCATTCACATGTATATTAAAGTGCTCTCCTTCAGATTCCTTACTCATAGATAATTTTATTGCATATCCATTGAACTTCCTTTAATTTTTTTAATATCTTTTTCAGAATAAGGATAGATGGTTCTACTAAACTCTTATCTAGTTAATCACAGAGGATAAGACCTATAGAAGAAAAACGTGTGAAGACTGCTGAAAATTTACTTAACTGTTTTTGTTATGAATTGGTCCTGTTAAGTTCTTACTTCAGGGATCAGCTTTGTTAATTTTAAGCAGTGTGTCTTATCATTGCATTACAAGCTAGTCATTTACTACATTAGCTCCCACAGTGAGTAGTAAATGATAATAGAACTGTCAGACTATGTAGCAACATTATTTACAGCCTAATTCCAGCATCTTGCATTTTACAGCTGTAGGGCAGATACGACTCCTCTATGAAGAACTTCTCTGTTTTAATAGACTTATGTTCTCATTAGCACACATGACACTAGGAGTTATATTGAAGTAAACTTTTAAATCTGAGTTGCTGAAAAGTGATACTTTTATCAGCAAATTAAGAATAATTTTAATTTGAAGAGTTGATTATATTAACATAAAACATCTGGGTTATATTTGTGCAGTTTTGTACAAATTAACACAATAAAGTTCTTTATACATTTTGACTTTAGTGGTGTTTGGTGTAGATGAAATTGTAAAATTTAAGGCTGGATGTGAAATTTGAAAGCTGCTACAGAAAAACTTTATTTAAAGTATTGTTTGTGTTTGTGAGGCAGAAGAATACATTGAGTGATCTTATAGTTTATAGGTAGTGGACAGAAGAAATTTTCATTTTTTTGAGCTCACCATTGTAACTATAGAAGGATAACTCAGTAATTTAAGGGAAATGAATAATTAACAATACATTTAGTTTAAATTTCACTTTGTTCTAGAATCTCTAGATTCTATATCTATATCTATATCTATATCTATGTAGATATATCTATATAGATATATATCTATATAGATATAGATATATATCTATATATACTCTCTAGTTCCATCCACATAGTTGCAAATGGCAAGATTTCCTTCGTTTTGATTGCTGAGTAATACTTCATTGTGTGTGTGTGTGCGTGTGTGTGTGTGTGTGTGTGTGTGTGTACTTTGGCTATTGTCGATAGTGCTGCTATAAACATTGGGGTACATGTGTCCCTTCGAAACAGCATACCTGTATTTCTTGGATAAATACCTAGTAGTGCAATTGCTATAGGGATATATCTATCTATGTAGATATAGATCTATATCTATATATTTTGTTAATTTAAAATAATTTTTTAGGGCAAAAAAAGTTAACATGCTAAAGAGTCTAGGTGAGATCTTTGTTAAGTCATCTTAGGAGAAAGTATGAAATAAGTCATAAAATTTCTCTTGTGCTCTATAATTATGTTATTAAAAAGCAAAATTAGAGTATCTTCTTTTTTCCCAAATCTTTGCTAACATCTTCATTTATGTATTTCTTAGTATATTTTTGCCTCTTTGGGGGAAGGCTAAACAAAACAATGATCAATTAACAATATCAATTAAGTATTTGAAACCTAATTACAAAATCATCTTTTCAGAAGTTTGGGCATCATTGTTGTATCATTTTGACAACCCCAGCAACATGATTAGAAAAGAGGTTTGTTTCTTATCTGTTGTAGAAAATGTTTAATTTAATCGGTTCTCAACAGTATAGATAAATCAGGTGGCAAAAATTTGTTCCATCTAATAACCTGATGTGTGAAACTATGCCAATTAAACTTATTGAAAGGCTCATTGGATCATTTAAATAATAGCTTGTGCCTTATCTATTTTCTGTTATTTGGCATTTGGTTCTTAGAGGAATGACTGGATTTTATATCCAAGATGATTGGATTAAAATATTATTTTTAACAAGTCTTAAGTATTTGCACGGAAAGAGAAAAATTAGGAATCAGTAAGGCTAAGATTTACAGTTACCATATTATCTTTTCATTAAGTGGCCATCTTATGCAAGTAAGGGATCAGGTAACTTTTTCTTCCCCAGTCAGTTCAAGTGTTTTAGGACAAATTAAATTTCTTTGATATATTCTGAGGAGTTCATTCGGCAAATTCTTTGTCCCAAGGGGTTCAGTGTGGAAAGGATGTTTACAAGCACAAAGTGAATGTTACACTTACCCTATATCCTTAATTTCAGTACTTTATGTACATTGACTTAGGTTATCCTTCAAAATACCCTTAAATGCAAAGCATGGGATTCAAGATAAAATATTTAGATTAAAATGTTTTATTCATTCCTTTCCATATTTCCCATAATGAAGGTTCTTCTGTAAATTTCCTATGAGCTGTAAATTTCCTGAGCTGTCAGCACAGAGCCCAATGAGGGGCTCAAACCCACACACTGTGAGATCATGACCTGTGCCAAAGTGAGATGCTTAACCAACTGAGCCACCCAGGCACCCTTATGGTCTTACATCTTTAAATTATTGCTTTCTTAGGGTATCAGAGAGACATAAAATTAATGCCTAGAGATTCTGTTTTTTGGAGAAAGATGTGCAAATAAATAGAGGGTATATTTGTGTGTGTGTGTGTGTGTGTGTGTGTGTGTGTGTGTGTTTTAAATTTACTTTTCTAACTTAAGACTTTTATTTAGGGATAATTGTAGATTCACATGCAGTTCTAAGAAATACTAAAGGGATCATATATACTACCCATTTTCTCCCAATTATAACATCTTGCAAAACTATAATACAATATCCCAATCAGGATATTGGCAATTCACTAATCTTATTTATTTCTTTTTATTTATATTCCTGTGTGTGTGCATGCATTCTATGTAATTTTATCACATGTTTAGATCTATGTATCTACTATCACAGTCAAAATACAGAACAGTTCCGTTACCAAGATTCCTTCTTTTACTGTTTTATAAATCACACCTACTTCTCTCCTTGCTTTCTCCTTCAGCCCACTCCAGCCCATGTCTTAACCACTGACAACCACTTACCCACTGTCCATTTCTATAATTTCGTTAAAAAAATGTTACATAAATGGAGTCATGTATGTAGTGTGTAACATTTTTGGCTCTTTTCATTCAGCATAAGTCTCTGGAGATAAATATTTCTCGTCGTGTAGCCTTTTGCTCAACATAATATTTTTGAAATTGTGCATGATTTGTGTGTCAGTAGTTGTATTATTTTTTGTTAGATAGTATTCCAGTATATGGCTCTGATAGTTTTTCCATTCTATTGTATTTTTTTAAATTTTTTTAATGTTTATTTTTTAGAGAGAGAGACAGAGTGTGAGTGGGGGAGGGCCAGAGAGAGAGGGAGTCACAGAATCTGAAGCAGGCTCCAGGCTCCAAGTTGTCATTACAGAGCCCGATGCGGGGCTTGAACCCACAAACCTGAGCTGAAGTTAGACACTTAACAGACTGAGCCACCCAGGTGCCCCTCCATTCTATTGTTGATGGACATTTGGGTTGTTTCCAGTTTAGGGTTATTGGGAGCTGTAAAATTCTTTACAAGTCTTTTGTGGACATATATTTTCATTTCTATTGCATATATATTTAGGAATGGAATCACTAATATAGGATACGTATATGTTTATAACAGAATGCTAAACTTTTTACCCAAGTGGTTGTGTGATTTAAAATACCCACCTGTGAGAGTTACAGTTCTGTCCATGTCCTTGTCCTTGTCAATGTCAATATTTGGTGTAACCATTTTGATTGTATCTTTTCTAAGCATGAAAAGATATCCCATGCTGATATTAATTTGTTTTTATCTGATGACTAATAATCTTTTCATTTGCTTTTTGGTACTTCATACCTTCTTTTGTGAAGTGTATTTTCAAGTCTTTTGGTTGTTTTATATTGGTACTTTGTCTTACTGAGTTGGTAGGGTTCCATAAAGAACCTATATTCTGAATATAGGTCAGGTATATGTGTGGAGGATTTTTTTTTGTTCCTATTCTGGTTTTGTTTTTATTTTGAAAACAAACAGTGTCTTATAAGGAGCAAAATTTAAAAATCTTGCTGAAGTCACATGTATCAATTTTTCTATGATTAGTGCTTATATTTCAGATTTTTATAGAAATCTTACATAATCTTATATAATTTTTTCTAAAAACTTTATAGTTTAGCATTATTTGTAGGGTGATACATCTTAAATAATTTTTTTGTGAATAGTGTTTGGTTGGGATTAAGGTTTTCAATATTCTTTTTTGCCCTTTTGTTTATTCAGTTGTTAAGCACTATCTGTTGAAAAGTCTTTCTTTTCCTCATCGAATTGCATTGGCACTTTGTCAAAACTCAATTGATGGCATATTTATGGGTCTGTTTCTGGAATGTCTGTTGTTTCATTAATGTGTATTTATTCATGTGTATGCCAGTGTCCATGGTCTTACTTGCTGTGTCCTAAATCTTGCCATCAGGTAGTGTGAGTCCTCTAACTTTATCGTTTTTAAAGATTATTTAAGTTTTTTGTTTGCCATGTAAATTTTAGAATCAACTTGTCAATTTCTATTTAAACTCCTGTTAGAATTTTGATTGGGATTTCCTTGAATTTGTGTTTAAGCTTGGGGGAAAACTGACATCTTAACAATATTGAGTCTTTGAAATCCTGAACATGGTAAATGTCTCCATTTATTTCGGTCTGCTTTAGTTTTTCTCAGTAAGTTATTTACTTAGTTCTTGCCTACTGCATTTTATTTTCTTCTTTTCTTAATCATTAATCTCATCTGTTAGAGCACCTATAGAATATTTTTCTGCTAGGATATATTTATGTTTCTTTTTTTTAAAACAATTGTTTATTTTTGTGTGTGTGAGAGAGAGAGAGGGGGGGGAGGGACAGAGAAAGGGGAACAGAGGAGCCAAAGTGGGCTGTTAACAGCAGAGGGCCGGATGTGGGGCTTGAACTCATGAACCACAAGATCATGACCTAAGCCGAAGTCAGTCACTTAACAGCTTAACTGATTGAGCCACTCAGGGGCCCCTATGTTTGAAATTTATATAATTATAATTAGTGAGAAAAAGAGTTACAATAATCAATAGTTTTGAAGAAATCTGATTATGTATTAAGGATTACCTATTTTATGCACTTTATATTTAAGCTTTTGATTTTCCTTTGAGTGAGTTCACTTTCAGAGCTAGTTAATGAAAATAGTAATATACCAAATTATTTTGATACATTATGATGTATGTAGTATCTCATTGAAACATTATTTTGAAATCCAGTGTCTCATGGTAGTGACTTTGGAAACCTTTATATGTTGCAGAATTCATTTGCTTCTGAAGCACAGGCATTAAACATCACTTTGTAATAATTGAGGGAGATTGTTACCATGACATTTTAATACTTGTGATTAATAATGAGAATGAAAGGAAGGGATATTATCCTACTCTGTGCTAGCTCAATGGTTATTCCTTTTTTCTCTCCTTTCTTTTTCTTTTTCTTTTATTGTTTTAAGATTTTATTTTTAAGTAATCTCCATACCCAACGTGGGCCTTGAAGTTACAACCCCGAGATCAAGAGTCACATGCTCTACCAAATGAGCCAGCCAGGTGCCCTTTATTATTTTGAAACAGACATAAAAATAGAGAATAATGTAATGAATATCTCAGCTTTAAAAAAAAATCATTACAAATATATTTTGAGACTCCATTTTTTCTTCCCTAGTCCTGTCCTTCTCTCTCTTTACCATGTTAGCATTGGCCGCTGTTCTGAAGTTAGCAGTCATTATTCCTGTGCCTGTGCCTGTCTTTATGCTTTTAGTATATATGTATGTATGATTTAAAAATTATTGAAGTTTCATATTGTTTTCAATGTCTTGATTTCTTTGCTATTTTTACTTTTTCTATTCGATATTAAGTTTTTATTCTTAGAACTCTTGGTCATTTTTGTAGTAATCTCTTTTGTGAACAAACTGCAGTTTACTCTCTCCCATGGTTCTCATATCTGATCATAACCATCTGATGCCATGTTTCTTATACTAGCGGACAGTTGTCAGGGATAGGACAAACTCCTGAGTGACAACACTCCTGAGTGACAACATTGCACAGAGTTAACCTTGCTCTTTTTGATGGATAGCACCAATAAGCAGATTGTTAGAGGTGTTGTCCAGGTATCCCCAGAACTTGAACCAGGTGTCAGCAGTCAGGATATGGTCAGTAGCATACTCTCCTTCGACTTTGCTTTTTAAATATTTATTTATTTTTGAGAGAGAGAGAGAGAGAGAGAGAGAGAGAGAGAGAGCGTGCGCGAGCAGAGAGTTGCAGAGAGAGAAGGGGACAGAGAATCCCAAACAGGCTCTGCTGTCAGCACAGAGCCTGATGCGGGGCTTGAACTCATGAACTGTGAGATCATGACCTGAGCTGAAATCAAAAGTCGGACACTTAACTGACTGAGCCACCCAGGTGCCCCTCTCCTTTGACTTTTATAGGGATCTGTAGGTTGTTTAGGTCTTTGTCATCTCACTTGTCAAAAGGCTTCAGAAGCTACAGGTGCTGGCTGGTGGAGCTCTCATCTACCCCTCCTCCAGTGACCCCCCTCCCCCCATCCCCATCCCCCTGCTATTCCTGGGGACAGGGACTGGATGTATTGTACCTGGGGGTTGATCTCTACTTAGTGAAGCTCATATGCATCTGGAACCTCCATCTTGAACTTCCTGCCATTCTTGCCTGTCAGGAAGTCAGTCTCTGAGTTGACCTAGAGGGTGCCAGGAATAGCCAGGGTTGTGATATTCTTTGGCGATGCAATGAAAGTATGGATCTTAGGATTCACATTGTTTTGGCCAGTGAAGTTTCTGTTGTAGGAGGTTGTAATTGTGATTTTTCTCATGTTGATGCCCTTTTTGTTCTACTGGTCAATGGCACATTGGCTAGGGAATTCCACCCACATCCTGTAGGATCTGTGCATAACTATTCCACTTAGTGATGTAGGTCGGCTTGGATATCAGTGCAGTGATTAAGCGAGATGTACTCTTGAACCTGTGAGCCAGCACTGGCCGAGATGGCTTGGCCTCATCTACTGAACACTTCATTTCCTTGTACTTGAGTTGGTGCAGCTGCCAATCAGACCCACTGGGTGTGCAGAGGATATTCTTCCTTCTCTGCCACAGTAGCTCCTGCCACAGAGTGGGCCAGATCAGGGTAAAGGGTGAATTGGTGTACTGCTTCAGCTTGTTGAGGTTAATTTTAGTCAGTTGGTTATAATGACAGCCAGGGTCAGGTGCCAAGAGTACTTGGATTTTATATGTAAGACTGGCCATGTCTCCTTGCCCTGCCTAATTCAGGTATTTCTTAATTTTATGCTTGTAAGAGAACACTGAGGGCCCCAATTTGTGCCCATTTTCAGATTGTCATCATGTCAGGATAGGAGATGGAGTCTACACCAGACCTATGCCACTGCACTATTGTACCTGTGCCACCTTTCACTGCAAGAATGCTTCCGTTTTAGGATCACATCTGTGGGTGAGGTCTAGCTGGAGATCATCTTGATAAACTTCACACCAGTCATTTGGGGGAACATCAACTTCCAGGGAGTCCCAAACTTGCCATTCACAGTTTCAAATTCCCAGTGCTGATACAGATGTTCCACAGGCCACCTCTATTGGGAGTGTGGGAATAAATGCCAATCAGAAGAATCCAGGGTGTGCATAGTTCTCCAAGATGATGTGGTGAATGATTCCAGATCCAGGCCTCCTGAAGCCCATGCTATTCTTGGAACCCTGTAGTTGCCAGAAATTTATACATTTCCTGTCTTTGGTGTGGTATTGAGAAGATTGAAAAAAGGTCTGAAAAAAAAAAAACAAAGATATTTTCTCCCGACTCAATTTTTAAGCCCTGAATAACTCATGAAGACAGAACCAAGCTCTTGATACATTTTCTTCAACACAGTTAATAGACATTGCATTTACATCAGTTAGGCGAATGCTAGAGGAAAGAATATGGATGGAAAATATCTATCCAGTGTTGGTGCCGAGCACCCAGCTTTCGCCTACATGACCCTGTGGACATCATTTCCTGAAGCACTTGAAAAGCGGGTGCACGTGCTTCGTGGAAGCCTTGCTCTGTGACGAGTGCTACTCCATGTACACACACTATCGTCAGCCCCAGACATGGAACTTGTTGTGCCAAAGCATCAAGATATCTGGCTGGATTTGGAGCCAAATTCTCCTGCTACCCCCTCTTCCTCAGCATCCAGGTCAGTGGCTGCCAGGACTTTCTGTAAGAGCTGGTGCTGCTCCTTTCTTGTAGAAGATGACAACTCTTCGTTCTCCATGCCAGCAAACTTAGTGATCACCTTAAAGCTATAACCCTGATCTACCAAGAACCTTTGCCACTTGGTTGAGTAAGCCATTTCATGTGTGTTTTGGGACACCAATGAGTAGAGGAAGGCATTGTACTTCTCTGCAACCATCCCTTTTGTGGCTTGGAGCACTTGCTTCAGCTTCTGGGTCTCCTGTCACCAGGAGCCATCATGAGATGAGATGTGAAGGAGAACATTTGCTTCTGGTAGATCAAATGATGTGTAGCCTGTTGATTTGGGGGTTATGCTTGAAGTTCTGGAGTCTATATCCCTCTTTCCCAGGGATAGGACCCTGAGCCAGGTCTTGATCAAGTAGTCATAGTGGATGGTGGAATGGCATGGTCACTTTAGGCACCCAATGCTGATGAACTGTGCCGTGACATCCTGCATGGCTCTGTAATTGGGCCACAGCTACAGATGTATCTTAGCCCACTCCATCTCCTGATTGGCTACAGTCACCCAGGTTATTATACCCAATCTTTTAAAGAGGATCAGGGACTAATTCACTTACTTGTGAACAATGTTCTTCTATAGTAGGTCAGTGTGGATGTACTCTTACTGTCTCATCTTGGCCCATTGGCACAATAGTGCTGCTATGTGGCATTGCTGCACACCAAGGATTTCTGCAGCTGGGTCACTAATAGGCTGGAAGGTATCGTTTTGTAGACAAGAGTAGGTTGCGTTCTACAAACACTTTTATTTTACTTAAAATTTTTTTTTAAGTTTGTTTTTGAGACAGAGAGTGAGAGCAAAGGGGAGGAGGGGCAGAGAGAAAGGGAGAGAGGTAATACCAAGCAGGCTGTATGCTGTCAGTGCAGAACCTGATGCAGGGCTCAGTCTCACAGATCATAAGATCATGACCCGAGCTGAAACAAGAGTCGGACGCTCAACTGACTGAGCCAGCCACCAAAGTACCCTTTAAATACTTTATTTTAAAAAATAAGTTTTCAAGTTCCATGAAAATCTGTATTTGAGTTTTATTACTTTTTTATGTTTAATCTCTTCACCCAGCATGGGGCTCAAACTCACAACACTTAACTGACTATGCCAGCCAGGGGCCTCTGTATTTATATCTTAATTAAAACTTGATTAAACTTACCTGTATTTTATCTTGTGTATATGTTTGTGTGTGTTTGGGTGTGTCTTTTATCATACCCTATACATACAATTTTAATATTTTTTATTTCTTATTTTTTAATTTATTGGCTAGGACTTTTACCGCTAAAAGTGGCAATTGTCAGCTCCTTCTGTTTCTTGATGATAAAAGTCCTAATGTTACCCCATTGAGTGTGATATTTTATTACATTAAGTATGGTATGATGGTAAGTATATATTTGGTAGATACCTTAATCAGGTTGAGGAAGTTTCATTATTAAACTATACATGCAGTCCTGCAACAAACCCATCTTAGTCATGATTTATTTTTATGTAACTAAACGATCATGGAATAGTGTGTGTCAACATTTGTGAGAGATAGTTAAAGCAGTGCTTGAAAAGTAATTTATACCTTTATGTAAGTCATAATATATATTACATATATTATGTAAGTCATCATGAAGAATGCAAATCATATATATATATATTTTTTCCCCCCTTGTATTTTCCTTAGTCAACTTCCTGTGTAATTTTTTTTCTTGGTTTGGTGTCAGGGTTTGCTAGCCCTATATAATACATTGGTAAAACGTTTTTGTTTTTTTTTTTTTTAATTCTCTGAAAGAGTTTGTAAAAGATTAGAAAGATCTTTAAAAGTTTTATGGAATTTTTCTCAGAACTATTTGGTCCTGTCCCTTCCTACATATTTCTTCCCACCCTCCTTCCTCCTCTTCCTCCTTTATTTAAAAAAATCTTTTGTTTTCTTTGTGCTTTTTCTTTCCACCACTGCAGCCTCATCTTCCTCACTCCCTCTCTCCACCTCTTTTAATATTTTTAAACTACTGTTTCAATTCCTCTGATAGGTGTAGGATATTCATATTTCCTGTTGACTTAGTTTTGACGATTTTATTTTTTCTAGGATGCTATATTGAGAGCTTGCCTTACTCATTATTTCAAACTTGAATAATAGTTTATCTGGGTATAAAATTCTGCTTTGATTGTTATTTCCTTTTTTTGAGAAGTCTGCTGTTTGTCATTTCGTTTTAGGTAATATGTCTATTCCCTCTACTTGATTTTATATCTTTTTGTTTACAGTTATTTTATGTAGTTTAACCCTTATTTACTCAGTTGTGGTTTTCATTTTATTTATCCTACTTGGGAATCATTTTGCTCTCTGAAAATGAGAATTTGTGTCTTTTCATCAATTCTCAGAAAATTTCAACTGTTGTGTCCTCAGGTATTGTTCTCCACTTTTCTCTTCTTCTGAAACTCTGATAAAACATATGTTGGATACTATCATTCCATCATTCTTGTATCTGTATCCCTCTTTCATATTTTAATCTTTCTCTTTTTGTGTTACATTTTGAGTGATTTCTTTAGGTTCACTAATTCTTGTATAATTTGATGTTTAACCTATCTACTGTGTTTATAATTTCATTGAATATATTTTAAAATTCATTTTGAACCTCTTTAAGCACTCTATTCTTTTTTTTATTGTATTTAGTCTTAAGTTTTATATTCCACCTTTTAGTTATCTAATTCAAACATTCTGTTATAATCTACAATTAATAATGTGGTTATTTAAAGTTTTGTCAGATCTGTTTCTGCTGTTGTATTCTTTTCATAGATCATGATGGCCTATTTCCTCATATTTTTACAAGTTTGAATTATTAGCACACGTTGGACAGTACATTATCTAAATTAGTTTTTTTAGTCTATGGATATGTTTAACAATTATTCTTTTTGTTCTTTTATACCAGGTGCTGAATTTTTCTAAATCTCCTTTTTATTGTCTTTGTCCTTTTCTGATAATGCAAATAATGTAAAATTGATGTGCCGATTCACTGGGTTTTAAAAAAAACTGTCAGATCTTATTTTGTAGTCTGTGTTTACTAATTATGTTGAAGTCCTTTTGTAACATACTTAATTTATAGGAATTTTCTTCTAATTCCTTTTTATCATTTAAAAAAAATTAGACATACTAAAAAGTGTAACAATTTATTTTACAAGAACACCCATAGCAAACATGACAAAGCAGAGGTTTAGAAAGGAATTGCATTCTGGAGTTTGCTTTTCTTCATTGGGAATCCTGAGACCACCATATGAACAGTTTTGAGCTAGAATATGAGAAGCCATGGTGATGAGAGCTGAGATGCCCTACCCCATAAGCAGTCAGTATCCAGCTTGCCTGGCACCTGACTACACACATCACAGTCAGCCTCAGCTGAGATCAACCAGGGCTAACAGAAAGACTTTCCAGGTGGGGATCCCTGAAATGGGTGATCTAACAAGCTAAGTAAATGATAGTTGTTTGAAGCCTTTGAATTTTGGAACGGTGTGTTACATAGCAAAAACGAGCTGTTAAAGGTATCATGATATATGTATTCTTTCTCCACCTTTATTTTCTTATTCAGCTTATGCTACATACCTCATAGCTATTTAACTGTGGTTCATTCATTTTCTTTCTTTATATTATTCCATTATATGACTGTACTGCAGTGTTTTTATTTTTTTCTTAGAAATTATTTAAATTAACATTTTTAAAAATTATGAATAATCCTTTCACGAGCATTTTTATACATGTCTCCTTATACACGTGTGCAACAATTTCAGTGTTTTAAGTTTCAGATCTAAGTTTAAAAAAATTAAAAGTTAGGGGGTACCTGGGTGGCTCATTGGGTTAAGTGTCTGACTCGGCTTAGGTCATGATCTCACGGTTGGTGAGGTAAAGCCCCACAATTAGCTCTGTGCTGACAGCTCAGAGCCTGGAACCTGCTTTAGATTCTGTGTCTCCCTCTCTCTCTGCCTTTCCCCAGTTCAGGCGCTCTCTCCCTTGCCCCCTCTTTCTTTCAAAGAATAAATAAACATTAAAAAATTATAAGTTAGGAGGTATTGTTCAGACCATGATATAACTTGCCCTGTTCATTTCAGCAAGTTTGGATTTACTGAACTGGTACTATTAATTATACCAGACAGTCTTCATTTTATTGTTATAATCTGCTTGTCTAGGGTGAAACTTGAACTCTGCTGAGGTGCATGTCATAAGATTTCTTTTTTTTTGTTACTAAGATTAATCTTATGGCCTTATGTGGGTTTTTTTGGGTTTATTGGATATAATTAATAAATAAACAACCTTATGTTTTTTTAGTTGCTAACAAAATAAAATTTTTAGCCCATATTTAGCACACCACAATTCTGATCATAGATGAAATCAAGATTGCTAAGTAGAAGGATGATGAAAATAAACTTTTTCAGATGACATGCAAAAGTTATTTGTTTTACCTCTGCAATGCTTAAACACCATGGACATAAATTAGATGATGCTATTTCCCCATGGAACCATTTAAAACAACCCTCTATTCTGAAAGTCAGATAAGGTGATTTTGATCAGAGAACTAGTCTTTGCATTAACATTTTAATAAATGATGTAAAGAATGGCCGTATTATTTTATCTTCATGAAATACGAAAGTACAATCATCATGATCCATTACTTAGAGCAAGGAAGCTATTAAAAAATGATTTTATTTTTCAGTTTCTCATAGACCATTTTGTTTTTAAGTATAAATTATTTGTACTTCTTCCACAGTTTTAATGGCAGCACATTAATACGTACTTTAAATATTTTGAAATATAAAATTAAACTTGAGTGCTTTTTTCATAACATGAAAACATTCTGCCAAGTGCCATCTTTGAATGTTATTTTGAGAAAATTTGCAACTCTCAGATGTTCGCCAGTTTTTCATACTTAAAATAGATTATTTTCTGTCTCATGAAAAGAATAGTTTATTTCTAAGGAATGTGGGACACTGTTCATATTTTAAAATATCATGCTTTTTCTTCCTCTATTTACATTGATAATTGCTTATTGGGGGTGCAACTCAGTATCTGTTGCAAATGTATCTTACAGAGAATCTAGAATCAATAATAGAGAAAATCCAGAACAATATGTATTATACGATCAGAACTGTAGATAAAATACAGAATCCCTCATTAAAGTCTTCCAAGAATATACAACAGGATATTAACATTTGTTATTTCTGGTAACTAGGGGTTTTGAGTTCTTTCTTATATTCTCTATATTGTTTTAATATATTGTAGTATGCATGTATTTTTTTATACTGCTTGTGTTTCACAAATTTTGTTGAAGTGATAAAGAGACAAAAATATCTGCTACTTGTAGAACGTATAAGTGGCAAGGACAAGTAATCACACAGATAAATATAAAATTGAAATTGCAATAGTATCATAGAGGAAAGAATCATAATATTAGGAGAGATTATACAGTAGAAAGACTTGACCTGGTTTGGAAAATTGGGGTAAGCTTTCTTGAAGAAGTGAGATAATAAGTGTAGATATCAAGGAGTTAGTATAGGCATTATGGAGGTGAAGAGGATCACTTTTCTGACAGAATGTTATGTGAGAGGGTAATATGGTGACTAGAAGGAACTGAAGGAGTGGAGAGAGCAAGTGGGAAAATAGTGCAGATGAAACTGGAGAAAAAGGTAGGGGCCACACTCTGCTGAGACTTTAGTGCCTTGAAAGGAGTCATGTTTTCATCCATTACAGCAATACTAAGCCATAGAAAGGCTCAATTATGGCGGTGTTGACAGGATCACATTATATTTTGAAAAGGTCATTTGGCTGTAGTGTGAAGAAATGGCATGATCAGTACATGCTGGCATGAGAGTGAGTGTTGATGGACTATTACAGAGGCAATGGTAGTAGTTCCTATAAGAAATAAGTAGTTTGATCTTAGCAGGGAGGCTGGATATGGAGAGGTGTAGAAAATTTGAGGATTATTTAGGATGTAGAATTCTCAGTATTTAGTGATGATGTATTGCATCCATGAAGAGAGAGATATTACAGATAACATCTGGGTTTCTGACTTGCATGGTAGATGCAATTAAAAATAATAAGGCTAATAACAAATTTAAAATAGTTTTCTAGAGAGGTTAGCAACTAAAATGAAATCACTTGGAGAGTTTCTCAAAGTGAAATTATTTATGGTGGTAGAAGGGGAGTGGATCAGCAGATTGTAATATGAATCTCTTTTCAAGAATTATCTTGAAATTTTTGTTATATAGTAGTGATGTTCATGTTTAAATTGATACAATTTTAAATTAGTTTTTTTAATTATAAAATACTTAAGTATTATTGGAAAAAAGAACTGTAATGGTAAATATGAAATAAAAAGTAGAAATACCCTTCTCAGTTTTTCCCAGGAAGAATTTTGCTATTTTTAATAATTTATTCTGTTTGGAAACTAGATTCTTGATTTGAAAATACTATTCTCAAATAAGGCTATTTGTCAACTAATCAATTCCTAAATGTTTTTTGGTCTTGTTTATTCTAACGTTTATTTTTTAGTATTTGTAGCCTTTTGTTAAATTTCTGTCTCATTAATCCCACTTATTTATCCATCTTTCCACACAGATTCTTATCAGATACCTTCTTTGCTTCAAAACCATTTGTGGATTCCTCGTATAGCCCACAAGATTTGAGTTTAAGCTTAATTAAGAAAGGCATCACCTGTTTACTTTCAAATACTTGACCATTTTATATGCATTTCTTTTCTTCTTCCTGAACTGTGTGTGTGCGTGTGTGCGTATAACTGCTTCGTTATCTTCAAGTGTCCTTACCTTCCTTCCTGGAATCTCTTTTTAATATGGAAAATACTGACAGCTTTCTAGACCCAGATCAAACATACTCTCTCTTAAAATATGACCACCTCCAGGGTTCCTGGGTGGCTCTGTCTGTTAAGCATCCGACTTTGGCTCAGGTCATGATCTTGGAGTTTGTGAGTTTAAGCCTTGTGTCAGGGCTCTGTGCTGATAGCTCGGAGCCTGGAGCCTGCTTCAGATTCTGTGTCTCTTTCTTTCTCTGCCCTCCCTCGCTCTCTCTCTCTCTCTCTCTCTCTCTCTCAAAACAAACATTAAAAAAATAAAAATAAAAAACCATGACACTGCCTGTAAGACTTAGCAGTTTGTTGTTGTTGTCAAATTTGTCTAAATTTGCAAATAGCATCATCCTACTTATACCTATACTACATTATGTCATTTGTACTCTATTTATATTTTAGCTCCCATTAAATGTGAGTTTTCAAGAAAACTGGCATGTGATAGTTATTTAGTAGACCTTTGCTATGAGTCCTGTTGTAATGGAGGCAAAGAAAAAGTCATCAAGTATCTTAATATCTAGAGAGAAAAGAGACATATGCATATCTTACTATAAATCAGTGTGGTAGCATTAGAAGAGATGAAAACATCCTTGAGAGTGTGGAAGAGGGAATGGTCAGGTTCTAATTGGGAAATAGTTCATCTTCACAGAGGAGCTTGGTAGATCTTAATCTCTTTTAATATAAGGTTCTAATCCATCCTACTTGTGTTATATCGTGATATGGATTATTTTTTTCTGCCCACTTCTTGTAGAATCTTAGTATTCCCAAACATTTATCAAGGAAATATGGTAGGGGCTACTAAAATAGGTCCAACTCCATAGTTTAAAACTTTGATTTCCAAGTTACACCAGTAAATTATAGGCAGTCTTCTTCTTAAGTAACTTTGTTTTCAATAATTTTAAATGTACAGACCCTGATAGGTTATACTATGCTGTCATTATTCCTGCTACTGGTAGTATATAGGCTTGACACAAACAAAGTGATCTCATCCAGTTCTTTCAGAAGAGTTCCATCACCTTATTTCCAGTCTCACTTGTTTCTGCAGCCTTCCTACTTGGCACAAGGACTCTTGGTTCATAAATAGCTCCATAGAGTTTATTCTTAGAAATGGAGAGTCATCAAAAGAAGCTAATAAAAAGATTGAAAGAAAAACTTCTATTGACCAAGAAAACTTGAGCTTTGGTCAACAAATAAAAGAGAATAAGTTTCTATGTGATTGAAGAAGGATTTTTCTTTTAAGAAATTTCAAGAGACAAATTTGAAAATTTTATGCAATAAGAGCATAGTTTGATTAAATGTTTTTTCTTCCAAATTCCTAGTTCTAATGAATTTACTTAAAAGCGTAAAAACAGACAAAATCTTGTGTTCTTGATAATCATACATGTATCAGTCCTGGGAGAAAAGACAGGTAAAAACGAAATCAGGTTCATTGACTACTCTAAAGAAAGTTGCATGATGGAAGCTCATATAGTAAAACATTTAATCATGTAAAGTTGAAAGAAATAAACTCAGTACTCAAGTCCTTTGACATTGTGAAGTGGTGGAGCTAGGGGTTAAGGGATGATTAATTTCAGGACAAAGAAATGTTGGCTCACTGAGTTTTAAAGGCAGGCTTGCATACAGCTTACCTCAGGTGTAAGTTGAGTGCTCCTTGTGAGAAGGTACATTCTTAATATAGCACGCTTCTTCCAGAACAGTGCACAGCACTTGCTTGTTAATGTTATCACTTACTGAGAAAAAATAGCACTAGAAGCATTCCTGAATCTATTTCTTGTTATATTTACTTGACCTATGTCTCCCCCAAAGTCTCTCTCTTTTTTTGAAAGTGATTGAACATATTTCCAAATAAGTCCTGGGTTCCAGATCCTTGAGGAAGTCTCATTCATAATTTGTAGCAGTTAAAACAATTATGAAAAAAAGATGAGCTTTGAAGAGTATGCTCTGTTGTTTTATAATATTCTATGATTTCATGTCACTTGTTTTTTCCATGTTAAAAATCTTTATTTTAGAGTAAAATAGGTGTGTTACTTAAAACTGATTAAACATGATAATACTGATTTCCAAAATGATCAGATCGATGATTCAGAAAATAACTTACTATATTACCCTTGTTCTGTGAGAAAATGAGATTGCACTTAAGTCATTGCAACTCAGTTTATTTTCTAATTTTACAACACCCAAAACTGCAAAGAATTCTTTTTTAGATGAATAAAAATAGCACCACAAATTGCTTTTTGAGACTTAAGTAATTGGGAAATGTTTGGTTAAGTTGAGAAATAAGTTTTAATTTTCATTCTTAATAATCAAAAACTTACAACTTTGGGGGAAAATAACTTTTACGAGCTTGCTACTCCAGGCGTTTTTTTCCTTTTGTATTTCAAAGTCTGTGCTTTCTAAACAATAGAGAAGAGATATCCTAGGATACAAAGAAATACAACTTAAACTAAAATTAGATATTTCATCAGATTCCTGAGACTGGTTTTAATTTTCCATAGATGTTTTTAGTGTGTTCACATGCTAGGAATTTGAATATCTTTAAATATTTATCCTCAAACTGCATAAAAATTTGCCTACATTTAGAAAACATGTCAGAATTGGATTTTTAAATGGAAATTGCCTGTTATAATGTAGGTTATCTTTAAAGTTTTCTTATTTAGGGCAAACATATTGGTCAGAAATCTCTTTATTGAAAGTTGCCTCTATCCAGAATCACAACTTTTTAAAGTATCAAGAATGTTTAATGCAAGCCATGCCAGTAGTCTTTGGAGACAGAAATCCAGTTCTGATTGAGTAGCATCCAGAGTGGATTTTTAACCGAGGCAGAGACAAGGGAAGAAGTATACAACAAAGAAAGAAAATAGCATCTAGTCATGGGAGAAGGGAAATTGGAAAGTGAGCGGTGGAAGAATAGAGAGCCTCTGAAAGACGGCACAGAGTTTATCAGAATTTCCTCTTCGTTGGTGTTATTTGTGGGATAATGTAATTTCCCTAATGCATTTAGGGTGGGTAAAAGGTTAAGTAGAACTACACTACTTTAGCTCTAATTGTTGTCTCTGCCTTCAAGCTTCCAAACTTGCTTTGTTATATTCTTTACCTCACTCAGAGTAATTTTTTTTCTCTTTACTATAAAAAGGGCCATGTTGTTCCCTGCCCTCTCTATTCACATTGAGAACAGAAAATTCCAACTACTTTCCCTAACTTAAAAATCCCCTACCTACCTCTCTGATATAATCTATGATTCTGCCCCTTCATATTATATTCTTACTACACTGTCTTTGTTTTTGCTTAGGGCTGTTGTTTTAGCTGTGCCTTATGTTTGGAATGGTAGTCTTAATGCTTTGCACTTGCCCAGTTCTGTGCTTACATGTCACTTTGATAGAGAGGTCTTCATGACTGTTCAGCATTAAGAAGTCATTAAGCTCTTGGCTATTACTATAGTAAATGTCTTTGAATTATCCTTATCACTATATTTTCTTGGGTGTTTGCTTTTTTGTTTATTTCTCTATAAATTATCGGTAGTGACCAGAATATAGTTGGTGCCAGTAAATATTTGTTGGGTGAATAAATGTATGAACTTCCCTCCTAGGGCTAGGTGTGCTATCCACATAGTATCAGTGTATCTGGTCCAAGTGATGCTATTCATAATTTTCAGATACTTGCTTGCACTGTAACTTTTATTATAATGAAAATGAGACCTAATAGTAACAGTGTGAAAGAATTTTCAAATTGATACCTGGAAAACTAGATTTGAATCTTAGCACTTGCAGGTATAACATAAATTAAGCCTAGTCACTGTACTTCTGTGACTGTGTTCGTTCTTTAGTAAAGTAACCTCTCATGGGGTTGTTCTGAAGTTTAAATGAAATGGCTTATTTTGGACTTTTTCATGAAGCATTACAGTTTTAAGTTTTCTCTTGTTTCCCACAAATGAAATATCTTTACCTATTATTTCATCATAAAGCAGTTTTAAAAGGTGAGCTTTAGAAGCACCTGGGTGGATCAGTCAGTTAAGATTCTGACTCTTGATCTCAGCTCAGGTCTTGATCTCAGGGCTGTTAGTTCAGGCCCCACATTGGGCTCTGTTCTGGGTGTGAAGCCTACTTTTAAAAAGAAAAAAAAGGTGAGCTTTAGTTTTATAATTGTACTACATGTATTATACAAATACATAAGTTAAAATTAAATTCCATAGAGAATCTCGAGCATTGCTGGAGTATTTTATGAATTGCAAGCTGGTTTATTTAATAATTTCTTCGGCTTTTCTCCAGTTCTTTAATTTCTGCATCTTTTCCTTTCCTTTCTGTCATAACCAGCCAATTTTTTTGATTGGTTATTCGTGTAATTTGTATCTAGTTTCTTTATGCTCCCTACAGTATTTATTATGGAAAATATAAATAATTAGCTAGAATCATGGATATATTATTCATCATTTGAAGGCTTTGGAAGAATAAAGTCCATTCAGCTTTATTTTTTATTTATTTTTTGCCCAGAATGACCTTTATTCCTCTTTCTTAACTATTCAAATCTATCTCTCCATATTCAGTTAATATCTACCTTCTCTCTAGTGAGTTTCCCAACCTGCTGTATCTAAAATGATTGACTGTTTTTAAAAATCTGTTGTCACCTCTTGTTGTAGTTCATCATATTTTACCCTTTTTAATATCATATTTTGTGTTTTTAAGTCATCGGTAATTAATCACTTTATTTTTCCTACTATACTATTTTGTAGTTTTTAACAGTTAGGTTTTTTGTTAAGGAATTGTATGTTTCTATTTAGATTTCAAGCTCTTTGAGATCTCTTTACGTAGTGTCTGCTGTATCATCTTTATTCATTTTATGTGCTTAATAAAAGGTTTTTGTTTTTGTTTTACTCATTAAACAGCCATTCCTTTTGCCCCCAAAGGAAATAGTTGTATATTTTATGAGGGCAGTATTGTGAAATGGTTAAGTGGCAGAGCTGTTCTAGACATATTGCTTAAGTTTGAGTCCCAGCTTTACCACTTATGAGTTGTAGGTCCTTGAGAAGGTCACCCCACCTCTCTTTACCCCAATTTTCTCATCTTTAGTGAAGAAAATAATTTATTTCAGGGTTGTTGTGTGGATTAACTGAGAAAATAGATGTAAAATGTTTAACACATGATTTGGGACATAGTTTTACCGCTCAGTGTATACTATCCTCATTAATATTTTCATGGATATTTTATGGCATAGTGGAAAGAGGCTGAAGTCAGTCCTTGCTGAATCATTGTGACCTGGGGATTATTTTGTTTTATTTTTGCGGATTAAATGTTACTTTATTTATAAACACACACACATGTATATATATAGAGAGAGAGAGAGGGAGAGAGGACGCGCGTGTGACAGAGGGCACGAGAGTTGAGAGAAGGCACGCATGAGCGCAAGATCTTGGTTTGCAAGCATAATTCCTTCTGGAAACATGCTTGTAATCCAGAGCACTTGTATATCAAAGCAAATTTCCCCGTAAGAAGTAATGGAAACTCAGATGATTTGTTCCACAACCCAAAAATATTCATATAAAAATGATTACAATACTGTAATAGAACACAGAATAATAAAGAAAATACAAAATATAAACAAAAATAAATCAGTCCCCACTTACCTTTGAAAACCTTTGCGGCTGTGACAAGACAGAGGAGGTTATTGTGTAGGACGACTTTCGGTATCACTAATGGAATCACTGCTATCGATTGGCTCAGTGGAATCTTCTTCTTTTCGTGCACGTTTAACAAGGAACCTGTCCAGTGACACTTGCTTTTGCCTCTTTTTGAGGATTTCACGGAAATGTGACATTGCATTGTCCTTAAACAGATTCATCGCTTGCACTGCTATAGCCTTATTCAGGTGGTGCTTTTCTGCAAAGTTTTGCATTGTTTCCCATATTTTACACATTTCCCATAATCTTATTTGAAGTGAGGGATTTCTCCGCCTTTTTCTTTTCCTCCTCTGCAGGTGAGATGCAGATGTAGACTTCTTATAAAATCTTGCAATTTCAGCCACTCACATACATCGTTTGCACTTCTCAATGATTTCCTTCTCAACTTCCATCATAATCATCTCCTCCTTCTTACTGCCTTTCTTGTCAACCTTTTCTGCGTGGGGCCATTGTATACACTTGCACAGGTGTTGACTATAGTACAGTAATAATAAACTCTTGTACTGTATTTACTGTAACCGGCCATGAGGCAGCAGAGGAAAGGGTCTATATCTGTAGGCAACCTGACCTAGAATGAAGCAAAGCATTCCTAAGCTTACTCTTGTATGGAAAAGCAAAGGACTATCCATAGGTACTTTGAAGTGACAAAAAATACACTAGTGCCAGTTGTGGGCACCTTCCAACGTTCTGAAAAATCCGTGATTTCTGCCAAACACTGTGGCCTGAGACTGAGCATCCGAGCATGGGAGACCATCACCCACAATCCCACAGTGAGAGGGAGGAGGAGAAAGGGAGAGAACCATTGGCCCAGTTGTGATCATGTGACATTTGGCCTCATGTACTACTCGCATTGCAAGGCATTACTTGTTTATCAAGTTAAAATTTATCAGACATATTTGCTTATTTTGCAGAACACTCATAGAATAAGTTACTCGCAATCTAAGGTTTTACTGTATATCATAAATATGTAAGTACTAAGCACATGTATGAAGTCATAGAACAATTCTCTCTAGCAACTGTTTATTTTGAATTGCTGTTAAATTTCTGGAAGCAGAATATTGCTTTTCTCTTTCCCTCACTCCCTCCCATTTATCTGTCTGTTCATCCATCCTTTCGTCCATCCGTCTAAAAGGGACTTAATGCAACTGAAGGAAGGAAGTATTATTACTTCCAGCAGTTGGTTTAGTGTCTTTAGAACCTCAACTGTGAGAAAGCCTAATGTGCTTTTCTAAGACTCCAGCACATTCAGAGGGTGAGTATGTATACAGAAAAAAGTAAAAGTGTTAATCTGGGAAACAGATTTTGAAAGTATGAATATGGGTTTTCATAATATGGACTGTTACCATCTGTTACGTCTGTATCAGTGTCCCACATAAGAACACTACTTACAAAGAAGAGTGATTTATGCACGATGGTAGTTTATTCGTGGAGTATAAGTTAGTAATTTTATTTACAGCATAAAGATAGTTGCTCAGAGCTTTTTCATGTAAATTATTGTGACTATATGAAAAGAATGTTGAAAACCAAAGGTTAATTGTAGACAAATTTAAATTCATAACCTTTTTCTACTACCAACAATAAAAACCTCCTCAAATTGTTAATGTTTTGCTTTTCCTCTTAGATCAGAAGATGTTACAGTCATATCCACCCTTTTGGTCAGAGAGTCTCACCACAGGTCACATCTGAGGAGTAATGGTAGTGGTCTGTCCCGCCAGTTCTAAGAGGGTATTAGCACCATCTTGTGGTGCCTATTGTTCCCTGCCGTTTAGTTTTATTTAGTGCCCTGTCATTACACAAATCTTGATCACCAGAAAAGGAAAAGTAAGGAAGACTTCAGTTTGTTAGTTATATTTCCAAAACATATTCACATTCTGATGATTGGACACTTTTTACTATTGAATCCTTAACATTTACATAACATTTTTAATTTCAGATTTTTGCCTGTTTTGGTAATAATTGATTTAAATGCTTCAAAATCTTAGTTATGTACACCAAGATAGCTTTAAAAGTGTGGGAATAATACTTAAGACCACTCTGGTAGATATTACTTTGTTTTTCTCTAAATTATATAAAATTAAAATAAGTCCTATCAGATTGGGGCACCTGGGTGGCTCAGTCGACTGAGCCTCCAGCAGTTTCGACTTAAGTCATGATTCTGGGGTCATGGGATTGAGCCCCATGTCAGGCTCTGTGCTGAGCATGGGGCCTGCTTAAGATTCTCTCTTTCTCTGTCTTTCTCTTTCTCTCCCTCTCTCTCACTCTGCCCGCCCAACTTGTGTTCTCTCTCTCTCTCTCTAATAAAAAATAAATTAATGTAAAAAAAGAATCAGAAGGAAGGATCTCCCTCAAGAGAAAGGAATTTTCCACAGTGATGTGGATAATGATGAAATAATCAGCAGTCTATAGAAATCAAAACCAATGTCTCTGAAAGCAAGGGGTAACCTATTGAAGACAACCTTTTTGTTTGTTTTAATTTTTTTTAAGTTTATTATTTTGAGAGAGCTAGAGACAGCACAAGTAGGGTAGGAGCAGAGGGAGGGGGTGAGCGAGAATCCCAAGCAAGCTTCACGCTACCAGCACAGACCCCAACGCGTGGCTCAAACCCGCAAACCATAAAATCATGACCTAAGCCAAAACCAAAAAGTCAGACGCTGAACCAACTGAGCCTCCAAGGCGCCCCTTGAAGACAATCTTTTGAAACTGAGTTAAGTTTACATACCAAAATTGACTCCCACTGTCAGTCAATTTGCTTCTGTCAGTGGTACCACAAATTCTCTTAATTTTCCAAGTTACATAATAGACTATCTATACCACCTTTTGCTTTTGTAGATCATAACCAAGTAGGCATAAATTCATAAAAAAGTCTAATTAGAAAATGGTATAAATCTTTATTCTGAAATTATGCCCTTCCTTTTTTAAAGATGTTAACATACCCATGTTGGTTAGATGAAAGTAATTACAAATAATGAGGTTTTTAAAAATGTTGGTGTAAAAAAATAAAGTTACATTAATTAAAGAGTCAGCATTGTCTTAGATATAGTCTTAGATATAATATCTTCAAGTTTATGACATAATGTTGAAAAAAACCAGTGGTTTTCCTTTGTAATCAACTAATACTAATGCATGGGTTTGGTTACCTTCCAATTCTTATGTTTTCTGTTCTCTTATTCCGACAATAGTGTTTATGCCCAAAGGCTTTATTTGGAGGAGACTGTACTGGGATTAGTTTACTAGCTATAGGAAACTTGATCAAGTTACCACCTCTCCCTGATCCTCAGATTCCTCATCTGTAAAATAAAGAGGAGAATAGCTGGCATATGGTAATAGCCTAGCAAACAGTGGCTATTAACCTGGTATTATCACCAGAAGAGGACTTCAGAGTGGTCTTACCAAACAGTGTTACTGAACAATCTGTTAGATACTTACTATAATCTTAAGGAACTGTTAGGTATTCAATGCCCTTCATATGAAGGCTGCAGAGCCATACCTCTTGTATATAGTCTTATATGAAGGGTTGGCAAGCTTTTTCTAAATGGTTTCTAAATAGTTTAGGTTTTACAGACCATAGGTATCTATTTCACTTACTCTACTGTTGTAGCAGGAAACCAGCAATAGACAATATGTAAATGAATGAATATAGCTATGTTCCAATAAAAATTTATAGACACTGAAATTTGATTTTAATATAATCTTTACTTCATGCAATATCATTTTTTTGATCGTTTCCACTGTTTTAAGATGTAAAAACCTTTCTTGGCTTGTGATCTGTATAAACACAGATAGTTTGATTTTGGCTTGCAGGCTGTAGTTTACTGACTCCTTTCTTAGAGTCAAAACATGTGAGAGCAGTATAGCAGACAGTCTCCATAGTAGAGCATCAGAGATAGTATCTCCCATATATGAGGGATATCAGGGTTGTACTTCTGGTGCAGCTATAAAGCACTCTGATCTTAATTAAGATAGCTTTTGGAGAATACTATCCAGGATTCCTTGGGTTATTAGATAAATTAGTTACCCCCACCCCCTCACTGGGTGCCTAATGTACAGAATTATCCTACTCAGATATTAGCAGCTAGGGGCAGAGTAGTTCTTTGTCAGCTATCGTAAAGACATACACAAATGGAAAAGAAAGTGTGCTATTTGGTACGGTTTCCTAAATTAGATGTATACACCAGAAGCCATTGTCCTCAAGGACCTGTTGCAAAGGCATATTTGATTGAGATACATCACTATCATGTATCATTTTGACCCTACTAGATTTTCATTTCTTGAATGTGCCTGTCCTATCACTGTATACCCTAACCCATCGGATGCTGAATATTTTTCCTCTTATATTTATCCTTTGGAAGACCATTTTGTATGACTGGATACCTTAGGCAAATAATTCAACACATTTTTGGTGCTATTAAATGACATTCTTAGTACTAGGATCTCTAAAACCAGAATTATTCTTAGTTTGTCATCCAATTTCATCACTAAGGTATGATAATGATGATGGGGTGATGATTGCAGCCGCTATCACTTTGTAAGTTTCTATTATGTAACAGATATAAATATTTCTTCATAACAACCCTATGAATTATGTGTTGTTAGTCTCATTTCACTTAAGAAATCTACAGTTAAGTGATGTGGTCAGGGATATGTACAGCTAGTGTCAGTGCTGGAGTCAGTCATATACCTTTGACTCCAAAACTTTCTGCCCTCTCATGTTTCCATTAATTTTGTACATGTTTAGGGCATTGCTCTATTTTTATTTACTTCAGTGTCTCTAGTAAATAAATATTGATGAAGGCAGTGATTCTGTTTTAATTTGTCTTTGTACCTTTAGTTCCTATTCTAGTTGATGCCTAGTCAATGTTTATCGAATTACTGAGTGATTAACTGAGGACAGATTCAATATGATGGTGAAATAAGGGAAGAATGGCCTTATGTAAATTAGGAAGTCTCCATTGTTAGTGTAGTATGAGTAAGTAGGGGCAATTACTGTAAAGTGGGTCTTGCCTATAACTCATTCAGGGGTTCTAGTGGCATCATATAGGACTGTTGTCTTTGGAGACTATCTCTATTGTCAAATTATTAAGTATATAAAATTACTGTTTTAGTGAGTTTTTTTAATCATATGGATTTGGCACTAGAATAGTGCCAGGTATACATGAATGTTTTCTCTCCTCTCTTTCTGTTTCTCTCTCTCACTGCATTTATGTCTACACACACACATATATATGTATGATATATGTGTGTATTATTTGGGATTGCAATTAATTTGAAGTTAATAGATTGTAATTATTAAAATGAGAAACTCACTGAAACTTTATTAGAAGCCCCATGTATAATATCACACACAAAGGTGAGTGTGTATGTGTGTGGCTATAAAGGCATTCTGTGGAATGAGTACTTCTCCCATAGTGCCATACCTGTATTCCCTAAAATCCTTGCATTTGGCACATAAAATTATAGGGCTTATAGGGAAAATAGGGTTAGAAGCAATTACCTCTCAAAACATATGGAACTCTATAAGCAGAGTGAGGAAAACAGTAACAATTAGCACAGTTAAGTCTTTGGCAGTTGTAATCAGCATCCATGTTAGGATAGCCTTAAATTCTGAGGCTCATGATTTATTTGGATGCAGATCTTTGAGGAAATTTTCTTTTAGAAATGAACAGTTTCATCAAAATGAAAAAAATATGAACCAATGTATAGACTTTCTTAACTTTTTAAAACCAATAAATGGGGGGGCACCTGGGTGGCTCAGTTAATTAACCGTCTGACTCTTGGTTTTGGCTCATGTCATAATCTCACAGATTATGCCTGTGATTGAGCCTGGCATTGGGCTCTGCACTGGGTGTGGAGCCTACTTAAGATTCTCTCTGACCCTCTGTCTCACTCTCAATAGAATAGAATAGAATAGAATAGAATAGAATAGAATAGAATAAGTAAATGTCTTAGCATGTTCTTTGTCTACACTCCTATCTTCTTCAGATAGCTCAACATATAGAAGGTGTAGTGATTCTTGAAGCCCCTGAGGCAGTCACTGCCTGCATGAAAGGAAAGTGCTGTGTTTCGATGGGATTATCATTTTTCCCCTTAAGATCATCATATATTGTAAAAAGCTTTTTCTTTAATTGTGAGAAAGTGGAAAGCTTCAAATTGTGCTGAGAAAAACTCTATCTGAATCAATACAAACTTTTGGTTATACATCATTGCCCTACTTAACCAATCACAACTGAACTAGTATTGCTTTAAAGAAATGTAAACTGTAGTGTAAAAGGCTGTTTAAGCTTTTAGGTCAAAATAAGTAGATACTGACTTAAACTTTTTGTGAATCCAAAATGGGAAGAATTTTACCTGTTTTTTTTTTTTTAATTTTTTAAATTTTTTTTTAATGTTTATTTACTTTTGAGAGAGAGAGTGAGACAGAGCGTGAGTGGGGGAGGGCCAGAGAGAGGGAGACACAGAATCGGAAGCAGGCTCCAGGCTCTGAGCTGTCAGCACAGAGCCTGATGTGGGACTTGAAACACGAAACATGAGAACATGACCTGAGCCGAAGTCGGATGCCAAACTGAGCCACCCAGGTGCTCCCTATCTGTTTTGTTTTTAATCTTTATTATAAGTAATAAACATCTAGTCATGGTGTATGGCATAGTGTTAGACCCTGGAAAATAATGGGAATAGAGATAAAGTTAAAAAAGACTTAGGAAATAGAAACTAAAAGAGGTTCCAGAAAAATGTAATTGCACATGGAGGAAGTAATAAGATTTAGAATTGAAAGGGAATGCGGAGAATATGATATTTACTTGAATTACTTATTTTATAAAAATCCATTAGTGGTTACTAGAAGTGGATAATAGAAGAGGGAGAACTTACTTGAGAGGTGTTACAGAAAAAAAAGTTATAAGTGCAGGGCTTTGTAGTCATACAGATTTTGTTTTGAACCTTACGTTCTGAGCTTATTAGCTTTGATGATTTTAGTCATGTAACTTCATTTTTCTAGGGCTCAATTTTAACATCTATAAAATGAGTTTAATGTATAACCTACTTCTTTGGGTTGTTGTTGAAGTAAATGAGATAAAGCCTAAGTGTTTAGAGTAGTGCCTAGCACATGAAAAGTGCTGTTATTTTTTTTTAATTTTATTTTTTTAAATTTATATCCAAATCAGTTAGCATATAGTGCAACAATTTCAGGAGTAGATTTCCTTAATGCGAAATTAGTCTAAGTGCTGTTACTTTTATTTTGCAACTTGCAAGATCATATGAACCCCAGTTTGATTACCTTTTTTTGTATTCAGATACAGTGGTAAGGACAACAGCTGTTTAAGGTGAGATCATTATTGTGCCAGAAAGTCTTTTTGACATTAGAAAAATACATAGTCATGTTGACTAACTTCATTGTAATTTTAAGAACCTCCTAAAAGCAGGTTCTTAGTGCTTCTTGGCAATCTTCCCTCTCTCCCTAGTTCACTTACCCTGTGCACTCCAAAGCTTGCTATTGGAAGTGGTTACTTTGGAGCAGAGCATAGATCTGTAGAATCACAATATGCATTTTGATGAAATTTTCCAGGTAATTCTTATGCTTGCTAATATGTGAGAAGCACTTACCTTAAACCATTGTTTCTCACTCTCCAAACCCTCTCCTCACCCCCAACTCTTTGCCTCTTTGAACCCATTTTATGGATGATAACTTTGCTTCCTACTTTCTGAAAAGAGTGTAGCTATGAGCAGAGACTCTCAGGCCTTCACACAACCAGGTTTATTTTCCTTTAGTATCTATAATTAGTACTCTGTACTCTTCCTTCTTGTTACTGTAAAAGAAATATATGTGCTCTCATGTAAAGCTTGTTCACTATCCCACCACTTCTCCCTACCCAAGGATCTCACTCCAGCAAATCTGTACTCATTCAGTTGTATCATTCAGTTTTCCCTTTCTGCTGGATCATTCTCTCTACTGTAGAAGTATGCTAGGTTTTTTTCCTCCCATCTCAAAAAAAAGTGAAACACAAATTTCTTTGAATCTCATCCCTTACCAGCTACCACTGCATTTGTTTTTTGCCATCTTAGCAGTAAAACTTCTCCAAAAAATTGTCTATCCCCACTGTCTCCATTTCTTCTCCTGTTTCTGAATTTACTCCATTTAGCCTTTTGCTCCCTCCATTCCATTAAAACTGCTCTTCCAAGTTACTAGTGATCTGTTAGGTTTCACTTGGCAGTTCAGAGTTTTCATTTTATCTAACGTGACAGCAGTATTTAACAAAGTTAGTCACTGTCTTTTGAAATACTTTCTTCCATTTGCTTCTTTTCTTGGTTTCATTTTTATTTCTCTGAGTGCTTCTTAGCAATATTGTGTGGTTTCTCTTCATTTCCCATTCAAAATGTATGATCTTTTTGGCCTGGTTTCTTTTACTTAGCTTACTGGTTTCAAGGTTAATCCATATTGTAGCATAAAGTAGTACTTCATTCTTTTTTTTGTGACCAAATAATATTCCTTTGTTTGTATATGCCATAATATGTTTATCTATTCATTCATTATGGACATTTGAATTGTTTCCACCATCTGGCAATTGTGAATAGTGCTGAGATGAATGTGTGCATGCATATACTCTATATACGTACGTAATATGTATATACATATATTGGAGCACATGTTTTCAATTATTTTTGGAATAAACTTAGGAGTGGAATTCCTGGGTCTACGTTTAACTTTTTGAGGAACCTCCTAATTGTTGCCGAAACAGCTGAACCATTTTGTATTTCCACCAGCAATGTACTAGGGTTTCTATTTTTCTACATCCTTGCCAACTTTTGTTATTTCCTGTTTTTCTTTCTTTTTTTTTTTTTTATTATGGCCATTCTAGTGGGTATGAAGTGGTACTTATTTGTGGTTTTGATTTGCATTTCCCATGATTAATGATGTTGAATAACTTTTCATGTGTTGATTGGCCATTTGTATGCCCATTTCCCTTTCTTCTCTGTTGAAGGAGACCCTCTGAAGATCTATGGAATCCTCTCCCTGTGCAGCTCTCTCCCCTGTAGTACTCTCTTGAGAACTGGAACCACTCTGATCTTCCTGTTCTCTCAGCTCTGTCTCCTCTAACTGGGAAGAGTGCTGGGCTTTATTTGGTTCCTCTCTCTGCACCATATCCTGGAAGTTGTCTCAAGGAAGTTGTAGGGCTAACCTCATTTGTTTTTCATATGTCAGGGTCACAGTCCTTTGTGCCTGATTTCCATTGTCTTGCATACCTTTGTTTCGTGTATATTTTCTCAGTATTTTTGTTGTTTCACATAGGAGGGTAAATCTGGACTTGTTACTCTATCTTGGCTTGACATGGATCTCTTTCATCTTTAAACTGGAGAAAATGAGGCTCAGAGTGTGCCAAATTCATATGAACTCTGCTAAGATCCCTGTGAAGAATTCATGTCATCTTTCCATGTACCATCAGCATCTGGGATGTTAAACATTTGTGCTTTGGCACTCTACTACTGGCTGGACTTGGCAGACTCTGGGGAGTTGGGAGGATAGATGTGTAATCAATTGGTTTACTATGTCCGGGGTTGTGAACATTGATTATGATTCACCTGGGAGTGGAGAACTTTCTAAATGAAATTTGAATCTCTTCTAAGACTACTGGCAAGAGCTAAAAAATTCTCAATAATGAAAATCACATGTTTTAAAAGAAATGGACCGAGGAATACTTACTTCGTTTTAGTGATGTTGCATTTTCTTTTTATTTGTAATGGAAATATCTTTTCTTTCCACAAATATTAAGAGACTTTGTGAGACAAACTTTTTTTTTTAATTAAGGAGCTTTGAATATTAGGAAAGACATAAAACTCACATTTGTTCAAAACTACATTTATGTAAGAGCATGTCCTTATTATTAGTAATACACACCAACCTATTCAGAGGTAAATGGGCAACATACATTCATTGTACTCTGAAACAGATCAGTAAAAGATTCTGTGCGTGTGTGTACACACGTGCACGCGTGTGCACATGCGCACACACACACACCTATGTCTGTAAGTGTAAAGAAATTGGATACAAATTCAGACAGTTGGTAAATTTGGTTGAAATATATTGTGGAGTTTCTTGTACTATTCTTGCAACACTGAAACTTGAAATTATATTAAGCTAAAATTTGATCATATTTAGAAACTCATAATATCATGACCAGTGACTGACTCCTAGGTGTGAAGTATGACATTTGTTTTGGCCTGTTCAGCTTCCGTTTTCCTCTTATCTGATAATAGCTCTAAGCTATGACTCAAGTGGGATTGATTTCACAGGACTAGGTACTTCAAACACCTATGTTGTTTCTGATTTGACATGATTGGTGTGGTTATGATCATAAGAACCAACCCAGTCTAAGGAGATTTATATATAAGACTTGTATTGAAATTACTGGGAAAGAGAAACTACCATTGTGTTCTCAAGTGAGAAGGTTATACTCCCGAACCTTAGTGTTGGCATTTGCCACTGTTCATAAGAGTTTACCTGAGAGCAGTGAAACAAATTTAGAAGAAAGAGAACTGACAGAAATAAAACCTTAGTAAGAAGACTGTTGTTATATACATAAAACCAAATGATTTTAAAAGCTTGATTTGATCAGTATTTGGTGCTTTGGGCCATTCTCTTGAAAGTACTGGAAAAAAAGAAATCTTGATCGTTTTGTGTCCTGATTCTATCCTTCTGACCATTCTTTAATTTCTTTTTTTATATTTCTCCTTCTTTTGATGTTCTGTTCATAACCATCTCATTTCCTTGATGAACATTGTCTCTAAGTTATTCTTTCTCTGGCCATAGTTTTTAGCTATATTTATATGTGCACGTATTACTGTCCATTGTCATATTGTATCATACTGAAATTCATGTCTGTTTTTATTTTACATTATGGGTATAATTTGATTAATATAAGCTCCTTCCTTTACTATAACTCAATTATAGTTCTAGCCCCAGGAGTCCACAAAAACATACTAGCCTCTATATTTTGACTACTAATAAATATCTTTACTTTGGTGTCCCATAGACATCCCATGTTTCCTACTTCCCAATTGCTGTCTTCATCCTTTCCTTCAAGCCCATTTCTTATTTTAGTCCATTTCATCAATAATTATACGACTATTCTTTGACTCTGGTAATTCTTATCAATAACTTATATCTGTTTAGTTATAACATACTATTTTACCTCTCAAATAAGGTATTTGTATTTGACTTTTACTGTCTCAGGTTATGCCTTTGTGTCTTCTGTCCTGAATTTGTGATTAATTGTAAAAGTAGTTTGCAAATAATATTGTTTGCCCATTTTGCCTCTGACCCCTCATAGTCCATGCTCCATTCATTTTGATGTTTCTGAAATGCACATTTGAGATTTCTTTTCCTCCAGCTTTGAAAGTAGGCAGTGTTACTTAACACCCTCAGAATTAAAACATGATCTCCTTAAATGGGCTTTCATGACCTGCTCATATGTTCTACGTTTCCTTAGTTCCAGCTTTTTAAAGCTACTTGGATGTTCTTAAATATTTTTAATCCATGTTTTTAACAAGTTCATCTCTGTTCCCCAAATGTCCTTTTTTGCTTATTGTCCAGTTGGCAGAATCCTACTTCTTTAGAACTCTACTCATAAATCACTTGTCCTGTGTAGCATTTCCTCTTATTCTGAAGCATGTATTCTTATTTTTCACACAGTTCTAAAACTGTTAATTTACCACCCTTTTGTAATTGTTTATTATTCTCCTCCTTTCCCACCCCATCTTCACAAGACTACTGGACATCTTGAGAATGCTGTTTTTTTCTACTTATCTTTGCACTTTGAGAACCTTGCACAATCTGTTGTACATATTAGCTCTGTAAATGGTAGCTAAAGAATGGAAGAAAGGGAGGGAGGGTTGGCGAGAGGGGGTTATGTTAAATTATATACACGTAGTAAAATTATATAGTCATTGATTTAAATAGGCAAATTAAGATCAGCTTAAGATACCTGGTTTCAGTCACATGCATATTCTTCAGGCAGGGAAATATAGAACACCTTGAATGATAATCTCCCTAAAATATATGTGATTTCAGAGGAGAGCATGTGATTCCCCCAGGAGAACTTTTGGCAGAAACAACAAAAAGAATAGTGTCTTGAATTCCTCAAAAAGCAAAGCCTTAGAGAAAGGCTAATGTGCTTCTATTATTGGGGATCATAGTCCCCAGATTAAGGTTATAAATCAGGAAAGGAGGGAGAACTACATGGGAATTATGTAGTTGTCTATACTACTTTCCAGGACAGTTCTTTCTGGAAAAGACTTTTTCCAGGCTGCCATATTCCACTGATAAATGTTCTACTCCTCAGGGTACTATCTTTGTTGCTCTCCCAGCTGGTGCATGTATTTGTGGGCATGGAGTGAGGAGGTACCACATTCCAAATCTTAGATGTCAGCCAGGGTGACAGGAGAGGTAGTCTAGAGGTAAGGGATGGGCACAAGTCTAGATTCTGTCAGTTTACCTTGTATGGAGTTGGTAAGAATCCATGTAGGGCTGGTCACCACTGGAACTGCTAGAATAAAAGTCAGTTTGGGCTCACGTGGAGAATTAGAAGTTATCTAAGGTGGTAGAGATTAAAATATAATAGCTATCTATTAAAATGGACATAGGAAAAGACTTATAACATATTAGAAAATATATATAGAATGTGATGCCAGTTATGATTTTAGAGGCTTTACTTTTTCTTGGCTACCAGCTTTATGGGACTACAGTGTAGACATCTTGAAACAGCTGGGGTTTAAATCCTCAAATATTAGATGTCTCACCTACACCAAAATGTTAATACTGATTAAAATTTTTTTCTTTCTACTCTGTTGACTATAAAATATCTCCAACTATCTTATATGATTTATATAATCACAAAAATCGTGCCACATTGGAATATTGGAACCAGGCCAGAAAACAGATCTGTTTGTTATCAGTAATCCAACTGTGTCTTACATTAAATAGTATTTGGAGTATAGTTTGAAGTATATTTTCAAATATTTGCTTCTGGGCGAAGTTAAGTTATATTTTATAATAAGTGCCTGAAAGATTAAAGATAAATGTGATAATATGCTGTATATTCATTCATTAAATTCAGTGTTTTCTATGTGCCAGACATTGTGCTTGGCATTGGATGTATGTGAACAGTAGAGATGGTCTCTGATCTCATGAGATTA
Source organism: Panthera leo (assembly GCF_018350215.1). Taxonomy (NCBI): domain Eukaryota; kingdom Metazoa; phylum Chordata; class Mammalia; order Carnivora; family Felidae; genus Panthera; species Panthera leo. Next base: position 45,406,331 of record NC_056695.1, read on the forward strand.
CATTCCATCTGAGAAGGCAGATAATGAGTAAACAAAAACTTACATGGTCATAAATGTTAAATAGTAAGAAACAGTGAAACTGTGATGAATAATAGCCTGGAAAAACCTAATTTGATAGGTTGTTCTTGGAGAGGCCTCCATAGTGTTAACAGAAAGGTGACTGAGGGACTGTAAACAATGTGTTTTGTTCAAGAGCACCTGGCATATACTCACCATGGGGACAGTGCCAGAGATGAGATTGCAGAGGTGAGAGATTAGACGTGGCTTGTTGTTGTTTATGTTTAATGCAGAGGGGATTGGGAAGGCAGTTTTCTGCAGAGAAATAACAAAATCTGCTTTATCACCTAAACACTTGAAATCTGTAGCTTTTTAGATATGATTTTAAGTTGTTTTAAAAATAATAAATCTTCACAAAGTGGAATGGAAGGTTAAAAGAAATCTAGAAAGCACAAGAAAAATTGACCCATCACCCAGCCACAAGCCATTTAAATATTTTTACATATATTCTTCTAGTTTTATCCCAATTTATTTTACCTTTTATTGAATTGCCTTTAAAATTTCTATATGCTATAAGAATGTTTCCATTATCACAGGGTTTGTAACTATTATTTTAAAGATTAATGCTGTGTACTATTTTGTCACTTGAATACATCACACTTTGCTTTACCATTCATTATTTTTGGAGATTTAGATTGTTTCAAATATTTTCTATTATAAACATATATGAAATTCTCAATATTAACCAATTTTTGTATTTCCTTAGCATAGATTTCTAGAAATGGAATTTCTTAGTTAAAAGGTATTAAGTTTTTATTACTAAATTCATATGCAAAACTATAAACTACTACCAACAATATGTTATCAGGGGTTGGGAAACTTTTTCTTAAGGGGCCAGATAGCACATGTTTTAGGCTTGTAGGCCATGTAACGTCTCTAGGAGCTACTTAGTTCTCCTGTTTTAGTACAAAGCAGCCAAAGACAATATGTAAATAAATGGGCATGGCTGTGTTCCAAAATACTTTATTTAAAAAATTTTACAGAAATATATCCTAATTTGTCGACTGAAGCCTGAACTATCAATTATACCATATTCTTGCTACTATTTGGATTTAACCTTTTATTGTATGTCTAGGAGTTTTTGAATTAAATTTATTTGACCAATTTTTGCTCATTTCTTGTGTTTCCAAATAATAAGGTAGCCTGAAATTAATGTGCTTTATAATTGTGATTTTTTTTTTTTTTAACGTTTACTTATTTTTGAGACAGAGAGAGACAGAGCATGAACGGGGGAGGGCAGAGAGAGAGGGAGACACAGAATCGGAAGCAGGCTCCAGGCTCTGAGCCATCAGCCCAGAGCCCGACGCGGGGCTCGAACTCACGGACCACGAGATCGTGACCTGAGCTGAAGTCGGATGCTTAACCGACTGAGCCACCCAGGCGCCCCAAATTGTGATTGGTTTTAATAGCTATAGCAGTAATTCATTAATAATAGTTGCAGGGATAGATTTGATTTAATACTGGAATGCTGTTCAGAAACCAGAACCCTAATTTTGTTACTAATCCTCACAACTAGGTAAGGTTTGTAACCTTAAGAACTCTGTATAAGGCTTACTGTTCCCTGCTCTTTAAATTTACATGTATCTTAAAAGTGTTTTATGCCTGTGTTACAGATGTAAAAACTGGAATTATGGTCAGGTAGAATAAAGTATTGGCATGTTTCAGAGACTTGCTGTTCTTTATGGTGTTATGTGTGATGTAAGTAGAATAAGATTCTAAATAACCATCAAGTGCTCTAGAAGTATTTTTTGGAAAATAGTAAGTAGGCTAAGTTAAACATGTAGATTTATTTATTTTTTTGCCTCAGCCATCAGGTCTCTGCCTCACACACCAAAACAAGCCACATTAGGGGAACAATCATTTTAGTCTCAGGTTACTTTGTGAAAACAAATATTGGGAGTTTTTATTTGGTTGGTTTTGATATATACAGGAAAATAATTTACTAAAAATGTTTTGGTTTATTGTTGGGACTTGGTGATCCCAAGGTTCTTGTATTTAAAAAGCAGCTTGAGTTTTTGAGGAATTGGAAAAATAGCTTGGCTGGAAAAGGATGACTGCTGGAATGGAGGGCATATCTTGGACTTAGAACAACTAGAAATTTATTGTGTGATTTATGTGATGAGATTTTAGATGAAATGAGAAGTAATGTTGTTAAGTACCAGAAAATACATGCTTATCTGGTCTTGATCAATAAAGCATTGCTTTTAATTTCTAAGTTAAGATTTATTATTAATAAAAATTTTAGTATTTGTGGATTTGATAATTAAATCAAAATGTACATTTTGTTTTCATAGATAGTCTGTTGAGTACTATCATGATTTCAAGAGTTCTTTCCAACCTTTACTAGTACATGGGATTTAAAAATGACAGACGCCATCTAATGTGGATGACTCAAGATTCTTCTTCCAATTTGTTTTAAGAATCATTATAACAACAAACATTTATTAAGCTTCTTGCTAGAATCTATACCAAAAAATACAAGAATATGGTCCTTCATTCTGTGTGTTTAACATTTAAGCCAGATATCGATAACTTTATATAATCAGCAAAATTAAAATGGTAAATCAGTATAATATATATTCAGCATTTAGAATTAAGCATGATCAGAGATGACCTGTATTGGCTTTAAATTATGAAACCAAACTCATACTCTTTTATTCCAAGTTATTATACATCAATTCATATTTTATGCATCATTAATTAAAAAGATAATTGTATCATGTTGTTTATACTGTCTTTTTTTATTAATATGAAATTTATTGTCAAATTGGTATCCATACAACACCCAGTGCTCATCCCAATAGGTGCCCTCCTCAATGCCCATCACTCCCTTTCTCCTCCCTCCCGCCCCCCATCAACCCTCAGTTTATTCTCAGTTTTTAGGAGTCTCTTATGGTTTGCCTCCCTCCCTCTCTGTAACTTTTTTTTCCCCCTTCCCCTCCCCCATGGTCTTCTGTTAAGTTTTGAAGATCCACATAAGAGTAAAAACATATGGTTATCTGTCTTTCTCTGTATGACTTATTTCACTTAGCATAATACTCTCCAGTTCCATCCACGTTGCTACAAAAGGCCATATTTAATTCTTTCTCATTGCCAAGTAGTATTCCATTGTATATATAAACCAAAACTTCTTTATCCATTCATCAGTTGATGGACATTAGGGCTCTTTCCATAATTTGGCTATTGTTGAAAGTGCTGCTATAAACATTGGGGTACAAGTGCCCCTATGCATCAGCACTCCTGTATCCCTTGGGTAAATTCCTAGCAGTGCTATTGCTGGGTCATAGGGTAGATGTATTTTTAATTTTTTGAGGAACCTCCACACTGTTTTCCAGAGCAGCTGCACCAATTTGCATTCCCACCAACAGTGCAAGAGGGTTCCCGTTTCTCCACATCCTCTCCAGCATCTGTAGTTTCCTGATTTGTTCATTTTAGCCACTCTGACTATATTTCCCTGATGATGAGTGGCATTGAACATCTTTTCATGTGCCTGTTGGCCATCTGGATGTCTTCTTTAGAGGAGTGTCTATTCATGTCTTCTGCCTTGTTTATACTGTCTTTACAAGGCTCATAGCCTCAAGTTATTTACTGCACGCTAATACAATTAAGATATATGATGGAGGTTTGCATCCATTTATAAAAGAGATGAAGAAATACTTGAATTGATAAAACTATCATAATATTGGACAGCAGAAAATACTTTATTGAGGTAATAAGTGAATTGAGAAGTTTTATAGTTATATCTTGGTTTATAATGTATAGTTTGATTATATTGTCTTCTAAGACAGTTTAAAGTGAAGAATTGGTTTGAAAAGTTATTGTTATAGGATTGTAGATTTGTTCAAAATGATTGGTGTGGGATCACTGTGATGGAGATTTTGAATAATGAAAATCCTGAATAAAGAATATTGACAAATTGTGGATAAATAAGAGACTTTTATGACATCTGGTAATTTTCTAAATGGTTTTTTACTTGTGGTGAATCAAATTAGGCTTCTGTTTCTTATATGAACCAAAGCTTTCATTGAAATTCAAAAATGATCAGGAATAATGCTGGTATAGTTTCTTGGTTTTAGAATATAAATAATTATTACTAAATCGTGAAGTGATATGTTTCTTCTACCTTGATTTGTATACAGCATGGTTCCTAGAATTGCCTGTCTTTTCCAGAGTATACTACTTGTGTATTGTCCCCCATACATTCAGACATACTACTATTTTATGTTTCAGTAAGCATGTCTATTATATATTTTGTTTAATCATACATATACATATGTTTAATACCTGAAATTTCTGTGCAGTATACCTGTTTTTTCACTTTATTTTTAAAAAATGGTTATTTATTTATTTTGAGAGAGACAGTGAGAGAGAGAGAGTGTGTGTTCTTGTGAGCCGGGGAGGAGCAGAGAAAGAGGGAGGGAAAGAATCCCTAACAGGCTCCAGGCTGTCAGCACAGAGTTTGATCTCACGAACCATGAGATCATGACCTGAGCCAAAATCGAGAGTTGGATGCTTAACTGACTGAGTCATCTAGTCCCCCTATTTTATTTTTTAAGCTTTTATTTTAATCACTTGGTGCTCATCACAAGTGAGCTCCTTAATCCCCATCACTTATTTCCCCCACCCACTTCCCCTCTGGTAACCATCAGTTTGTCTTTTATAGTTAAGAGTCTGTTTCTTGGTTTGGCTCTCCCTTTTGCCCTTTGTACCTTCGTTTTGTTTCCTAAATTCCACATGTGAATGAAATCATATGGTATTTGTTTTTCTCTGGCTCACTTATTTCACTTCAGCATTATACAGTCTAGCTCCATCTGTATCATTGCAAACAGCAATATTTCATTCTTTTTTATGGCTCCGTAATATTCCGTTGTGTGTGTGTGTGTGTGTGTGTGTGTGTGTGTGTGTGCGCGCGCGCGCGTGCACATGTGTGTGTGATGCATGCATGCATCTTTTTCCATTCATCAACTGATGGAAGCTTGGGCTGTTTGCATATCTTGGCTGTTGTAAATAATGCTTCTATAAACATTGGGATACATGTATCCCTTTGAATTAGTGGTTTTGTATTCTTTGGGTAAGTAGTCAGTAGTACAGTTGCTGGATTGTAGGGTGGTTCTATTTTTGACCACTCGAGGAACCTCCATACTATTTTCCAGAATGACTGCAACAGTTTGCATTCCCACCAACAGCGCCTGAGGGTTCCTTTCACTCTACATCTTTGCCAATAGCTGTTGTTACTTGTGTTATTGGTCTTACCCATTCTGACAGGTGTGAGGTGATATCTCATTGTAGCCTTGATTTGCATTTCCCTGATGATAAGTGATAATGGACATCTTTTTATGTGTCTGTTCGCCATCAGAAAGTCGTCTTTGGAGAAATGTCTGTTCATGTCTGTTGCCTATTTTTTAACTGAGTTATTATTTTTTGGAGGGTGTTGAGCTTGATATGTTCTCTATAGGTTTTGTATACTAATTCTTTATCAGATATGTCATTTGCAAATATCTTCTCCATTCTGAAGGTTGCCTTTTAGTTTTGTTGATTGCTTCCTTTGATGTGATTTTTTCTTTTATTTTGACATAGTCCCAATAGTTTATTTTTGCTTTTATTTCCCTTGCTTCAGGAGACCTATCTAGAAAAATGTTCCTACGGGAACAGAGAAATTACTGCCTGTGCTTGCTTATAGGATTTTGATGGTTTCTTGTCTCACATTTAGATTTTGACTACATTTTGAATTTATTTTTGTGTATGGTGTAAGAAAGTGGTCCAGTTTCATTCTTTTGCATATTGGTTTCCAGTTTTCCTAACACCATTTGTTAAAAAGACTGTCTTTTTTCCTATTGGATATTCTTTCCTGTTTTGTCAAAGACTAACTTGACCATATAGTTCTTGGTTTATGTCTGGATTTTCTATTCTGTTCCATTGATCTTTTTGTGTAGGTATCTTTTTGTGCCATTACCATACTGTTTTTATTGTTACAGCTTTGTAATATAACTTGAAAGTGGGAATTGTGATGCCTCCAGATTTGCTTTTCTCTTTGAAGATTGCTTTGGCTATTCAGGGTCTTTTGTGGTTCCATACAAATTTCAGGATTATTCTTGTTCTGTGAAAAATGCTTTGGTATTTTTATAGGGATTGCATTAAATGTGTAGATTGCCTTGGGCAGTATGAACATTTTAACAAAATTTGTTCTCCTAATCCATGAACATGGAATGTCTTTCCATTTCTTTGTGTTCAGTTTCATCCTTGTTTGGTGTGTGTAGCTTTCAGAGTACAGGTCTTTCACCTCTTTGGTTAAGTTGATTCCTAGGTAGTTTATTGTTTTTGGTGCAATTGTAAATGGGATTATTTTCTTAATTTTACTTTCTGCTGCTTCATTATTAGTATGGGAATGCAACAGATACCTGTATGTTGATTTTGTATCCTGTGACTTTATTGAATTCATTTATCAGTTCTAGTAGTTTTTATGGTGGACTCTTTTGGGTTTTCTACACATAGTATCATGTCATCTGTAAGTAGTGAAAGTTTGACTTCTACTTTGCTGATTTTGATGCTTTGTATTTCTTTTTGTTGTCTGATTGCTGTGGCTATGACTTCCAGTACTATGTAGAATAAAAGCAGTGAGAGTGGACATCCTTGTTTTGTTTCTGACCTTAGGGGAGAAACTCTCAGTTTTTCCCCATTGAGGATGATGTCAGCTGTGGGTTTTCCATATACGGCCTTTATTATGTTGAAGTATGTTCCCTCTAAAGAAGGTTTTTATCATGAATCGATGTTGTACTTTTTTGCTTGCTTTTTCTGCATCTGTTGAAATAATCTTATATGGTTCTTGTCCTGTCTTTTATTGATGTGATGTATTACATTGATTGTTTTGCAAATATTGAACCACCTTTGCCCCCCAGGAATAAATCCCATTTGATTGTGGTGGATGATTTTTTTAAGGTATTGTTGGATTCAGTTTGCTAGTGTTTTGTTGAGGATTTTGGAGAAATTTCAGAGAAATTGGCCTGTAGTTCTCTTTTTCTGTGGTGTCTTTATCTGGTTTTTCCAGTGTAAGCTGGCCTCATAGAATGAATTTGTAAGTTTTCCTTCCTTTTCTATTTTTTGCAAAATGCTTTTTTCACTTTATACTATTTTCCATTATTTGTTATTATATGTATGTGTACTTACATATAAGTAAGCACATAATTTAATATCTGAATGGTGTTCCATTAAAGAAATTACCATACTTTGTAGATGTTGATGTCATTTACATATTTATTATTGTAGAGACTATTACAAATGAACATCTCTGTGCATGTATTTTTAAGAATATTTACAAGTGTTACTGTAGGATTCCAAAAGCTGAAATTGCTCGGTCAGTGAGTATGTACATTTAAAATTTTGATGGGTAATAAATTGCAAAATGGCCTTCAAAATGCCTGTGGCAATTTCCTTTTTTTTCTTTTTTAAGCATACATGAAAGTGCTTTACCTTCCATGGCCTTATCTGTAATAGAATTTCATTCACTAAGGGTTTTGTTAATCTATCATTGGAAAATTATTTTGTGGGGGAGTTTTACCTTGGATTTCTTTGCTGTTAGTGATGTTGAGCATTAGTGAAGGCTGCTTGTAGTTATTCTGTGATTTGTCTATTTATGTTTTTGGCCTATTTTTCTGTTCGGTTGTATAGCATTTTTTTTTTGAAATTTTAGGATGTTTTCCTGTATCATGAATATTATCTGTGTTATGTATTTTTCTAGTATTTTCTTGTGGTTTGATTTTTGCCTTCAATTTTGTTTATAGTTCATCATTTGGAAGTTCTAAGCTTTTCATTGTGATAGTGGTCTATAATTATCTTTATGGTTTTAGACTTTTATGTCTTGCACATGAAAACTTTGAAACATCACAAAGTAATAATTGCTGACACGGTTTGAGATGAAAATTTCATTTGTGCATTCTTTGCTAATTGAGAAGATACATGAATCAGATAGAAGGAGACCAATTATTAACTTAATGTCTGATAAAATTGATTAACATTTGATCTGGAGAGAATGAAAAACAACAGTAGGAAAAATAAACATACACACACAGTCTTTATGAAATGCAATTCTTACACCTTCTCTGTGCCTGAATTGGACTGAAGAAAAACATGAAACCACAATGAGTTGACTCACTTTGAATTTATGACCAAGGGACACAATGGCTCCTTAATGCTGTAAAGCGATAAAACGTGTCACTATTTCACACATTAGGCAGTTTCCTAAAATACTCATAATCTACCCTGCCATCCTTAGCTGAAATGAGCTCTATATTCTCAGTGTTATACTTGGCTGAAGAATGGTAAAATCAGTGGTGGTAGAAAGTCTGAATGGTGAAGGCTAATTTGAATCAAAGGATGCACAAAATTTGGATAGATGGAAAGAAGAAAGTACGTATGGACATAAATAAGTGCTTAATAAGTATTTTTATATGATATGAATTGGACTTATCAGTAAAACTGGTAAGTTTAGAGGACAGTAATGGACTCTACAATAAACTGGAAAATAAGACAAATGTATTGTTACACTATTTTACTTCCAGTTACCACCATCCTGTTCTTTCTGCTCTGTGGGCATATATTTTAGTTCTTTGTGCAATTCGGACCCCCCATAGCATTGTTGTTACTCCTACTTTAAGTAGTCATAAGTGTTTTAAAAGAGATTTAAAGATATGTATACATATGTATATGTACATATATATGTGTATATATATGTATGTGTATGTATATATATGTACATATATACCTGTATATGTATGTATATAGCATATTTTTTAAGAGGTCCTCTTTGTTTACCAACATACTTAGTGTTTCTGGTGTTTTTCATTCCTTTTCTATAATTGAAATTCCATCTTGTACAAGTTCCTTTCACTCTAAAGCACTTCTCATATTTTCCAGTAGCTCAAGTCTTTGGGAGGCAAAGTGTTTTTGTTTTGTTTTGGCTTCATTTTTAAAGCATATTTTCAGCAGATATATCAATCTAGGTTGTCTTTTCTTGTTTTAGCACTTTAAAGATACCATTCCATTATTTTTGCATCACCATTATTTCTGAGGGGTTGTCCTTATCATGATTCCCTTATATGTATTGTGGGGTTTTTTTCTGAGTGATTTTAAATTTTTTTCTGTTTTGGATTTCCTGCAGTTTGATTGTGATGCATCTAGATCTGTTTTTCTTTTTAATTATTCTTTTTGAGGTTTGCTTAGTTTTTTTTTTAATCTGTCAGTTGATATTCTTTATCAGTTTTGAAAAATTCAAATAATTTTTCACCTCCTTTCTCTTTAGTTCATGCACACTGTCTACCTTTTTCACTATATTCTTTAACATATTTATCAGAGTTGTTTTAAAGTTGTTGATAATTCCAATATTTTTGGCACCTTTTGAACTTATGCTAATAACAATTTTCTTTTTTGGTAAAAAAAAAAGAATTATGTGTTTTCATAATTTTTCTAATGAATGTTCAATGTCGTGTGTAAAAAGAATAATAAAAGTACGTATGACAGAAAAACGTTTATGCCCATAAAAGAACATGCCTCTTCTTTTGTCATGTAAAAGGTGTAGTTGAATTGGATCTAGTTTTGGCTTTCTTTTTTTCCCCTCTCTTTCACTTTATTTTTAAATTTTTATTACTGAAGTCTAGTTGACGTACATTGTTATATTAGTTACAGGTGCACAACATAGTGATTCAACAATTGCATACATTATGCAATGCTTACCATGTTTAGTGTAGTTACCGTCTATTGCCATATAACATTACTAAGATAATATTGACTATATTCTTAATGCTATATGTTCTTTGCTTTCTAGTCTGCAGTTGTGCTGGGTCTGGTTCTTGATTTATTTGTATTAAGTTCACCATAGGCTTCACAGTTCTTGAGAATAGCATTGGAATCTTTATTTCAGTATGGTTTGTGATTTTCTCTTAGTTCTCCTTGCCTGTACTGAGACCTAAGATGCCTTGTTCACTTGTCTGTATCGCGGGATCGGTCTTATTCCCTCTTTCTTTCTTCCAGTCACAGATAGCCCTGTTTGGTGCTCACTGAAAAGTTGAGAATGACTGTGGGATTTCTTTCATTTCTCCTTGTGCTCAGACATCATCAGCCTCCACATGCCTGTGTGTTAGAAGGGTCTTCCTCATTTCTCCAGGCCAGTCCCCTGCCACTCTCCTGGGTATTTGGTGGAGGTGTGTTGGAAAGAAATGGCACTCCTCTTGTGTCTAGAGTTCTCAGGGATTCTAAATTGTCATGCCAGTCCCCATACTCGTGTTTAAACATTTGTTGAAAGTTCTTTTGTTTTTTTCTTAACAACTTGTTTTTCTTCCTACTGCTATGCCAAGAATAAAACCTACCATTCATTCCTTCCTGCCTACGAAGGACCTTTCACGTTTATGATTTTTGTTCATTAGGTTTCTTTGCAAATTCTGCTGTCTGATGAAGGTTGAAAAGCTTTGATATGTTGGTTACATGGCTTGTTATTGTTACGATGGATAGAGTTCTCCTGTGATTTTCCAAATCCTATGGGAAGACATGGTAATTGTTAATTAAGTAACATGAGCTACCATATGCACATACCTAAAAGGCTTATTCCATTATACTAAACCTGACAATTACCTTGGATAAATTTGCCACTAGTTGGCGGCTCATCCCTGCTCTGTCATTTCTTAGCCTCTGATTACTTTATCTTCTCTTTATTCTCCACCCATATTTTTGATTCTTTGTTTACAGGCCAAAATTCTTGAAATTATTCTTAAAAATAAGAGTAGCTATTAATTTCTTAAGAACTACACAAATCTAAAAAGTCTGTACTTTACTATAGCTGCGTAATAGAAAAATAGTGAGTTTTAGCCACTGAAACTTAGGTGAAGATGAGTATGTCTTTTGTCTCATTCATTAGTTTAAGATAAAATGCAGGGTACTTGTTACCTTTTAGAACTTGATATTTTGCAGGGTCATCTCATTGGTTGACATAGTTTCTATAGGTGATAAGAAGCATATATATTTAAATGCTGTGCACCTTTGGTTTCTCACTCTTATTTCATTCTCATTCTACAGCTTAGGATGTAACTGAAAATGATGGTGGTGGCTTGGTTTAACTAATTTGTGAAGCCGGAGTGGAATGTGGATAAATGAGCCATTTTGGCAACGAGCAGAGAAATAAAGCACACTTTTCTCATTAGTTGTTTTCCAGGCTAAAATTAAACAGAGTAGTATATTGCCAAATTTAATGATTTATGGGGGATCTGTTCTAAGTAAATTCAGTATCAGACTAGTTGTCTACACACTTACATGTCAGAACTTGTGTGTTATTTTTAAAGGCTCTGTCTTGTAAATTGAGTTTAATATGAAAATATCCTTTTAAATTTAAAAGAACATTATCTCTATAATTTCAACTAAATTGATAGATTATTCTCTTTTATCATCCATTTAACATTCCCATAGTTCCAGCCTGTGTGTCATTTAGTTATCTCTGATTTAATGTAATCACATGACTTTTATGAACATTAGTTGGTGAAATAGTTTTTAACTTCTTCATTATAATAAAATAAAACTTTCAAGATTTGTTTTCACATGAAAATATTTATTGCATTGGTTTTCCTCCTCCTCTCTCTAAAATCTTGATTAAAAAGGAATTCTAACTTACTGAGAAAGCTTTAAAAAAATTTACTTAACACATTTACTTTTCAATACATAGGAAAAGATTTTTAAATAACTTGCCCAATATGGAGAATGTCTGCAGTTTTTAAATTTACTTTTACCTTTTGTAGTTGGCGTAGTATTAAATTTATAAACCGCTTTATATAGGGCGTTGGGGTATACTTTTCATAATTAAAAAAAAAAAAGTTTGTGCCTTGTACTTCAGATGCATAATATTAGGGAGAGAAAAATTATCCTGATACATTCTTTTTATTTATTTATTTATGTTTTTAAATTTTCTTTTTCTTCTTCTTCTTCTTCTTCTTCTTCTTTTTTTAATGTTTATTTATTTTTGAAGGAGAGAGAGACAGAGCATGAGCAGAGGAGGAGCAGAGAGAGAGGGAGACACAGAATCCAAAGCTAGCTCCAGGCTCCGAGCTGTTGGCACAGAGCCCGATGTGGGGCTCGAACTCACAAGCTGTGAGATCATGACCTGAGCTGTAGTCGGATGCTTAACTGACTGAGCCACCCAGGCGCCCCATGATACATTCCTTTTAAAAAAATACATGTAATTTTAAATTTTCTTCCTTTATATTCTTATAACACTTTCTACCTAGAAAAGAATACATGTTATGTATATATAAATTTGAGGTAAAATCATATAATGAATACCATAGATTTTTTTGCTAAGAAGTTGTCAATTTATTTGTGTTTAAAAAAACTTTTTTAAATGTCTATGTATTTTTGAAGGAAAGAGAGAGAGAGAGCGAGCAAGCACGAGTTAGCTGGGGAGGGGCAAAGAGAGGGAGACAAATCTGAAGCAGGCTCCAGGCTCTTAGCTGTCAGCACAGAGCCCCACATGGGGTTCGAACTCACTAACCGTGAGATCATGACCTGAGCCAAAATCAGATACTTAACTGTCTGAGCCTCCTAGGGGCACCAATTTGTTTGTGTTTTTATTCCCCAGGTGATCATTCTTGTTGTTTGGAATATTTTTAATCTTTTTTTCCCTTCAGTGTTGGCACCTTCTTTCCAATCTGCTTAATTAAATGTGTTTATTTTCATTTGTTTAAGTTTTTATTTAATTTCCAGCTAACATACAGTGTAATATTGGTTTCAGGTGTACACTTTAGTGTTTCAACACTTCCATACAACACCTGGTGCTCATGACAAGTACACTCCTTATTCCTGATCACCTATATCACCCATCCCCCACCCACCTCTGGTGGCCATCAGTTTGTTCTGTATAGTTAAGAGTCTATTTCTTGGTTTGTCTCTCTCTCTCTCTCTCTCTCTCTCTCTCTCTTTTTCCTATGCTTGTTTGTTTTGCTTCTTAAATTTCTTATGTGAGTGAAATCATATGGTATTTGTCTTTCTCTGATGTGTTTCCCTTAGCATAATGCTCTCTAGCTGCACCTGTGTCATTGCAAATGGTAAGATTTCATTCCTTTTATGACTGAGTAATATTGCATTATATATGTATATACCACATCTTCTATATCCATTTATCAGTCCATGGACACTTGGGTTGTGTCCGTAATTTGGCTATTGTAGATAGCATCAGGGTGCATATATCCCTTCGAATTAGTTTTTTTGTATTCTTAGGGTAAATACCTAGTGTAATTGCTGGATTGTAGGGTACTTCTATTCAAAAAAATTTTTTTAATGTTTATTTAATTTTGAGAGAGAGAGAAAGAGTGAGCAGAAGAGGGGCAGAGAGAGAGAAGATGCAGAATCTGAATAGGCTCCAGGCTCCAAGCTGTCAGCACAGAGCCTGATGTGGGGCTGCATCTCACCGACTGCAAGATAATGACTTGAGCTGAAGTCAGACTCTTAACTGACTGAGCCACTCAGGCACCCTGTTGCCTGGTACTTCTATTTTTAACTTTTTGAGGAACTTCCATACTGTTTTCCAGAGTGCCTGCGCCAGTTTACATTTCCACCAGTAGTGCAAGAGGATTCCTCTTTCTCCACATCCTTGCCAACACCTGTTATTTCTTGTGTTGTTAATTATAGTCATTCTGACAAGCGTGAGGTGATATCTGATTGTAGTCTTAAATTACATTTTGTTTTAATTATACATTTTGGTTTTCTTGGGCTTCTTCTTGGGTTTTAGGCTTAACTATCTTTCATCAATTCTGTAAAATTCTCAGGCACCATCTTTTTAACAATATTGCCTCTTCCCCACTTTTTAGTATCTCCGCATGGAATCTGATTAGACATATATTTGGTCTTCTTAAGTCCTCATATCTCGTCACCTCATTTTAATAATCTTCTTTCATTTTGGTCTTTCAGATGCATTCTAATGATTTCAGGTACTTCTTCCACTTCACTGTTTTTCTCTTCAACTATATCTAATCGGCTGTTGAACCTGCCTAATGAGTTTTTTACATCAACAATTAAATATGTCACTTTCATAGTTTCCATTTTTTTCTTTAAATATGTTCTTTCCTGATACTCTGTATGATACCATACTTTTGCATTTTAAACATTTTATACATAGGTGCTTTTTTTTCTATATTCTAATATGTCCAGTGCTTGAAAGTCTAAATCAGTTGTTTGTTGATTTTTCTGACTCTGTCTCACAGAGTCAGTTGTGATTTTTTGTTAATAAAACCATTCCCAGATCATAATTTGTGGCAGTTATATGACAGTGAATTGGAGACTTTTCAGACAGAATACTTGATTCTGTTAATGGCTAATTAATGGCTAGAGGGACATTTTTCAGCAAGAAAATATAAGGCTCATCATCTACCTCTCTTTTCTCTTGACCCCAGTTTGAGAATCCCATTTATATCCTCCCTCATGGCAACTGCTTTTTTTTTTTTTTTTTAATGTTCCCTTTTCAAGAGGTAACACATCTCAGATCTTTTCAATAATTGTTTTGGTGTTCCCATATATTTTAGTTTTATTTTATTTTGTTTATTTTATTTTTGTTTATTTTACATTTATTCATTTTTGAGAGACAGAGAGCACAAGCAGGGGAGGGGCAGAGAGAGAGAGAGAGAGAGAGAGAGACAGAGACAGAGACAGACATAGAGACATAGAATCCGAAGCAGGCTCCAGGCTCTGAGCTGTCAGCACAGAGCCCGACGCGGGGCTTGAACTCACAAACCGTGAGATCATGACCTGAGCCGAAGTCAGACGCCCAACTGACTGAGCCATCCAGGCGCCTATCCATATTTTTTAAATAACATAACTTTTCTTGCTCTTTCTTGATGGTTTACTTAAGAGTATAATTTATTAATGCCTTACAGTTGAAAATTATATTTGGCCAACTTTCACTCTCTCCTCCTATCATACTCTCAATATTGTTATATCAAGTTTGATTAATTAATGCATCTGGGTTTTTTTAGAATTTACATGCTTCTGTCTATAAATATAATTCGTGGTACACTTTATTGTATACTGACTAGTTATCATTTCCTTTATAACATTTGTTTTCCCTGTATTTAATACTGTGTTTTATTGTTACTACATTTTCCATGTACCTGTTACTCCTTCACTGTTGTCATTTTGGGGATTCCTGTCACTTTTCTCCTGCGTTGGATCCTTTTGTCTCCTGGATCCCATATTTTTCTTTATTGTTGCAAGTGCTGTGTGTCTGTGTGTGGAACACATTTCTTTATTGTTAAGCATATATTATTTGTGGTGTCTTTAATATTTATATGATTTTAATTATAAAACAAATTACAGTGGGCTTATGTGATAGGAAATAGTCCATATAATTCAAATCTAACTAATTTCATTTCTTTATTTGGAATTTAGAAACGTCTTTTAACTTTTAAGATTGAATGATATATTCTTGAATTTAAATATTCTTGAATTATTGAATTAAAATTTTAAAACTCTATTGAAATGTATACAGTTAATTTCTTGAAAAGGTTTTAATAAACAATTTTTATGCATTGTGTTACAGGAAAAATACATATATTAAATTATATTTTCTATTTGACTTCATTTATGACTTCCCTTTTGCAATCATTTTGTATTTAGTTTCACATCATCATTCCTTCCTGATGTGTATTTAAGCAAATTATTGCTCAGCAGCACATGCATTCGTACATGGAAGTGGATGGAATTGCTGTGGTCTCAGAATGCTGCTTTGGAATCTACACTGATTCTGGGTCCCTGGGAGAACACCTGGCAATTTTTGCTTGTTTGAAAATTCTGTGTAAAAGTTTTATTTAAAAAAAAATTTTTAAAAACATTTGCTTTTTTTTTTTTTTAACATTTATTTATTTTTGAGAGAGAGAGAAAGAGAGAGAGAGCGAGCGTGAGTGGGGGGGTGGGGCAGAGGAGAGGGAGGCACAGAATCTGAAGCAACTCCAGGCTCTGAGCTGGAGCCCGACATGGGGCTCAAACCCACAAACTGTGATGACATGACATGAGCCGAAGTCGGATGCTCAATTGACTGAGGCACTCAGACGCCCCTGTGTAAATGTTTAAAAAGGAAGGATATTTCTCTTGTGTGCTCTCCTCCATCATTCTATCTCTGTGTCTGTGTGGCTCACTTTTCATAGACCTTGGTAATAATAGTTACTGTGTGGTTTAGATAACCTGCAAAATTATAGAACAAGTTGAACATAGAACATAAAGTTGAATATAGAACTTATATAGAATATATAGAATATAGAAATATAGAATATAGTTGAATATTCATAGTTGAATATAGAACAATATAGAACAACCTAAGTTGAGAACTCATGTATCATGTACTATGACTCTTTACCCCTACCATGTGGCAATTACTTTTCTAGATACTGGAGTGTAGTTGAGAGCAAAAGTGACAAATACTCCTTACTTGACATTCCATATATTTCAGTGGAGCTAATAATATTTTACCAAAAAATGCATTTGCAAATACAAAAATGTATTTATGGATGCACATAATCTTCAGATAAGAATGGGATGTTATACTTTAGTTAAATCCTTGTGTTTCTTTTTATTAGAGAGACTAAAATACTTGAGTATTTTAGTAAAATACTTGACTAGGATGGAATTGCAACTTGTTACACTTCAGCTTTGTGTTTTATGTCAGAATGTTAGCCTGTGATTCATCTAGGCAGATCTCTCTCTTGCTTCTGAACGTTTAACTTTGTAATTTGCAGTGATTTATTGAGTGGTTATAATAATCCTTCCTTTAACATCATGAATTAAATTTGTGATATAAACAAAAAGGGAGATAATATTCTGTTCTCATGACCAATATAGAAATTGCTCTTTGCTAATAAATAAAGCTTCTTCTTATGAAAGACAGATTCACTTTTAATGAGGTACAATTCATATTCTATAAAAATCACTATGTTAAAGTACATAATTTAATGGTTTTTAGTATATTTGCAAAGTTGTGCAACAATCACCATTTTCTAATTCTGGAACATTTTCATCACTCCCCAAAGAAGCACATATCTATTAGCAGTTCTTTTCCATTCTTTCCTCCTCCCAGGCACTGGCATACACAAATTACCTTTTTTCTCTATGGTTTTGCCTGTTTTAGCCATTTCATGTAAGTAGAATCCTACAGTATGTGGTTTTCTGTGACTGACTTCTTAGCACGTTTTCAAGGTAGTGTAGCATGAATCAGTACTTTATTCCTTGTTGTGCAAAAATAATTTTCCATTATATGGCTATACGACATTTTGTATATCCATTTAGCAATTCATGGACATTTGTGTCATTCCCACTTTCTGGCTATTATGATTACTGTTTTGGAAATTTAGCTACAAATTTTTGAGTGAACATATGATTTTAGTTCTCTTTGTACATACGCAGGAATAAAATTGTTAGGTCATATTGTGACGGTATATTTGCTTCCTGAGGAAATGCCAAAGTGTTTTTGAATGTATTTGCACCATTTTATGTTCCAACCAGCGGTATATGACGTCTTGAATCCTCCACATCTTTGTATGCACCTGTTAATTTTGTTAGCTATCCTACTTGGTGTGAAGTGATATAAAGCTTATTATTTTTATGAGGAATTAAAATAATTTTAAAATCTTGATTTTTAGGTGCCGTGCTCCTTTGTAGTGTACAAGGACTAGCAGTTAATATTGACCCAGTCTTATATACCTGGCTCATTTATCAGCCTCAGAAACGAACCAGTAGACATATGCAGCAGGTGAGAAATTTTTATAATTTATTCTCTTAATGAATAACGTTTTCTGTTTTCTCAGTCATTTGTTAAAGGTCTATATTGTCTGTGTTGATTTTTTTTAATTCCTCTGTCTTCCACTCTTCCCCTTTCAAGCAGTTTTACTCCTTCACTTCTAGACTGGAAACTCCAGCTCAAAGTGGAGTTTCATTGATTACTGAGGTGGATTTCTATGCAATTGCTTATAAAGCAGATACGTTAGACAATAGTTCAGGTAGTCCTGCTTTAGTGGCCTATTTTCTCTCATAGTGCCTAGATGTTTGTTCTGAGTGTCTGATACATAAGAATTGCATACTAATAGCTTTAATTTTCATTATCACTGTATTTCTTCTACATCTTTAGGTTTATTCAACAAGCATTCATTGGGTGCCCAACCCTTGGATTGGGATGGTTGGTGCAAAAGAGTTGGGATATGCACTTGTTTAAAAGAGTATAAATTACAAAGTATAAAACAGCTAATTGTATTTTCTGAAATGCTTAAATATATTCTCTGTGTCATGATTCTTAAATGTAATTCTGACAGAGTTTATTCCCATTTTAAAGATGAAGAAATTGATGCTAATTGAGATTTATTTCCCTATTGTCACACGTAGTAAATGGCAGAACTAAATATTTTTTCAGGCCAAATTTATGCTATATTGCATTTTCCCATTAGACTTAATTGTAATTTTGTAATATTCTAATTGGAATAGCTTTGCATCTTTTTTTTTAAAATATGGAACACTTCATGAATTTGCCTGTTATCCTTGTGCAAGGGCCATTCTACTCTCTGTATTGTTCCAGTTTTAGTATATGTGCTGCCAAAGTGAGCACTGTACCTTTTTTCCAAACTTAAAAACCAGTTGATAGAAAAATACACAATTTTATAATTACACAATACAACAAAAAAAAAATTACCTGAATAGTACAATCCATGGCTCAAGGAGCATCTTTTTTTTTTTTTTTTTTTTTTTAATGTTTATTTATTTTTGAGAGAGAGAGAGAGTGCAGGAGAGGGGCAGAGAGAGAGAGGGGAAAAGAGAGAGAATCCCAAGCAGGGTCTGTGCTGTCAGCACAGAGCCGGATGTGGGGATCAAATCCACGAGCTGTGAGAGTAACCAGAGGTTGGGTGGGGGGCGATTAACTTGATAAAAAAGTGACCTTTAGTGGTTTTATCATAGAGCCAAGTATAAGAGACTGTTAAGAATTGGCACCCAGTTCATAAAAGATTTGGGTTTTTTTTGTAATTCGAAGTGTTTGAGACTTTATCCTGAAGGGTAAAGAGAAACTATAGGAAACTGATATAAAGAAATTTGAGAAGCATCTGGGTGGCTCAGTCAGTTAAGCGTCTGACTCTTGATTTCATCTTAGGTCATGACATCACAGTTCATGAAATTGAACTCCACATCGAGCTCTGTTCTGACAACACGGAGCCTGCTTGGGATTCTCTCTCCCCCGCTCTCTGCCCCTCCCCAGCTCATTCTCTCTCTGCCTTTCTCTCTCTGAAAAATAAAGAAACATTAGAAAAAAAGAGTTTTGAATTTTAGAAAGTTTACTCTAACAGAATGTTGAATTAAACTAAAGAAGAAATACAGAGGTAATAAAAATTACTACACAATTCTTAGTATTAGACACTCAGAACAAACATCTAGGCACTATGAGGGAAAATAGGCAAGTAAAATAGAACTATCTAAGCTAGCCTCTAATGTATCTGCTTTAACCAGCAATTGCATAGAAATTCACCTCAATAGTCAATGAAACTAATGTCAGGGAGAATGTGAGAAATATTTTAATTGTAAATTATTTTTGCGATACAGTTGACATATTAGTTTTCAGGTGATGATTGTTGATGATAGTTACTGGTAATGATTTGATATTTGTATATGCTGTGAAATTTTCACCATAAGTTTGGCTGACATCCATCACAACACACAGTTGCATATTTTTTTCCTTGTTATGAGAACTTTCAAGATTACTCTTTTAGCAACTTTTAAATACACAATATGGTACTATTAACTATAGTCACATTGTTGTACATTACATCTCATGACCTATTTCTTTCATAAGTGGAAGTTTGTACCTTTTGATCCCTGTCACTCATTCATCCCCACTGCCCCCATGAGTTTTTTGTTGTTGTTGTTTGTTTGTTTTAGATACCACATATGGTATTTTTCTTTCTTAATTATTTCACTTAGCCTAATTGCCTTATTAGGTCCATCCATGTTGTCACAAATGACAAGACGTCCTTCTTTTTTATGACTGAATAACATCCCATTATAAATTCTTCGTTGGTTACTTTATAAGTGATGGTAATTAGGTCCAGTTCACTAGAGCTATAGCTGAAGGTCAGATAATGTTCTAGCAACTGAGGTAAATTAAAAATTCATTTGATTGATACCAAGCACCTTTATTTATTTTTAATTTTTTTTAATGTTTATTTTTGAGAGAGAGAGAGAGAGAGAGAGACAGACAGAGCATGAGCGGGGAAGGGGCAGAGCTAGATGGAGACATAGAATATGAAGTAGGCTCTAGGCTCCAGAGCTGTCAGCACAGAGCCTGATGCAGGGCTCCAACTCACAAACTGTGAGATCGTGACCAGAACTGAAGTCGGATGCTAAACTGACTGAGCCACCCAGGCACTCCAGATACCAAGCACCTTAAGATTTTCATACAATTTTATTTTGATTATACTGTTTCATAACAGTTTGAAATTAAATGTAAATATATATTTAAAAACATGTTTTTGAAAGTTCAAAAACAATAGTTTTATTTAAAGGAAAAACTAATAAATACCCATAATCCTATTCATTCAGAGTTATGAAGAATACTGGTATAAATACGTTCATAGCTAAATCTTTATGTTTTTCTTTAAGTATTCACTTAGAATATATTTTGGGGAAGTAATTAGTGTTTAAAGCCATGTATATCAGCATATTTTGAAACCTTTGTTATATTGCCACATAGCTTCCAGAATTACAGTTTACATTTTCGCTAGTACTTCATAGTATTAATACTTTACTACAATTCATCATATTCTTAGCTACTATTTTAGTCTTACATTTTTTTTAACATAGGAAATTGAAAGAATAGTGTAATTGATCCCTATGACCTTATCAGCTAGGTTTAATAATTACCAACTCATGGCTACTCATCTTCACTTTTAAAACTCTGTTGGGTGAAAAAATGCCAATATTTAGTAGTGAGAAAAATAGAGAAAATGGATAAACTCACATAGTAATGTTATGAGTGAAAATTGATGAATTGGCAGTATCTAGTAAATTGAAAATAAGCATAGCCTGTAACCCCCAAATTGCACTTTTGGATAAAACTGTGGTCTTAACAAAAGATCCTAAGGACCCTGAAGAGTTGTGTATAAGCCTTTCTTGCAGTATTCATTGCAGTAGTACAAGACTGGAGACAACCTGAATGACCGTCTCTAAGGAAGTGGATAAATAAAACACAACATATTCACACAATATGATAATTTATTAGTAGAAATTATACAATAGGTCTTA
Source organism: Panthera leo (assembly GCF_018350215.1). Classification (NCBI taxonomy): domain Eukaryota; kingdom Metazoa; phylum Chordata; class Mammalia; order Carnivora; family Felidae; genus Panthera; species Panthera leo. The sequence continues at coordinate 45,427,679 of NC_056695.1, forward strand.
ATATGGATGTCTCAAAATTGTATTTAATGCAAAAATCAAATTTCAAAGGAAATATGCAATATGAAAGCATTAATGTATATTTCTCCAAAACTACCCAAATAAATAAATAAATAAATAAATAAGTAAATAAGTAAGTAAATGGTGTATACATATGAGTGTGTGTGAATAGGGATAGGTGTAAAACATTTCAAGGTTTATATGAGGATCATAATAGTGGTTGATTCTGGGAGGAATGGGTAGTTGGTTCACAATTGGAGGGTATTTTAGCTTTACCTGCAATATTTTGCTCGTCTCTAAAAAACAAGGAAATATGATAAAAATTTTAACAGACAGTAATTATTGGATATAATGGAATGTGTATGTTATTTTATTCTTAATAATTTCCTGGGTGTTTTTTTTTACATTTATTAAATTAATGGAATTTTACAGGAAAAACAACAGAAGATTTTAGGTTATTTTCGGATCATGGAATATTGTTGCTGCAAGGGTAGGATAAATCTGGGGCTGGGATACAACTAATATTTGAGGAAATATCCAGTACCAAAAGGTAGAAGAATATTAGTAGAACAATCGGAGTTTGCTAAAAATAGTTTATTTTGATATTTTGAAATACTAAAATACTGGATACTCTGTCAGTCAGTATTGCCTGACATATAGTGTGTACATTAGCAATCATTCAGGAAATATTTATGGAGGGTCTTTTGGATATCATTGTAGATATTTGGAATACAGTTGCATAGAGGACATATCAGAGTCTTGCTGTCTTGTTAGGAAGGGTTTTTCTTAGGGCTTTTAATGTCTCTTTGCCTATGTGAAAATGACCCAGTTTGAGTCACCCAAAAGAATGATTTTTTTGTTTGTTGTTGGATACTACCAATATTATGGCTTTCATGAATCTCATCTTTCAGCTATTTTAGCTTGAATTAAATATCACCCTATGCTTAACATACTTTTTCTCTAATATATTAATTTGAATCTGAACATGGGTGTAATCTTTTGGAATACTTAGTCATATTCCAGGTTTATAAATGATGGCCAAGATATTCAAGGGATTATGGAATCAGTAAATACTACCACCTAAAAGGAACTCCCATATTTTATAGTTGAGTAATTTTAAATGCATTAAAACTTAAGGGTATGTTGAACTTTTCTCATCTTGGTCTTAAGATACTATTTCCTAATTAGGTTTGTACAAATATTATCAGTTTTACTAAATAATATGAAAGCAGCTACTGTACATTGTAATGTTTCCCACAGTATATTTATCTTTCCATTTTCTCATTTTCACCTTTCTTGTCCTTTTACTTAGCTTAAGTAGCAACTTTTAAAATAATTTGCCTTTTCCCTATATTTCATAACTTGATTGATTGTAATATATAGATAATGTACTTGTGTTCTGATTGGAATATTTACTCACATTAAAAGTAATATTAAATAAGTAATATAGGTTGGGTGGGACATAAAGTTGGATCTTTTAAAAGTATGATTGTTGTGCTGTTGAGAGTAACACTAGACTGCACTGCAGCCTGACCAGCCCCTCCAGATTTACCGTCTGATGCAGCTGTATTACAGTTATCATCTGTTGTTTCCCAAGCTGCAATTTCCTTCTCAATTTGTGGCTAAAACCCAACATTGGATGATTGTTTTCCACCCAGTTCAACATTGATCTTTGATCCTGCAGCAAACTTAAAAAATACCTTTTTTTTCTTTTTTGCCAAAAATCTGACAAGATTGTATTGGGCGTCATCAGCAGTAACATCAGACTTTATTTCACTGAATAAAGATGAAACAGCTGCTTTATTGTCCAATTCAGCACTCATGCATTCAATATAGGATCATAATGTTTTCCAGCTTTCTCTAGCTACAGATACTTTTCTGTGTTTTCTAAATATGCTGTGGGTATCACTTTGACAGATAAAACGTAGAAATTTTCAGCAATTCTTTTTTAAGTTGAACTGTAACATATAATTAATCACTTTATAGATATACCTAAAAATATTTGTCGAGGGTAACTTTTTTCCCCTACTAATTATAATTCTCAAAGTTATAGTTTTGATTTGCCTTTGACATATTATCTTTATGCTTTTTACCGAAATTTATTTTAACTTCCATTTATTTCCAAGCTATCTTATTTTTTCACATAGAATTGTAATTTTACATTGAAATTGTGAAGTGTCTCTGTGTTATTTTGTGTGTATAAGAGAGACAGATATGAAGAGAGAGGGAGGAACTGAGGGAGGGACACATTGATTAATTTAAAATAGCAAAGCTTCAACACCATTTATGAAGGACTTTCCTCAGTGTTACCATGTTTAACCTTCACTGCTTCAGAAATAGTAAATAATTTCAGTGTGTTTTTTTGCCTCTCTCCAGCAGCCTGTGGTAGCTGTTCCTCTTGTTGTGCCAATTAGCAGAAGGAAAGAGGATGAGGTGTCAGTTGGAAGTGCACCCCTGGCAAGGCAACAGTCATATCAGGCCTCTGAATATGCCAGCAGCCCTATAAAAACAAAAACAATAACAGGTATGTGTCACAAATTCTAAAAGGTCTGTGATTTTACCCTATCTCTGAGCTAATAAGATACCAAGTTATCTGGGCCACAATTTCATGAATTCTGGACATGAGACTCCTAGAATGGAGACAAAAGACTATTATCTTACAGTATTAGCAGTAACTAGAGTATTACCTTTTTCTTGTGTCACTGTCCTAATCCTAATTGCCACAGGGTGGCACCAAGAAGTTCAGATGATACCTATAGTCAATGGATTATGTTACAGAAGAGGAACCCTCAATTTAGGGAACCTGCATCTTTTCTAATGGGTAGAAAGCATGTCTGCCATTTTCTCTAGAGGGAGACACTATTTGTATCTTGCAAGGGTGTAAGCAAACTTGCCCTTTGCTCAAAAGGACAGTATCTCTGCCTTTTGAGGCTGAATGCTATGCAAATATCCTTGAAAGGACAATTGGGAACAAAGGCACTCACTGCTTCCACTTTCAAGACATTCAAAAACACTAGAGACCAATAGAGAATTGTCTCCTGATAGTATGTTCTTTCTTAAGGTGAATTCTTGCAAAACACAATATATCTCAATTTTCTACCTCTCCCTTCTCTCATTTTCTCAGCTAGATCATCTATGCAAATACAGAACATAAATATTCTTCCATAAGACAATTGTAAATTTCCATTTGTGTAACAAAACACTTTATCATTGCATTTATAATTTAAATTACATGACATAGACTATATATGAACTATGATCATAGATTGTTTATGTATCTTCCTTCTTGAATGCCCACCATTTTTGCTTCTCTGGAAACCTTGGTGCTGTCTTGAGAATGCTGTGTGGTAACCATTTTCTTTGCATAGAATTAAGTTTCAAAAGTTTCTGTTCTATTTTTAATTAGAGTACACTGTTCCTGTTTGAATTTTAATTTAAAAAATGTTTTATGAGGGGTCCCTGGGTGGCTCAGTTGATTATTTTTGATTTCAGCTGAGATCATGATCTCATGATTTGTGAGATTGAGCCCTGTGTTTGGCTCTTTGATGGTAGCATGGAGCCTATGGGATTCTTTCTTTCCCTCTCTCTCTCTGCCCGTCTTCCACTTGTGCATCTGTGCTCTCTTGAAAAAAGTTCTATGATCCTTTGTATCCACTTCTAAATGAAGTTACCACTGTTTCACTCATTATTTATATTGCATCATAAACTGTAATGAATTTGGTAAATGAATTCATAGCCTTTTACACATCTTCTTTTTACTCTTACTATCTTAACCTTTAAATTGTATAGTTCAGTTAGTGTTAAGTATATTCACATCATTATGAAATGCACATTTTAATTTTTCAACTGGATTTTACAGTGGAGAAATGTGAGAGTTAACTTATTATGCCTGAATTCTTGTTAAAATGAGTTTTTATTTTTGTAGTTTCAGCCTAAGTTAGTCTTGGTCTTAAGTTCATTCCCAACGCTTATATAGTATTTTTGGCACATGAAGGCCAACAAAGCTCGGTGATCCTGCACTGGGCTTGATTTCACGTTGTGATTATTCAACAGGAAGCAGACATCTTCCCCCTCCAGTCTCAATTAACCAGTATTAAATAGTTGGCTACAGGGAGAACATATGTTTGATGGTTGGAAATGTGTTGACAGCAGAACAATACTATTTCAGTGCTATAGGCACATAGGGCAGACCAAGCCAGGATAAAAGTATGTCTCACATGAAGACAATATATTATCACAAAAATCTAAATAATATTCTAGAGAATCTATTTTGAAAACTAGGAACCCCCTAAAAGGTATGACATGTGTTTATCCTATGTTTTGGAAATGTTATGAAAATTAATTTGGAACTGTTGATGACAATGTCTGTAAGGGAAACGAAAAATTGAAAAAGCAGAATGCTCCATAAGTGATAGCTTTTTAAAAAATACTAGCTATTTTTATCTTACATGTTTATATATTACTTCTCTAGTTCAAAGTACTATAAGTGCACTGTTAAAATAATAGAAGGTCTTTTAATTTGACTTCTTAAATACCACCAAGATAATAATACATTAAGACATCTGTTAATTAATGATGTAAATTTTAGTAGATCATGCCACAATTTATAAGTATGGACCTTTAGCTTCTGACCATGATGGTATAACAGGGACTAGATTTATATTTCTGCTATAAATAAGAAACTTTTCTAAATACGTGGGAGAAAAAAAAAGGTTTCTAGACATTAGAGAATATGCAGTACAGGACTGTGATTCATTGTAAAAGAGAAACAAAACAGTCAAGCCCTAGAATTGCCCTGGCTTTCTTGCTAACGGCATGCTCCAGACCATAGAGCAGGGTGCAATATATTAAGCTGAGCTCAGCTGTCTTGCTGAATTGAAGTTTAGGGAGGTAGAGTGACTGAAGCATTAGGAGGTGGAGATGACTGCAAATCATGGAATACAATTCTAGAGAGAGAGAAAGTAGTGTTCTCATTGAATATTTGCTAAATAAATAGTAAGACATGCATGCATGGGATGAGACTCTACACAGTTGGGTGAAAGATGACCAAGGAACTGTGGTCTGAATGATTCCCAGAGCTCACACAGGGCTAGAAGGCATTCAGGTCCTACTGTCCATAAAATGCAATCCCACTGATTATTCAGGACATTCAATAGGGATTCCAGAAAAGCCATGCCTCCATAGTGTTCATAGTGGACATAAAGTATCAAAAATGTAAAGGCTACCCTCGACTCACTTTAAACAGTTTAAAAAAGGCTCTGAAGCAACAAAAACAGTGAATAAGTGCTGGCAAAATGAAGCCCAACACTATTATGAGGAATATAAGAAGATCCAGACTTGTAACAAGTTAAAATCACAGTGTAACATATTCAATCAAAAGCCAAAGGAGATGCAAAGAAGTAGGAAACTTTGACCAGAAAAAGAAGCCAGTATAAATAAAGAGATGGCATAGATGATAGAATTAGTAGGTATATTAAATACTTGTACATTCAAACAGGTATTGTAACTAAGTTAAAGCATTTAAGGAGAGATGAGTACATTTTGTAGGGAAATGGAAGATATAATAAAGAATCAAGACCAGCTCTAGAGTTGAAAAATATATGTGAATGGAGAAACTGGGTAGAATTAGCAATAGAGTATACATTACTGAAAAAGAAATCAACCTTGAAGACATAGCAATAGAAACTTGCCAAAATGAAGCCAAATGAAGAGCATAAATGGAAAAAAAAAAGTGTTCAGAACTTTAGTTGATGGGGGATGATAATTTGGATAGAGTAGGTCTCACTGAAAGTTTGACCACATACTTGAAGCAGGTAAAGGTAAAGGAGGGAGCCATGCATGTATCTTTAGAAAAAATCATACAGGATTGTATATGTATCTTGGAATAAATTATCCAATCTAACCCCTTCACTTTATAATTATGGAGATTGATTAATAAAGAGGTCAGGCAACTTATCCAAGGTTAAAAATGGTTTAGTGAGATTTTTTCCAGATTATATATTTAATTCCCCCCCCCCCCCACCTCTCCTCTGATAACTGTCAGTTTTCTATAGTTAAGAGTCTATTTCTTGGGCGGGGGGGGGGGGGGTTTGGTCATTTATTTTGTTTTCTAGATTTCACATAGGAGTGAAATCATATGGTATATGTCTTTCTCTGACTGATTTATTTTGCCTAGCATTACACTCTATACCTCCATCCATGTCATTGCAAATGGCAAGATTTCATTCTTGTTGATGGCTGAGTAATATTCCTCTCTCTGTGTGTGTGTGTGTGTGTGTGTGTGTGTGTGTGTGTGTGTATACACATATATACACATACCTCATCTTTATTCATCAGTGGATGGAATAGGTGATGGGGATTAAGGAGAGGACTTGCTGTGATGAGCACCTGGTGTTTCATGGAAGTACTGAATCACTATATTGTCATCTGAAACAAATATTACACTCTATGTTAACTGGAATTTAAATAAAACCTTAAAAAAATAAATCTCTCAATATGAATATTTATATTGCTTCTTGATTTATAAAGGAAGAATAATAGGTTAAACTATTTAATCCTTTTTGAAAACTCTTTCTCAGTTTGATCACTGTTTTACTCTGTGCTTCACATTCCAGTTGGGAAATTTTTTTCCAGTGCTGTGTGAGGTGCTTTGATGAAGCTATTTAGCAGATTATGGAAAATAACACTTGAAAAGTATGTAGCACCCTGGTGACTTTCAGTAGCTAGCATATTTTTTCAGTGTATTAATGAACCTGTAGGAAATTCACTCTCTCTCTCTCTCTCTCACTCTCTCTCTCTCTCTCTCTCTCTCTCACACACACACACACACACACACACACACACACACACACACACAAAGTTCCAGATTATCGTAGTCATTTTGTGAATATTAGTTGCCTTTCATTTCTTAGAGGCAAAAGAAGCCCTAAAAATCAGGTCTGTGCAAATTTAGTCATCTACTATTTTACCTCTAATACGCAATATGTAACTGGCTAACTTCAGGGCATTCTTTTTGTCAAGAGATTACTCTAAATTTTCAGCCCAGTCCCATAGGATGAAAATAGTGAAGAATTTTACATCAGAGCTACCAATAAGGATATGATGGGAAACACCTATACCTCTGTGATGAGCATGGAAGATTCTGCCACTCTTTAATTGGGTGTTAATTCAGTGTTAAGTTCCTGGATGACACTCAGAAGTGAAGTGCTACTGCTGACATATTTTTTCTTTCTTAATACATATTTTTAAGTATATCTCACAACCATTGATGTGTTTCAAAAAATAAAAAATTTATGCTGTTTCAGATGTTTACATTTTTTGTCAGGAATATGGAAATTTAATCTTATTTAGTTCTCAAAGAGAATTAAATATGAAAATCGTGAAATTTTAAAAACACTTTGTGTATATTACAAATCGAGAAAAACTGCAGAATTTTTTAAAGAATGTTTGACAAGGAACTTAGGTTATCAGGTAAAATATCCCTAATTACATTTTTTTCTGACCTCATTTTAAAATACAGTATGTTTATTTAATTGCTTTTTTAAGTTTATTTATTTATTCTGAGAGAGAGAGAACAGGGGAGGGGCAGAGAGAGAGAGAGGGAGAGAGAGAATCCTAAGCAGGCTCCACGGTGTCGGCACAGAGCCTGACACAGGGCTCGAACCCACGAACTATGAGATCATGACCTGAGCTGAAACCAAGAGCTGGATGCTTAACTGACTGAACCACCCAGGTGCCCCTGAAAATATAGTATTTTTAAACTAAGCAAGAGTTAAACAGTGTAGTTATAATAATTAAGGTTGAGTTAATTTTGGCTGAAAATATCAGAAAACTCTCAGTAACAGTAGTTTAAACAAGATTGAGTTTTGTCTGTCATGTGAAAGCTTAACGGTAGACACCGCAAGGTGTTAAGGCTCTCCAGGGTCAGGTACTTTTTTATTCTGTTACGGGTGGCCTTTGTTACCAGACTTGACTAACTGTCCACAATGGATGCTTCAACAGTATATCGTATCTGCATTTTAGTGAGCAGAAATGAGAAACAATAAGTTGCCTTACCTCTTTGAAAAGTATACAGATGTTCTACACTTCAATTTTGCTACTATACTCTTGGCCAGAAACTACTCGTGTGATCATATCTAGAACTGTATAGGGTCTCAGGAGTGTAGTCTGTACTTTTAAAGGCCCACATGCATGACCGAAACACTGGGCTCTAACTGAGAAAAAAAGAGAATAGATACTGCAGGTTATTTAGCAGCCTCTGCCACAGAACTTAAAATGGAATACCATAAGCTGGAGCTTTGGGAGAAAGTAGAAAATATTTTCCTTTAAATGAGACTATCAGAAGACAGTGTCAGTGAAAGTGTTGTCATGTCTGAGATGTTGCTTAGATTTTTCACAGTGAGTTATAGAGGCTTATGAGTCATTGACATATGGATCATACACAATCAAAACCACAGAGTGTATCATCTCCCGGGGAAAGCATACACAGAAAAATGAGAAAAAAAGCCCCAAATTAAATTCTGAGCAACTATTTATTTAAAGATTAAGGAGAATGAGCCAATGGAGAGATTGAGAAGCATTATTCTGAGAAGTAGGCAGTAAAGGTGTATGCATATGCATGTATACCTGTGTACATATGACATATATATGACATAACTGAACAGCATTTCAAGATGAGGGTGGGTAACTGCCTGGTACACAGTAGACTCGTCAAGAACAAAGAGGCAGAAAAATTTCACTTGGCCTGAGGAGCTTCACTTATTTGGAAATGAATGGGATTTGAAACAGCCACAGTGTACCCCACTCTGTCAAGAAATTTGAGTATACAGACACTGGTTATGTCTTGGGTTGTGGTCTCCTGGTTCGTGGGTTTAGGCCCCACATCCAGCTCATAGCTGTCAGCAAAGTCACCTTTGCATCCTTGATCCCCCCTCTCTCTGCCCCTCCCCTGCTTGTGCTTACTCTTTCTCGGTCTCTCAAAAAATATATAAAATTTTTTTAAAACATTTTTAAAAAAAGAGTTAAAAAAATTTTTTTTAAATCATTTTGTCCACAGGCAATGTAACTTGTAGGATGGCTTTAAGTGGTGAGATTTCCAAGTTTTGCTAGTAAGAATTGCTCCTGAAGGCACTGATGTATTTTGGATTCTAATTTTAAGAATTGTGTGTGGTAAATAAATACAATATAGTTATTCATCTAAAAGTGTTTAAGTCATCCTTAATTTGATTAAACTTGAATGTTCAGTAGGTATGTTCCTAGTTATAGGGTGAAGTTAGTATTAATGTATGCAAAATAAATTTTTTGTGGACTTATGTATATTAGAAGTTGCTCACTTTAATCATGTAGTTTAGCATAAAATTCCATTCCTTTGTGATTAATTAGGTATTTAATTTCATTGGAAAATATTAAAGCATTGGAAAACATTGCATAATATACAATTGATTTTATTCTCTCAGGGATAAAATGTGGTTTAAAGTATATTTTCCCCTTTTGGAATAGAATAAGGTTTAGAATAAAATGAAGTATATCTAATGAAGTACATAAAAAAAAAAAAAAAATGGAAAAACCATCCAGAAAGTAATCAGAGAACTTAAGGAAAATATACATTTACTAAATTGCGTTTTTCCATTTGTATTTTTAAGAACCATTATTTTTTATTTCTAAATCTAGAATTTATGAGGTAAAACATTAACAGTCTGTAGAACTTGACATAAAATTGAGTATTTGAATTATATGTTTATTTCTAAGCTTATCTTCCTAAAGAATTTCAACAGATGCCATATTATAATGTTATATCAGCCATAATAGTCTAGATGGTTGTAGCTATGGAGTATTTTTAACATTTTGTTTTTTTAATGTTTCATAACATATCTATGCATCATTTGATGATATTCTTTTATAGACATATCTGGTAATTACACTACTCACTTGGTACTACAACATACCTGAATTTCTTGCATTGCTAGTTTTGATATGAGGACTCCTCAAGTAAATCATCAGTTCATAAAAAAATGTAATTTATACTTTTTCAGTGTGTCTCTTGGTGTGTGTGGCAGAATGTTTTATAGTTAGTGTTTGTTCATTAATTCCAAAAACGTGTTGAGTTTTTTAAGCATACTAGGTTTATTGATTTTTTAAAAAAATATATTACAATTTATGTAGCATGCACATAATTCTTTCCCTCTTGGAACTTTGATTCTTGAAAAGTATATGTAATTATTATTCATATTTGTACCTTCTTGGCTTATTTTTAATTTCTCTAGCAGACGACTTATTTAGGTATGATTTCTTTTAATATGTGTATTAAAGACGACTTGTATAGCAGACGACTTATTTAGGTATGATTTCTTTTAATATGTCCAATTTTACTCTCATTTTTTACTTTGAAAGTAGAATATAAACTGTACTAAATTTTCTCAATGGAGATGACTTTAGAAGGTAAAGTATTTTAATGCTGAGAAATTATTTTTAATTTCTACATTCTATTGGAATTATTTTATTTAGACTACAAAGGAGAAAAAACCCCAGAAAAGCACTGTTTTTGGTTTCCATGAACACATCTGAAGCAGGCTCATATTTTGTTAAAAGCATTACTAAACAGTAAGTGATTAAATTAAAACAAGTACAGAGAACACAGCCTGGTTGCAAATAGTTCATCTTTACTAGCCTTCACCTTTTTTTCTTAGTGCATTCCTATTTGGCAAGAATCTTTGGGCAAGCATCTGGAGTGTACCATTTATTGATATATACTTTAATATGTGTATCACTATACTAGTATACTATAAAACACGAAAGATAATTTCATTAACATTTAAATGTTTTTATTCTGATAGTTTTAATATATCAATAATATATCAATATATCAGTAATATTCCAGTGAGACTAATATTGTGCTTCACTTCTTAAAATATAATTTAATACTGTGTTGTAAAAACTTAAGGTTTAGTTCTTAATTCAGCTTGTTTTAATAGTTGATTTTAGTGGCTGACATCATTGAAAAGCCACCTCACTGAGATACATTATATCCTAGAGGGAAAAGACCATCATTAGTGCACTGAGGACACTTATTTTTTCAGTCCTACCCATTTTGTCAAAGGCCTTTGTTGAAATAAGGGTGGTAGATTTCCATCTTCCTTTTATCAATAAGATAGTCTTCCAACTTAATGGGAAAGTGTTGCCTTTTTTTTTAAAATAAATTAGTGATATCTTTAATCCATAGGTTTAGATATGTCTGTTATATAGGAATCTTTTGAAAATGTATATACAAATTATGAGGATTAGTTAAAGGTAGAGAACAAAATTTAGAAATCTGATGAACTTTGTGTATGTAGGTAATATGCCACAATTAATTTAAAGTCAATGAAAGATTGAAGGGCCCGTGCCAATTTCTTCTTGTTATTGAATGTCTAATTTTCCTCCAGTATATTTAGCATTGTGTTATCTGTAGCCTTCTGACATAGGGATGGACCTCAATGTAATCCTAATTTACTAAATATTAACAAACTATGTGTCTTTCTCATTTTTAGATAAAAATAAATATGGGCGCCTGGGTGGCTCAGTCGGTTAAGTGGCCGACTTCGGCTCAGGTCATGATCTCGCGCTCCGTGAGTTCGAGCCCCGCGTCGGGCCCTGTGCTGACAGCTCAGAGCCTGGAGCCTGTTTCAGATTCTGTGTCTCCCTCTCTCTGACCCTCCCCTGTTCATGCTCTGTCTCTCCCTGTCTCAAAAAAATAAATAAATAAATAAATAAATAAATAAATAAATAAATAAATAAATATGAACAGACATTCTCATATTTTTCCCCAGAGCTCAATGGATGGTCTTACAGTTTTGCACACTACATTATTGGAGCTCACTGCTATATTAGGTGGTTGTTACATGTAAGTTTAGGGTTATCTGAAGGAAGTTCCTTATAAGGCTCAGGTGGGAGAGTGCCAAGGAGCCTAGTTAAACTGGGAAAAGTATTGACTAACATAGTTGAAGAAATCTTCTGGAGATGGAGATAAAATCAATAGCATCTCCAAATATGCAAGTTCAGGTAGTGTCATAGAGACAGTGACCAGTGGATGTGATAATGGAAGGAGTGAGAGCCAATTAAGGAAGGCAGGCAGTAAGGTTGGATAGTTCTTGAAGAAGTAAGGTTGTGAAATGGGGAGGTAAGCTCCATGATATGCTTGGGCATTTTGGATGTAGGCTGTGTAATGATATTGTGAGGGCTGGGCAGGTACACCTATTAAGAATTGACTGGTTTTCCTCTGAATAGATAGGTGACTCTTTTAATAGGGAAGAACACATTTTTAAATTAGGATTCTGGTTGCAAGAGACTGAAACTTTTAAAATTTATTTTAAATTTTAAAAAGCAGGAGTATTTTGTTGATTCGCATAACCAAAATGGTAAGAAAAGCAAAGATCTTTCCTTTGGAGTGACTTCAAAACAGAGACTCCATACCATCGGGATTCTGCCTTTTTTTGTTGGTTTAACTTTTTTTTTTTTTTTTTACTGAACATAGGTTTCTTGGCTTAGCAGTGTACGTGGCTGTGGTTCCTGTGGACTCACATACTTAATTCTCTGTGATCAAAGGGAAAGATCTGGTCTAGTATCTGTTGAAAGCCTACCTGAGGAGGATTTTGTTTGGCCTCTCTTAGATCATATGCATACATCTTAATCACTGTGGCCCGGGAGGTTAGGTACTATGATTGGCCCAGTTGCAGCCCAAGTTAGGTCATATATCCTCTTCTGTGTTTAGGAGCATGAGATGTTACACCAGAAGATGGAAGAGTAGCAGAAACATGGCTCCTGGGAATAATTTGTGAGGCAGGCAGGCATTCTAGTTTATGTCCACTAATTTTTCATTTTCCAATTAGTCACAACAGGTTTAAAAGACAAAATGTTGATTATATAACACTTAGACTAAATCACATTCACAGATTTGTGTTTTGATAGGATGAGGTAAATGGTTTATGAAGGTATTGCACATATGAATTAGGAGCCCAGGAGAAAATCTAAACTTGAAAGCTACAGGATGCATAAGACAGATGGCTGCCTACAGCAGGTTTCATGTTTCTTTATCTAGAGTTTATTCATTTGGGGTAAAGGATTTAGGAAGTGTTTTTGATGTTCTACTTCAGACAGTTTATTAATTTTACAACTTTGTTTCATTATAAAGAACTTTTTCTAGTGATTCATTAATTTGAACTATCATAAGATTTCAAAAGTATGTCAGTTAATTTTGAAGTTCTTTGAGAAAACGTTGTGATGTTAATAAGTACATTGAAAGGTTTTTGAATACAGAGTTCTTTGGAAATAAGTTATTTTAGTTTTTACATGAACTGGCAAGAATTCAGCTAAAATTCAACCAAATTGTTTTGTATGCAGTCTTCCTCCCCCCCCCCCCCCTTTTTTAGCAGTCAGAACAAGATTATAGTTTCCAGATGAAATTCTGAATGTCACATGGTGATGACATATATTTTCCTGGTTGGCTCAGCATGAGATGCAATTTTGCATGCCATGTCACGCTGACTTGCAGAATCCAAAAGCCATTATTTCCCAAGGGGCTTTCAAGAGTGATAGTATCGAATGTAGTTTGTATTTTGATGAAAAGTCTCAGGCATTATTGCAGTTTCTATGGCAAGTTGCTTAAAGCTTTATATACTCTCTAAACTCTAGAAATTTAAAAATAGTCTTACTATGTAAAAATCACTTTTTCTTCAAGTTATTTAAATTTATGTTGCCAAATTAAGTTGCCAAAAATAATGATCAGTGTAAGATACGGATCAAGTTAAGAAGGTATGGTGGAAAAACCAGTAGATTAGAGACCAAAAAAATCTAGCTTTTGATCCTATTCCTACTCCCATGTCAAGCTAACCTCATACACCTGGATTTTCTTCATTTAGAATATGGTAATAAGTATACAAACAAAAGCTCACAGATTTAAGTATTATTATAAGACTTAAATAAAGTGGCACCTGGGTGCTCAGTTGGTTAAGTGTCGGACTCTAGATTTCAGCTCAGGTCATGATCTCATGGTTTGTGAGTTTAAGCCCCGCATCAGGCTCTGCCCTGACAGCATGGAGCCTGCTTGGGATTCTCAGTCTCCCTCTCCCTGTCCTTCCCCTGCCTGTGTTCTTTTTCTTCTTCTCTCTTCAAAAATAAATTTAAAAAATAAACATTTTAGAGGAACCTGGGTGGCTCAGTTGGTCAAGTGTTTGACTTTAGCTCAGGTCATGATCTCGCGGTCCATGGGTTCAAGCCCTGCATCGGACTCTGTGCTGACAGCTCAGAGCCTGGAGCCTGCTTCAGATTCTGTCTCCCTCTGTCTCTGCCCCTCCCCCACTCACGCTCTGTCTCTCTCTTTTCTCAAAAATAGATAATAAAACATTTTTAAAAATTTTAAAAATGAACATTTTTTTTTAAAAGGAAGGTATGTGGAAGTTCTAGAAAATGATAAAAACACATTCAGATAGAAAGTAAATTTCACATTTTTTTATGTTTACATTTTAAAAGGAAAGGTATAAACTCTAAGCAAAGTGAAGCTTATTGTTTTATCTAGTTCCTTCCAGGATAATTTTATATTTTCTTTTCTCTGTTTGATATTAATCATCTTAAAGTTGCCTTAAAGGCCAGTATTTCCATTCATGTTTACATAATAACACTTCTTTCACACTGATGATCTATGCTACATTTGTCTTGACTGAATTGCTTTGTTATACCAGTCTCCCCTTCCTCCCTCCCTCCCTCCTTGCCTTCCTTCCTCCCTTCCTTCCTGTCTCACATCCAGTTGTCTACATTTCTGTTTAGGTATCTTACAGGCCACTCAACCACTCAAGCCTAATGTGTCAGATCTGTACAACTATGTACCCCACCCCCACCACCACCATTGACCATGTTATTCAAGGATGAAACTTTGAATTCAGTGGCTTTTTTCCCCTGTCCATTCTGTTCATATGCTGCATCCCAAATCAGAGCCACATAATTTCTTGTACAGAATAATGTAAGGATGTCCTAAATAGTTTCACTTGTGTCATTTCCAAATTATCTCATCATCTGTTCTCAGTTACCCTAATCCATTGTCCAGATGACAGCAAGAATCATCCTATTACAAATCTAAATTGGATGATTTTATTCCCTGCTTAAAACACTTCAGTAACTTCTTATTGCATTTGAGATAAAATCCAAACTCCTTACCATGGCCTACAAAGTTTGACCTGATTTAGCCTCTGTCCTGTTCTTCCATTCATCATTTGTCATTTTTTTTTTCTTACAATGATCCTCTTTCTTCAAACACTCCATGCTTTTTCTTGCCTGGGATCTTTTGCATGTGCTGTTTCCACTGTTCTCATTGCTCCTGCACCCCCCACATACACACTAAAACACTCAAAATGGAAGTATTTTTATTTTATGTACAATGAATAGGCATTACAGTAGGTATCTTGGAGGACCCATTCAAGGTGGCTCACATAATCCAATTTAATGAAGCCCATATTCTTCCCATACTGAAGGAGACCCTGGAGGCACATAGTGACGCAGTATTTCCACATCAGACTTTGCCGGTTTGTGCAGATGGGACAGGAATGACAACCCAGGCCAAATTTCCTTGGATGGCCACAGTAGAGCTCCTGGTGACCCATCTTGCTCTCTCAGATGGAACAAGGCAAAAGTTCATTGCTCTTTTTGTAGCTATGTACTCTTCATACTCCTAGTCTTAGTTTAAATGTTATGCTTTCAGTAAAGAAACCTCTATTCAGTCTTTCTCAAGTAGGTCTGTGCCACTCTGCCAGGATTCCCTACCTTAGCACCTCTTTTCTGCCCTTGTAACACCTACCAGAGTTTTTCATTCTTTGTTTTCTTTCTCTTAGTCTAGAATATGTGTATCAAGAACCATATCTGACTTGTCCACTTTTTAAAAGTTGAGGTATAATTGACATATGTTACATTTATCTCAGGTTTACAGCATAGTGATACGATACACATGTACACTGTGAAATGGTCACAATTGGGCTAGTTAATATCCATCCCTATACATAGTTACCGAAAATATTTTTTCTTGTGATGAAAAATTTTTTAATATTTACTCTCTGAGAGACCATCAAATATGCAATACAGTGTTATTGACTATAGTCACCATGCTGTACATTACATCCCCATGACTTGTTTCTTTTATGCTGGAAGTATGTACCTTTTCACCCCCTTAACCCATTTCAGACACACCCTTCACCCATTTCGTCCACCCCTTTTCTCTGGAAACCACCAGCCTGATCTTTGTATCTATGAGTTTGGTTTTTGTTTTGTTTTGTTTTTAAGTTCCACATAGAAATGAGATCATATGGTATTTGTCTTTCTTTGTCTGACTTATTTCACTGTCCTTGCAACCCATCTCTGTTATTACAAATGGCAAGATTTTCATTTTTTTGTGGCTGAATAATATTTCATTGTATGTTTCCATATATTATATATACACACATGCCTATACATATATAGATACATATATGTGTATATGTGTATTAACCTCATTTTCTTTTTCCATTCATCTATAAGCAGACACTTAGGTTGTTTTTATATCTTGGCTAGTGTAAGTAATACTACAGTGAACATCGAGGTGCATATATCTTTTCTAGTTAGTATTTTCATTTTCTTTAGATGAATACACAAAGGTGGAATTGTTAGATCATATAATAGTTCTGTTTTTAATTTTTGAAGGAACTTTCTATCCTGTTTTTCATAATGGCTTCACGAATTTACATTTCAACCAATAGTGCACAAGAATTCCCGTTTTTCTGCATCCTCACCAGCACTTGTTATATCTTGTCTTTTTGATAATAGCCATTCTCACACGTGTGAAGTAATATATTAGTTTGGTTTTGACTTACATTTCCTTGACAATTAATGATTTTGAGCATCTTTTATGTACCTATGGGCCATCTGTATGCCTTCTTTGGAAAATGTTTATTTAGATCTTCTGCCCAATTTTTAATTAGATTTTTTGTTTGTTTTTGCTATTGAGTTGTATGAGTTCTTTACATATTTTGGATATTAACCCCTTGCTAGATATATGATTTGCAGATAGTTTCTCGTATTCAGTAGTTTGCCTTTTCACTTTGTTGCTGGTTTCCTTTGCTGTGCGGAAGCCTTTTAGTTTGATATAGTCCCACTAGTTTATTTTTGCTTATGTTGCCTTTGCTTTTGGTGTCAGATTCAAAAAATGATTGCCAGGATCAATGTCACAGAGCTTACTGCCTGTGTGTTATGGTTCAGGTGTGACATTTTGTTAAGTCCTTAATCCATTTGAGTTAGTTTTTGTGTCTGGTGTAAGATAGGGCTCCAGTTTCATTCTTTCGTATATGGCTGTCCAGTTTTCCCAGCACCATTTATTGAATAAACTGTTTTTCCCCAAGACTTATTTACTTTCTTCCCAGAATCTAACACCGATTTCTGGCATTGAGCAGGTATTTAGTAAATAACTATATGAATCAATAAAACCTTTTTCTCTCTTTTTATTTTTTATTTAGGGGCTTAAATATCACATTCCTCAAACTTTTTTGCTCCCATTTCTTTAATTGATTTGTATTGATGTCCTATACCTTTTGATGTCTGTTCCCAGATTTCCCAGGGATATTTATCAATTATTCAGGAGAAGTAGCATCTTGTAGTACATTTTAAATTGGTGCACATAATCTTTCAGGATATTCTTGCTGCATCACACATTTAATTATGTTTTATAGTGTTGAATACTGACAAGAATAGTCCATGTGTAACCCAAGATATTGATGTTAGATTTTATCTTTAGTCAGATAGTCAGTAAATAGAATTTTTAGTTCCTACAGTGTTCTTAACTCTGTGTTAAGTACTTTGGGAAATTGAAAGCAGTAGATGACATGGCTCTTGTTCTCATGAACTTTAGGGTCTAACAGGTGTAAAAAAAAAAAAAAAAAAAAAAAAGTCATGTACAATGTGGCCGAATTTATAAAACTGAGGAAAATTTAGGGAAAAGGTGCCATTATTATATACTTTAAGAACTGGAAAAATTTTCATTAGAGAAGTACAACTTGTGGTAGGTCTTAAGTAGATAAGATTTGCGATAATCAAGAGGGGGCAGGTCGCTTGGATGGGAATAACAGGGGGGAAGACATTGATTGGAGTGGAGATTCTTCAGTGGAAATAGTAGAAAATAAAGTTGAACAGATTCAGAGAGGCAAGACCAGCTTATACAAGGCTTCGAAAACCAGATAGAGAACTTTGATTTTTTTTATGTATGGTGCAATTAATTCTTGAATAGTATCCTATGGTTGAGAGCAGTTTGTAGGATGGAGCAGAAGGAGAAAGACCCTTCCAGAAATGTGAGTTACCCTTCTTTATAGAAATGAACATTTTCAGCAGATTGTAGCCACGGAAATGGAGAAAAAAGTACAGAGGTTATTTATGAACCTGAAAATTGACTTTTTTTTCTTTTGCAAGAGGCATGTTTATATTTCTTTCTGGTGACACCAAAATCATTATTAGGATTATGAATGAGTAATAGCTTCTTTTCCATTACTGTACATATGTGATTTAGAACAGGGTAAAGGGTCATTATAAGACAATGATGCTACAATTATTGCACTACCTGTCCATTTAGTAAGTCTGTTACCCACCTATTTCCCTTTTTCAAAATATGCTTTCCAAAAGCACAATCTCAGTCTTATACATCTTTCTTACCCTTAGGTCCTAGTTACAAGTAGGCACTCAACCATGCTTACTGAATTGAAGTCTTACTTTTCCATAGCTCATAAGTTTTGGAAGAGGCCAACATTTTCCTCTTTCTCCTTTTCAAGTGCTTTCCAAGCCACAGCAACAGAATGGAAGAATAGGTCTATAATAAGATTCACAGACTGGTATCGGTCTGCCTTTATTCCTGCTTTGCTAAAATTCTCCAAATCCTTCTGAAATGTCCCACAGACTTGAGGAAATGGGTTGGGAGAAAGGTGGTGGGGATGTGGTTCCTCTTCTACTGTGTTCTCTAACCCAGTATTTCGGCTAGTATTTTTGCTTTCAGGGAAAAGCAAGGAGGTCAGCCAGGCTGGAGCAGAGATCACTGGGAAGAGGGATGGAAGAGGAAGTAAAAAGACAATGGGGAAGAAAAATCCTGTAGGGACTAATAAGTCATTGTAAGGATTTGGACTAGTAAAAGTGAGTAATACAGGATGCCAGAGAAGGATATTGGTTAGGGAAATGATAGAACTCTTTTTGGCTATGTTAATAGTGTCACTTTGGGTGTTGTGTTGAGACTAGACCATAGGGAAGAAAGTATAGCAGCAAGTGGACCTGTTGACCTGTAGCTTATTGGGGTAGTATCTGCCTATAATCATGGTGACTTGGCTGAGTGAAGTATCACTAGAGGAAATAAGGTCAAATTTATGATATATTTTGAGGTGGAGCCAATAGAATTGTGCCAGCTGTCTAGATGTGTGGTGTGTGTGAGAGAGGGGATCAGTTATTTTCACTGAGCAACTGGAAGCGTAGATTTTCTGTTTTCTGAGACTTTAAAGAATATAAAAACAAAGGTGTAGGGACAGAGGAAGACATAAGAGTTTGCTTTGGCCATGTTAAATTTGAAATTCTATTAAACATCTAAATGGAGATGTTGAATGGACAGATAAATAGTCTGGTGTTTAGAGGCTAGATCAAGAGTGTTTCCTGGGAATTGTCACCATGTAGAAGATACTTAAAGTCATGACACTATGTGAGATCATCTAAGAAGAGAGTGTTTGTAGAGAATTGTAATAGCCCAAAGACTGAATCTTTGGACACTGCAACATTTAGAGTTAGGGAAAATGAACTAGCAAGAAAACCAATAAAGCTGGTAGGGAGGTAGGAAGGGAACACAGAGACAGCAGTGTCCAGAAGGATTTAAGAAAGTGTGTCAAGAAGGTGGCAATGGTCAAATGGTTCAGTTTCCTCTAATAGGTCCTATTAGTCAGTGCTGCCCACCGGTTCTAAAAAGCAACCACAAAAATCTCAGTCTCTTGACACAAGAGAATTGATTTCTTATTCAGGAAAAGTACATTGCTGTGGTCACAGTTTAACTCTTCTGCAAGCAGTCACTTGGGCATCTGCCATTTAGTCACACTGCTGATCCTGTGGATGTTCTGCATTCAGCCAGCAGATAAGCAAAGAGAAAGAAATAAGGAAAGCACACTTGCTCTTGATTGCCTCTAAAGCTTAGAGAGGTACTATCTAGCTTTAGGTCATATGTTATCAGTGAGAATCATTCACATAGGCTTGCCTTGCTGCAGACTGAGGAATATAGGGGAGCAGATAGAATGTTTAATGAGGACTCTTGTCTCTGACGCAGAGAGTGACAGTGATCCTGGAGCTAAAATCTTCAAAGAATGTGGGTGAGGGTGTTGACCTCTGGATCATATAGATTATTGCAGTAAGAAGTAGTGATGGGTGTATGGTTGGAAGACATGAAATCCAAAGTGAGGTTATTTTTTTTTTTTTAGGGAGAAGATAAAAAAAAAAATAGTGGCAGTGAGGATCAGGGAAGCCGTTGAGCCTATTCCCAGGCCCAGTTCTTTGCAGGATATGGCAGAGAAAACAGCTAGTTAAGAGGACTTCCCAGAAAGCAGTGTCCTCTGATTTGTTAGAAAAAAAATTGGAGAGTAAGTTCAGAGAAAAGTTTTAGGAAGATAGGGGAGATTTTACTAGTGATCTGAGTTTTAGAGGGCAGAACAGAAGAGATTTCAGTGTTGTCGAATGAGAGATGGCATCACTTAGGGTTACACAGAGCTCTTTGGTGATGAGCCTGGGTCATAAGGGATGTTTAGAGTTTTGGGCTTCTCCTGTTGGCTGATGTAAATGGAGATGAATGGAGATTCAGGACATGAAAGAATTAACCCCAGAATATTAAGGCAGTGTTATGTGGCAAGTATTGGGGGTTGGAGGGATATGGTCTTTTAGGATCACTCAGGTTGGTTGGTTATTGGTTATTCTAATTTTGTAATATATGTGTATGTATTAGGCACAGTTCTCAGTTTTCTTATCAAGTGTGCAAAATATAACTTTATTTTTCTCTAGCAGAGATAGAGAACTTATCTATGATCTTCAGTTATACTGGGCTAAAGAAGTAATAATGTAAAGTCAATTCAGGGTCATTCGGAGTTGTGTCAGAGTTTTATGGGGATAATATTAACGAAAGAATTTGACTCTTGTCTGGGTTCTGGGGCATCCTCCTCTCTCTGGGGCAATATAAGTGGAATGCTTGGAGGTATCTTTAGAAGTAGAAACCTCAGTTAATCAACCAATTTTTCTTTCTTTCTCTTTGAGTATTTAAAACAAATTTGGGGGCACCTGGGTGGCTCAGTCGGTTGAGGAGCTCTTCATTCCAGCTCAGGTCATGATCCCGAGGTCACAGGATCAAGCTTCGTGTCCAGCTCAGTGCTGAGCATGGAGCCTGCTTGAGATTTCCCCTCTCCCTCTCCCTCTCCCTCTCCCTCTCCCTCTCCCTCTCCCTCTCCCTCTCCCTCTCCCTCTCCCTGTCCCTGTCCCTGTCCCTGTCCCTGTCCCTCTCCCTGTCCCTCTCCCTGTCCCTCTCCCTCTCCCTCTCCCTCTCCCTCTCCCTCTCCCTCTCCCTCTCCCTCTCCCTCTCCCTGTCCCTGTCCCTGTCCCTCTCCCTCTCCCTCTCCCTCTCCCTCTCCCTCTCCCTCTCCCTCTCCCTCTCCCTCTCCCTCTCCCTCTCCCTCTCCCTTCTGTTCCTCTCCTCCACTCACATGCATGCGCTCTTCTCTCTCAAATTTAAAAAAAGTTTGAAGAAATGAAACTTAAATGATACTTTCAGCAAATACGTAAAATAATATACTTAGTGGATACTTAAAAATGATTGCAATTATATGTCCCAACTTACATCATTAGACAAAAGAATAATGAAATTTTTAGGCCTGGAGTTTTCCTTTGGAGTGCAGGACTCTCAAATTAGTCAAAGATCAGAACTTCTTTTTCCTGCTGTCCACTTAAAAGCAAAAGGATCAAATGCAGGTCACATAAACACAGTTCATGAATTTATTTTGGTTAATATCCAGAGTATGGTATGGGGTCATAATAGATCAATTTCTAACTACTGTAGCAACAATCAAATAAAATGAGCAACACTGAGGGTAAGCAAAACAACTAATTGGTCTTCTCTTTTCACTCTCTCTCCCAATGATATAGCTGTATATTACAATGATAAATATTCTCTGTGAATATCAGAATTTTCACTTCTAAAACCCAAATTTTATTACATTTCCTTCCATAGAAGTTTTCACCATCTTCTTAATACCTTCAGGATAAATTTCATGTTTCTCAGCATGATAGTTAAGGCAGTTCACAATTAGGGCTTAAACTTAACCTTTCCAGCCCTGTCTCCAGTTTATCAGTTTCATTTGCTGTGCAGTATACTTCACACTAAACTCTTCACTGTGTACTTTGTGCCTCTGTGCCTCTGTTCATGTTCTGCCTACAACTCCTTCTTTCTTAAGAATTTGTCCTGAACCCAAACTATGTTACCTCCCCTGTGAAGACTTTGCCAGTGCTTGATTGAATTAGACAGTCTGTAATTTGCAGAATATTTTAAAGCATAGCATTCATCATGCTCTTTGACAGTTGTATGTAATTAGATTAATATCTCCTATCTAGATTGTAAGCACTTGGAGGATAAGGATTGTGTCATATTTTTCAGCCCTTACTGCAGTATCCTGGAATATAGTAAATGGATGTTTAATAACATTTTTGCTTATGATGAATGAGATTCCTTTCTGCCTTCCTTCCACACCTTCCCCCCCCCCCTTTTTTCTCCTTTTGCTTTTTACAACATAAATGTGAACACTCAAATTCTAGTAGTGATCTGATTAACCAAAGTTTTCTCATTTATTTTTCTATAATTCCCTGGTGAGCTTCTTAGTTTCCCTCTGAACTCTTACAACTATAAAGATCAGTGTTCAGGTTAAGACTACTGCAGAAGGAGAAGCATTGTGAAGGTATTCATGAAGGACAAATACTAAGTAACAACACCAATTTTATAGAACTACAGGAAAACCAGCCTCATTATTTTAGAGTTGCACTTTGAATAATTTAATCATCATTGAAACTTAGTTCTGAGTATAAAACATGTAAAAAAAACCCAACACTAGCCTTGTCAAAAGCTGTAGCAATAAATAGGGGACTGTCTCTTCCAACTTAAAAATTCTTCATGCTCCTCTAAGGTCTCACGATGTTAACTCCAAAAGCTTCATTTCCTCATTTTCTACCCTGTGCTGTTGTTTCTGGTGGTGATAGTGTTGGTTGTATTGTGGGTACACACACATGAAGAGTCATGGAAGTTTAAACTTCTTGTTGTTACTTATTTTATTTTGCAATTAAGGACAGGGTGAAAGAATGTTAATAGTCTTGATGGATCAGTGTAGTAATCAGTATATAACTTGAAGGGCAGATTCTAGAGACATTTGTATCTTTAATACTTAGGACATGATGGTGTTTCTGAGTGCTTTTTCTCTCCTCCCCTCCTCTTCCCTCCCCTTTCTTTCCTTGCCCTTGATTTTTTTTTCTTCTTTCTTTACAGATAGCAGAATGCCTGTCTCACACCCTGGTTTTCCTGTGAGATATAGGCAGCCTTTAATGCTTCTCTCTTGAGAGTTATAGATAAGAACTGAAACCTAAATAGCTGGAGGTATTCTAAGATCGCATATCTTGAATGGTGGAAGGAAAGGTGGCTCCTAGGTTTCCTGATTGCAGTTTTATGCTTTGAGGAAGCTTGTATGTAAATATATTTATCCGATTAGTGTCTGCAATTCCACGACTGAGGAGTTTTTTGTTTTGTTTTTTAAAAAAAATCTTAAAGCCTACCACATGTATGTATAAACTCCTTGAGAACTGAGACCATGTCTATTTTAATCACTATGGTATTTCCAGTTTCCAACTTAGTCCCTAATACATAGCAGGTGCTCCTTAAGCACTGTTGAATGACGTTTTAGCATATTGAAATTATGGGATATGTTTTCCTTCCTTCCTTTTCCTTTTCCTTTTTCCTTTTCCTTTTCCTTTCCCTTTCCCTTTCCTTTCCTTATTTTTAAGTTAGTTGCACTTTCTGATTTTTTATCAAATATCAACATATATTCTGTAATAAAAGTATCTCCAAAAGTAGACCATTTATCAGCAAGAGAACACCTTAAGCATGTGAAAAGCTAACACAATCTTTTATCCTAGTCTTTTATGATGTCTTTGTGAACAAGATAATGAAATGTGATACTACATGTCATTGTTGTATCAGCGTCTGGTTTCTCTTCTGAAGCATTTACCCTCTTTCTCTTTCAAATCTCTCCACAGAAACCTAAAAAGTATGCCATTCTAGATAGCCTGTGTTCTCCATTTGGCCTTTAGCTTTCTGAACTTGTAATGAAGAAAAGTGTATCCCTCAAGCTTGCAACTCTCCCCTTTTTTATTAGGAAGTTCTTTTTGGTAGTCATCTTCTTGTTTTGCTTAAGATTCTTTATGTTGCCTCTCCAGGATGATCTACAACCTGAGTTTGCAAGGCGTATTTTCAGGAGGTTTTTTATTTTTATCTTAAGTTTCCTTTTAGGTAATTCAACTCTGCTTAAGGCTGCTACCCCTTGGCATAATAATGTCTTGGCTATGAGTACATGTCTGAACAGCGTGGTTTCTTTTGAACATAAAGGAGAAATAAAAATTGGCACACTTTGCATCTTGGTGATTATGTAAAATCTGAAATAAAAAAATAAAATTTGAAATAAACATGAAGCCGTAAATCATAAATATATACCTCACACAAAGTTACATTTTTTTAATAAAAGTGTTTAATAATATGCTATTAGGGAAAGATTTTAAGAAAGTACACATAGGATGTTTTATCTTTCAAAAAAGATATTATAATGTATATCATTGGTGAATCATTATGTTATACACCTGAAACTAATATTGTATGTCAACTACAATTAAAATTATATCAATTCATTGAATCATCCAATATTTACTGAGCAAGTCACTATACTACTGTAGGGTGCTACATTAAACAGAAGAAACATGGATTGCCTTTTCAGAGAAATGAGTATGTCTTGGCTTCAGTGTTATAATGAATCAAGTGCCTAAACATACAAATTGATGGTTAAATGTCTCAAGTTTAAAGGAAAAAATGCTATAGGAAGTTTTTGTTGTTGTTACTCTCCTATTAGAAATCATTCTCTCCGATTGACCAGGTACTAAACTTGACCTACTTTTTTTTGGTAGCACCTTGTTAAGGGTTTTACACAGGTGATGATAAAATCCCAAAACAAGGCTTAATTCTGAGAAACACTTACTATGAAAAATGAATTATATTGTTCTGGCTGAACAGTATTTGACTATTTAATATCATGAAATAACCTTTCTATTGTGAGAATCTTGAACTGAATATTGTAAGCCATTTGGTATCAAATGCAATATTTGGTGCCATTAGTTTATATATACTATAGAGTGCTTAGAGTTACATTTAACCATTGACATCATTACTCAAATCCTCAAAATAAGAACAGAGGGTTTTGACATACTGACTTTGAGTAATTGTTACCAGATTCCAGTTCAACCTCAAGAAGGAAAAGGAATGTTCTGATGTAAATCATTGATTGAGAGGTAGAAGCAAAAAATAGGATCATTTAACTATTAGGCCTGCAATTTCTAGCTTTTTCAGCCAGTTTATCTAATTGGTGTTAGATTAATATGGACATAAGATTATTTCTTATTGGAAGAGTAGGATGATTGGTGGGCAGAGTTCAGAAGATATCTTCAAAGTTCAAGCATTAACTGCTACCATTTATTACTATACCATATCATAAGGCTTTACTGCTCCTTTTGGAAAGATAAATATTTAGATGTTTAATACAATACCATTGAGAATTAAATATGTTATACAGAGTTGTGTCAGAATTCTGAGAGATTATAGAGGAAGGACCAAGTCTAATTTGGGGAAATCACTGACCATTTCTCAGAGGAAATGGTATTTAAGGTAGAACTAAAACAACAGCCTGATTGTGATAGAAGAGGTGGGAACTTGTGTTTTATATCTGGTAACTTTCAAGTTCTTTTGTACACTTTACAATTTTTTTTATCATCATTTTCCTATATTTATAGTAGTTTCATGAACTGTTTTCATATACACTAAAACATTTAACATGAATAGTATTGTTGCCATTCGATAATAGTATTTTCAATTTCTGACACTTAGATTAACTTGCTTTCCTTAAGTATTATGGTAAGTGACACAACTGAAACACATAAGTTGACTCCAAGTGTATTACTTTTTCTTTTTTTCTTTTTTTTGTATACACACACACCACATCTTTACCCATTCATTTACTGATGGACACTTGGGCTGCTTACATAATTTGGCTATTGTAAATATTGCTTCATTAAACAGGCGGGCATACATATATCTTTTCAAATTAGTATTTTCATATTCTTTGGGTAAATACCCAGTAGTATAATTACCGGATCATAGGGGAGTTCCATTTTTAAATTTTTGAGGAAGCTTCCTACTGTTTTCTACAGTGCCTGCGCCAGTTTGCATTCATATCAGTGGTGCACTAGGGTTCCTTTTTCTCCACATCCTTGCCAACACTTCTTGTTTCTTGTGTTTTTGATCTTCACCATTCTGACAGGTGTGAGGTGATAATCTCATTATAGTTTTGATTTGTATTTCCCTAATAATGAATAACATGGAGCATCTTTGCATAGGTCTGTTGGTCATCTGGGTGTTTTCTTTGGAGAAATGTCTGTTCCTGTCTTCTTCCCACTTAAAGTGGATGATTTGTTTCTTTGGGTATTGAGTTGGATAAGTTCTTTATGTATTTTATTTTCATGATTTTTTTTAAAGTTTACTTATTTTTGAGAGAGAGACAGAGCACGAGAGTAGAGAGAGAGGGAGACACAGAATCCGAAGCAGGCTCCAGGCTCTGAGCTGTCAGCACAGAGCCTGATGCAGGGCTTGAACCCATGAACCCTGAGATCATGACCTGAGCCAAAGTCGGACACTTAACCGACTAAGCCACTCAGGTGCCCCAGTTCTTTATGTATTTTAGATATTAACCCTTTTATTGAATATGTCATTTGCAAATATCTTCTCCCACTCAGTAGGGTGCCTTTTGGTTTTGTTGATTGATTCCTCTTTTGTGTAGAAGCTTTTTATATTTAGTTCCAGTAATTTATTTTTGCTTTTGTGTCCCTTACCTCAAGAGACCTATCTAGAAAAATGTTGTTATGGCTTATGTCAGAGAAATTACTGCCTATGCTTTCTTGTAGGATTTTTATGGTCTCCAGTCTCACATTTAGGTCTTTCATCCATTTTGAATTTATTTTTGTGTATGGTGTAAGAAAGTGGACCAGTTTTATTCTTCTGCATGTTGCTGTCCAGTTTTCCCAGCATCATTTGTTGAGGAGACTGTCTTTTTCCCATTGGATATTCTTTCCTGCTTTGTTAAACATTAATTGACCATGTAATTGTGGGTTTATTCCGGATTTTCTATTCTTTCTTTTGATCTCTTTGTATGTTTTTGTATCAGTACCATACTGTTTTGATTACTACCGCTTTATAGTATAACTTGAAATCTGAAATTGTGATACGTCTGGCTTTATTATTATTCTTCAAGATTGCTTTGGCTCTTTGGAGTCTTTTTTGGTTCCATACAAATTTTAGGATTATTTGTTCTAGTTCTGTGAAAAATGCTATTGGTATTTTGATAGGGGTTGCATTAAATCCGTGGATTGTTTTTGGTAGTATGTACAAATAACAATATAGCAAATAACAATATTTGTTCTCCTAGTCCATGAGTGTGGAAAGTCTTTGTCATCTTCAATTTCTTTCATCAGTGTTTTACAGTTTTCAGAATGTAGGTCTTTGACCTCCTTGGTTAAGTTTGTTTCTAAGTGTGTTATTATTTTTGGTGCAGTGATAAATGGGATTGTTTTCTTAATTTCACTTTCTGCTGCTTCATTGTTAGTGTATAGAAATGCAGTAGATTCCTGCACATTGATTTTGTATCCTGTGGCTTTATTGAATTCATTGATCAGTTTTAGTAGTTTTTTGGTGGGAGTCTCCTTACCAATTTGGATGCCTTTTATTCCTTTTTGTTGTCTCATTGCTGTGACTAGGACTTACAGTACTGTTTTGAATAAGAGTGGTGAGAATGGACCTCCTTGTCTTGGTCTTGACCTTAGGGGAAAAGCTCTCAGTATTTCACCATTGTGTATGATGTTAGCTGTTTTTATATATGTGCTGTATTAGGTTGAGGTATGTTGCTTTTAAGCCTAATTTGTTGAGGGTTTTTATCATGAATGGATGTTGTACTTTGTCAGATGCTTTTTCTGCATTTGTTGAAATAATAATACAGTTTTATTTTTGGCTTATTGATGTGATACATTACGTTGATTGATTTGCAATTATTGTACCATCCTTGCTTCCTGGGAATAAATCTCACTTGATCAGTGTGTTATTTTTTTTTTTAATGTATTGTTAGAGTCAGTTTTGCTAGCATTTTGTTGAGGATTTTTGCATATATGTTCATCAGAGATATTGGCCTGTAGGGCTTTCTTTTTTCTAGTTTCAAAGAATGAAGTGGGAAGTTTTCTTTCCTCTTCTGTTTTCTGGAATAGTTTGAGACGAATAGGTATTAACTCTTTTTTTAAGTGTTTGGTAGAATTCATCTGTGAAGCCATCTGGTCTTGGACTTTTGTTTATTGGGAGTATTTTGATTATGGATTCAATTTCATTGCTGATAATTGGTCTGTTCATATTTTCTATTTCTTCCTGATTCAGTTTTGAGAAATGTATGTTTCTAGGAATTGATCTATTCTAGGTTGTCCAATTTGTTGGCATATAATTTTTCACAATATTCTTTTACAGTTCTTCGTGTTACTCTGTTGGTATTTTTCCTATTTTCTAATTTTGTTTATTGGAGTCTCTCTCTCTCTCTCTTCATTTTGAAAGTCTGGCTAACAGTTTATTAATTTTGATCTTTTCAAAGGACAGTTGTTGGTTTCATTGATCTGATTTTTTAAAAATTTTTATTTCATTTATTTCTGTTCAAACTGTGTTATTTCCTTCCTTCTGGTGTTGGGTTTTGTTTCTCTTTTTGTGGTGCCCTTAGGTGTAAAGTTAGGCAGTTTGAGAGTTTTTCTTGTTTTCTTGAGGTAAATTTATATTGCTATAATCTTCCTTCGTAGAATAGCTTTTGCTGCCTCTCAAAGATTTTGGACTGTGTTTTTGTTTTCCTTTGTCTCCGTGTATTTTTTTATTTCCTCTTTGATTTCTTGGCCATTTCACTGTTTAGTAACATGTTATTTAATCTCTATGTATTTGTGCTCGTTCCAGATTTTTTCTTATCTTGGTTTCTAGTTTCATATAGTTGTAGACAGAAAAGATGCATGGTATGACTGCAGTGTTTTTGAATTTGTTGAGACTTGTTTTCTGGCCTCATATATGATTTATTTTAGAGAATGTTCCATTTCCACTTGAAAAGAATGTGTATTCTGCTGTTTTAGTGTGGAAATTTGTGAATATATTTGTTAAATTTATCTGATTCAGTGTGTCATTCAGAGCTACCTTTTTCTTGTAGATTTTGTTTGGATGACCTGTCCATTAATGTAAGTGGGGTGTTAAAGTCCCCTACTATTATTATTTTACCATGGATTATTTCCATTAAGTTTGTTATTAACTGCTTTATATATTGGTATGTTAGGTGCATAAATATTTAATACTGTATGTTCTTCTTGGTATGTTCCTTTATGATTATATAGCGTGCTTTGTCTCTCGTTACAGTCTTTGTTTTAAAGTCTGTTTTGTCCTATATAAATATTGCTACCCTGGCTTTCTTTTCATATCCATTTGCATGCTAAATGCTTTTCATTCCCTTCACTTTCAGTCTGAATGTTGCTTTAGGTCTGAAATTAGTCTCTTGTAGGCAGTGTGTAGATAGGTCTTTTTTTTTTTTTTTTTTTTTTTTTTTTTTTTTTTTTTTTTTTTTATCTATTCCTGCACTCTGTCTTTTGAGGGAGCAGTTAGTCTATTTACAATCAAAGTAATTATGCATGTATTGTCATTTTTGTTACTTTTTTATTGTTTTTGTAGTTCTTCTCTGTTCCTTCCCTTCCTCTCTTCTTTCATGATTAGTTGGATTTCTTTGGTGGTATACTTGGGTTCCTTTCGTTTATTGTTTGCATGTCTGTTACTGGTGTTTGATTTGTGATTACCATTAGGTTTGTATGTAAAGTCTTCTGCCTATAGCAATCCAGTTGATGATCACTTAAGTTTGAGCCCTGTCTTCATGTCTCTTGCATTTTAGGTATTTGGTGTCATACTTGATATTCTTTTATTTTTTGAGTTCCTTGACTAATTTTTACAGGTGTATTAATTTTTACTGCTTTTTTGTTTCCTTCTACTCTTGCTTTTACCTATGGTCTTTCCTTTCTACGCAGAGCATCCCCTTTAACATGTCTTGTAGGACTGGTTTAGGGGTGAGGAATTCCTTATCTTTTCTTTGTCTGGGAAACTCTGTTTCTCCTTCTGTTCTTAACGATAGCCATGCTAAATAGAATTTTTCATTTCAGCACTTTGAATATATCATGCCATTCCCTTCTGGCCTGCATTTTCTCCTAAAAAATCAGCTGATAGCCTTATGGGATTTCCCTGGTACATAACTGTGTTTCTCTTGCTGCTTTTAAAATTCCCTATCACTACTTTTTACCATATGAAATACTATATGTCTTGGTGTGGTTCTCCTTGTGTTTATTTTGTTGGGGATTCACTGTGCATCCTTGATCTGGATTTCTGTTTCCTTCCCCATATTTGGGATATTTTTAACTAGTATTTTTTCAAATACATTTCTGCCCTTTTTTCTCTCTCTTCGCCTTCTGGGTTCCTATACTGTGAATGTTATTACACTTGTTCTCCTTTTTGCTTTGGTCTCTTGCTGTGATTTTGTCCTGTTCTTTCATTTGGGACATAGTCTTTTGTTTCCTCATTTTGTCTAACTCTCTCTGTCTGTTCCTTTGTGTTACGAAAGTCAACTACATCTCTTACTCTTGAAGTAATGGCTTTATGAATAGGTCCTGTAGTGCCCTGCAGTGCAGCATTCCTTGTTCCCCAGAACCTCAGATTTCCAGTGTGTCTCTTATATGTGTTGTGTACATCCTGCTTTTGTGGCTGAGCCACTGTTTCCTTCAGTGCAGTTGTCTGCAGTGGCTTTTTCTGCCTATTGTGCGCAGTTATTTGGTCCATGTGGTAGGGCCGCATGGGCTTAAGTTGAGTCAATTCAGGGATTTGCCCATGATGCAGTAGCACCAAACTGCAGGGCTCTTTCCCTGTGTTGTCCCCTAAGAAGCTTTCATTGGTGGCCAGGGCCAGAAATCTGACCAGCTGTCTGCCATTAGCCCACTGCTAGGGCCACATTCTTACTGGTATGTGTGGTTATCTTTCCCAGTTTCTCAAGGAGTAGTTATTTTCAAGTGGAGCTGTCCCCAGTCAGGGCTGCTTGCACCTTGCTAGGCCTGTGGTCCCACTCTGGGGTGGGCTCTGTCCATGAGTGCATCAGAGGAGTGGATCTGCAAGGTCTGGAGGAGGGAGAGAATGGAGGGGTTAGCAAGTTAGGTGGTGAGTGTGGGCACCACTCTGGTTCCTCTAGGTGGCCATGTGTTTATGCTGGGGGTTGGGGGGTGGAGGAAGGGAATGGTGTCTGTCAGCTTCTTTGTTTGTGAATGACTCTCCTAGGAATCTCTGTTGCTCAGGAGTAGACTCTGAGATAAGTAAACTACTCTCCCTCCTATGTGACCCATGCTCTTTTAAGACTGCTGTTTCTGTGCTGTATCTCTGTGGACTTTGGTTGTGCTCTTTAAAGGTGGGGACTCAGCCTCCTCCTGCTCTTCAGGCTCTCCCAGAGCCTAGTGTGCTGATTTTTAAAGCTCCAGGTTTTAAGTCCCACTGGTTGTAAGAACATACAAAATTTGGCCTCTCTGGTTTTCAAAGCCAAATGTTAAAGGGATTTGTCATTCCTGTGTGTGAGGGTCATTTGTCATTCCTATGTGTGTGTCATTCTCCTGTGTGAGGGTCTGTTTTTCTCTCCTCTCTAAGCCTGCAGGGTACCTGCCTTCTGTGGCCCCACCCGAGGGTCCATTTAGCTCCTGACCATGTTACTGCCCATTTCTGTCCTCTTAGATTCAGCTTCTTCTTTACATGTAGTTGTATAGTTTTTACTGTCGGCTTTTGGGTTGTTTTCTGGGTTATTTACACTTATGTAAATGTTATATACTTGTACCCGTGGGTGGAGGTAAGCTTAGGGTCCTCCTACTCCGCCATCTTCCCAGACATCCAATGCAGTACATTTTTCATGATGAAGAAATGAAGGATTAATACTGCACCAGGCTGGATAGTACATATCTAAGAACTGATTGT
Organism: Panthera leo; assembly: GCF_018350215.1. NCBI lineage: Eukaryota > Metazoa > Chordata > Mammalia > Carnivora > Felidae > Panthera > Panthera leo. Next base: position 45,460,116 of record NC_056695.1, read on the forward strand.
TGATATTATTTTATTACTATTATATTACTTTAACCAGTAAATTTTGTGTCTCAAAAGTACCTTATTTATTGTTGCAAACAGTACCTTAGTTATTTGTTAGAAACAGGAAGTATAATAGATATCAGACTACTGTGTTAAATGTAGGTTTTTGAGTAGCTCTAGTGAGAATGAACACATCTGATGATTTCTAAACAATCGGTGGTACCATCATCTTGAATAAAAATATGATATGGTTAGTACATATTTGCTGGAACTAGAAGTTACCATGATACAGGATTGGAAAAACAGAAGAGTTGCTATAGCATAGTTAAAAGCATGGACTTTGGAGTCAGACTTCGTAGATTCACATCCTCATTTTGTGATTTACCACTTGGGTGACATGGAATAAGTTACTTAACCTCTGTGTGATCAGTTTTCTTATCCTAAAATGGTGAGAATAAGAGTCTAAATAATAGTGTGTTGTTCCTTATGGGGTGGCTATAAGGTTTAAACCAAGTAATATTTGTAAAGCTCTTACGGCAATATCTGGCATATAGCAGGCGTTACAGAGGTTTTTGATTAAATAAAATACATATCAAGATTGACAGAATTATAGGAAGTTTTCATATGCTACCTGTGAAATATACATAACTACAGGGAAAAAAAATGCCCTTTTTTAAAACTGTCTTCCTCATATCTTTTAGGAAATAAATACTCAATATGAGTGTATCCAAAATAATGTGATTTTATACCTCCAATAGCCAGATTATGATATTTAATGAGAAGTTTTAACTGCTTATGTTTTTCAAAGCTTTTTGAATCACATATAAATTTCAGGGCCTCCTTTAATATTTTTTATTAGGTCATTATATCAGTATATTTACAGTAACTGTATGGCTTTTTGATTAGTAATTACTTGAAATATTGCTTCACAGTCATGTGATAGTGTTCAAACTGTTTGGTACTGTTAGCATTTATTAGATGGGTTTATTTTGAAATTGAAATAATGGTGTTTATATGAAACTAATATTCTGTACTAGATTTTTGAAATTTGATCATAGAAATTTCTTTGGAAACCTTTTGTATTCATTGTTAAGAGTTTAAAATTTTGACTGCATCTAAAAATTTATTTCCATAGAATTTATTTTTTAAAGAAGTTTTAGGTGTACGGTGAAATTGAGGAGAAGGTACAGAGATTGCCCATGTATCCCCTTCCCCTCACATGCATAGATTCTCCCCCTGTTATCAACAACATCCTCTACCAAAGTGTTACATTGTTATAATTGATGAATTTCTATGATTATCACCCAAAGCCCATAGTTTACATTAGGGTTCATTCCTAGTATTGTATATTCTGTGCGTTTGGACAAATTTGTATTGACCTTTATCCACCATTATAGTAACCAATATAGTAGTTTTATTACTCTCTCCTCCTTATCTCCTAGTAACTACTGATCTTTTTTACTGTTTCCATAGTTTTGCCTTTTCCAGAATGTCATATAGTTTGAATTAGTATGTAGCTTTTTCAGATTGGCTTCTTTCACTTACCAATATGCATTTAAATTGCTTCTGTGTGTTTTCATGGCCACAGTTTATTGATTCACCTACTGAAGGACATCTTAGTCCTTCCAAATTTTGGCACTTAGGAATAAAGATCCTATAAATTTCTCTGTGCAGGTTTTGTGTGGTTGGTCTAGATTTAAGTCAGTTATTTAAATTGGCAGAATTTTACCATAGGCTTAGGTAACCATTTTGTTCTCATAACTACTAATGGACAAAAGAGAAGTGATGCAATCCAAGTCAATAGAAAGCAAATTAATGGTGTTTTATTAAGAAAATTATAATAGGAAACCCATTGTAAATCATTTAATTAATTCTTAAATGTATGGAATAAAGTGTTAAATACCCCTTCGCTCTTACACCTCATCAATTCCATTTTGCTCTCCTCAGAGGAAACCTCTGTCATGGATTTGCTTTTTTACTCTTCTATAACTTTTTCTGTGTATGGAGTAGACAAATCACACTCAAACTTACACATTGTTGTAAAAACATATTTGGATTATACTACACATATGTATTTTTCTCATTTCACAAGATATCAAAAATGTGCTTTCTATCATACCTGTAACTGTTACTCATTTTAAGTGAATGGATTATAATCTCCGTTGGAGGTATTCTGAAGTTAATTTAACCATTTATTTTATTTTTTTTTCAAAAAAAATTTTTTTAACATTTATTTATTTTTGAGACAGAGAGAGAGAGAGAGAGCATGAACAGGGGAGGGTTAGAGGAAGAGGGAGACATAGAATCTGAAACAGGCTCCAGGCTCTGAGCTGTCAGCACAGAGCCTGATGCAGGGCTCGAACCCACAGACCACGAGATCATGACCTGAGCTGAAGTTGGACACTTAACCGACTGAGCCACCCAGGCGCCCCAACCATGTATTTTTTGATGGACAGATAAATTGCTTATATTTTCCTTCTCCATTTCCGCTCCCTTCTCACCTCTTTTCTTTTTTAACTATTTCAAATAATACTGCTGACACTGACCATTCTTTATAAGTTGTTTGTATGCATGCACTCTCAAATGTTAAAGTATCTCTGTAGCATAAGTTTTTGGAAATGGGATTATTGTAGAAAAATACTGCGTGTTTAAATTTTGATAGCTACAAATTGTCATCTGTTGCAATTCTACTAAAAAGACCATACTTAATCATATTCCCAGTATATGAAAAATTCTCAAAAGAGCCTTCAACAACGACAGATTTTGTAACTATGCAAATTGATGCTTTAAAATGTTGCCAATGTGACCACGGAAGAGGATACCTGATTTTTGTCTTAAGTTTTATTTGTTTCTTGGCAAGGATGTTATTAAGTTTTTTGGCCATAGTATATTTTTCTCAATTATCTGTTGGTATTCTTTTCCATTTTGTATAGTTGTTGAGCTGTTTGTAACCTTGATATCTTCATTTGAACTGATGGAAATTGCAACTTGATAGGTCTAAAAAACTAAGGTGTTTTTCCCCCTGAGTTCTCCTCCTCCTGCAGCTCCATTCTTCCATCTGCTGAGACCTAAAGCCTTGGAGTCATCCGTTCTTCACTTTTCTCTCTTACTGTATGTGTAGTCCATCAGTATAGCCTGGAGGCTTTATCTTTTTCAGTGGATACAGAATTTCATCACTTCTTACTACCTCTATTGCAACCACCATCTTTCACATACTGTCTCCCTGTTTTAATACTTACAGCTGATTTTCTCCAGAGTAACCAGAGAAATTCTTTTAAAATATGTCCATCCAATAATTTTATGACTGTATTTAGACTCCATGATCATGTCCTAGCTTCTCCAAAGTAAAAGCCAACCTTCTTACCATGGCCTATATAAGCTCTGTATGACTGGTCCTTATTTATAGCTCTGACTCATTTCCTACTTCGCTCACTCTTTACTTTGTTTTGGCCATCATTTCTTCCATATTATTTCTTGAAAATCCTAAGTATACCTCTAACCCAGGACTTTTGCATTATTATTTACCTAGAATGCTCGGTTCCCAAATTTCTCTATGGATCTCTCCCAAACTCTTGTTTTAAATAAACATTCTTTGAATTTATAATATGCATATTGTGGTAGATTGTGGGTTTATAAATATGAGGGAAAAGGGTCTATGATCCATGCCCTTAAGATATTAATCTATGGGGCACTTGGGTGGCTCATTTGAGCATCCGGCTTTGGCTCAGGTCATGATCTCATGGTTTGTGAGTTCAAGCCCTGCATCAGGCTCCGTGCTGACAACTCAGAGCCTGGAGCCTGCTTCATATTCTGTGTCCCCCTCTCTCCCTACCCCTCTCCTGCTTGCTCTCTCTGTCTCTCTCTCTCTCTCAAAAATATTAAAAATTTTTAAAAAGATGTTATTAATCTAGTATAAATACAAGTGAGCCAAGTTGGGAAGATAAGGAAACTGAGTTGAAATATAGCAACTGTAGTTCACATAGTGGTAATATGGCAGCATTTACTTTGGAGAGCATTTTAGGACCATCAAACTTAATTTAATCAAAGTCTTAAAAACCAAGATATGACTTACTTATTTTATGTTTCTTAAGTACATAAAGTGGTACATACAAATTAATGTTTGTATTAATATATAATTGTATAAAAAATATATGGATATGTTTAGAAATAATATATGTTATCGATTATTAAATTAAGAGTAATTTCTGAAATTTTGCTTTAAAATTGTTGAAATTCTCTGATTTCTGTAATTTAGATGGACAAAAATTTTAATAACATACTATACAGAGTGGAATATCACCTTTTGTTTTCTTAATATAGAAATTTGCCTTTTATGTAAGCACATACTTTTTTGGTTACTTTCAAAATCAGTTTGTAAAGTTGGAGCAATAGGAGCCCATGCCCACACCTCTCAGATCTCCCAGCTGGACATTGGAAATAAATTTTCATGGTTTAGGGCCTCTCTCATTTGACCTCAGGAAATGACCTTTGACTGTTAGGCACCTGGATGAAGAACCCTGCGTTAAGCTTGTCAGAGTCCTGTAGCCTACAAAGACCCTCTGCTTGCACTAGGATCATTTGATTGAAGGAAGATGGTGGCACAGGAGGATGCTGGGCTCACCTCATCCTACTGATCACTTAGATTCCACCCACATTGGCCTAAATAACCCAGAAAACCACCAGAAGACTACCAGAATGGACTCTCCGGAGCCAAGCATAGACAAGGGCCCACAGAAGAGGGTAGGAAGGGCAGAGAGGTGGTGCGTGCTACATGGACTGGCGGGAAGAAGCTGGGGTGGTGGAGGAGCAGACCGCTGGGCAAGGCAGAGCCCCTGAAGTGTGGCTTGCAAAAGCAGAGGGGCCGGACTGCATGAGTTCTGACAGCCAGAAGTACTTAACATCTGGAATGTTAAAAGTCAACAGCTCTGCTCTCAGAGAGCAGGGAGGCTGGGAGGGAGAGTTGTTAAGTCTTGGAAGGACACAGCTCAGTGGGGGAACAAAGGCTTTGGTAAGCACCATTTCCCTCTCCCATCCCCCGGCTGAAATTCCAAAGGGAACCAATTCCCATCATCCAACTTGCTTGCACTGTGCAAATGCCCAACGCTGGGCAGCTGTGGATCCATCCCTCCAACGGTCCTGCCTCTCTCCCTGTGCTGCAGGGCACGTCCCGCAGAGGACCACCAACAGCAAAGCTAGCTAAGCCTGCCCCTCCTGCCCCTGAGCACCTTGCAGATCCACCCCAGCTAATACACCCTTGGCCAGATCCTATCAAAGGAGCACCACAAGCCTGGCAGTGTGCAAGCAGCCTGGACAAGGGCCACACCACTCCACAGTGAGTCCTGCCACTGGGAGAGGGAAAGATAAGGTACACACCAGTCTGACTGTGGCCCCAGCTGTGGGCTGGGGGCAGACATCGGGTCTGACTGCGGCCCCACCCACCAACCCAAGTTCCTTGGGACAGCACAGGGGAAGTGCCCTGCAGTTTGGGGCTACCAGAGGGCCTAGCCAAAATGACAAAATGGAAGAATTCTTCTCAAGTGAAACTCCAGGAAGTAGTAACAGCTAATGAATTGATCAAAACTGATTTAAGCAATATAATAGAACAAGAGTTTAGAATAATAGTCATAAAATTAATCGCTGGGCCTAAAAAAAGCATTGAGGACAGCAGAGAATCTATTGCTACAGAAATCAAGGGACTAAAAAATAGTCATGAGGAATTAAAAAATTCTATAAATGAGGTGCAAAATAAAATGGAGGGGGCCATAACACGGCTTGAAGAGGTGGAGGAGAGAATAGGTGAATTAGAAGATAAAATTATGGAAAAAGAGGAAGCTGAGAAAAAGAGAGATAAAAAAATCCAGGAGTATGAGGGGAAAATTAGAGAACTAAGTGATGCAATCAAACGGAACATCTGTATCATAGGAATTCCAGAGGAGGAAGAGAGAGAGAGAAAGGAGAAGGTGTACTTAAACAAAATAGCTGAGAACTTCCCTGATCTGGGGAAGGAAACAGGCATTGAAATCCAAGAGGACTCCAATGGACCGCAAACTCCCTTCAGACGGAACTTGAATCAATCTTCTGCAGGATATGTATAGTGAAACTGGCAAAATACAAGGATAAAGAGAGATTTCTGAAAGCAGCTAGGGATAAACGGGCATAACATACAAAGGTAGACACATAAGTGTAGTAGCAGACCTATCTACTGAAACTTGGCAGGCCAGAAAGGAATGGCAGGAAATCTTCAATGTGATGAACAGAAAAAAATATGCAGCCAAGAATCCTTTATCCAGCAAGTCTGTCATGCAGAATAGAAGGAAAGATAAAGGTCTTCCAAACAAAAACTGAAGGAATTCATCACCACTAAACCAAGCCTACAAGAGAGCCTAAGGGGAACTTTGTGAGTGAAATGTTGCAAGGACTACAAAGGACCAGAGACACCACTACAAGCATGAAACCTACAGATATCACAATGACTCTAAACCCATATCTTTCAGTAATAATACTGAATATAAATGGACTAAATACTCCAACCAAAAGACATAGGGTATCAGAATGGATAAAAAAACAAGAACCATCTATTTGCTGTCTACAAAAGACTCATTTTAGACCTGAGGACACCTTCAGATTGAAAGTGAGGGGATGGAGAACTATCTATCATGCTACTGGAAATGAAAAGAAAGCTGGAGTAGCCATACTTATATCAGACAAACTAGACTTTAAATTAAAGGCTGTAACAGGAGATGAAGAAGGGCATTATATAATAATCACAGGGTCTATCCATCAGGAAGAGCTAACAATTTTAAATGTCTATGTGCCGAATACGGGAGCCCCCAAATATATAAAACAATCACAAACATGAGCAACCTTTTTGATAAGAATGTGGTAATTGCAGGGGACTTTAATACCCCACTTACGGCAATGGATAGATCATCTAGACACAGGATCAATAAAGAAACAAGGGCCCTGAATGATACATTGGATCAGATGGACTTGACAGATATATTTAGAACCCTGCATCCCAAAGCAACAGAATATACTTTCTTTTTGAGTGCACATGGAACATTCTCCAAGATAGATAGATACACATATTGGGTCACAAAACAGCCCTTCATAAGTATAAAAGAATTGATCATACCGTGCACACTTTCAGACCACAATGCTATGAAACTTGATATCAACCACAAGAAAAAGTCTGGAAGACCTCCAAAAGCATGAAGGTTAAAAAACACTCTACTAAAGAATGAATGGTCAACCAGGCAATTAGAGAAGAAATTAAAAAAATATATGGAAACAAATGAAGATGAAAATACAACAATCCAAACGCTTTGGGATGCAGCGAAGGCAGTCCTGAGAGGAAAATACATTGCAATCAAGGCCTATCTCAAGAAACAAGAAAAATCGCTAACAGCACACCTAAAGGAACTAGAAGCAGAACAGCAATGACACCCCAAACCTAGCAGAAGAAGAGAAATAATAAAGATCGGAGCAGAAATAAACAATATAGAATCTAAAAAAACTGTAGAGCAGATCAGTGAAACCAAGAGTTGATTTTTTGAAAAAAATAAAATTGATAAACCTCTAGCCAGGCTTCTCAAAAAGAAAAGGGAGATGACCCAAATAGATAAAATCATGAATGAAAATGGAATTACTACAACCAATCCCTCAGAAATACAAGCAATTATCAGGGAATACTATAAAAAATTATATGCCAACAGACTGGACAACCTGGAAGAAATGGACAAATTTCTAAGCACCCACACACTTCCAAAATTCAAACAGGAAGAAATAGAAAATTTGAACAGACCCATAACCAGTGAAGAAATTGAATCAGTTATCAACAATCTCCCAACAAATAAGATTCCAGGACTAGGTGGCTTCCCTAGGGAATTGTACCAGACATTTATGGCAGAAATAATACCTATCCTTCTCAAGCTGTTCCAAAAAATAAAAAGGGAAGGAAAACTTCCAGACTCATTCTATGAAGCCAGTATTACTTTGACTCCCAAACCAGACAGAGACCCAGCAAAAAAAGAGAACTACAGGGCAATGTCCCTAATAAATATGGATGCAGAAATTCTCAACAAGATACTAGCAAATTGAATTCAACAGCATATAAAAAGAATTATTCACCATGGTCAAGTGGGATTCATTCCTGGGCTGCAGGGCTGGTTCAATATTTGCAAATCAATCAATGTGATACATCACATTAATAAAAGAAAAGAACGATATGATCCTGTCAATTGATGCAGAAAAAGCATTTGACAAAATTCATTACCCTTAATAAAAATCCTTGAGAAAGTTGGGATAGAAGGAACATACTTAAACATCATAAAAGCCATTTATGAAAAGCCCACAGCTAATAACATCCTCTGGGGAAAAACTGAGAGCTTTTCCCCTGAGATCAGGAACACCACTGTTGTTTAACATAGTGTTGGAAGTGCTAGCATCAGCAATCAGACAACAAAAGGAAATCAAAGGCATCAAAATTGGCAAAGATGAAGTCAGGCTTTCACTTTTTGCAGATGACATGATATTATACATGGAAAACCTGATAGACTCCATCAAAAGTCTTCTAGAACTGATACATGAATTGAGCAAAGTCACAGGGTACAAAATCAATGTCCAGAAATCAGTTGCATTCTTATACACTAATAGTGTAGCAACTCACTAATAGTGAAGCAACACAAAGACAAATAAAGAAACTGATCCCATTTACAATTGCACCAAGAATCATAAAATACCTAGGAATAAACCTAACCAAAGATGTAAAAGATCTGTATGCTGAAAACTATAGAAAGCTTATGAAGGAAATTGAAAAAAGATACAAAGAAATGGAAAAACATTCCATGCTCATGGATTGGAAAAATAAATATTGTTAAAATGTCAATACTACCCAAAGCTATCTACACATTCACTGCAATCCCAATCAAAATTCACCAGCATTCTTCTCAAAGCTAGAACTAGCAATCCAAAATTTGTATGGAACCACAAAGACCCCAAAAGCCAAAGTAATATTGAAGAAGAAGACCAAAGTGGGAGGCATCACAATCCCAGACTTTAGCCTCTACTACAAAGCTGTAATCATCAAGATGGCATGGTATTGGCACAAAAACAGACACATAGACCAATGGAATAGAATAGAGACTGCAGAAGTGGACCCACAAAAGTGTGGCCAACTAATCTTTGACAAAGCAGGATAGAATATCCAATGGAAAAAAAGACAGTCTCTTCAACAAATGGTGCTGGGAGAACTGCAGAAGGATGAAACTAGACCACTTTGTTACACCATTCACAAAAACAAACTCAAAATGGATGAAGGACCTGAATGTGAGACAGGAAACCATCATAACCCTAGAGGAGAAAGCAGGAAAAAACCTCTCTGACCTCAGCTGCAGCAATTTCTTACTTGACACAGCTCCAAAGGAAAGGGGAATTAAAAGCAAAAATGAACTATTGGGACCTCATGAAGATAAAAAGCTTCTGCACTGCAAAGGAAACAATTAACAAAACTAAAAGGCAACCGATGGAATGGGAAAGATATTTCCAAATGACATATCGGACCAAGGGCTAGTATCCAAAATCTATAAGGAACTCACCAAACTCCACACCCGAAAAACAAATAATCCAGTGAAGGAATGGGCAGAAGGCATGAATAGACACTTCTCTAAAGAAGACATCCAGATGGCCAACAGGCACATGAAAAGATGCTCAACGTCGCTCCTCATCAGGGAAATACAAATCAAAACCACACTGAGATATCATCTCACGCCAGTCAGAGTGGCTAACATGAACAAGTTAGGAGACTATAGATGCTGGCGAGGATATGGAGAAACGGGAACCCTCTTGCACTGTTGGTGGGAATGTAAACTGGTGCAGCCACTCTGGAAAACAATGTGGAGGTTCCTCAAAAAATTAAAAATACATCTATCTTATGACCCAGCAATAGCACTGCTAGGAATTTACCCAAGGGATACAGGAATACTGATTAATAGGGGCACTTGTACCCCAATGTTTATAGCAGCACTTTCAACAATAGCCAAATTATGGAAAGAGCCTAAATGTCCATCAACTGATGAATGGATAAAGAAGTTGTGGTTTATATATACAATGGAATACTACTTGGCAATGAGAAAGGATGGCAATGAGAAAGGATGACATATGGCCTTTTGTAGCAATGTGGATGGAATTGGAGAGTGTCATGCTAAGTGAGATAAGTCATACAGAGCAAGACAGATACCATATGTTTTCACTCTTATGTAGATCTTGAGAAACTTAACGGAAGACCATGGGGGTGGTGAAAGGGGGAAAAAGTTACAGAGAGGGAAGGAGGCAAACCATAAGAGACTTTTAAAAACAGAATAAACTGAGGGTTGATCGGGGGGTGGGAGGGAGGGGAAAATGGGTGATATGCATTGAGGAGGGCACCTGTTGGGATGAGCACTGGCTGTTGTATGGAAGCCAATTTGACAATAAATTTCATATTAAAAAAATAAAGTTGGAGTCTGGTTGGCTCCGTCACTTAAGTGTCTGACTCTTGATTTCAGCCAGGTTATGATCTTAAGGTTTGTGGGATCAAATGAAGAGCGGAGCCCACTTGGGATTCTCTCTCCCTCTTGCTCTGTCCCCCTCCCTTGATTGCTCACAGGTGCGTGCATATGGTCTCTCTCTCTCTGTCAAAATAAATAAACTTTAAAAAAAAGTTTAGAGAGTCTATGGATAAGATTTTGTCATCAGGAGAATTCACATATGGGAAGACCTGTTTCTTATCTATTTTGGATAAATAAAATGCTTTGTTGTTCCTTTTTTGTTTTCAAGTAAAGTTTTTATTGAGGTATCTTTATACTCAGAAATGGGTAAATTGTTAGGTTACAACTTAATTTTAGTAAAGTGTGTATATATCCATGTATTCATTAAATAGAATGTTAGATTATAACATTGTTCCACAGTGCCACCTCCCAGTCACCAACCCAACAGGAGTAACCAACACTCTCCTGACTTTTAACAGATAAGTTGTGCTTATGTTTGAATAGTTGCAAAAATCAGTAATTCTATAGTCTAAAATGATCTGATGTGTTATTTTGTAATCTCATTCAGAACTAATAAATAAATAATCTTGGAAGTAGTTTCTGTATATTTTTCTAAAACAGTAAAGTAAATGTGTGTTAATTAATTAACTGTTCTTATACTTAGAATCTCGACCATTGTCAGTTCCTGTGAAAGCCATGCTGAATATATCTGAAGGCTGTAGAAGTCCTGAAGAAAGAATGAAAGAATTTATTGGAGTAGTATGGAATGCAGTAAAGAGTCTCACACTGCAGGTAAAATAAAAGAACTGTCATGGTTTTAATTTCTATGATCCTTTTTAGCTTTTAGCACCTTTGATATTGGTAAAGAAGTAATCTCACTGGTAACACTTAATATCGTTAAAAAATAATCTCCCTTGTAACACTTGTGTATACCATCTCATTTGTATAACTTAGATGAAAACTGTTGGTGAGCTTTACATATTATTAGCAAATTATATGAAATACATCTTATATGCTATTCTTGATAAAGTTACAAATTATGCAAATTTTGAGATGTTTCTCAAATTACAAATTTCATTACTCATTTTCTTTATTTTGAACTTATTTAAAAGATTCTAAATGTTCAGTATACAAATCAGAAAACACTAGACAATAGGCCACTTTGGCCAGTGGTCCTGAGGGACCTAAGATAAAGTCAGCATGGCTTAGTGACTAATGCTGAGGGGACTTTGGGGGACTGAGAAGAAGGAGGCTGTCTAACTGGTGTTTCACATTCCAGTTTTGGCATTTGGGTGCATAATGATGCCATGAAATGGTAAAAGAAGCAGCTATGCAGAGTCAGGGGCAAATAGGGAGTTTATACATACATTTGAAACACCTGTGAGATCTCCGGGCTTCTGTCGGACTGTAGGATATTCATATCTGGAGCTTAAGGAAGAGATTTCACACTAGAGATATATTTTGGAAATCATCTATAGATGGATAAAACCAAGAGAATTGGTCATCCAAAAAAATATGTGAAGTTGAAAGAGCAGTGGGCCAAGGGGATGCCATTTCTAAAGCAGACAGTGGAAGAGAAAGTGTCCTTAAAGGAAATTGTAGTAGAGAGATCAGAAATGTAGGAGGAAAAGCCAGATAGTTCATGAAAGGAAAGGGTGTATAGAATTTCAAGGAGCCAGGCGTTAGCAGTATCAAATTCTGTATCTTAACTATGGACTCTACTTTGCTTATCTGTAATATGAAATGGTTAAATTAAATAATGTTTAAGGTTATTTCCAATTCTGACATTCTTGTGAAATTCTGGTTATTTTGCTTGTTTTATAATGATACATTGCCTTCATTAGCTTTATCACCAGCAATAAATTAAATCTTAGCTATCATTATGGATTAGTTATAAGTAGACATACTGATTTTCCTCACTTTTTTCTTTTAAAAAATTTTTGTGGTAAGATACACTTAACATAAAATTTGCCACGTTAACCATTTTTATGTCTGCGGTTTAGACTCATGTTCCTCATTTGACTAAGCTTATTGAGTGTAAATTAACATATAATTACAGGAGTTCTAACGATTATATTTTTGTATAGGTTATTTTGAATATGACCTAGGCACTTGCTTCATTTTTAGTCTCGGCACTGTATTATACATGCTGTATATTTAGACATTTCCAGATGTTAATGTGTTCTGGAAAAGTTTAAAGGTAAAACTTGATTCTGATTAAATGATTAAAATCTAGGCCCTAAAATTCTGAGTTTTTAAAATAGTAGTGTCCATTTTCCAAGATGTTTTATGAACCAAAATATAAACCAGAAAACTCTGAAGTTGTCATCAGATAAAATAGAACATCATAACTTGAAGCCATCAAAGGATTATCCTCTTAATGGAAGTTTGAGCAAGCAAATGTGTTCGGAATCAGGATTTCTGGAAAATTGATTTTGGAGCCAAAGTTGATATTTGCTAAGCCCATGTTCTTCTTTCTTGTAATAGACTTATACTGCATTAAGATGTAAACAATATTTTCTATAACCTATTTGTTTTTCAGTGGGAAAAGTAACTTCCACATTTCATCTTAATGGATTATGTTATAGTACTATATGTAGTCTTGAACCATTTTTTTTTAAATGGGAACTTAGTTTGGGGGCCTTTTTCACAAAAGATTAGCACAAACTCAGTTCTTTGCAATTTTTCTTTATCAGTTGATCAGTAAAGATCCTATCTATTATACTGCAAAAAGCTACATTTTCATTCCAGAGCACATAATTGGCAATGGCATGCAGTTGACAAAATAGAAATACTCTGGCCTGGAATTCACTAATAAAGGAGTACATTTTCTTGTTTTTTGCCAAACTCAGTCTTGTCTTTTACATTGAAGATCATGTTTCTGTTATATGGCATTTTCTAGATGTTTTTTATAGTTTCTGAAGCTTTCTAAGTGGCCTGTGTAATATAGCGGACTCTTTATTTTCCATACCACATTCCTTGATTTCGATGTGTCAAAGTGTCTCAAGTCCCATAAGGTAGTTAAGCTAGACCAATTGAATTCTCTTTCCAGGAAGTTACATACTGAATACGATCAGTGATGCAGTAATAATACTGCATGATACAGATGTTGTCCTCCTATCCAGCGCACTTGCTGGCCTATCTCCATGATCAGACAAGGGTAGGCATTTGAGGCTAGACAGACCAAATGCCAGCCACCTTACTTGTAAAAGTAATTATTTACATTTATGCTTAAAATTTTGCAAAGAATCTATCTTTCATTATAGGCATTGAGAAGGTGACAGCAATTGCACGTAGTTTGTTAGAAGGACAAAGTTTGTAATTCAAATGTAGGCATTTTTTCATATTGTCCCTTGGTAAATATGGGGAAATGTAGATTTGTATTACTCTGGAAAAGAAGACAACCAAGGTTCACTATTGAGGTTTCTAGCTTAATGCCTTATATTGGGAACATTAAGATTTCTACTATAAATGAAGGTACCCCAAATATTTTCGTAGTGTATTGAGAGTTAACAAATAGGAATATGGTGATTTGGGCAGTAGTTAATAATATATTTGTTATAGTGCAAATGGAATATTGCTTATATTGGTGACCTCTATATACATAAATAGTTATAAGCAACAGTGTTTTTAAAGAAAAAGACTGTGAACATCTCTTATGAATCCATGAGAGCTAATATATGGATCTGACATATAGGAGATAATTCAGTGTATGTTCATTGACTTTATTTAGCAAACCTTTTGGTGAGAGTTAATACATTGTATCTTTATATCAGAGCTGAGTCCCACCTCCCCACAATTACAGATGAGTAAACTGAAGTCACGGAGAGATTAATTTGTTAAAAGTTCCATGGTTAGAGTTGAACCCATTTGGCTGACATGTCAATTTTATTAATTACTAAGTTGTCTCTGTAGAATGAAATGATGAACAACAGGTATTAAGCAGTTATTTTAATTAACATCAGATACTGATACCAATAAAAATAATTGTGTTCACTTATTAATTATTTAGTGCCTAGTACATGCTAGACATGGTACTATGTACTGAGACTATAAACACAGTAGGCTGATTATCTGACATTACAGACCCTATGTTCTAGTGAAAATTCTGTAAGACTATTAGTAGTTTAAAACCCTCTTGTTTCAAGTTCTTGGGTGCTGTGTTTATGTCTTTTGTCTCTTTATTCCTGACTTGCAGTTCAGTTCGTGGTCGATATTAAAGAATGCATGAATTAAAGAAAAAGTGAATGAAAATATAACCTGAAATGTTTCTTCATGTATGTTTTTATTTGAAACTATTTTATGAATAATACAATTCATACAGAGAACATTTCATTCTTCAGAAATTTTGCAAAATATAATTATCACTGAAGTTTTAAATATTGGGGCACCTAGGTGGCTCAGTCGGTGAAGCATTGACTTCAGCTTCTGTCATGATCTCATGGTCTGGGAGTTCGAGCCCCGCATTCAGGCTCTGTGCTGACAGCTCAGAGCCTGAAGTTTGCTTCAGATTCTGTGTCTGCCCCTCCCCTGCTCACATCTGTCTCTCTCTCTCTCAAAACTAAATAAACATTTAAGAAATTAAAGTTTCAAAGGAAAGAATGCATGTTAGTGGGGAAGAGGAAATAGGAATGTTACTTAAAAGTATAGAAAATTGGGGTGCTTGGGTGGCTCAGTCAGTTAAGCGTCCGACTCTTGGTTTCAGCTCAGGTCATGATCTCTGTTTGTGAGTTCGAGCCCCTCATCAGGCTGCATGCTGACAGTGGGGATCCTGCTTGAGATTCTCTCTCCCCCTTTCTCTCTGCCTCTCCCCTGCTCACTCTCTTGTCTGTCTCTCAAAAATAAATAAACTTAAAAAAAATTTAACTGTATACAAAATATGGTATAACAATTTTAAGCATTTACTTTAAAAAATTTTTTTTAATGTTTTTATTTTTGAGAGAGAGAGACAGAGACAGAGACAGAGCACAAGCAAGGGAGGGGCAGAGAAAGAGGGAGACAGAATCTGAAGCAAGCTTCAGGCTCCAGCTGTCAGCACAGAGCCCCACACAGGGCCGAACTCGCTACCCACGAGATCGTGACCTGAGTCGAAGTCAGACATTTAACCAACTGAGCCACCCAGGAGTCACTTAAAGCATTTGCTTACAAAATGTTCTGTATAATAGACAGTGGGCTAATTAAAATGTTTAGATTAATGTATAAGTGAGACCTATCTCAGTCTCTCTTTTTTTTTTTTTTAAACTGAGTTGTGAGCACAGTTATAGAGTGTACAAATTAGAAAAATCTAAGTTTACCAAACCTTACATATGGGAGATGGGTTGGGGGTACACAAAAGCATATATCTTTTCAAATGGCATATAAACTTGGAACTTCCAAAAAATTCATGATAGTCATTTCATTGATTAAAATAGAAATACCACATAATTTCTGCTTATTGGTTTATTCTCAGTGTATCATACTTAAGATTTGTAGCCTTTGACCTAATAGGAATCAAAATAGAGGTGGTTCGACTTCAAGAATTTGTAATAATCCCTTCACTTTAACACATGAATGTGTTCAATATTGGCGAAAGAACACGTTGCTACCAAAACTGAAATAAGATCCTTGAAACAGAAAGGATGTTGCCATGGAAAAATGAAGTAACACTCAGTGCAGCTGTGATGCATTAATGAATAGGATATTTTTTTTAAAAGATCATTTGTGTTTGGTGTGGCTCAGAGGGTCCCAACCAGATGGTTTCCATGAACATGATCTGACCCCCGGTTTGAGGACTTCTTACTGGCAGATTACTTCATTTTCTTTCCCTTGGATTGTCAGATCCTTACATTAATGCAAAATTTACTGCTGCAGATTTATATTCCCTTACATAAATCACTCAACATTTTACATTAAAACCACAATTTTAGACGTACAGTTTAACAGTTATTTTAAAAGTGTAAAAAGATTTATGTGATAGTTGTAGTATATATTAGAGATGTAACATTATAATAAGTTTGAGGATTTTGGATTATGTATGTGTTTTGGTTCTTATCATTATAGAAATCTCCAGAACACATATCACATTTTAGAAAGTTTATTTTTTAGAGTTGTTATGTATCTCAGAATAATCTATTTTTGAATATTTATTGCTCACGTTGTTAAATTTGATGAAATAATTTATTTCTGAATTAGTGGAATTTTGGAATATATTGTTATTTGGAAGTTTCGGCACAACTTAAATTTATTTCACAAGATATATATGTTTATATTTGTATAGTGTGGCATATTAAACTAATTACCTCACATTGTTGAAAACATTTTTTAACATAGCATCAATACCTATATGAAGTGTTAAAAACTGACTCTTTTTAGTTTGACACTATAAGCATAAATAATTGAATAATGAGAATGGTATACTGAGAATATGTTCTCAGTATGCCATAATACTTTGTGCATTTGAACTTTAGCAATTAATTGTGTTAAATATTTAAAAATATAAATGTAATACAGCTGAAACAATGTATGTTTTAGGATAAAAAATGTTGTAATCTTCAATCAATGAGCTACTTAACATATAAACACTTAAATTAGGTTGCAAGATAAAATTCTAGATGAGGTCAGACTTCATGAACCTTATATTTATTTTTATAAAATTTTACTTATATTTTTCTTCACTGAATTCAGTTTGTTCCATGCACAGAAATGTTGAAGCAAAAATGAGTAAGTTTGCTTATTTATAAGCCTGGCAGATTATTTATCATATCAAGGAATTCCAGACCTGTTACGTATCATGCTGTCACTAAGGGCTATATTAACCTCAAGTGAACATATATTAATGTATTCTTAGTTGTCTTTTATAAAATATAGTCTCTTAATTTGCTAGAATATCCAAGTATTTATCAAACAAACAAATTTTAATTTTGTTACATCTTCAGATAATGCCTTTGTATGCCAAATATTTTGTAGAAAATTAACAGATGACATTTTGTATTTCCTTGAGAATAATTTAAGTATGCTAGGCTGTTTGAGCAGTTTGTGAACCAGGTAAAAAATATTACTTTCTAAGAACCAACTAAGACTAATAGACTTGAGCTTATATTGCTTTTGAATTAAGAACTCATGATGAATTTAATTTTTGATTTGAGATCGCTTAGTATTATTTCACCTCTCTAAGGTGCCAGGCAACCTAAGTAAACTACACTGGGGATAAGAAAGCATAAAAGTTTCACATGAAATCAAAATTTAAATAATAATTTGATGTATGATAAAAGCAGGGAATAATGCTCTCAGTTTTAAGTCTTCTGAATTTTCTTCATTACCATGTATCCATATATATAAAATGTGATACACACACACACTTGAATCTTGGGATACGTGTAAATAAAAAAAGAAAATACATGATACAGACTTGTTATATTTTAATATTTGTCTAGAGATATCATCTGAACATTGGAAACATCTTTCCTTATATTTTAGTTTGTAAAGTAAAAACAAAAGGCCAAATTCACATGGTAATAGCTGCGTGTGTGTGTGTGTGTGTGTGTGTGTGTGTGTGTGTGTGTGTGTGTTTTAAGTGAGTACAATACAATACTAGTTGGTTCTAAGGCCTTAGTTGGTGTTAATCTAATGAACTGCAAAAGAAGGAGGATTTTCTCACCTTTTTTTGCCAGCACATTTTCTGATTCAGTCGTGTTACTTGGAAATAACTGTGGAAAGGCAGATATGTTTTCATCTCATTTCACTGTGCCTTTTTGATCAAATTCATAGCAAGAAACAATGTCCTTTTAAGTGTTAATTGTGTTCTTCAGTAAAAGTAACTCATAAAGAGGTAAGTATGGCACATTTCTTCTTCTTCTTTTTTTTTTTTTTGGCTTGCCTGTTTATTCTGATAAAGATATTAAGTATTTGAGGGTATATTAACTTCCTTATTTAGTCTGTTCCCAATATTTTAATTTTGCTTTTTTTTTTCTTCCCCTAGCTTGAAGTACAGTCTTGTTGTGTATTCATTCCAAATGATAGCCTGCCTTCCCCAAGTACAATTGTATCTGGTGACATTCCTGGAACAGTAAGAAGTTGGTACCATGGACAAACCAGCATGCCTGGAATGCTTGTCCTCTGTATGCCTCAAATAAAGATTATTAGTGCTGGCCACAAGTATATGGAACCTCTGCAGGAGATTCCATTTGTCATTCCACGACCCATCCTTGAAGAAGGTACATTAAAAAATATTCTTCCTATGGTTATATTTGATAATATTTTTAGTTTTATTGTTTTTTAATATGCCAGTGCTTATGTAAATGAGTCTTCTCATTGAAAGATCCACATGAAAATAGATTCAGTAATCTGCAAAGTGGATTTAAAAAGAAGGGTGCACAAAGTAAATGAACTAAGTGGTGCTGTTTATTGACATCCACACATTTTAATAAAATTCATGTATGTATAAATAGACTACAAAATATCATATGAAACGCAGAATAATCACTAAAATGTGAAGCATAGACAAGTCAAGATGACAGTTGGTTTTGGAAGTTGGCATTAAGCTGAATTAAGAATGATAAGTAGATCTTAATTTAAGCTACTTGATTTATTAATAGATATCATATATAATCAAATGAATATATTATTTACATCAAACATAATATATTTCTAGACTTCTCATTTGTTAAAATACAGTAGATAATATTGTGATGATCGGAGACATAACTCTTCAGTAAATACTTCATTTGTGATACTGCAGAATTTTCAGTTGCAAATTCATACCCTTTTGAACTTTGACATATTCATCTCAAACAATCTGTGAACCTGGAAAAGTTTTGAGTCACAAAGTAAATAGTGTGAATCTATATTTTAATAACAGGGTTCAAATGTTTTACAATGGTAAACAGTTCCACACCTTGTTCATATTATTAGCATGTAAGTATATGAATGCTGATATCATTGAGATCACTACACATACTATTATTGAAAAGCAGATATATTCTGTGCAGTTTTTGACTTTGACTTGATGTTGATTTCTCTTTCCTTTTCTCTGTTTTGGCATTTCCATTGAAATGTAGTTTTCTTAGGTTTATCAGAAGTAGAAATGATTTTACTGCCAGAAATAAATGTTGGTACTTAATAAAATGATTGCCATTATCATAAAATCATAGAATTCTAACAGTTAGATGGAACTTATTTAGAGCTCTTACCTGTGTGATTTTGTTCTTGATGCAAGGATTCTTTTTCTAGCATATTGGATATATCCATTCTTTGATATTTGCTTCTGGTTGTAAGGAGTTCTTTATTATCACAACAGCTATTGTGTATCATATCAAGGACATGATAGCCTCAGAAAATGAGCTGGGGAGTGCTTCCCTTTTTTTGTTGTTGTTGTTTTTTGTTGTTGTGGTTTTGTTTTTGTTTTTTGGGTTTTTGTTATATTTTAACTCTGGAATCATTTTTGGAAGATTCAAATAGTTTGTCCCTTAATTTAAAAAAATTAAAACTCATAATATTATTCCATTTAACAGCTTTTTTAGACATTATTTACATACAGTTTCATGCATACAATTAGATTACTTTTAGTATATTTACAGTTTATACCATCATCACCACCATCAAATTTAGAAGTTTTATCACTCAAAAAAAAAGTTTTATCACTCAAAAAATAATCAATATACCATTAACAGTTACTCTTTCTCCCTTCATCCAAAACCCTGGCAAATGCTGACCTTCCTGTCTCTATGAATTTGCCTGTTCTAGGTGTTTAATATGAATGGAGTCACACAATATGTGGTCTTTTGTGACTGGCTTCTCATGGGAAGTCACCATAATGCTTTTGAGGTTGACTTATTTATCAGTCTTCATTTTTATGGCTGAAAGTAATCCATTTCATGGAAATACCATGTTTTCTTTATCCACTCATAGTTGGTAGACATTTGTGTTTACATCTTTTGGCTATTATGAACAATACTGCTGTGATAATTTTTGCACATCTTTTCTTTTCTTTTTTTTTTTTTTTAATTTTTTTTTCAACGTTTTTTATTTATTTTTGGGACAGAGAGAGACAGAGCATGAACGGGGGAGGGGCAGAGAGAGAGGGAGACACAGAATCGGAAACAGGCTCCAGGCTCCGAGCCATCAGCCCAGAGCCTGACGCGGGGCTGGAACTCATGGACCGCGAGATCGTGACCTGGCTGAAGTTGGACGCTTAACCGACTGCGCCACCCAGGCGCCCCATTTGCACATCTTTTCATATGGACATATTTTAATTTCTGTTAGCTATGTACCTAGTAGTAGAATTGTTGGGTCGTATGGTAGCTCTGTGGTTAAGGTTTTGAGGAATTAACAGTCTGTCCTCCAAAGTGTTTCTGCCATTTTGCAATTCCACATCAACTTATGAAGGTTCTAATTTATTCAAGTTGTAATTGTCTTTTTGGTGTTAACCATCCCGGTGGGTATGTGGTGGATCTCATTTTGGTTGTTATTTGCAGTTCCCAAATGACTAGTGATATTGAGCATCTTTTCATGTGCTTGTTGGCCATTTGTAGAAGCTGTTTTTTATTTTCTTATTGTTTTCAAATACTTGGCCCACTTTTTAGTTGGGTTATTTATCTTTCCTTTTAATTGAGCAGTTCTTTATATATTCTGGATATTAGATTCTCATTAGATACGATTTACAAATTTCTTCTCTCATTCTTTGAATTATCTTTTTTACTATCTTGATTATTTCATTTCTTTTATATTCTTAATTTTATTTTTCCCTGCTGTATTAGACATTATTCCCTTGCTATTTTTTTTCAATCTTAGAAATTAACACTCTTTACACAAAGTAAAATTTGGTTCTGGAAATACTAAGATGCATTTTTAATTTAGTAAATCATAAAATAATTTATGGTATTTACTCTCCTCCTGAACAACACACAGGTCTTTAAGTACTTTAATTCACCGATTCTCTCCAGATTGACTGGCTATTACTGTTATATATTTTAATTTATCTCTTATTTTTCTGAATTTTATAAATTTAAATAATTTAAAAAATAATTGCATATATATTACATGTATACAATTACTGCAGGGTTTGGAAAATTTATTCAATAAATAGCCAGATAGTAAATATTCTCAGTGTCATCAACTATCTGGTTTTTGTAACAACTACTCAGCTTTGCTTTGTAGTACAGAGGCAGCCATAAATAGTATGTCAATGAATTGACACTCCAGTAAAACTTTATTCACAAAATCTGATAATCAGTCACATTTGGTCATGGGCCACCTATGCTAACTTCTATACCAATGCCTTACTAGTCATTCGTTGTCACAGCTCATTCCTTTCTTCTACCTCAGATAATTTTCCTTCTGCCTTATTTATATATGGTTTCCCACTGATAGTTTTGTTTTGGCCATTAAAGATCCTTTTGTGCTTACTTTTGTTTTTCATTGCCTTTCTGAGAAATTCACCATCAGTTTGTTTTTTTTAGTGTCTTTCGGGCAACTTTAAGGATCTTTTTTTTTTTTTTGGCTTTTAAATCTTTGTTCTTTTAAGTGTTAGTATTGGTGTCTTAGTGAGCTTTTCAAGTTTTCTGGCATTTTCTCTTCATATATTGCCTCTGTCTCATTCTTTCTACATATATGTTAGACATTTTTTTTTTTACTGTATTGTTCTTGTCTCTTTAATATTTTTCCCTTTGACTTTCTGGCCTGTAGTCTGAGTAATTTCTTTGATATTACAGTTTATTAATTTTATTTTCATCTGTATCTAATGTGCTGTTTTTTGGGGGTAAAACTTTATAGAATTCTAATATATCATACAGAAATGAAATACATCAACTATTAGTATACAACTTGATACATTTCATAAAATAAATCTGCCCATGTTACTAGCTTCTGAATCAAGATCAAAAATTTTACCAACACCCAGGAGATCTTCTCTAGTCCCTTGTCGGTCTCTGTTACTTCAGAGGTACATGGTATCAAGATGTCTAAAACCATAAATTATTTTTCCTGTTTTTCAACTTTGTAATACTTTATTAAATTTTAAAATTTGCTTATGATGTTTTCATTTTCATTGATTTTTTTAAAATCCTTGCATTTTATTCATAATTTCCAAGGCATTGTTATATTTCTTGATACATGAATCATTTATTTTATTGTCTGAGTCCTGCTGATTCTTGCCTGTATGCCTAGTGTTGTTCTTTGTGTGTGTGTTTTTTTTGTTTGTTTGTTTCTTTGTCGCTCCTTTTTGTGGGGAAGAGTCTACTTATTTTTCCTGGAAATATTTGTCTAGAAATTTTTTTGAAGATGAGCTCAAAGATTCTTCCTTTGTAGCTCAAATTTATTTCTGATGTATTGGGAGCATTACCAGTTTACAACCACTTGAAACTAGAGGATTTTATACCATGTAGATAATAAAAATTCAAGTTACAATCTTTTATGAGGCTTGGTTTGTGGTTATATGTATTTTTTTCCACTCTGTTCAAGGTTCAGCTTTCTGATCATGTACAGAGGGTAAAAACAGGGCAGTTTTATTTCTAGTTTATTCTAACATTAATATTGTAGCCATATGCATTAAAGTCTTATGTTCTATTAGGTTCTACAATGCAAGTGTCAACAAGGATGTTCCATTTCACCAGGTTTGAAATGCCTCAACCAATTTGTTTTGCTTACCTCTGAGTTCCTGACTTTTCTCAGTCCCTGGCCTTAATAAAGCCTTACTTTTTTGGGGAAACTCACTAATGAATTTAAGAAGATATGGAGTGCAGGGGCGCCTGGGTCTTTGTGACGCTCAGTCGGTTGAGCGTCCGACTTCAGCTCAGGTCATGATCTTGTGGTTTGTGAGTTTGAGCCCCGCATCAGGCTCTGTGCTGACAGCTCAGAGCCTGGAGCCTGCTTCGGATTCTGTGTGTCCCTATCTCTCTGCCCCTCCCCGCTCATTCCCCCCACCCCCGTCAAAAAAAAAAAAAAAAACATTAAAAAAATTAAAAAAAAAGAAGATATGGAGTGCATGTCTCTGTGTGTGTAAACCAGTTCATATAAATTTTATTCATAGTGTGATGTATAAACATTTTATAAATATATTCATCCTTTTTGTTTTGTAGCACAAATGTCATTCAGGGCACTAAATCTACCAGGTTGCTGGAAATACAGTCCCTCAGTGATTTAAAGATGTGACAAATATCATATCCCCCTTTTATCTAATGGATTTTATGAAAGGACTGATATATACTGCCCTACTATTCTTTATCTTTTGAATACTCTTTAAAATCCCTGTTATAGCACTTCTGCCAGCTTCTTTTTCTACTCTTGTATGATAAATTACTTTCTTCTCACCTTGTCTTTCAAATACATTATCAATGACTTAAGGAACTACAGAAGTCTCCATCTTTAAAGCAGAAGGTGTTATATTCTGATATTTTATTCCTAGAACTGAGTTAGATAGCATCTTAGTTTGTTTTGAACATTTAAAAAAATCACACACCAGATGGAGAGGGCAAGAATCAAATAGAAACTTCTAAAGTCTATTTTTCTTACTCCCTGGGAGAAAATAGTGTGACAATATAATCAGCCCTGAAACCTAAAGTAAAAACAGTTTTTTGTTTTTTTGTTTTTTACCACATGGTTATTCTCATTGGCCAAACCTACCTGGAGGGAAGGAGATTATTTCATGAGATTTGAACATCCATTGTCTAATACCATGTTTTGTAATCCCCATATGTTTGTTTTATCCAGATTTTTTTCTTATAAATGATTTCTAGTTTCATACCTTTGTGGTTAGAAAAGATAATTGATGTGATTTCATTCTTCTTGAATTTATTGAGACTTGTGTTGTAGCCTAGCATGTAATCTGTGCTGGACAATGTTCCATGTGTCCTTGAAAAGAAGTGATGCTTCTGCTTTTGGATAGAATAATCTGTATGTATCTCTTTAGTCCATCTGATCTAATGTGTCTTTTAAGGCCAATGTTTCCTTATTAATTTTCTGTCCTGAGTTATCTCCTCATTGATACAAGTGGAGTATTAAAGTCTCCTACTTACTATTCTTATCCTGCCATCTATTTTTGCCTTTACTTCTGTTAATATTTGCTTTATGTATTTAGGTGCTTCTATTGGGTGCATAAATGTTTTAAAATGTTATATCCTATTTTTGGATTGATCCTTTCATCATTGTATAATGCTCTCCTTTATTTTAATGCTCTCCTTTATTTTGAAGTCCAGAATCATGATGGCTTCAGCTTTGCTTTGCTTTTTTCAGGATTGCTTTAGCTAATTCTACTCCTAAAACCAGTACTGCATTGTATGTTAACCAATTGGAATTTAAATAAAATTTGAAAAGAAAAAAAGAGTCTGTTTTGTCTGACATAAGTATTGCTACCCCAACTTTCTTTTCATTGTCATTTGCTTGGAATATCCTTTTCCATCCTCTTACTTTGAGTCTGTGTGTGTCTTTAGATTTGAAGTGAGTCTCTTGTAGGCAACAGATATATGGGTTTTGTTTTTTTTAATTCATTCATTCAGTCACTCTGTGTCTTTTGATGGGGAGTTTAGTCTATTTGCATTTAAAGTAATTATCCATTGGTATATATTTATTGTCATTTTGTTTATTGTTTCCCAGCTGTTTTTTGCAGTTCTTCTCTGTTCCTTTTCTTCTTTTTCTCTCTTATGCTTTGATTGTTTCCTTTAATGTTGTAATTAGATATTTTTTCTTTTGTGCATTTACTAGAAGTTTTTTCTTTGTGGTTACTGTGAGGTTTACACATATCATCTTATGTATATAACAGTCATTTTAAAGTTCACAGTAACTTAATTTTTAATACATTTCAAAGCTTTATATTTTTACTTTCCCCCACCTTATATCTCATATTTTTAAAGACAATTTTTTTAAATGTTTATTTTGAGAGAGAGAGAGAGAGAAATCCTTGTTGTCAGCACAGAGCCTGATGAGGGGCTTGGGCCCATGAACTGTGAGATCATGAGCTGAGCCAAAATCAAGAGTTGGACACTTAACTAACTGAGCCACCAACGTGCCCCTTATGTTTCATATTTTTGATGATTCATTTTGCATCTTTTTATGTATCCCTGAACTAATTATTATTTTTTTTAATTTTTACAACTTTTATACTCTTCATACTTGGTTTATAAGTAATATGTCTACTACTTTTATTATTTATTTACCTTTTCCAGTATGATTTTTACTTTTGTATGTTTTCTTATTAAATAGTACATTGTATTTTTAGTTTATTCTTTTGAACATTTCTTGTAGCCTGTTTAAGTAGATGACTCCTTTACCTTTTGCTTAACTGGAAAATTCTCAATCTTTCTGAATGATAATGTCTAGGTACAGAATTCTTGGTTGGCCATTTTTTTTCCTTTTAGCATTTTGAATATATTATGCCACTCTTTTTTGATCTATAAAGTTTTTGCTGAAATATCTGCTAATTGCCTTAGGGGGTTTTCCCTGTATGTAATATGTTGCTGTTCTCTTACTACTCTCTGTTTACCTTTTATCATTTTAATGAGAATGTGTCTTGGTGTGTTTGTCTTTGGGTTCATCTTATTTGGGCCTCTCTGATCGTCCTGGACATAGATGTCTGTTTGCTTCCCCCAGATTATGGATGTTTTTAGCCATTATTTCTTCAAATAATTTTTTCTTGACTTTTCTCTCTTTTCTCCTTCTGGGATTCGGATAATGAGAATGTTATTCCATTTGATATTCTTCCAGAGGTCCCTTAAAGTATCCTTACTACTTTTAATTCTTTTTTAATTTTTATGCTTTTTGTTTTCCATTCCTTTGTTTTTCATTCATTGATGGTGCTTCTGTTTCATCCATTCTGCTGTTAAATCCCTCTAGTATACTTATAAGTTTAGTTTTAATGTTTCGTGTTTTCTTATTTTCTGTCTCTTTGTGGAAGGAAATTCTTGGTGCTTCTCCATTGCTTAGATAGGTGAGCATCTTTATGACCATTACTTTGAACCCTTTATCTCGTAGGTTGCCTCTCTCCATTTCATTAAGGTCTTTTCCTGTGGATTTGCCTTGTTCTTTGGAATATATTCTTCTGTCTACTCATTTTGCTTGTTTCTCTGTGTTTGTATGTATTAAGTGAAATGGCTATCTCCCTCAACCTTGAAGGAATAGTCTTGTGTAGGAGGTGTTTTGTGTGGCCCAGGTGTTTTGTGTGCCCTGTGGCTACCAGAGCTAGTCATTCTATGGGCATCCCCACAGATGTAGACATCCTGTGGGCTGTTTGTCCCCTGGCTTTGATAGGGCTTCAGTTGGTATTGTGTGCAAGGTGGGGCTCTAGGTACTCACCTGGCTTGTGTATCTTGGCTACTGCATGGGGAGAGTGGGCTTCCAGCTGCTTGCCTGTTCTGGTTGTGGCTTGCATTCTTGGTGGATTGGGCATGACTTGGGATACTTATCTGGCTTTTTTTACACCTTGGGTGCTACATGGAAGTGGGGAGGGGCAGGAGGCTCACCCAGCCTGTTCAAGGTGAGTGGTGGGCAGACCACACCTATACACTGGTGCCAGAAGCCTAGAAGGGGTCCACCTAAAATGGTACTTGTTGGCTCCTTCACCAACAAGGTAGGATGAGATTGCAAAAATGGCTGTTGACAGCACATCCGTCCACAGCAGACTGATTTTTTACATTTTTAAATTATTTAATTTAAAATTACAGATTCCTGTCTCTCTTTAAAATTAGTAAATGGGTCTCCCTGTGTTATGGTCTAGGGGCTTTTTCTTGTTTTTGTGCTGGATCATAGGGCAAATGGGTTTGTGGGCAAACCCTTTAAGAACAGGTCTTTGTTCTCTAATGTATTGTGATTCTTCTGGTCTTAATCTTTATTGGTATTCAAAACTAGACATTCAAATTGTTTTAATGTTCATTCATTTTTGAGAGAGCACGAGTTGGGGAGGGGCAGAGACACGCGCGCGCACACACACACACACACACACACACACACAGAATTCGAAGCAGGCTCCAGGCTCTGAGCTGTCAGCACAGAGCCTAACATGGAGTTCAAACCCACAAACGCTGAGATCATGACCTGAGCCAAAGTCAGACACTCAACCGACTGAGCCACCCAGGATCCCCAAAACCAGACATTTTACACCTTGTCTCTACTATGCCTGCCTCCAAGGTCAGGATTCCTGATTTGGGGCACGATCCCTTAACTTTTCCAGGGTGTATTCTGTATTTGTAGGAACCCTCCCTCATGTGCCTCTTCCGAGGTGGTTTTTGGGACAAGGTGTCTGCCTTCCCACCCTTCTACGTGTGTCTTTCTTGGCTTTTGAGTGGAGGTGCTACTCATCTAGTTCATGGATCCTAGAGGAAAAGCATGCCATATGTAGTTATAAATTTGTTGTGTCCATGGCAGGAGGTGAATTCAGGGTCTTCCTATGTCACCATCTTGAACTCTCTCATGAAGAATTGATGTTAACAAACCTACAGTGTGTGTGTGTGTGTGTGTGTGTGTGTGTGTTATTTGAGAAAGACAGGAGAGAGGGTGGTATTTATGTGTATGTATGCGTTGATATTCTTAGGTTGCAAGGAACAGAAATCAAGTCAGGAGAACTTAAACAAAAATGGAACTTATGATTCATTCTCCACATATTCTATTACAGAAAGCAACTTTAACTTTTAGTTAAAATTTTGATACTAATCTCACTATTTGTCTCTGGTAATTATGAGCACCATGCTTTCAATTAAAATTTTCTCTTATTTCTTTCTTTGTTGTTTTCCTTGTCCTCACAACTCCTCTTGAATTATTTTTTCTTGCTTTGTCTTTGGTGTTGCTTGGTTATTCTGAGTTACAGATTTATCTTGAAACTAGTTTATCGACACCAATTATTTAAACTTATAGAATAAATAACAAAGAATAATATTTCCTATGTAACTAAAGTTTTGTGCTTCAAACCGTTTATTTGATGGAAATATTTCAGTATATTGCATGGTGTGTGTGTGTGTGTATGTGTGTGTGTGTATGTCTGTGTATAGTGATGGGTTGTTAATCATACCACTCTGATTTACAAAGGAAATTCAAATCCATTGTTTCTGTAGAGAAAAGTAGGGCTGCTCTCCCCACTGCTTGCTACTGCCCACCCCCAGCCTATCTTTTTCTGTGTTTAAACAAGGACAACTCTACTGTTGCAGGGACTTAGCATATGCTGTATATGTGACTGCCTCCTTCTTGATCTTTTTTCTAGCCTTTCTTCTCAATTTTTAGGCTTCTACGTATTTAACTTGTCAGCTCTGTCTGTTCTGTGATGTTACTGCTTCTGGCTCATCACTCTTAATACTCCTATCCCTATTTTAATTATTTTTATTCAGCTCCTGATTGCCCTCCTAGGGTAAAAAGTGTAAGAAGTGTATCTGTCTTGTTCACGGTACTATTCCTATCATTTAGCACAATTTAGCGCAATGAATGGCACGAAATAGGGGTTCACTAAATAGTTGTAGAGTATGCTATTCGGCAAATAATTTTTGGTTACTGTAAGGAGAAAAAAGAACTTAAAGAATGAAAAGGTAAATTTCTGATGTGTCTTCAAGTTCATAAATAATTGAAAAAAAATTCTTTGTCATTATGACATGAAAAAAAAGAAAAACAATTACAAAATGATCAATAGAATGAGCATGGAGGGTTCTCCTAGATTTCAGGCATAACTGAATTTGGACTTCAAAAGTTCATAATGAGGAGCTGTTTGTTGAAATGTGTCATCTGATTTCAATTGCCATAGAAAGGGAGAGATGATCTCTAATGTGGTCAGATCCAATCTGTATAGGGTGTTTGGGTCAAAATCAACATCTTGAGTTTCATTACGAAGCATTTGCAGTGAGGCTTGCAGATGTAATTTGCTACATCTATCTCACACCTCTGAGCAGATGGGTTTCTACACTGTGCCTAGTAGTGGTTTGTTTTTTTTTCTTTGAAAGAGTTGCCTGCAACTTTAATAAAATATTTTGACAGAAATGGAATATTGAGATCATTTATAAATTAAAACTTTGCTATTGTTGGCTTTAGTGAATTTTCATAGAAACTGATGTTAAAATTGTTGAGCATCTATGAAAAACAGAAAGTTTTCCCATGTAATTCTTTTTTATCTTTTTGGTTTATATTGTTCTATCTTGAGTTTTTTAATATCTTAATTTGATAATTATAATTTCTACTTATTCTGAAAGAAGATGTATTATTGCATTAGATTTTTTCCAGTTTTACTCAATGTCTTTAATTGTAGTTCTTAATCCATATGTTAATAAGATACCTTGGGGAAAAGAAGAAGCTCTGAAAAAAGCTTAAGATTTGTTCTTAATGCTACTGCTGTTAAATAAATCTCTTGGATACCATCATGTATGTATTACAAATGAAGTTAAGGTGTTGAAATGCCTAAATGTAGTTAATATAATTGCTGTATACATCATTATTTTCTCAATAGCTCACATCCATCCTGCTCCATCATTTGTTTAGTCATGGATTCTGTGACTTTCAAAGACTTGAGAATGAACCTTACTTGTTTCCTAGTCAATTTTGTATTTCCCAACACCCCCCCCACACACATATGCGAACAATTTTATAAACAAAAACAAAAATGGCAGAACTAGTGTATATTTTACCTTTGAAATATATAATTTAAAATTCATTTAAGATCATAAAAATGGGCTTTTTAAATGGTACCAAGGTAACATAGTTTCATTAAAGGAATTTTTTAAAAATTGGGATATAATTGACACATAGCATTGTGTAAGTTTAAGGTATATAACATATCAGTTTGCTACATTTATATATTGCAATATGATTACCATCATGGTGTCAGCTAACACTTCTGTAGGTCACATAATTATCATTTCTCTTTTGTGATGAGAACATTTAATACCTAGTCTCTTAGCAACTTCAAAGTATGTAATACAGTATTACTGTAATCAGTAAGTTGTACATTAGGATTCCAGAACTTCTTCATCTTCTAGTTGCAAGTTTGTAACCTTTAACAGCATCCCCCCAATTTTCCCATCCCTGAGCCCCTGGTAACCACCATCCTACTCTCTGTCTCTGTGAGTACAGCTTGTTTAGATTCCATATGCAAGTGATATAATAGTATTTGTCTTCCTCTCTCTGACTTATCTCACTTAGCATAAGTCTTCATAAAAGGAACTTTTAAAGCACGAATATACAAGGGAGAAAAATCACTTTGGTGATAACCAGTATTAACGATTTAGTTTTGTATTTCTTCCCAGAGCTTGTTTTTTCTATTTTGTTTGATAAATATATACATACATAGACGTAAATAGTATCCATGTTGTAAAATGATTATATTCATGATGTACAGTTAAGATAATAACTCCTGACAAAATTTTCAGTACTTTTTTTTCCATTTATTATATTCTGCACATTTCACAGGGCATAACATGTTTTGAAACCATTTCCATCTAAAAGTAAGAGGATTCAAA
Source organism: Panthera leo (assembly GCF_018350215.1). Classification (NCBI taxonomy): domain Eukaryota; kingdom Metazoa; phylum Chordata; class Mammalia; order Carnivora; family Felidae; genus Panthera; species Panthera leo. The sequence continues at coordinate 45,491,017 of NC_056695.1, forward strand.
AAAAATCTGCCTTAACTCTTGGGTTTAGTGTATGTGGACTTTGTCCTTTGTAAATCATATTTTCTCAGGTTACAAGGAACAGAGAAAGTCAAGTTATCTTAGGGAATGGGCATTCAGTGATCTCTAATCATCAATAGAAGAGTATTAGAAGTGATCATTAGTGACCAAAGTATGCCAGAGAGTGCAATGTAAATGAAGACCTTGAACAATAGTAGCTCTGCTCACCCACGACAAGTTGGGCTTGACTGTTTCCTTTTCTACTACTGTCCTTATATTTTTAAATACCTCTTTTGAAATATAATTTACATTCATAATATTTACTCATTGTATGCCTACAGTTCAGCGATTTTTGAGGAAATGTATAAAGATATGCAACCATCACCACAATACAGTTGTATAACATTTCTGTCACCTCAGATTTCCCTTATGTCCATTTTGCAATTAATTTCTGTTCCCCACACTCCAGTCCTAACCCCCTATTGATCTGATTTCTGTCTTTATAAACTTGGCTTTTTTGGACATTTATTAAAAGGGAATCATACAGTATGTAGTTTTTTGCATCTTAAGACCTTATGTATTTATGTATCAGTGTACCCAGGGTACACTTTTTTTCACTTAGTATAATATTTTCATTTAAAAATTTTTTTTTACATTTATTTATTTTTGATAGAGACAGAGCACAAGTGGGGGGGGGGGCACAGAGAGACAGGGATACACAGAATCCAAAGTGGGCTTCAGGCTCTGAGCTGTCAGCACAGAGCCCGACTCAGGGCTCAAACTCAAACCACGAGATCATGACCTGAGCCGATGTCGGACGCTTAACCGACTGAGCCACCCAGGTGCCCCATCACTTAGTGTAATATTTTTAAAGTTCATTCATGATATACCATGTATCATTATGTACCATGTACATGACAATTATGAGTAACCATTCTGTGGTTATGTCACATTTTGTTTATTAATTTTACAGTTAATATTCAATTGTGCAGTCATCAGTTTTTGACTATTATGATTAATGCTGCTATGAACATTTGGGTACATGAATTTATATAGACAAATGTTATTATTTATCATGGATAGAGTCTTTGGGGTAGAATTACTGGATTTTATAGTAACTTTTTATTGAACATTTTAAGAAATTGCCCAACATTTCAGAAGTGATTGTACCATTTGACATTACCACTATTAACGTATTAGAGTTTTACTTTCAATATATCTTTGCCAGGATTTGGTATTTTTGCCATTCTAAAAGAGTATGTGGTACTTTATTGGGGCAGTCAGTTTGCGTTTCTGTAATGACTAATGTTATGGACTTTTTTCATGTACTTACTACATATTTCCTTAGTGAAATGTGTATTTAAATTGTCCATTTTTTAGTTATCTTCTAATTTTTGAGTTGTAAGAGTTCTCATATGTTCTAGATGCAGGTCCTTTTTCAGGTATATTATTTACTAATATTTTCTTCTAGGTTGGGGCTTTTGTTTGCATTTTCTTTTTTTTTTTTTTTTTAATTCAAATTCCAGTTAGTTAACTTGCAGTGTTATTTGTTTCAGGTATACAATGTAGTAGTGATTAACCACTTTGATACATCACCAGGTGCTCATCACAACAAGTGCACTTCTTAATCCCCATCACCTATTTTACCCATCCCTCCACCTGCCTCTCCTCTGGTATCTGTCAGTTCTTTATAGTTGAGTCTGTTTCTTCATTTGCTTCTCTCCCTCTTTCCTTTTTTATCCTCTATGCTTGTTTGTTTCTTAACTTGCACATATGGGTGAAATCATACGGTATTTGTCTTTCTGACTGACTTATTTCACTTAGCATAATACTCAGTAGCTCCATTCACATTATTGCAAATGGGAAGATTTCATTCTCTTTATTATGGTTGAGTAATATTCCATTATGTATATATACTGCATTGTCTTTATCCATTCATCAGTTGATGGACACTGAGGCTGTTTCCATAGTTTGAATTTGCATTTTCCTAATAGTTTTATAACTTAAATTTTAGAATTTAATAAAATCCTCTTTCATTTTCTTTATTAATTGTGCTTTGGGTGACTTAGTTTGAACTGTTACAATATGGTCTATGGTCCTTTTTGATGTATTTTTTTTGTATGATGTGAGATAAGAGTCTTAAATTCATTTTATTATGTGCAGATATTTAATTTTCTTAGCATCATATTCAAAAGATTGTCCTTATGGAACTGTCTTGGCACCTTTGCTGAAAATCAGTCAACCATAAATCTAAGTCACTTTTTTCCCCCTGTACTCTCAATTCTATTCCATTGATCTATATGCCTATCCTTGTGCCTGTACCACACAGCGATAATTACTGTGGTGTTATATTGTCTTTAAAATTATGTAATACAAGTCGTCCAACTTCCTTTTTTTTCTTTGAAATTATTTTGTCTGTTTTAGATTCTATGCATTCCTATGCAAGTTTAAGCATTAGCTTATTGGTTTCTACAAAAAAGAGCCTGCAAAGACTTTGATAGGAATGGCATTTAACTTATAAATGAAATATTGGGGATATTTCCCATCTTGACAATGTTGAGTTCTTCAGTTTATGATCCTAAAATGTTTCTCCTTTTATTTATGTCTTCAATTATATTCAGCAGTATTTTGCAGATTTCAGTGTCTTGAATGCCTTGCATGTCCTTTGTTAAAATTTTAAAATGCATTTAAGTTGCTGTGAATGGAATTATGTTCTTATTTTCATTTTAAAAATTTTTCATTGCCTGTATCTAAAAGTATAATTTTGTATATTTCCCTCATATCCTGTGACCTCACCAGACTTGTTTATTCTAGTTGTTAGTGTGGAGTCTCTGAAACTTTCTATAAAGTGAGCCATGCCATCTATGAATAAAGACTCTGTTACTTCTTTGTTTCCAATCTGCATGTCATTAATTTTTTATTTTGTTTTTACCTTAGTACATTGGCTGGAATCTTCGGTACAATGCTGCATAGAAATAATGAGAATGCATATCCTTGCCTTATTCCCAAATCTAGAGAGAAAGCCTGTAGAATGTCACCACTAAGTATTATGGTAGCTATGTATTTTTCATAGATGTCCTTCATCAGGGTGAGAAAGATCCATTCTATTCCCAATTTTTTCAGGCTTTTTACCATGAAATGGTTTGAAATTTTTCAGATGCTTTTATGAAACCATTCAGATACTGGTGTGTGTGTCTTTTACTATTAATGTTGCATATTAATCAGTTTTACATAATTAATTGATTAAATGATTAAACTAATCTTGGATTTGGAGATGGATCCTGCTTGGTTATGGTGTATCATCTCTTCATATGGTACTGGACACAGTTTGCTTTTTTTTTTTTTTTTTTTAAGGATTTTGTATATATTTTCATGACAGATTTTAGTTTATAGTTTTCTGGCAGCGTCTGCCCTGGTTTTCATAATGGGATAATGCTAGCCTTGTAGAATGAATTGGGAAGTCTTTCCAACCTGTTCTGTTTCTGGAAGAGTTCCTGGACAAATAGCATTATTTTGTTAATTTTGGTAAAAATCACCCTTGAAGGCCTGGGGAATGGGTAGACCTTTTTTTTGTAGAAAGTTTTTGAATTAATAATTCACTTTATTTGTTTTAGGTCTATTCAGAGTTTCTGTTCCTCTTCTAGTCAGTCTTAATAAATTGTGTCTAGAAAGTTATCCATTTATCTAAGTTTTCTAAATTGTTGCGGCATACAGAATTGTTCATAATACTGTATTTTAATCCTTTTAAATTTCTTTAGGGTTGATGTAATATTCCTCCTTTAATTCTTCATTTTCGTAAGTTGTGGATTCTCCTTTTTTTGAGGTTAGTCTAGTTAAAGGGTTATCACATTGCTGATCTATTCATAGAATCAACTTTTAGCTTTATTGTTTTTCTGTTGTGTTTCTTAAGGGGATAACTTAAGTTATGGATATGAAATGTATGATACAGACACTTAATACTATAAACTTTTCTTTAAGCATTATTCTAATTTCCAAATACTGTTATTTACTTCACAATATTTTGAATTTCCCTTATGCTTTCTTCTCTGGCCCCCGGTTATTTAGAAACCATGCAGTGTTTAACTTCCATGTATTTGAAAATTTCAGGTTTCTATTTTTTCCTGTTTTCTGATTTAGTCCCATTGTGGTCTAGACCATATATTTAATAATTTCAATTCTTTTAACTATATTAAGACTTGCATTATGGTCTATCATAAGGTCTGTTTCAGAGAGTGTTCCATATGTGCTTCAGTGAATTTTCTACAGTAGTTGGTGCAACATTCTATGTATGTCAGTTAGATCAAATGGGTTGATATTGCTTTATACTCTTCTGTACCAATGCTGACTTTCTATCTACTTATTCTATTATTGAGAGTGGAGTATTGAGATATTCAAGTGTTACTGTTTAGTTGCTTAGTCTTTAAATCTTGTCAGGTTTTGCTTTATGTATTTCCCTATTAAATGTCTTTCTTTCTATAATGCTTTCTTAAATTTATTTTGTTATTTATTATAGTTATTCCAGTATTTTTATGCTTATAGTTTTATGATGTATCTTTCCCATCCTTTTACTTTAAATTTTTAAAAATATTTTATTTGATATTTGAGAGAGAGTGTGTCAACAGGTAAAGAGAAGAGAGAGAGGAGGAGAGAGGATCCAAAGTAGACTCCATGCTGACAGGCTAACAACTGCAAGCCTGATGCAGTGTTTGAACTCATGAATGTTGAGATCACGAACTGAGCTCAAGTTGGATGCTCAACTGACTGAGCAACCCATATTACCCCCGCCCATCCTTTTACTTTAAATGTAGTTCTGTTTTTGAATGAAGGTAATTAATTTAGTTAGGTCTTGCTTTTTTTTGCAGTCTGAAAATACCTTATTTTTAAGTGATGGTCACTTAAAAATTTAGACCATCTATATTTTGTGTCTTATTGATATATTTGAATAAAATAGGTCATTAGCTATTTTTTGTTTTGTGTATTTTGTTCCTCTGATCTTTTTTTACTGCCTCCTATATCTGAAATGTATATTTTAGTGTACGATTCTATTTTCTCCATCAGTTTTTCTTTTTACTATGTATTGTTTTCTATAATTATGGTTCTCTTTTCTGAGGAAACTGGATTTTATCTTTTTTTTTTAATGTATTTATTTTTGAAAGAGCAAGCGAGCAAGTGTGTGGGAGGGACAGAGAGAGAGAGAGAGAAAGGGGGGTACAGAGGATTCCAAGTAGGTCTCATGCTGACAGCAGTAAGCCTGATGCAGGGCTCAAACTCACGAACCATGAGATCGTGACTTGACCAGAAGTCAGACACTCAACTGACTGAGCCACCCAGGGTATACACCCTACTGTATACTTTTTTAAAGGTGACTCTAGGAATTGTATTATTATGCTCCTGAATTTATCACACTTTAACTTAGATATATTTTAACTTAATCTTTTCTTTTCTTTTTTTTTTTTTTTTTTTGTTTCAGGTTTTTATTCCAGTTTTCCAATTGTGATAAATCAGCTTTGTCAAGATTTGAGAATTTGGGGGAAATATTGGATGCCCTATCTGCCATATACTTTAAAATATTTAAGTTTGCAAACTTTTTTAACTGATTCAAAAATATTTATTGAATGTGGTAATATTCTTGGCATAGGGATTAAACTGAACTTTTTTTTTTCAAATTTGTTTTAAATTCTAGTTAGTTAAAATTTGTGTAATATTAATTTCAGGAGTAGAATGAATGAATTAATGATATTGCAGTTGGTCAGATCGAACCCAGGTAGCACTCTGCACTGACAGTGTGGACCTGCTTGGGATTTTCTCTCTCCCTCTCTCTGCCCCTTCCCTGCTGGCTCTCTCTCTCTCTCTTTCTCTCTCTCTTTTAGAATAAATGAATAAGTAAACTTAAAAATTAATGATTCATCACTTACATATAACAGCCAGTGTTCATCACAAGTGCCCTTCTTAATACCCATCATCCATTTAGCCCATCCCCCAACCACTTCCCCCTGCCTCGACACTCAGTTTGTTCTCTATTGTTAAGAGTCTCATGCTTTGCTTCCTTTTCTTTTCTCCCTCCTTCCCCTATGTTTGTCTGTTTTGTTTCTTAAATTCCACTTATGAGTGAAATCATAGGATGTTTGTCTTTCTCTACTGACTTATGTTGCTTAGCATAATATACTCTATCTACATTATTGCAAATGGCAAGATGTGATTCTTTTTGATAGCTGAGTAATACTCCAGTGTCTATATTTACCACATCTTTTTTATCCAGTCATCAGACAACGGACATTTGGGCTCATTCCATAATTTGGCTGTTGTTGTTAATGCTGCTATATGTGCATGTGCCCCTTTAAATCTGTATTTTTGTATCCTTTGAGTAAAGACCTAGTAGCTTGATTGCTGGGTCATGCAGTAGTTCTATTTTTAACTTTCTGAAGAATCTCTATACTCTTTTCCATAGTGGCTACAGCAGTTTGCATTCCTACCAACACTGTAAGAGGGTTCCCTTTCTCCATATCTTCACTAGCATCTGTTGTTTCCTGTGTTGTTAATTTTAGCCATTCTGACAGGTGTGAGGTGGTATCTCATTGCAGTTTTGATTTGTATTTCCCTGATGAGTGATATTGAGCATCTTTTCATGTGTCTGTTGGCCATCTGGTTGTCTTCTATAGAAAAATGTCTATTCATGTCTTTACATTTCTTCACTGGATTGTTTGTTTTTTGGGTGTTGAGCTTGATAAATTCTTTACAGATTTTGTACACTAATCCTTTATCAGATATTTCATTTGCAAATATCTTCTCCCATTCCATAGGCTGCCTTTTTGTTTTGTTGATTGTTTCCTTCATTGTGTAGGAACTTTCTATCTTGGTGAAATCTCAATAATTTATTTTTGCTTTTGTTTCCCTTCCCTCTGTGGAATTGTGATGCCCCCAGCTTTGCTTTTCTTTTTCAAGATTGCTTTGACTGAATAGAGTCTTTTGTGGTTCTATACAAATTTTAGGATTATTTTTTCTAGCTCTGAGAAGAATGCTGGTGGTATTTTGATAAGGACTGCATTAAATGCATAGATTGCTTTGAATATTATAGATATTTTAACAATATTTTTGCTTGTAATCCATGAGCATGGAATGTGTTTCCATTTCTTTGTGTCATCTTTAGTTTCTTTCATAAGTGTTCTATCGTTTTCAGAGTACAGATCTTTTACCTTGTTGGTTACATTTATTCCTCGGTGTCTTATGGTTTTTGGTGTTTTTGTAAATGAGATTAATTCCTTGGTTTCTCTTTCTGCTGATTTGTTATTGGTGTATAGAAATGCAACAGGTTTCCATACATTGATTTTATATCATGTGACTGTGCTGAATTTGTTTAACAGTTTTAGCAGTTTTTTGGTGGAGTCTTTTCCTTCCAGGTTTTCTACATAGAGTATCATGTTATCTGGGAATAGTGAAAGTTTAACTTCTCCCTTGCTGGTTTGGATGCTTTTTATTTCTTTTTGTTGTCTGATTGCTGAGGCTAGGAATTTTAGTACTATGTTAAATAACATTGATGAGAGTGGACATGCCTGTCTTGTTCTTCCCCATAGAAGGAAAACCTGTCTGTTTTTCCCCATTGAGGATGGTAGTAGCTGTTGGTCTTTCATATATGGCCTTTTTGATGTTTAGATGTTCCCTATATCCCTACTTTGTTGAGGTTTTTATCAAGAATGGATGGTTGGTGCTAGATGGGTGATGGTTATTAAGGAGAGCACTTATTATGAGCACTGGGTATTGTGTGTAAGTGATGAATCATTGAATTCTGTGTCTGAAACCAATATTGCACTGTGTATGTTAACTAACTAGAATTTAAATAATATTTGAAAAAAAATACAAGAATGGATGCTGTATTTTGTCAGATGCTTTTTCTGCTGCATCTAATGAGAGGGCCATATGGTTCTTATCCTTTCTTTTATTAATGTGGTATATCTTGTTGGTTTTAAATTATTGAACCACCCCTACAGCCCAGGACAAATCCCACATGATCACAGTGAATAATTTTTTTTTAATTTTTTTTTTCAACGTTTTTTATTTATTTTTGGGACAGAAAGAGACAGAGCATCACAGTGAATAATTTTTTAATGTATTTTGGATTCAATTTGTGTAGTATCTTGTTGGGAATTTTTGCATTCCTGTTCATCAAGGATATTGGCCTGTAATTCTCCTTTTTAGTGGGATCTTTGGTTTGAGAATCAAGGTAATGCTGGTGTCATAGAATGAGTTTAGAAGTTTTCCTTCTATTTCTACTTTTTGGAACAGTTTAAGAGGAATAGACAAACTCTTCTTTAAATGATTGGTAGAATTCCCCTGGGAAGACATATGGTCCTGGACTTTTGTTTGTTGAGAGATTTTTGATTGCTGATACAATTTGTTTGCTGGTTATGGGTCTGTTCAAATTTTCTATTTCTTCCTGGTTCAGTTTTGGTAGTTTGTATGCTTCTAAGAATTTATCTCTTTGTTCCAGATTGCCCAATTTGTTGGCACATAATTTTTCATAGTATTCTCTTATAATTATTTTATTTCTGTGGTGTTGGTTGTGATCTCTCATCTTTCATTCATGATTTTATTTATTTATACTCTTTCTCTTTTTTTTTTTTGAAAAGTCTGACTGCCCGTTTATCAATTTTACTGATTCTTGCGAAGAATCAGCTCTTAGTTTTGTTATATATGTTTTCTTTTTAGATTCTATATCATTTATTTCTGCTCCAATCTTTATTATTTTCTTTTTTCAGCTGGCTGTAGGCTTCATTTGTTCTTTTTCTAGCTCCTTCAGGCTTAAGATTACGTTGTGTATTTGAGAATTTGCTTGCTTCTTGAGGTAAGCCTGCATTGCTATATACTTCCACCTTGTGACCACCTTTGTTCCATCCCAAAGATTCTGAACTGTTGCATTTTCATTTTCATCTTAATCCACTTAAAAAAAGTTGTTTTTTTTTTAAATTTCCTGGTTAACCCATTCATTATTTTGTAGGGTGTTCTTTAACTTCCATGTATTTGTGGTCTTCCCAAATTTTTTCTTGTGGTTGACTTCAAGTTTCATAGCATTGTGGTCAGAAAATATCCATGGTATGATCTCTGTCTTCTTGTACTTGTCACCTGATTTGTGATCCAGTATGTGATCTATTCTGGTGAATGTTCCATGTGCACTCAAAAAGAATGTGTATTCTGCTTTAGGATGCAGTGTTTTGAGTATCTCTCTGAAGTCCATCTGGTCAAGTGTGTCATTCAAAACCATTGTTTTCTTGTTCATTTTCTGCATAGATGATCTGTCCCTTGTTGTAAGTGGTGTGTTAAAATCCCCTACTATTATATTATTGTATTGGTATCAATGAGTTTATCTTTGTCATTAATTTATATATATATATATATATATAATATATTATATATATATAATTTATATATATATAATGTGTATATATATACATATATATGTAATATACATATATATATGTATATATATATATATATACACGTATATATATATATACATATATATGTAATATACATATATATGTATATATATATATACGTGTATATATATATATATATATATACATATATATATGTATGTATATATTTGGGAGCATACGTATTTACAGTTGTTAGATCGTCTTGTTGAATAGACCTCTTTATGATGCCCTTCTTCTTCTCTTGAGTCTTTGTTTTAAAGTCTAATTTCTCTAATATAAGTATGGCTACTCCAGCATTCTTTTGATGCCCATTAGTATGATAGATGTTTCTCCACCCCCTCACTTTCAGTCTGTATCTGTCTAAAATGAGTCTCTTTTAGCTAACATATAGATGAGTATTTTTTTCATCCATTCTGATATCCTGTGTATTCTGATTAGAGCATTTAGTCCATTTACATTCAGAGTGATTATTGATAGATATGAATTTAGTGTCATTGTATTACCTGTAAAGTCATTTTTTTCTGGAGATTTTCTCTGTTAATTTCTAGTCTTTGTTGCTTTTGGTCTTTCTTACTCAAAGAGTCCCCTTTAATATTTCTTGCAAGGCTGGTTTAGTGGTCACAAACTTCTTTAGGTTTTATTTGGGCAACTCTTTATCTCTACTTCTATTCTGAATTACAGCCTTGCTGGATAAAGTATTCTTGGCTGCATATTTTTCCCATTCAGCATGTTGAATATATCATGCTACTCCCTTCTGGCCTGCCAGGTTTCTGTGGATAGATCTGTTGCTAATCTGTTTTGTCTTCCCTTGTAGGTTAGTGATTTCTCTTGGTGCTTTCAGGAGTCTTTCCTTATGTTTGTATTTTGCAAATTTTACTATGATATTTCTTAGTGTTGGCAGGCTCTTCTTGATTTTGATGGAAGTTCTCTGTGCTTTCTGGATTTGGATGTCTGTTTTTTTACCCAGATTAGATACATTTTCAGCTATAATTTGCTAAAATGAACCTTCTGCTCCCTTTCCCTCTCTTCTTCTGGGACTCCTATGATACAAATGTTATTATACTTTATGGAGTTGCTGAGTTCCCTCAGTCTACATTTGTGATTTAACATTTTTCTTTCCTTCTTTTCAGCATCCTTATTTTGCATAATTTTATCTTCTATATCACTTATTCCTTCCTTTGATTCTTCTATCCTTGTGCTTATTACAGCTTTCTGTTTTACATCTCATTTATAGCATTTTTATTTCAGCCTGACTAGGTCTTTTATCTCTGTAGTAAGGGTCTCTCTGGTTCGTTCTTTGTTTTTCTCAAGCTCAGCTAGTATCCTTATAATTATTGTTTTAAATTCTGGTTCAAACATATTACTTATATCTGTTTTGATCAGCTTCCTGGCTGTGACCTCTTCTTGTTATTTATTTTGGGATGAATTCCTCTGTCTTTGCATTTTGTCTATGACTTTGTCTTTTGTGTGTTAGGAAAGCATGTGCCTTGTCTTATTTCCACTAGAGCTGAAGCTCTGCAGCACTTTGGTCAGTAGACCTGGAACATGCGGGGTGTTTGTGCTGGTCTTCTGGGGGAGAGGTCCACTGTTGTTCTGGCTCTCAATCACACTTGCCCTAGTAAAAAAGACACCTGCAGTACACAAGGGGTGGGGGGTGGGGGGGTGGGGCTTAGTGTCATCATCTAAAACCTCCACTTACTGAAATCTGGCTATGATGATACCTGAGATAAAAACAACATCAGCCTGCTCTCTTCTCTGGAGGGGGAGGTTGTACCTTCCACTGTTCAGGAAGCCCTCAGAGAAGAGCAATCTCCTCTCTTGCATCCCAGGCTTTTGTCAGATGCTTGCCTTCAATGTGTCTCTCTCTGAGTCATTTGACTCCCTGGTAGTGCAGAGCTACTGTGTTTTACCTCAGGCACATGTGTGGGTTTCAAAACTCCAAATTTTAGGAATGTGGCATGGCTTGGACCCATGCTCATCCTCTGTGGGAGGGTTTCACCATGCTGTAGCTGGTGCTATTTTGTTCTACAAGGGCAGTTGCACCAACGTGCAGGGGCTTGGGAGTCTGCTGAGGCGCAGCAAAAAGCTGGATTCCAGGTTAGCTGCCCTCAGTCGGTGTCTCAGCTCATTTGCTAATGAATGCAGCCACACAATGGTGCCCACCAACTCTTTTGTCCCCTGAGAGACAGTACCATCAAATGCACTCCAAGAAGGGGAACTGTCTTTACCAGCATGACCCAGGGGAGTCTCAGAACACACTGCTCACCCTTAGACTTCTGCCCTCCTTCTCCATAGGAGCACCACTACACTCACCAGGCTTGACTGGAGTGATGGTGTGAACTTCTAAAACTTTAGACTTTCAGTTCCATTGCTTGTAAAAGCTTAAAATAATCAGCCCCTCTCATTTCCCCAGTCAGTGGTTTTGGGAAAGTGTTTTCCTTGGGGAATCATCTGCATGCTTCTCTCCCTCCCTCCCTCTCTCCATGATCAGAGCTCTCTCCCATGATTCTTTTCTGTAGCACCCATGATTCTTTTCTCCCCCAAATCACATCTCCTCACTTCCTGCATTCCATGATATGGCCTCTTTTCTCCTTCTAATTGTGTTGTTGATTCTATTCTCATATCGTTTTCCTCCGTTTTCAGAATGACTTGATAATTATCTTGCTGTGTTTGAGGGATGAGGCAAACATAAGATCCTCCTCCAACTCCACTATTTTAACTCCCCTTTTAGTTCATTTCTTGTAAATTATGAAAGTTTGTTCTAAGATAGTTCTCTACCCCATTCTGTTCACACAGATTATATCTCTATGAATCATAACAATACAGTATTATATTTATTGCTTTATATAATTAATTGCCTTTTAAAGAACATAAGAGAAATGGGAAATAATACATTTGTACTCTTTCATATTAAACCATGTTGATCATATCCATTTCTCTTCATTTTTTCCTGTGGGTTTGAATTAACACCTGATGGACTTACTTTAGTATTTCTTATAAGGCACTTTGCTAGCAATGAGTTCTCTCAGCTCTTTGTTCATCTGGGATTATTTTTTTTTCATCTTAATATTTGGAACATAATTTTTTCTGACTATAGAGTTCTTGCTTTACAGTGTATTTTCTTTCCTATATTGGAATGTGATTTTTCACTCCCTTCTTTTTTCTTAGGTTTTTTTTTTTTAATTTCAGTTAGTTTCATATGTAGAATTTAGTAAGTCAGCCCTTCTATACAAACACCTGGTGATCATTATAAGTGTACTCGTTAAATCCCATCAACTATTTCATCCATCCCCCATCCCCCCATCCCATCTCCCCTCTGGTAACCATCCATTTGTTTGCTATAGTTAAGAGTTATTTTCTTAGTTTTCCTCTTTCTCTTTTTTTCCCTGTAATAATTTGTTTTGTTTCTTTAATTCCACATATTAGTTAAATCATATGGTATTTGTCTTTCTCTTACTTATTTCACATAGCATAATATTCTCTACCTCCATCCATGTCATTTTAAAGGGTGAGAGTTTATTCATTTTATGACTAATATTCCATTGTGTGTATGTATGTATATGTGTACTTGTGTATATATGGATATGTGTGTGTGTATATACATACACACATACACACTGGAATATTACTACAATATACATAATTATATGTGTGTGTGTCTATATATAGAGAAAGAGACACACTCACATACATACATACATACAACTTTCTTTTTATCCATTCATCTATTGATGGACATTTTTGCTGTTTTCATGATTTCGCTGTTATTGATCATACTGCCTTCTGAACTCTCATTATTTTACATAAAAATCAACTTTTAAACGTATTGAGTTTCCACTATATGCAAATTAGGTTTTTTTTTCCCCTGATTTCAAGAATTTCTCTTGTTTTTTAATTTTCACCAATTTGCTTATAATAAATCTAGGTGTTAGTGTGTTAGTATTTATCGTCTTTGGACTTGAATTGGTTGGATATATGTATTAATGCTGTTTATCAATTTGAGGATTTTCCAGGCATTGTTTCCTCAAATATTTTTCTATTCTTTTTCTTGCCTTCTGGGTCTTATGTCACTTTTATATTAGTATGCTTGATGTTGTTCTTTAGATCTCTGTGGCTCTGTTAATTTTTCAATATTTTTTCTTTTTTTTTCAGGTTGGCTAATTTCTGTTGATAGGCTCATTTTATTTTTTCCTTAGACCACCATGGATCTACTGTTGTGGCCTACATTTTTCATTTCTTTCCTTTTCTTTTAATGTTTATTTTTCAGGGGGGGCTGGGGAGGGGCAGAGAGAGAGAGAGGGAGAAACAGAATCCAAAGCAGGCTCCAGGCTCTGAGCTCTTTAGGGCTCAGTGCTGAGATGAAACTCACAAACCACAAGGTTATGACCTGAGCTAATGTCAGATGCTTAACTGACTGAACCCCCCACGCATCCCCTTTCTCTTCCCTTTTTAATTAAAGCATAATTAATGACATTTTACTAGTTTGAGTTGTGCAATATAAAGAGTCAACAATTCTATACATTACTCAGTGCTCCTCAGGATAAGTCTGTGATAATCCCGTTTATTTCACCTCCCTCACCTTCTTTCTGGCAATGACTTTGTTCTCTGTATTTAAGAGTGTGTTTTTGTGTATGTCTCCCTTTATCTTTGTTTCTTCATTTTATTTCTTAAATAAAAGTGAAATCATGTGACACTTTGCCTACTCTGTGTGACTTATTTCACTTATCATTATATCCTCTAGGTCCACCCATCTTGTCTCAAATGCATGATCTCTTTTTATGGCTGTGTCATATTCCATTGTGTATGTATACTCACACACAGAACATTTTCCTTATCCATTTGTCTGTTGATGGACACTCAAGTTGCTTCTATGTCTTGACTGTTCTAAGTAATGCTGCAATAAATATAAGCTTGCATAGTTGTTTTTGAGTTAGTATTTTCATTTTTTCTGGGTAAATACCCAGGAGTGAATTTATTGTATCATATGGTATTTCAATTTTTAATTTTTTGAGTAGCCTTCATAGTCTTTTCCACAGTGGCTGCACCAATTTGCATTCCCACAAACAGTGCATAAGGGTTCTTGTTTTCCTACATTGTGGTTTTGATTTTCAGTTCCCTTATGATGAGTGATGTTGAGCATCTTTTCATGTGTCTGTTGGTCATCTGTATGTCTTTGGAGAAATGTCTGTTCATGTCTTTTGCCCGTTTTTAATTGGATTATTGATTTTGTGTGTGAGTGTTGTAGAATTTCTTATTTATTTTGGATGGTAACCTTTTATCAGATACAGCATTTGCAAATATCTTCTTCCTTTTCATAGGTTGCCTTTTAGTTTTGTTGATTATTCCCTTTGCTGTGCAGGTTTTTATTTTTACACTTTTTTAATTTAAAAAAAAATTAAGCTTTTTATTTTGATGTAGTCTCAGTAGTTTATTTTTGTTTTTATTTCTCTTGTCTCAGGAAATGTATCTTGAAAAAGTTCCTACCGCCAGTGTTAGAGAAATTACTGCATGTGCTCTCTTCTAGGATTTTTATGGTTTCGGGTTTTACATTTAGGTCTTTAATCCATTTTGAGTTTATTTTGTGTTTGATTTTGGAAAGTAGTCCACTTTAAGGGTACCTGAGGGGCTCAGTCGATTAAGCATCTGACTTGTGATATTGGCTCAGGCCATGATCTCATGGTTTGTGTAATTGAGTCCTGCACCTGGCTCGGTGTGGAGAGCATGGATTCTGCTTGGGATTCTCTTTCTCCATCTCTCTCTGCCCTTCCCCTGCTTGTGCGCGCGCGCTCTCTCTCTCTCTCTCTCTCTCTCTCCCTCTCTCTCCCTCCCTCTCCCTCCCTCTCCCTCCCTCTCTCTCCCTCTCTCCCCCTCTCAAAATAAACATTAAAAAAAAAGAATGTAGTCCAGTTACATTCTTTTACATGTTGCTGTACAGTTTTCCCAGCACCATATTTTAAAAATTCTGTCTTTTCCCCATTATATATTTTTGCCTCCTTTGAATTGATTGATTGACCATGTGTTTATTTCTTGGCTATCTATTCTGTTCCATTTATCTATGTAGATTTTTTTTGTGCCAGTACCATTTTGTTTTGATATATAGCTTTGTAGCATATCTTGAAATCTGGTATTGTGATACCTGCAACTTTGTTCTTTCTCAGGATGGTTTTGGCTATTTGGAGTTTTCTGTAATTGTATGCGAATGTTAATCATTCTTCATTCTAGTTTTGTGAAAAATGCCATTTGTATTTTGATAGGTATCGCATTGAATCTGTAGATGGCTTTGGGTGCCATGGACATTTTAACAGTATTTTTCCAATCCATCCAGTATCTTTTTCTGTTTGCTTTGTCTTCAGTTTTTTCATCAGTGTTTTATAGTTTTCAGAGTACAGGTTTTGTACCTCTTTGGTTGTTTTTTCCTAGATATTTTATTCGTTTTGGTACAGTTTTATAAATGGATGGTTTTTTTTAAAGTATCTCTTTCTTTGTCCTTAGTGTATAGAAATGCTACCCATTTCTAGGCATTACTTTTGTATTGTGCCACTTTACTGAATCTGTTTATTCCTTGTAGTAGTTTTTTGGTGGAGTCTTCAGGATTTTCTGTGTATAGTATCATTTCATCTGAATACAGTGACAGTTTAAATTCTTTTCTGCTACAGTTGCCTGTTATTTCTTTTTCTTATCTGATTGTTCTAGCTCAGATTTCCAGTACTATGTTGAGTAAAAGTGGTGAGAATGGGCATCCTTATTTTGTTCCTAATCTTCTAGAGGAAGCTCTCAATTTTTTGCCATTGACTGTGATAGCTGGGGGGTTTTCATATGACCTTTATAATGTTGAAGTATGCCCTCTAACCCCAACTTGTTAGGTGTTGTATCATGAATGGATATTGAATCTTGTCACATGCTTTTTCTACATCTATTGAAATGAACATAGGGTTTCTATCCTTTTTTTTTGCTGATGTGATACATGGTGATGGTTGATTTGCAAATATTGATCCATCTTTTCATCCTGGAATAAGTCACACCTAATCTTAGTGGATTATTTTTTTAATATATTGTTGTATGCAGTTTGCTATTATTTGTTGAAGATTTTTGCATCTATGTTTTTCAGGGATACTGGCCTGTAGCTTGCTTGCTTTCCTTCTTTATTTTTTCTTTTTCTTTTTTCTTTCTTTTCTTTTTCTTTTCCTTTTTTTTTCTTTTCTTTTTTCTTTTTTTTTTTTTTTTTTTTTTTTTTTTTTTTGGTGTCTGGTTTTGCTATCAGCATAATATTGGCCTCATAGAATGTATTTAGAATCTTTCATTTGTCTTGTATTCTTTGGAATGGTTTGTGGAGAATAGGTATTAACTTTTCTTTAAGTGTCTGGTGGAATTCACCTGTGAGGCCGTTTCATCCTAGACTTATGGTTTTTGGTAGTTTTTTGATTGGCAGTGCACTTTTGTTACTTGTAAATGGTCTGTTAGGATTTTCTATTTCTTCATGGTTCAGTTTTGGAAGACTGTTATGTTTCTAGCAATTTATCCATATCCATATCTCTTAGGTTGTCCAGTTTTTTGGCATGTAACTTTTAATATTACATGCCATGTAGTTTGATACAATCTTTTGTCTTTCTTTTGTGTCAATTGTTACTTCTCCCATTTCTGATTTTATTTATTTGAGTCCTTTCTCTTTTTCTTGATGAGTCTGGCTAAGGGTTTGTCAGTTTTGTTTATCTTTTCAAGAACTAGCCCTAGGTTTCATTGATTTTTTTTTTTTTTTTTTTTTTTTTTTGGAGGGGGTCTCTTTGTCATTTGTTTCTGCTTGGATCTTAATTACTTCCTTACTTCTAGTCCCTTTGGGTTTTGTTTTTTCTTCTTTTTCTAGTTCCTTTAGGTGTAAGGTTAGATTGTTTATTTAAGCTTTTTCTTGGTTCTTGAGGAATGCTTGTGTTGTTGTATTATTACCTCTTAGAATTGCTTTCACTGTATACCAAAGATTTGGGACCTTTGTGTTTTCATTTTCATTTATCTCCGTGTATTTTTTTATTTCTTATTTGATTGCTTTGTTGACCAATTGGTTGTTTAGTATCATGTTGTTTCATCTCCATTTGTTTGTGTTTTTTACACTTTTTTCATGTGATTTATTTTTTGTTTCATATAGTTATCAGAAAAGATACATGGTATAATTTCAGTCTTTTGTTTTGAAAGCATTTATAAAAGTATTTTTATTTGCTAATCATGGTGTTTACATGTAGTAGCAAAACACAAGCTATATATACAAAAGGCTTTCATGAAATGCATTTAGAAATGTGCATCTCCTTTTTCGTAAGGATACGGTTAGGGACAATACCTACCTACACTTGCGCTTTGCATGAATGCCTTCCTCTCTCTGAGGAGGTGGCTGTTTTCAGTTACTGAAAGCTGTGCATCTGTCTCCTGCTTCCCATTCTCATTTCATTCTTCTTAAATTTATTGATGCTTGTTTTATGGCCTATAATGTGATTTTTTTGGAGAGTGTTTCATGTTCAGTTGCAAAGAATGCAATATTCTGTTGGTTTTGGATGGGGCGTTCTGTATATTTCTGTTATATCCATCTGGTCCATTGTGTCATTCAAAGCCATTGTTTCCTTAGTGATTTTCTATCTGGGTTATCTATACATTGGTATAAGTGGAGTGTCCTCTACTATTATTACCATAAATTTCTCTCTTTATGTCTGTTAATATTTGCTTAATATATTTAGGTGCCCCATTGTTGCTTGAGTACCTACAATTGTTATATGGTTTTGTTTTTTTTTTGGATTGATATCTTTGTCATTATGCAATGCCCTTATTGTCTTGTTACAGTCTTTGTTTTAAAGTCTGTTTTGTTTGACACAAGTATTGCTACCTTGACTTTTTTTCTTCCATTTACATAGTGGATGTTTTTCCATCCCTTCACTTTCATTCTATATGTGTCTTAGGTCCGAGGTGAATCTTTTGTTGGCAGCATGTAGATGAGTATTGATTTTTATTCATTCCGTTGCAGTATGTCTTTTGCATTTAGACTATTTACATTTAAAGTAATTATTGATAGGTATGAACTTACTGGCATTTAAAAATTTTGTTTTCTGGTGGTTTTTGTAGTTCTTTGTTCCTTTCTTCTTCCTCTCCTTTGTGAATGATGCATATCTGTTGTGTTATGTTTGTCTTTCTGTCTCTTTATTTTCTTTGTGTATCATAGGTTTTGGGTTTCTTGTTACCATGAGGTTCTTATATAACATCCTAAGTAAATCGTCTATGTTAATATGATTGTCATTTAAGTTCAAACATGGAAAATTATGTCAAGATTATCATTCATATTTGAAGGAGAGAGTTTCCAAGACAAACAAAAGATACAGGAGTTTATCACCACGAAACCAGCCTTACAAGAAACTTTAAATGGACTTCTTTAACTGGAAAAGTAATGGCCATAATTAGAGAACATTATGAATAAAAAGGTGTAAATATTACAACATATATATAAAATGTGGAGAAGGGAGTAAAAAGAGAACGTGTGTTTGTTTTTCTTTCAGAATGTGTTTGAATATCTTATCTGTTTTAAATAGTGCTGAAATAAGCATAGGTATTCATATATCTTTTCAAATTAGCGCTTTTATTTCTTTGGGTAAATAACCAACAGTGGAATTCCTGGATCATATGTTAACTCATTTTAATTTTTTGAGGAATTTCCATACTGTTCTTTATAGTGGCTACACCAGTTTGCATTCCCAACAAGGGCGCACAAGTGTTACCTTTTCTCCACATCTTCACCAGTACTTGTTATTTCCTGCTGTTTGGATATTAGCCATTCTTACTGGTGTGAGATGGTATCTCTTTGTGGATCTGATTTGCATTTTCCTGTAATTAGTGATATTGAGTATTTTTTCACATACGTACGATCATTTGTATGTCTTTTAGAATAATATCTGTTCAGGTCCTCTGCCCATTTTTTAATTGTCAATTATTTGGTTTTTTTGTGTTGAGTTATATAAGTTCCAAATGTAGAATTCTTGGCTGCAGAGCAAATAAATCTATAGGTTACTCTTTTTCATTTTACCTGTTTCATAGACATTTTGGCTGCTCTCTGCCAGGAAAATTTGTTATATTCATTATTTAAATTAACATCACTTAGAATTAAAGAACCCTTTATATTAACTGTCTTAAATCAGTCAAGTGCTAAGTGGTTTGGGAAAACAATGGCAGCAGATTTGGCTCATTTATGTATGTAGAATAAAGTGTATCTTCCTCCAAAGCGTTAACCTCACATTAGATAATAAAATATTTCTGTTATTATCAATTCATATTTGAAATAAAAACCTGCTTGAGTCATGCTGAATTGTGGGACATAACGGAAGCAAATTAGAAGACGTTTTTGTTGTTTGCTTATAAAGACATTTAGTGACTAAGATTAAAAAAAGAAAAATGAGAGTATCTCCAGTATTGACCTACTTTTATGTGCCATATTAATGTTAGTAAAGTGATTCACCTTGATCCTAACTAAGTATGTACAGTAGTCTAAGACTAAGTTCCTGTAGTCTAGTAGAGCATCTTTAGAAAGGGAAAGACCTTTCAGATTATTGATCATTACCCACCAAGATTCAAGATCAGAAAGTAAATTTATAATTCACGTGATGAGGGTCTGATAGTCACTGTTTACTGACCCCAACATTGATAATAGCAATTTTTGAGTGTGTGTGTGTAATATATATGTAATTTTCCATGTTACCTAAACCTGTTTTTTATCTTCTGTTTCTAATATGTGTGAAATCATCATGCAATACAATGTAAGGAAATCCACACTGATAATTTTTAAAATTTCTCTCAGTTGTAACTTAATATTGTCTAATGAAGTCCAGTGCCCCTTCCCCATTGTTGACACATGTAGCACACAGTCTTACCGAATTTTCTTTATGTATTTACTTTTCCCCATAGCCCAGTTATATTATGCTCTTTCAGATTATTTAATATGAGTCACATCATTGTATATTTGTCATTTTCTTGAAAATTATTTTATTGATATCTTTTTCTCTGTCAAAAACAGTGTTTTTACAAATTCACACAAAATGGCATTACCAATTTTTTTGTTTTTAGTTTTCTTGCTATTTTTAGATACTTTGAAAACTTGTGAATTCTTCCATCAATAGTTTATCTAAAATAAAACATGTTACAGCATTAGAACTTTACAGTTCAAGTAAAATACTAGTCGTGAAGGTCTCAGAATAATGAATGATTCTGGAATGTCATTTGTGGATGTCTGAGCATATTTTAGGGATACCCTAGAACATTATATTCCCAGTGTTATAAATGATAAGGTGTTTTTATTTTGTGTGCATGTGCATGTAAAAGGAATATTTTTGCAGCTAACGATTTGTTGTTTTGATAATTTTTTCAGAATGATTAATTGTAGGAATTTTTGTCCGTACATGTTAAGATCTCATCTTCTAGGTAGAGTGTACTTTTTAAAAAGACAATCTGCATACTAAATAAATGGGCATAAACTATTGTTTTAAAGGTTCTGTTTAAGACTTAGAATATGATATACCAAATTTCAATTATTGGTCTCATTCCAAAGAAGAAGCAGAGACACATATGAGATAGTACTAATGTCATTTGGGATTTTCATTCTTAATTTAACATTTAAATGTGGTGCTCTTCATCCAACATAACTACCATTTAACATTTCTTGGGTATCATAAAATTTGAGAAACTATATATAGCTCACTACCAGTTTTAAAATATGTGACCTGAAATCATTCCAGAATATTTTAAGACAAATTTGGCAAAGTATTTATTTTGTAAATAGCATAGCACTTTATGTAGGTTTTAAAATAATTTTAGAATTAGTTACAGATGATTTAAAGTTTGTCATTCTTTCTTGGGGGCAAATATTTTAAGTCTTAAGACAGGCACAGTACCACAGTGCTGACCACACATTATTATGCAGTTTTCATTGTTTCCAGTCAAGTTATTGTGGTCTCCTGTGTAGCTAGATTTATTCTATTATCCAAGGCTCAATTTCAAAGATTCTAGTTTTAATCTTATGAGCTATATTTGGTCAAGGTATTTTGAGTGTTCAAACTTGTAAGAATCTGAATATACTTAAGATCACCATTTATAGTTTAAATGCTTATTTATATTACATATAAATAAATATCCCATATATATGGAATTTAAATATAAATGATTCAGTTAGTAATTAAACATTGGAAAATAACCTGAATCTAAAAATATAGTGTGACCCTGGCTCTGTGTGGGCATATCCAGTACAACGGAGAAAAAACAAGAAGGAAATAAAACTATGTTAATAGTTATTTGGAGCAGCAGGGTTTTGACTAGTTTCAATTTTTATTTTTTATTTATTTTCTAATTTATTGAGGCATTAGTATGTTTCATTTTGACTGGTTTTAACTTTCGTTCTTTATATTTTCTAGTTTATGACTGATTTTGATTTTTCTTCTTTATTCTATTTCCTAATTTATCTTCAGTGGCGTACTAGTAACTCTCTAATTAGAAATTAAGTATTTTCAATTTATTAAAAATAATTTGGCTACTTAAAAAGATGTCTACAATATCTACACATACAAGTGCTAGTAGAACTGCAAAGTCAACACTATGTCATAGTAATCTAATTTGCATCAGTTGACATCTAAAGAATAAGTGTTAATAAATATTCCAATACTAAGTATACGGTTAAAAGTCATTTCACAAAGTACTTTATAGCTGCATTAAAAAATGGCTTTATCTCATAATTTATATCAATCTCTGCTACATTAATAAAAAATGTAAAGAAAAGGAATTTTGCTTTTACTCCTGAAATTTATGAGTGCTTATTTTTTCTCAAGTATATTTTACTTAAAAATAACATATTATACATAATAATGAAGATACCAAATGCATCCTGGGTCTTACCCCCAGATATTCTGATTAAGTAAGTCCAAATTAAAAATCAGGAATCTGTGGCTTATATAAGGACGCACCTGATTCTGGTACAGGTAGTCCAAGAGACCATAATAGATTATTCTTTTCCTCTCTTATTCCTCAGCTAGATCTGTGGTCACCTTCACTCCATGCAAAAATCATTGTCTTTTCCCGATAGAACACATTTTCTGTGGTCTCCAAGGTAAAATGAATACATCCCCAGCAATTGCACGATGCAATCCACTAGGATGAAAGAAGAGGAAGTCAGACTTCTATTTATATCTGTATCTCATTTCCTTAAGTTCTATTTCTATGTGTTTTATAATATATATAATTACTGATATAGTAGTGTGTTGCTATTTCTGCATGTTGTATAATGTATATAATTATTGTTACAGTAGTGTTATAATAAATGCAAATGTTAACATTTATCAAAGGTTACTTTTAAATAGCAGTTAAATTATTTACCACATTTGTCTCTGGGATAGTATATTTGCTTTTTTGATGCTATAGTAAATGTTTCACATTTCAAAAATAGACAATAGACCCTTTACTATCAAGCAGCAACTATATTTTATATGTGTGCTTCTCTACTGCCTTTTGTTCTTATTATCAGGTAATGCTTTTCCTTGGACTATCAGCTTGCATCATTTCAGCATGTATACCCTTTTTGGAAAACAAGTGACACTTTGCCTAGTGGAACCTATGGGTTGTACCTCTACTCTAGCTGTTACATCTCAAAAACTACTTCCTACAGGACCTGATACAAGGCATTCATTTGTTGTCTGTCTCCATGTTGACCTAGAGTCACTTCAGATAAAATGCTCAAATCCTCAGGTTAGTATATTTGATTTATGAAAGGAAATTTAAAATAATGTGATTTAAGAACAATTGTTATCAATTTTGAGAAGGATTTCTCTTCTGTTTCGTGTCCTAAGTTATTTTTAACAGAGTCATCAAGATCAGAATGGTTAGATTAAGTATTGCTTTGAAGCTCTCTCAAGTTTTGTAATTTAAACTCTTCTGAAAATGTAATGGTGGCAGCATAAATGCATCTTTTGGCTGAAAGAATGAAATCAGTTGCAGATGTGAAGTGTTTACAGCTGAAGAACTACTTTATTATCAGACTGGAAGAGACTGTTAAAGTGATCAAATATAATTTTCAGCCAGATTCTCACCCAGGACTTCTTTTGCTCAACATGTAATATTTTTTTAAAAGCATTGTTTAGTACTTAAGAAATATATTTTGCTAATCCTGTAACATTTTAGTTGCTGTAGGCCAAACATACTGAAATCTGTCGTGTTACAATTTCATGTGAATTCCAACCCCCGATGTCTACAAATTACTAATTGCATACAGATAATCTGTTTCTTTCACCTCAAGCAGACTGTGATATACTTTCTACATAGATCGTCAGTGTTGAATACTATTTGAAATTATATTTTGAAATAACTCTTTTTAGATAGGTGTTGATTCTGACAGGTCAATGTTGATCTAAGTTTCTCTCAGCATTAGTGATTACAAACCACTAATTAAGCCAATTTTAGAGTGTGTTTTTTAGAGCGGGTCCAAATATTATTTCATATTTTATAGAGCCTCCTTACTGATACCATCCTCCTTCCTTCTCCTCTTCTCCCTGCATGGTTAGTGGAAGATGAATTAAGGGACCTAATGGTTGCCAGATTTCTAAATATCATGTGAAGTGGCACAATGTAAATTCTGACTAGACTGTGAAAGTTTTTCAACATATATTATAATCTCCTAAAATAAGTACTAAAAATAAAATGCAAAACTACCAAGAGACAGCCCCCAAAGCCAATAGACATATTAAAACGAAATACCAAAAAAAAAAAAAAATTCAAATCTAAACAAGTCAAGAAGTGGTAACATGAGTTTAAAAACAGAGGGTAGAAACAGAAAACAGTAAAATGGTAGGGCTAAGATATTCTTACCAATGATTATATTAAATGTTAATGATGTTAACTAGGAGTATTTAGACCATGAGTTAGCAAACTAAAGCCTGCAGGCCAAAAACCCATTTTTTACATTTTGTCTGAGGTTGCTGTTCTGCAGAAGTAAGTAGGAGCACCAGAAAACAGCATGGCTCACAAAGCCTAGAATATTTACTATCTGCTCCTTTAACAAAAAAATGTTTACTGTCCCTTTAATGTTTACTCCTATTAAAAGGCAAAGATTGACAGAGTGGGGAAAACAGCAAGATTCCATTATATATTGCTTAAAACCAAAGCACTTGAAATATAAAAAAAATGGATACAAAATAAATAAATGCATAGGAAAAATATACCATACAAACAGCAGAGGACGGCTGGATTTGCTTATTTTAATATCAAATAAACATAACAAAAAAGGGTATTACCAGAGATAAATAAGGATATGAAACTAAAATGGACAGAATTAAAGGGAAAAAATGGATGATTCTATTCAGTACTCTGTAGTAGGAACTTTTTTGCCACCTCCCTCAGCAATTATAAAACAACTAGATGAAAAATAATAATATGGAGACCTAGAAGATGAAAAAAATTGACCACAGACATAGTAGGAAAGTTTTATAACATCTTTCTCAGTGATTGATAAAACAAACAGATAAAAATAAAAAAATAATTGGAGGTAAAGTATGAAATACCCTACCAACTTGCCTTATCTAATTGACATTTATAGAACACCATATTGAACAACCATGGAATGAACATTTTTTTTCAGGTGACATTCTCTCATTTTGTTTAAGAGATCAAAGTAAAGTACTGTATATTATCACAGTCAAAATATATTAGAAATCAGTAATATATCTAGAAAACTGTACAATAAACATGCTTCTAAATAATCTGTGAATCAAAGACAAAAATCACTTGGAAATAACATATTTTGGTTGAGTGACAATAAAAAAGGTGGATATAGTAAAGTACTCTTCAAGGGAAAACATAATTTTAAATATTAACATTAGAAATAAAGACCCTAAGTCATTCACTTACGGTTCTACTTCAGAAAGCTAAGAAAAGAATAAGATAAACCCAAATAAGTGAAAGGAAGAAAATAATAAAGATAAGAGCAGAGACGACTGTTACAATATAAGAAAGATAAACTACAAATTACCAATATTGGGAATGAAGGAGGAGGTTTATCACACAGATCCTACAGACTTTAAAAGCATAATAGAATATGGACAACTTTATGCCAGCAAGTGTAACAATATAGGTGAAATAGAAATTTTGACTAAAAAATAACTGATCAAAAAATAATACAAGAAGAAATAGAAAATCTGAATATCCTTATATATCTCTAATAGAAATTGTGATATCAGAACAAGTTTATAAAGACCGTTTCAGGCCCCAATGGGTGAATTCTGTCAAATAGTCAAGGGAAAAAATAGAAAAGTTTTATAAATCTTTTTTCAGGGATAGAGAATGGAGGATTCCTTCTCAACTTGTTTTATGAAGCCAGTGTATATTTTTTATACATTTTATTTTAATGTTTATTTATTTATTTTGAGAGAGAGAGAAAGAGAGCACAAGCAGGGGAGGGTGGGGCAGAGAGAGACAAAGAGACTTCCAAGCAGGCTCCATACTGTCAGCTCAGAACACAATTTGGGGCTCAATCCCATGAACCATGAAATCATGACCTGAGCTGCAGTCAAGAGTCAGACGCTCAACCAACTGAACCATTCAGGCACCCCAAAGCCGGCATAATTCTGTTATCAAATCCTGAAAAAGAAGGGATTAGAAATCCCTCATGAAAATAGATGTAAAATTCTTAAACAAATATTAGCAAATCGTTGTAGCAGTATATAAAAAAAGTTAATACGTTATGACAAAGTAGGATGCTTTAATATTCAAAAATCATTTGGTATAATTCACCATATCAGTAACAGTTGAGAAAAATCATATGATAATTTATGTTAGAAGCAGGTAAAACATTTGACAAAATTTAACCAACCATTTATGATTAAAACTCTCAGCAAATTGAGAATATTAAATAAGAATTTAATATTAAAGAATATTAAAGAATTAATATTAAAGAATTTTTCAAAACTGTAAAGGACATATGTAGTAAATCAAACATCATACTTAATATCACACTGAATTGTTTTCAACTAAAATCAGAAAAAAGCCCAGAATGTGGGCTTTCACCACCTGTTGTATATCATCCTGAATGTTGTAGCCATTCCAATAAACCAAAGGAAATCAAAAGGCATAAAGATAAGAAAAGAAGTAAAACTCTGTATCTGACAAAATTTTTTTTAAGAAAATCCTAGAGGAATTAAGCAACTATTACTAGAACTAATAAAATTATCAAGGTTGCAGGAGACAATAGTAATATATAAAAAGCCATTTATTAATATATATTAGCAGCAAACAATTGGAAGGTTGAGTGAATGAATCCCTTCCATTTATATTGGTTTCCAGAAACATAAACAAATGAATCTAAAGATATCCAAGACCTTTACCGTAAAAACTGGAAAGCATTGCTGGGAGAACTTACCACCTAACTGGAGACATACACCTGTTCACAGATTGGATGAGTCAGTATTGTTCAAAGGGCAAAATTGATTTTGATATTGGGCATAATCAAGTTTAAAACATTTTCTCTTTGAAAGACCTGGTAACAGAGCAGAAAGCCAAACACTAAGAGAAAGTATTTGTAAAATATTCATCAAACTATTATGCAAAATATTTCTTTAAAGTTTATTTGTTTATTTTGAGAGAGAGAGAGAGTGAGTGAGCAAGCACATGAGCAGGGAAGGGGCAGAGAGAGAAAGAGAATCTCAAGCAGGCTCTATACTAACAGTATGGGGCCATGCACGGGGCTAGAACCCACGAACTGTGAGATCATGACCTGAACCGAAACCAAGAATCAGACGCTTAACCAACTGAGCCACCCAGGTGTCCCATGTTATGGAAGGTATTTAAAGAACGCTTTCTAGTTGTTAACGTGATGACAAAGAACAGTTTATATAATGGGAGTAAGATTTGAACAGACTTTCACCACTCAAGATGTTATTGGTCAGTAAGCACATGAAAAGATGCATATCATCATTATTCATTAGGAAAAATAAAATGTAAAATGAAGACAACCCACTATACACCAATTAGATTGGCTGAAATAAAAATGAGCATTGTGAACCATCTGGAACTCTTTGTATACTGTTGGTGGGAATGTAAAAATTATACAACTTTGGAAATAACTTGGAAATTCCTGAAAAAGTATGACATGCACTTACCATGTGACACAGCCATTCCTCCCTAAGTTTTTCCTTAGAGAAACGCAAATATATGGCTATGCAGAGACTTTTATGTGGATGTATTTGGCAGCTTATTTGTATAGCCCCAAGATGATCACAACTCAACTGTTCATAAATAATTAAACGGTAATTAAACAAATTATGATCTATCTGTATAATGTAATACTAGTCAGTCATCAAAGATCTGAATTATTGATAAAATGCAACGTAATGGATGAATATTGTAATCACTACACCAAGTGAAGAAAGTCAGATAAAGAGTACTTACTGTATAATTACAACTATATAAAACGTTAGAATATGCAGACTACTATATTGTGACAGATTCCTCATTGCCTGGAGAAGGGAGTGGGAATGAGGAGGGAATGATTGTAACAACAAATTCCAAAAGGATATGAAGAAACTTAAGGAAAAAATAGAAAAATTTTTTATATTCATAGTTTAATAGTAGTTTAATCTCTATATGATAGACATCCAGCTACTACTTGGAGTTGTCCATCAGAGACCTTCTACTTTAGGAACTTATGAAAGTCATTATAGCCTTGAGAGGATTGTACTACTCTACATGTTCTGGACATCCATAGCCATCCTAGCTGAGAATAAATTCTATTGCTGTTAGTGTTTTAGCCTGGAAATATATTATTTTGAATCTTTTTTTTTTAAAAAAAAATACTTCTTTTACTTTGAGATTCTGAAGAGTATTGTGATTTCTGTGGAATCTTATTAAATGTCATGTTGTCGCTCAAGTCCGAACTCTCGAATATCTTTATCAGATATCCACTTTGTTTGGAACAGAGGTCAGGTTTTGTTGTTTTTAAATATAAACTGGTTCTAAGCAAAGTCATCACATAGGTTTTGGTCTGGTATTTCTTTCTCATACCTGCTCACTCTCTTTGTCCTTAAACCTCCATCACCTGGCTCCCAAGGCCTCCTTGCTGCTCCCCAAATACCAAGATCTTTTTTTTTTTTTTGAGAATTAAACCAAGGCTGAGTGAACCTCATGCCTCAAGAATGCCTTTACCCAAAATGTGATAATTCTTATCTTTTCATTTAATTCCAACTTTATCTTCTTGGTAAGTCCTCATAAACCAGCTCTGTTTAATTGTTATCAGCTTCTATAACCAAAGCTGATCACAAGGTTGTTGGGAAGTTTCAGATATTTATGAAATATGTGAAAATACCTTGTAAATTCTGAAATATTATAGGAATGCCAACTGTGTTAGTTTTTAGATTGACTCCAATACAAAATGTGATACCCTCTTTGTAAATTGTTATGAGTATCTCTGGTAGAATGTAGCAGTCTTCCAGAGGGCTAGGAAGCCACAAAACAGTGTAACACTTTGAAGAATCATTATGTATTTAGAGGTTTGGTAAAGAGTTGATACTGTTTTATAACCTAAATTTTAATGATAAAAACATGAGATTCCAGATAAACCTCTCTCTTGTGAGTGGTTGCTCTAGCATAGGCTTCCAGACTCCCTCTGGATTTTCACAATTACAAAAGATGGCTTGATTTTTCTCCCCAATTGCAGAATAATACTGAGTACTACAAGCGCAATAGTACATATACTACATACCCCAACCAGAAATGAGGAGAACAAGGATGAATAAGATAAACACACTGTGGGGGAGTGAGAATGTCCTGTCTCCTCAAGGTCCTTCTGGTGGACTAAGAATCAAGTTGACATGAGACAGATTAACAGGAGAAAATAAAATCTAACAGTGTAAATATGGGGAATCCACACAGACATGGAAATTCCCATGACAGGCAAAATGAGTTATATATACCATTTTGGACTAAGGAGAAAGTCTGGGACTTCAGAGAAAATGAATGCAATTTATAGGAAGATGATAAAGAGTAATTGTCTAGTAAGCTAATGTTTGCTGGGCCACTTAGAAACCATGGGACTTAGAGGACTTTGATCAAACAGGCCTTGATAGGTTCCTCCCTATCTACCATGTCTAGTTCATATCATAATGTAGTTCTTTGTGGTGATAATTCTCTTCCTAGTGCAGGTCCTCTACCTAAATTCTTTGAGGCAGTTGTGGGGGAAGCAGAGAGCTTTTCGTGAATCTGCTGGCATTGCTTTTTTTGATTGTTATTTAATTTAAAATAATCTTCATGCCAAAGTGGCTCGGCTCATCATGGGGTGGCCTGCCCTTGGCCCATACAACATGAGAAGGCCATGCCTTTCTTAATGCATCTGTTGAAATCCACAGATAAAGAGCAAATCTTGAAAGTGTCTTTACAGAAATGACACATTACATACAAGACAACCAAAATTTGATTATTAGCTCACTTCTTCTGAGTATAGAGAGCAGAAGAATATAACATCTTTAAATGGGGAAAAAATACAGCTTCTCAACCCAGAATTCTAAATTTAAAAAAAATACATGTGTATGAATAAATATTAAATAAAGACATTTTCACATAAAAGAATCTATCACCTGTAGAACTGCACTACAAGAAATCCTAAAGGAAGTCCCTCATACTGAAGGGAAACTAGATGTTTGATCTTTTTTTTTTTTTAATATGAAATTTATTGTCAAGTTGGTTTCCATACAACACCCAGTGCTCATCCCATCAGGTGCATTCCTCAATACCCCACACCCACACTCCCCTCCCTCCTACCCCCCCATCAACCCTCAGTTTTCTCTCAGTTCTTAAGAGTCTCTTATGTTTTGTGATCATCTTTTTAAATGTTTCTTGGCCATTGAGTTTGCTCTTTTGTGAATTGGCAATTCAAATCGTTTACATTAGTTTGTATTTTCCTGATTATTAATAAGGTTGAGCAGTTTTTAAATGTTTATTGGTCAATGAATTTGTTTTACTAATTGATAATTCATATCATTTACACAGTTTTTCTGTTAAATTTCTTAGCAATTCCAAGAGCTTCCCTTAGGCACTATGAATACAAACCCTGAATTTGTAATGTAGTTATTTGCCTGTATGGCATCTGTTACCAAAAATGTTCAATCTTTCTTGATGAAATATTATCTCTAGGTCTTTTTTTTATTTTCTGGGTATCCTGCCTTATAAAAAGAGTATAATGGGCCCCTAAAATACAGACATCCATGTGTATCCTAAAATTTCATTTATGATTTTTATTTTTAAAATTAATGACTCAATATAACACCGCCTTTTTTGTGAGTGGTTATTCCATCTGTTTGGTTTTTTGTGTTTGGAAAGGATAGTGCTTCTTGAGTCCTTTTTTTTTTGTGTCATGGACCTCTTTGAGAATCCAACAAAAGCTATGAGCCTGTTCCCTAGAACAATGTGTATATCCACTAAATTTTGCATATACTATCAGAAGCTTTTATACATTGTAGCCAGTGTATAAGATTCTTGATTCCATTTTAAGGAAATAATTTCTTCTTAAATATCATTTTTTTTGTTTATCCATTAGAGTCATATCAGAAGTTTTGACACTGGTATATTAATTAATTTGATTTATTATTGCTTAGATACAAAGCCTGCAAGTAGTTGATGTATTTCATTCATTCATTCATTCATTTATTTATTCATTCATTCATTTATTTTTAATGTTTGTTTATTTTTGAGAGAGACAGAGACAGCGTGCGAGCTGGGGTGGGGTAGAGAGAGGAGACACAGAGTCCGAAGCAGGCTTCAGGCTCCAGCTGCCAGCACAGAGCCCGATGTAGGATTCAACTCATGAACCGTGAAACCATGACCTGAGCTGAAGTCAAACACTCAACCAACTGAGCCGCTCAGGCACCCCACTGTATTTGAAAATATAGTGTGCAACTCTGTATGTAGGGCAGACCCAGGATAAATTCATTGTCATATTAGGCATTATTGTGGGTCTCTGTATCAACTATGGTGAACTAAACTACTATGTCAGTTCCTAGAACTCATTGCCATTCAAGGGCCTTCGACACTATAAGTATTTAACACAGTTGAATAATGAGAGTTTTTGTTCCTAGGGATGATTTTCATTAACCCTTGCGCCTTTATCTTAACTGTTTTACCAAAGTTACCCAATTCTCTTTAATGTGTTTAGTCACTGTTCTCTTTAACCTTAAAAATTATGTTTATTCTAAAATTAAAGGAGCCTGTAGAATTCTCTTTTTAATATAATAGAGTTTCAGTTTTCCCTTAGCCAATAAATTGATATATTTCATCTTTCTATAAGGCATTTCCAGGAACATAAAACCATCTTTGCCATTTTGGGTTTTAGGTATGTGAAACTAGAGGAAGAATAGGTTTTATGCTCCTTTTTTATCCTGTTTATTCATAGTTTTTATTGCTAAGTTATGTTCAGTTTTCAGTAAGGAAGTAGAATTTGGCATTACTGTCTAAGAGCACACCATTGAGTTTAGACAAAACTAGATTTGTATTTTTTGTACCACTCATTTTTAATTTTTCTGAGTCCCCCGATTTTTATTTTTATCTTTATGCAAAATTAGACTGGGTAAGGATTATGCTTTATATGCAAAGGCTTTTTTTTTGTTTGCTTGTTTTTAAGTTTTTGACAAAAGTCTTTTCTCTTTTTTGAAATTGAGTTTTAATGATTAGTGATAACCTGCATACCAAATGAGCTAGCCTTTTAAAATATATATTCACTTAGAGCTCTTTGGTGTTCAACATGGAGTAGTAATCACTTGTTGAAATTCCATTCTCTTGCTTGATTTCCATTGAAATTGTATACCCATGGTTTTCTTCTACCTACCTTTATGATTACTCTTCTCTCTCCTAATACCTTGCAAAACAAGTCCTTCTTCGCTAACTGGATAGAGCCTTTCGATGCCCCTACATCATCTCCTGCACTTGGCTCTTGCTCTTACTATTCTTAAGACTGCAGTGGCTTTTTGCATCCACTTAAATCATGTCTCTTCTTTAGAAATGTATCGGCTTGAGGCTTCTCTCAGCCTCTCCAATCCAAGTAAATCTCCTATGTGATTGGTTATAGAGTAAATGAGAAAATAGATGTGAAATTAAGTTTTAAACAGTGAAACATTACATTTTTGGTATTCATTAGGGATTCAATACACAAGATATTATTGATATTCAGTCATCTTCATACATAGTGTATATAAAGCTGCCTCACATGGTGCTCATCTTTAAGAAAGTTTTAAAGTTTTATTGGGATATACTTACATCCAATGAACTGCACATGTTTAAATTAATGCTAGGATATTTGACATATGTACACCCATGAAACCATTCTCAGAATCAAGATAATGCATACATCCATCATCCTCAAAAGTTTCTTTATGCCACTTCATAATCCTCCATTTTACTTCTTACCCCATCCCAGGCAGCCAGTAATTCTGTCATTATGGATACTTGTCATTTGCTAAGATTTTGTATAAATAGAATCATACAGTTGTATTCTGTGTTTCTGTCTCTCCTTTTTTTTTTTTTTTTTTTTTGTTTTTTTTTTTTTAAACCTAGCTTCTTTCATTCAGCATAATTATTTTCAGGTTAGGTCATGTTTTTCATGAATCCGTAGTTGATTTCTTTTTATTGATAGATATTCTGTTGCATGCATATACTACATATTATTTGTCCCCTTCCTGGTGAAGATTTGAGATTTTTTTCCAGTTGTGGATTATTACAGAAAAACTGCTATGAACGTTTGTGTTCTGTCTTCGTGTGGATATAGACTTTCATTTTTCTTGGGGAAACAAGAGTGCAATGGCTGGATCCTATGGTAGATGTATGTCTTTTTCAGAAACCACCAAACTATTCTACATTTTGCATTCTGATCAGCAGTAAATGAGAGTTTCATCTTTGCCAATATTGTTATGGTTAGGCTTTTTGATTTTAGACATTTTAATAGGGGGATAGTGATAGCTTTCATTGGCAGTTTTCAGTACAGCTTGAAGGATAAGAATTGAATATTTATCTTCATATTTTTTTATTTTTTTAAAACCTTTGAATTTGGCAAGTCTGAATTCTGTGATAGTAACTTTCTCCTTTGAAAATAAAAATATGTTTATAGTTTATGTCTGTGTTTGCTTGGCACATTAATTATGCACATACTTAGTGCCATTCATACATAATTATTGAAGGGTAACAGTTAAAGGAAATAAGAAATAGTGACAATAAAAGCATCAGTTCTCTTAAATAAATTAACTTTATGCCCTTAGAAGTATCTAGAAGTTGTTTTCTTTGGTGTATGCTTTCCTTATTTGTCAGTTTTAATTGTTTAAGAAGAAGTAAATCTTTTTTCAAAATACGGTTTGCAATAAAATTGTTTCTTTTTAGGGAGAACTCATTCTTGATTATGAAAGACAAAAGAATTTGAACTAAAATTTTTCTAAGAGGTGTTTTGTAAGATCTCTAGCCATTAGATGTTTTTTTTTAAGCAAAAAGAGCTATAACCTGAGATTTGAGACTTCATCACACAAAAAGCAGGAGAAAACTGTAACCTAAGTACTGTTTTATATCAAATAAGGGTTGACAACAGTGTTTTTATGCATCTGTTCTGCCCACATAAGAAGCCAGCTTTATCATCTGGATGTGTCCTGGGGCTGAAACTTCTTATAAATATGAGAATTTTACCCTTTTTTTTTTTTAATGGCAAGCAGAATATGGTATCCAGCTGTGGATTTGCTTATATATTTTGTTTGCATTTTTTTCCTTGGACTTGTTTTATACAGTGTATGGCAATATGTTGTCATACAAATTCCGTGATTAATGCTTATTTATGAAATCTTGTGTAAATATCTTAGAACTTAGTCAAACAATGTGCAAGTTAAACAATTTTTTTCCTCTGAATATTGGAATGACAAATCTAAGGGGAATGGTAGGTTGAATAGTTTATGTTCTTTATCTATAGCAAAGTCTTATATGTAACATTTTCCTTTTACCATTCTATGTTATGTCATTCTTTTCCACTTTATTTTACTGGGTGAGAAATCCTGTTTCAGATTTATTCCTCAGAAAAGTAGGGAGAATTTAAATGTGGAAAACATTTAGAAATAAGAATGGTAATTATTTCATGTGTAATTAAATAATCATATTTACTAGTATACATTTGACATCTAATTCTGATACCTCTGTTTGAGAGGCATTTCTTTGTGTTCTATTAGTTGTGTATTAAAAGCAATCCACTCTTTCATAATAAGCTGTTTAATTAACATTATTGCTGTATTAACACTGTTTTTCCAAAAAAATTAAATTGCTCATAAAATATCAAAGTTTGAATATGTGGCAAACATCAAGTATGAGTAAATTCATTATATCTGCTTCAAATTCAAATCACGATAAAATACTTAAAATTGTAAACTTTCTGTATGAATTGTTCTTTGTATATCTCATCTGAATCATAGTATCATAAAATATTCATGATCATATGTTATTATAATATATATATTAGATAATTATCATAGATTACAGATCATGATATAGTATCGTGATTGGTGATATACTGATAGATTTTTATTTCATATATTCTTATTTCCCTGGACTTGTTTTAATTTTTTCACATGTAGTAACTTAGTCAATTGTGACTGGAAGTTGAAAGACTCGTTTTCCCTTTTTCTTCTGCTCAGGTGCAGCTTTTCTATGAACTGACTGAGATCATGAGTAAGGTCTGGAATAAGATTCAGAGGAGAGGTAATCTCAGTCCTTCATCAGCCTATGCAGAAACCGTGGCGGGGCCTGTCCCTGGTTCTCCAGTGAGAAGCAGTGTAGGCACTGCTCCTCCAGATACCAGCACATGCAGCCCATCTGCTGATGTTGGAACTACTACTGAGGTAAGTGTTTCTGAAAGGTTCTGCTGCCAGTGAAGGGTGATATATACCACAGAGTTCTATATCAGGGCTGAGAATGAAGATGACCTCATTTCTGTGGAAGCTGGCAGGTTCAGAAGCCTCATGGGGAGCTGTGGTAGCAGTGGCTATTTATTAATGTTCCTTTTAGGTCCAAGTATTTTAATTGCTTTCAGTAGGTAGTGGGGTAGTTCAGGACATTCGGGTTCTCTGAAATGGAAAAAACTGAGACACAGTAAAGGTATGTTTCCTCAGAAGTATGGAAACTTAAAAGCTGAGTGAAAAAGAGGCTTATGCTTCCCTTTCCCCTACCCTCTCTGCCCCTGCCCTTTTTGTGAACCAGGGTATTATTGTTATCTTTACGTTAGTGGTTTTTAATCCTGTCAAACCCAAAATCCTCACCTTCTCTCTTCCAGTCATAAAAGTCTTTCTTTTCATTTTTAACACCCTAACCTCACCCAACATGCCAGTGCCTGTTTTATAACAAATATTTTATAATGCCCCTTTACTATCCTGAATGAAAAAAAAAAAACCAATGTAATGCACATATACATAATGTTTCAAAAATATCTAATAGCTCAAAATATAAAGGATTAAAGGAATATAATTCAAAGTATAATAATATATATTTCAATATATGTGTAAGTGCTCAGGCATGACTATGTTAGAAGAAGACATGATGAAGTACACAGTACATACAATTACTGTGAATTTGACTGATAACAAATAGACTTGTTCCCATCTGTATCCAGTACCACGAGTGGTACTGTTGTGGCATCATTTATTGGTGGCATCATTTTCTGAAATAGCAGCAAACTTGGTAGAGTTTTGAATAAAGCAAAATTTATGCTTCCTTTCTTTTCAGTATTTACATTTCTGGAACTCTTAGTGTATAATTATAATAAAATGGTGCAGAAATGCCAAAAAAATAATGTTTAGATCTAAAGCTGAATTCAGTTTTATTTCCAAATATATTTCCAAGATTTTCACCTGTGTAAATTTCTATGAGATCGTTTGCTTTTCAGGACTGCCTTATTCATGATAGAAGCTCTTAATTCCCCCTAATCCTAACTCTTAAATGCCGGTAGTGACACCCAATCATTGAGTCAACCAGAAATATCCTAATACATTTCCCAAACACAGGGGTGAACTTGCACCACTGAGAACTACTATAATAGATAGAGGTAGAAGTTATGTTATTGTTTTTGCATGAAGACATGTTCTATGGAAACAGCTTTGGCAAAGTACAGAATGGAAAGAAGCATCAGGTAAAGGGGATGTTATTATTTTTTTTAAACACTAAAGGCAATCAAACTCAGTTAAATGGACATTTTTTTTTTTTTTAATTTGCTTTGAGGCTTTAACACATTAGAGTAGATCTGTTTGACAACTGCACAAGCAACTTCTCTATCCCCGTTCATTCTACATTCTGAGAAACCAGTGACCCAAGTGATGGGTTTTACTCCACACTCCAAATGAGGAATAAGTCCAGTCTAGAAATGTGCAGTTATGAGGTCGATGGGGCATATCCCTTCTAGGGTAAAAACTTGCTTTCATGGAGTTCCTACAGTTAGAATACAAAAGCTCCTGCAGTTTAAAAACAACAACCACTCTGTTGAATGTAATAGTTTTCAAACTTATTTAACCGAAGACTCTTTTCCACATATTATCATTGCACAGAATACACTTTGTGAAATACTTTAGAAGAGTAATCAAAGCTTGGGGTGACAAGTTGCTAACAAGGATAGTATAAGTGAAATTAATAAATGAAGTTAAGTCATAGAGACATTCCACTGGCAGAAAGGAGAGTGTTCCATTAAACAATTGACTGCTAAGTACTTTATTTACTGGGATGTCCAGATAAACATGACTACCTATTTTGGGAAGTGGGCTTTTAGAAAGAGACATTTAAAAAAACATTGAAAGACTGGAAAAGACAAGGCTTTCATGGAGTGGTCGCACCTGTTGGTCATAGATCTAGGGACTGCCATTCATACAAAGTACAGTATAAATGGTGCTCTCTATTGTGCACTGTCCAACCTACACAAAAGGACATGGTAGCCCTAATATGAGATGTAATAGAGATGAACATGCCCTGTAATTATAGAAGTATGATTAACAAATTTATTCTCTAGTATCTTTGGGTGTTTTGCAGAGGAAGTAACGTTTGAGAAGAATCTTGAAAATAAATATAACATTAGTAGCAGTTTTGTTTTATTAGGTGTATTATAACAGAAAAAGCCAGAAGAATGATGTCCTCATGAGCCAAAATGGGGAAATTAATAAAGGGAGAGATTAACAAAGGGAGAGATTTTCTCAGTCACATAAAAAGAAATTCATTCTAGGGTGTCTGGGTGGCTCAGTCAGTTAAGTTTCAGCTCTTGATCTCAGCTCAGGTCTTGATTGTAGGGTCGTGAGTTTAAGCTCCACACTGGGCATGGAGCCTACTTAACAAAAAAAATTAAAAAAATAAATTCTGATTTCTATAACAAGATCCTTACATTCCTGCAATTCATTTAAATTTAAAATATTGAGGATTCTTTCTGACTGAGTTGTAAACATAAGCAATGAAAATGTTCATTAGTGAGCTTATTAGTTTTGCGTTAGCCATGGATTTAATCTGACCTATGTGAAAAAGATTTGAAAATGAAAGAATCATAATGCAAAAGACATATTCATTGGAGGAAGACCATGTAAAGCAGCTTACAAAAGGTAATACAGACTTATGAAGGAAAAAGTGGCAAATATTTTCAGAATGTACCATCTTCTCTTGTTTACATACTGTGGTCAAGAAAAGAGGTGAGTAGTCCAATATGGATTTGAAACCTACAGTTATTTGGGATACTTGTTCCCTGAGAAATATCTTAAAATAATTTAGCTACTTTATTTGCCATAAATGGCAGGAAGATTTTTGTGAATACTGTTAGGGCTTTGATCTAACTTTGCAAATTAGAAGGTGTCTATGTATTTGAATATTTAATGTTTAATTTCTCCTCTCAAGAAAATAGTTATGTGGGGATCAAGGTTAACTATGTATCCATATGAGTTTAAATTTACCCCTTTGAGAATTAGCCAGTAAATGATGACATCTGAAAATACAATCATTGTTTTCTCCTGTGTGTATGAATGCTCCATCTATGACTCAGTCTGTGGTTTAATTCATCCAGAATTCAAACTTTGTGCCCAAGTTTTCATTTCTCATTTCTCTTTGTTTATTGTGCTGCTAGAACTGTGTATAAATGATCTTTGTAATTTTCATTCCTTTACTTTTGAGTTCTAGCATATTAGATATGTTACTGTGATCCTTTGGATTCCATTTTTAACTTATTTTTATTAATTTTGAAGAATTTGGCTGTATATTTGAATATGTTACTTACTCAGTGGGAAATACTGGATGTGAAATAACTCTCCACTACCATCCATCCCCTCTTACCTTTATTATTAGTGGATAACCCTAATTTAAGCAACCCGTACAATGCTTAGTGTGCAGATTGGGTTTTAAACACATTGTTCTTGAATATGTGGATGTTAAATGATTTGGGAATATCAACTCATTATGATTGAAATAAATCTGATTTATTATACTCTACAGCATGTATATATTAAGTCTCTTCAAATATATTACGATGTGAAATCATAAAACTGTATGAGTTTATTTTTTAAAAAGTTTTGGTCTTTTGTTTTAAACATAATTATTTTATATTTTTTATCAGATTTGTCCAAATTTTTTGAGAGTCTAATCCTGTTGTTAACTCTTGCTCTTAGTAGATTGTTTCCTTATGTGTTATGTAACCTTATATTAAGAGTTTTTCATTAGCCTATGAGACTTTTACATAGTGGTTGAGGCCCTATTCCCACAGAGGTTTTGTGTGTTTATATCTTTGATGGACTACAGGGATTGTTTCTAGCCTGAAACCCCTTTACTTTTAATTTCATATCTAGAAGTTTTTTGAAAACATTTGGCAGTATAAAATCAAGCCCTCAAACCTATATATACCTCAGAATTGTGTTTAAGAGTCTCTAGGATACCTTGTTTATCTATGCTAAGATACATAAGTCTTTCCTTTTTGGGGTTTATTCTCTTGTGTTTTCACATTTTTTTAATTGGATACTTAATAATATTCATCTTTAAAAAATTAAACATTTAAAACAGAGTCTTTTTATCCTAAGAGGAATTTATAATATGGCATGGATATGTGCATACACATAATATGTAGGTGGACTGCGAAATTTAGCTCATAATGGATTCTGCTTCCTAGAGACAATTCTGTACCACATAGAAGGAGGAGCAAAACTTTTGTTATATAAGAAAAAAATATAAAATGCTGAGTGTATGTGAGAATACTGATTTACAACTCAACCAAAAGTAAAAATTAACACATTAACCTCTAATGTTGTAAGTTTTGCTTCATGGCAAAATTTGACTTACATTCTTATCCTTCATTGATTCAGTGATTAAAATTGCTTCTAGTTTAAAAAATATGTGGTGTGTGTGTGTGTGTGTGCGTGCGCGCTTAACGTCCATCACCATACATAGTTACAAGTTATTTTTTCTTGTGATGAGAACATTTAAAACCTACTCTCTTACCAACTTTCAAACACACAATACAGCATTATTACCTATATAGTCATCATGCTGTGCATTACATCCCCAGGACTTATTTATTTTATACCTAGAAGTTTTTGTCTTTTAACCCTGGGCATCTATTTTGACCCATATTCACTTTAAATTTAACTGAAAATAAGTGCATTATAAATAATTACTGGAGATTGAGGAATGAACCACCTCATGCCAGTTTTTTAAGTTTTTATTTAAATTCCAGTTAGTTACCATACAGTGTAATATTAGTTTCAGGTGTACAATGTAGTGATTCAACACTTGGATACAACACCCAGTGCTCATCACAGCAAGTTCACTCCTAATCCCCTTCACCTATTTCACCCATCCTCCCACCCACCTTCCCTCTGGTAACCATCAGTTTGTTCTCTATAGGTAAGAGTCTGTTTCTTGGTTTGCCTTTCTATTTTCCCCCCTTTGTTTGATTTGTTTCCTCACTTCCACATATGAGTGAAATCAAATGGTATTTGTTTCTCTCTGACTGACTTTGCTTAGTATTATACTGTCTAGTTCCATCCATGTTGTTGCAAATGGCGAGATTTAATTCTTTTTATGGCTGAGTAATTTTCCATTGTGTGTGTGTATACACATATATATGTATAATATATACACACCACATCTTTTTATCTATTCATCTACCAATGGACACTTGGGCTCTTTCCATATCTTGACAATTGTAGATCATGCTGCCATAAACATCTGTGTGCATGTATCCCTTTGAATTAGCATTTTTGTATCCTTTGGGTAAATAGTAGTTACCCAATTGCTGGATCATAGGGTTGTTCTGTTTTCCAGAATGGCTGCACCAGTTTGCATTTCCACCCACAGTGCAAAAGGGTTCCCCTTTCTCCATATTCTTGCCAACACACCTGTTGTTTCTTGTGTTGCTGATTTCAGCAATTCTGACAGTTTTGAGGTGATATCTCCTTATAGTTTTGATTTGTGTTTCTCTGATGATGAGTGATGTTGAGCTTCTTTTCATGTGTCTGTTAGCCATCTGGATGTCTTTTTTGTAAAAATGTCTATTCATGTTGTCTTCTGCCCATTTTGTAATTGGATTATTCATTTTTTTTTGGTGTTGAGTTTTATAAGTTCTTCATATACTTTGGATATGAACCCTTTATCAGATATGTCATTTGCAAATATCTTGTCCCATTCTATAAGTTGCCTTTTAGTTTTGTTGATTGTTTCCTTTGCTCTACAGAAGCTTTTTATTTTGATCAAGTCCCAATAGTTTATTTTTGGTTGTTTCCCTTGCCTCAGGGGACATATCTAATAAGGAGTTGCTATGAGGTCACCTTATATTTGTTGTGCTTATTTATATAGATTATGTATCTAGGGAATGCTTTGAAATCACAGTTTTAAATTTTTCGTTTCTAATTAATATTTGCATTCAAATAAGTTCATAAATTTTTAAAAATTGCTACTATATAAAGTACTGTTTTTCTCATTTGCATCAAATACATTCATTATTTTGACTATGAAGAGTTTACTACAAATGAATCTGGTTTTAAAAAGTACATTCTTAACAATTATTTGTATTAAGTAGGAGTATTTGTTTATATGATCCTTGGGTGATTTATACTTTATGAGTAATTTTTTTAATGTTGACATGTTGGTAGGAAGTACCATACTTTTCAGTGAATATAGCTCTAGCTTCCTGAATATCCATCTGGATGGTGGTAGAAGGGGAAATAGGCGTAAGAGGCGTAAGTACGAAGCTTAAAAACAGTTCATCATTTTCCCCACCCTTGCATTGAAATAGCGAGAGCAAAGGTAGTGGAAACCACAGCAGGCCACTTGTCACTGTTGACTTAAGTACAAACCGTGGTGGAAGTGTTTAGCCCTTTGGGAAGTTTTGTGATTGAACAAGAATGCTGGAGTTATTTTGATAAGGGAGTGGAGCAGTGTGGCCAAAACTATGATCATCCCTGAGCTCTAAAGCAGGCCAAGGATGAAGGGCTGCAGTGTTTGCTCTTCCAGATGAACAAAGATAAATTCAGCTAGGAAAATAAACTCAGTCTTTTGGTCAATTTGCAACAGAATGGTGAAAGAATTGAACTGTGTATTTTAGAACTTGGCATAAAGAGGTGTGGGAAAATAGTTCAGCATCTTCAATTCTGGCTCTATTTTTGCTATATAGATTTGGAAATGGAGCAGAAAATTAATGCACAAACATATTTAACAATACCACACCAAATGTTGTAAATCCAAAATGAAAACTGAAACTGCATGAGGAGGGAGAGCAACTTTTTCAGAAGTGCTTAGTTATTAAATTTGAAGCCACCATGTTCTTAGCATTCCTACTGAATATACCTAACAATATTTAAAAATCTAGGTCTCATTGATTTGAGGTGCTGCTTTCTCCACAGTTTCCATTCTTGGGAGTATGATGTTCTTCTAACTGTTGAAGGAAAATTTAATTTATGAATGCTTCTGCTATAAGAATTTACCCATAAAGAAAGGCGTGTTGACTATATTATATTATCTTTTATTGAATTTGACTTTGTAAAATGCATCCTTTTCTGGGATTAGTTTGTGCTTTTCATTAGATGTTGTGTTACTTTAGACAGCAACTAAAACCCTGCATTTTTGTATCGCTTCTCAAATTGTAAGAATTTCAGCTGTAGCAGAATTAGGACTACTTATTTTGGAGAAGCATTTATATGAAAACATCACGAACAGGAAGTTGTTTGCCTTGTTTGGTGTAAATGTAACAAGGAATGGCTTCACTATCTTCAGATTTAAGTCTATAATTTTCTGTCACAGTAAATCACAGGACACTATTGCTTTGCTGTGTTTGGTGTCTAAGTATTCCAACAATAAGTACTTGTCTGTTCTTTTGTGAAAATCTTCCCCATTAAGTCTCCTTTGGGGTGTTCAAGGAAATTAAATTTTCTTCTGATTGAAAGAGATTGTAAAAATTATCATGAGGTCAAGGTAAAAACTTCATGTAGGCGCTGAATATACCTGAGTAGAATACATGCCTGTGCTAATGAGAGCAGAAATTTTTGGATTTACATAAGGTTTTACTCATCGTCCCTGTTGTTAGCTGTCAGACTAATGGCTTGACTAAGAGATGAGTGGCTTCTGTCCTGAGAAACTATCCATAGAAAGCAATATACTGACCATGTTGTGTTGTCTTCTATTAAATTTTAAGGGATGTTTTGTTCTGGCTGTTGACTACTGGTCATGACTCCTTGGCATAGGAAGTGAACATTTTGTTTGAGACATTCAAAGCAACAAAGAACTATTAGAAGTTGAGTATATATGGCAAAGGAAAAGGTGCTAAAGTTAGAAAGATGACAAAATGAGAAAGGCAAGAAGGTATAGATAGAATACCAAATTTTGTAAGACTGTGAGCATACAATTTGTAAGTAGTCGTTCCATTTGTTAGCGATAATTATACCTACTAATTATGAATTATTATATGTAATCACTTTATGTTCGTGTTCTTTTTTCTTCTTAACAACAATTCTAAAAGATAAATATCAAAATAACCATTTTGCAGAGGAGGAAACAAACATGAATAGGGTCTGAAGAAGTCCTTAACCTAGTGTATCATGCTGCTTTACCAGACTATTTTTAAGTACATATAACTAAAGTTTAAAAATATATACACGTCTTGTAAATAAGCATACTATAGTGTATTTGATCAGTTCTCAGAGAATGGGTTTGGGCTCCTGAGTATTTTTGAAAGTTTTAAATGAACTGCAAAGGTGGGATTTTAAGAGCCCAAATACTTGGTAGCTAATCCTTAAAATAACACAATACATGAGAGTGATCACTATCCCTGACACCATCTCTTCCTGTCTTGAGACTGAAGTTATCCAACTCCAAACCAGGATTTATAATTTTCTCCAGACCATGTAACAGCTGCTGAAAACATTTAACGAAAACAAGGACTACCAAACAAACCTTTTACAGAAAGTTTGTTAGTTCCAAATGTGGGAAATTACATATTCGTACTTCATTATGTATTTGTTGAATTAAATAAGCTCATGGTCTTTACCTCGAGCCGTTTAGCCAT
Organism: Panthera leo; assembly: GCF_018350215.1. Lineage (NCBI taxonomy): Eukaryota > Metazoa > Chordata > Mammalia > Carnivora > Felidae > Panthera > Panthera leo. Next base: position 45,535,003 of record NC_056695.1, read on the forward strand.
ATAAGTCATTGTAAAAATCTGTTGTCGGGGTGCCTAGCTGGCTGGCTGGCTCAGTTGGTAGAACATGCTACTCTTAATCTTGGGGTTGTGCGTTTGAGCCCCATGTTGAGTGTAGAAATTACTTCAAAAAATTAAAAAAGAACTATTATCAAATCCAACTTTTTAATGTCTTCTTGTAATATGTGAGACATAATAAGTGTTCTATTTCTTACTCCATGCTTATTATGGTAATCACTTTGCTATGGATATTGCAGATTCATACATAAGTGCTGTATAGCAGGGGTAGACAAACTGTATAAATGGCTCGATAGTAAATATTTTAGGTTTTGTGGCCCATAGTATCTCTATAGGAACTACTTAACTGCTAAAAAGTAGCCATAGGCAATAGGTAAATGAATGAATATGGCCATAATCTGGTAAAACTTTATTTCCAGAAGTCGAGACTTCAAAATTTATCATTTTTTATAGTTATTTTTCTTTGTTACACACTTGTTTTTTCTCATTCCAGGGAGATTCTGTACAAGCAGGTGATGACTCACCATTTTCAGATTCTGTTACCTTGGAACAAACTACAAGTAACATTGGTGGATCCAGTGGCCGTGTTAGTCTGTGGATGCAGTGGGTTCTCCCCAAAATTACTATAAAGCTCTTTGCTCCAGATCCTGAAAATAAAGGCACAGGTACAGGGTTACTTTTCTTCTCTGCTAAAAAGGTAAAATATTAAACATATTTTTCAAAGAAATAGTAGAACCTAGTTTTATTATCACTGTCATTTAAAGTAAACAAACATCATTAGGTCTAATTTAGTTGCTTTCTATTAGCAATACGTAAATTTTGTCTTTTTATATTAAAATTCATTCCAAAAGCCAAGTAATTTTTTCATTGGTTTCATTGATGTGTTATATCATTTTCACTAAAAGTATGCAAAGATTGTTAGATACATTACCTCAAGCATCAATGGATTTCTTCTGTCTTGAAATAGGTGCTTTATCTTAATCGTGAGGCCTATATTGATGTTACTTTTCCTTATTATTGTAGAATCCTGTATGGTTAATGAACAGAAAGTCTCATTTCCTCTCTAGGAGTTAAGGATGTATACATGAACATTAAATGTAAAACACAAGGTTTTAATATTGATTGTGAGGCCAATGCTGATTATGTTTGCTTCTTATTGCAGAGCTTTGTATGGTCAGTGAACTAGAAGATCTCAGTGCTTCCATAGATGTTCAGGATGTATATACCAAAGTGAAATGTAAAATAGAAAGTTTCAATATTGATCACTATAGAAGCAGGTAAATAATAATAAATATGGGAAAAGCTATGCTTTCTTTGAACACAGTCTTATATAAGAATTTTTATATTTTAATTTTGTTATTTTTTGAAGTGCTGTACTTATTCCCAAAGAGAGTTCTTAACAGATAAATTGATTAATTTTACTTGGTATTCATTCATATATGGAATATAACAAAGTTTTGTTTCATGCGATGGCAAATCTATTCATAAATACCCATATTGCCATATTAAATGAAATGAGCTGCTTTTACTAATCATCTCAAACAGTTTGTTATTTTGTATATTTGCAAAGATACTGGAGACATAGTGGATGGTTTTGTTTTTGCTGTATACTTGCTGTCCACTCTCCATATGAGTTAAATCACAGATTAAAATGGAGCGACATCTCATGGCCCTTTGTGCTTTGGAGACTTTTCTTAATCTCTCATTTGACTAATATACATGTGGTAGATATTCCTAGAACCAGATTTTTCTTGCCCTAATAACTTTCTATCAAAAGTATTATTGTGGGCAGATATAATTTATTTATAATAAATAGTAAAAAAATAAAGTTTTAAACAACTGTATTTTGGGTTTTTTTTAATGTTTATTTATTGTTGAGAGGAAAAGAGAGTGTGAGTGGTAGAGGGGCAGAAAGAGAGAGGGAGGCACAGAATCTGAAGCAGGCTGCAGGCTCTGAGCTGTCAGCACAGAGCGCCACACGGGGCTTGAACTCGTGAATCGCGAGATCATGACCTGAGCTGAAGTTGGATGCTTAACCGACTGCAACACCCAGGCGCCCCCAAAAAGTAAAGTTTTACATATCCTCACAAAGATACATAGCAATGTTGTCATTAATTTTTCCCAAATACAAAATAACTAGCACTTTTTGGAGTTTTTGGGGTGTTTTTTTTTTTTGCTATTCTGGAATACTATTCTGGAATTTGTATTTTTTAATTGAATTATAATAAAACACATTTTTTAAAATTATTTTTTAAACAGCATCATATTTTTAGTTTCATATTAATTTAGTATAGAAACAGCCTTAAAGTCTGTTTTTTGGATTCATAATTTTCATTCAGCAGTTATTTATTGAGTGCCTGCAGAAGCACATCTGTTTTTGTACTTTTACTGGTGCATCATATACCCTAAAAACAGAATCTTTTTTCTTTAACAGGTTTCTAATTCTGCATTAAAAACATTTGAATTTTTATTACTTATCATATTGCGTGTCACACATATCCTATTGCTTATGTCAATGACTATCAAATCTATCTAGCCAAAAAATTGTGTCATAATTACGAAGTTCAAAATATTTTGCTGGGTATATATTAAAACCTGTTGTAATAGTAGAATGTTATGAAGCATATATTTTCTTTTATACTAACCATGAATCATTAATTGATCTTTGATAATGTAATGTTTAGCTCTTTAGTTCCTCCTGAATAGTATATCTCTATATGATAGATATAGATACATGTGATACATGATTATTTCAAGTGATACACGATTATTATGTTATAGCTGTAATAATTTTCTGATGATGTGAACATTATAATCTATGTTCTAGATCATCAATGACTTTACTGTTAAATTATGTAAGTTTTAAATATTTACCCATTGATTTATTCAAAATATTTGTTGTGTGTTATGTGCACTATGCTAAGCACTGAGGATGTAGTATTGTAAGAAAAATAAACATAAATCATGCTTTTAGGGGCCTTGTGGTCTCAGAGATAAGGTAGAAATAAATAACCAATCAATAAGTATACAGTTTTACCAATAAGACAAATGCTTCTATTATGCAAAACTACCCAGGGTGTGGTGCTAAAATAAATTGTTCTTGATTGCATTGTCAGTTCCACGTTTCAGTTCAGTGTAGTGTTGTTTACATAGTAACTATTTGAAATAGTTATATATGCTCAGTTTTTAACTCAGAAAAATTGAAAAGAACAGATAAGGTGAACTTATGTTTTCCAGGCCAGGGGAAGGTTGGCAGTCAGGACATTTTGAAGGAGTATTTCTACAGTGCAAAGAAAAACCTGTGGTGAGACTCATTTAGTAATTATGATTTTTTGAAAATATATGATAAACTGTTTATCTTTGTTCATTCATGCAATAGGACTAATGGTTGCAAGAATTAGAGCTCAGATAAATTCTTTTTGACCTATTCTTCCAAAATTACATTACAAAATAAAACTGCTCCTTTAAATGCTTGTGTTTTGTAACCATTTTCCTATTATAGCTTTTAAGTAAATATTTCAAAAATCAAAGGTAGGATTGCTTTTATTAAAATGTTTTATCATTAATGTACTATTATGTTGATGTTTTAGAAGTTTTTCCTATTCATAAGTGAGTTCATGTTGGATTGTCCTTTATCATAAACTAATAGTAGTAATTTGACACTAAAAGCAATTATTTTTCATTTACTTCCATTAACAATGCTTTTGCAGAAGATGGTCCAGACAGAGGCCATACCTAGCAGGGGCTCAAACCTGAGCCCATGCAAACTTGAGCAAAATTAAAACTATCCAGATTTTTTTGCTTATGGCTTTTATTGCTTTCTGTCTTTTCACCTTCTTTGCTCCTGTCCATCACCTCAAGCCTTGGGGAAGAGTGTTGGTCTTTGGGGCAATGTGGAGGTGTCTTCCTTTCCTGTACTGACAAGCTGAACAGACGCACCTTGTTGGTTCGACCCATCAGCAAGCAGGACCCTTTCAGTAATTGCTCTGGCTTCTTTCCTTCTGTAAGAAATCATTTTAAAATTATGCTACAGAACTCCCACTAACAGGAATCCAGAGAAGGAATTGAACTATCCATAGAGTCAACTCTTGATTTTTATCCTCCTCTGTGTCATCCACTTTGTAAATGAACTCTACTTTACTTTTAACTCATAGACTGATTTTCTAGTACCATCTAATTTGTTTCTGAGTTACTTGCATATACTCTTTTTCACTCTGGTTTTGTAATTACAAACTAACTTTACCATCAGCATAAGAAAATAGAAGTGTAGGACATTAAGTGTAATGTTTTTTAAATTGTGCATGTATAGAATAATCAAGAGTTGACCAGACTGCTTTGTCTTTTCTTTTATGGCTTTTACTTAGATTGCTTTTTTCCCCTTTCTATTATGCCATTTCCTTCTCACAACTAATCCACATTACCATATTTGGTGATCTTGAATCTGGACAGGGCTATATGCCTGTCATTGCTGGATATAGGATGAACACTAGACTGTCCACCAGTGGCTTTTAGAAGTTTAGAACCTTATTCTTTTCTAAGTGGTACAATATATCTGGATATGTCATTAAGCTAATTATTTTAAACGCCATTCTTAAAGTCAATACAAATGCATATAATTTTAAAATATTAAGAACAGATTAGCTCAATGATAATAGCAATTCTCTTAAGAATTTTTTAAATCATTGCAAACATTAGATGTTTTCTTAGCATGTGTGAACTATTTCCCCTTTTTTGTAGCTCAAAAGGAATTTAAGACCTAGATCTTTAAAAAGGTGATAAAATTAGTCAAATATTTTAAACAGTTGTTTAATATTGTATTTGAATAGCAAATGCTAGTTTCTAATTGGATTCTGACATTTTTTCTGGAATTTTAGTCTGGAAAAAACGTCTCTACATGTGGCTTTTATATCAGTGGAAATTCTGTTCAGTTTTATTTTTATTTGAATGGTATTGGTGTCTCTGAGAAACATTCTTAATTTTTTTATGTACTTAATAATTTTAATGTATATTCATGAAAAAACCCAAACTTATTAATGCCCTTTAAAATTTTTCTGCATTTTTATAATACTTCTTTAATTATCAGTGTTTTCTAACTTTTCATTTTAAGGAGTATAAGATGCTGATTATTACCATATGAAAAGTAATATTTACATTATCTCACTCCAGCTAGTATTCATTTATTTTTTCATTTTGTTCCTTGTACATTAAGGGAGTTGAGGATGCAACAGTTCAACAAACTTTCTCTCATGGGGAGTTTACATTCAAGAGTACCTACGTTCAATATGTTTAAAATATATTTTCCAAATCAAAACATTCATACACTGAAGCACCTTTTATACTATTTCCAGGATTCAAGCATAGCCATTAAGGAGGATTTGAGTTAGGTTATTTAGATTAGTGGTTGATTGTAACCCTGCCCCCCAAGTCCAGTTTAAACATCTAAATACAGACAGTGTTGTTGCTGTTGGGCTATATCACAGCCATCGTTCTCCATCCAGTGTTTCCTGTTACCTAGCAAGATGGACATAAGACTGGTAGCACGTTTTCTTGCTTTACTGTATTTCCTTTTCCGTGTAGAAAGCAAAAGGAAAGGGAAATCAGAGAGGCAGCTAGAAAGTTGGGAACAGTAAAAACAAAACAAAAAAACACCTCTGAAGGCAGCAGGACAGTTACAGGAAATTTATTATTTTGCACATCCATTTAATTCCTACTTCCCAGGTTATTTTTAATGGTCAGAAAATGAGGTTAAAAAAGAACATAGACAAAGATAACTAACTTTTATCTTACCTTTGTTCATTGTAAAGTCCAGATTAAAAACAAAATCAACAGTGACAGCTGAAATGCCTACTATTTTCCCCTTGCTGTGTCACTAGGTGATAGGTAGCAATGTGAGAGGAAGAAAATGGAAGCAAAAGAGCTTCACTAGTGCTGGGATAACATAAGCCCGGGCACTTTGCTGCTTTGCCACTCTCACTTTTTTCCTGTTTGTTGTTCTTTCTCAGTGCATTTCCTCTCTCGACATCACGCATTGGACTATAATAACCTAAAAACTTTATCAGGCCCTGGGAAGAGAGGTTGGAAATGTGTATGACACCTTAACTTTAACTTCATGTTGAGTGATGTGTAAAATAGGATTTTATATACATTAATTGGTTCAGGAAAAGTTTAAGAGCTGTCCTTTAATGTTGAGAAATAGAAAGTATGCATTTTATTTCACTCTTCAAAGTATGCTGTTTTACTACAATTTGTTTATAGTGTGTAATTTGAATATAATTGGACATGTTGTCAGAAGTATTGATGATATAATGTTATAATTTTTACTGTCAGTCAAATGTCGTATGTGTATTTATGTAGCATTAAACTCAAGGAATAGGAGTTTGAATTGTGAGAGAGTTGATAGTTAGGTTTTGTAAACAGAATGATAGCCACTGAAAATAAGCAAGTTCTAAAAGACAGATGTTTTATTTTTGTGTTATGTTACTATCTCCAATAAACATGCATTAAATGATTGGTTTAGTTATCAAAGCATGGTATCAATGAAGCTCTTTTTATGGGCTTAGTCTCATATACATTAGCCAAATTATTAAAAGAAAAAACTCTGCTCTCATAAATGTTAATTAAGTCGAGGGAAGTCAATCATCTTTTCTATTCAGATTGTTTGTTGATTACAAATGGAAGAACATTACATGGTTATTTCAGTTTCATCTGCATAAACAACGTCTCTGTGATCCATATTGGTACTTTTAATGAAAAATTATCAAGAATGAAAAGGTAAAATCCGGAGATGTCTTGTTGCAAATTCTGAATATCACAGAGAATGTAGAAATCATAGACACAGATACAACAAAGTTTAATTGCCTCTCTCAAGATCTAGACTAGAACTCAGGATTTCTAATTTTCAGTTCAGCATTCCAAGTCTTAGATGGTTTTTCCCCATGTGTGGAATTGATCAGTAATGTGCTCATCAGAGGGTGTAGACATAGTAAAAGATTATAATATCAACTGAGATTATTTTCTGCTTTCACATAGTTTTTTTTTTTCTTTTTTGTAATGAAGTTTGTATTGTGATTTCCTCTTTCTGGAACAGACAACAGCAAAACTCCTAGATGGCTCTCATCAGCAGCATGGATTTCTCTCTTTGACATACACAAAAGCTGTAACAAAAAATGTCCGCCACAAGTTAATATCAAGAAATGAGCGAAGAAGTTTTCATAAGTTATCTGAAGGTTTAACGGATGGTTCCCCTCATTTTCTTCATGAAATTCTTCTTTCAGCACAAGCTTTTGATATTGTCCTTTGCTTTCCTTTGCTTAATGCCATTGCAAGTATATTTCAAGCAAAATTACCAAGGACCCAAAAAGAGAAAAGAAAATCTCCTGGTCAGCCCATGAGGAGCCATACATTGACTTCACGCAGCTTACCTTTGATTTATATCAACACAAGCATAATCAGAATTTTTGTTCCAAAAACAGAAGAAATGCAGCCAAGTATTGAAGGTATGGCCTTCAGAGGTTTTTGTGGTCTGATTTTACATAACTTCCATTTAGGGAGTTTAGTTTTTTCTATTCTTTTTTAATATGGCTGGTGGTTGTAGTTTGTACTCTGGTGTGTTTTAGAAAGAGTAACTATGTTACAGTCATTCTACAACTAAACCTTTAGGAGATAAGTCAGGATACTGGGTTTGTTTCTGACTCAATTACTAGAGTAAAAAGTAGATTTTTTTTTTTTCACCAGGACTTTTGCTAGTGAAGCTTATCTTACTGTCATTTGTTTTATTATCTCAAATTTTAGGTTCTATATACCTAAGGTAAGTAGAAATTATTAAAAAAAAAAAAAAACAGCCAACACCCAAGGTTCCTGTGGCTTCTTCCAGGCTTCTCAGTGCAAATTAACTTAGGTTTTAAAATGAAATGAATTTGGGGCACCTGGCTGGCTCAGTTGGTAGAGTATCTGACTCTTGATCTCAGGGTTGTAAGTTCAAACCCATGTTGGGCATGGAGCCTACTAAAAAAATAAATAAATAAAATGTAATGAAATGAATTTAGAATCCCACTGCCTCCAACCGTGAGAGTAACTTTTGAATTTTTGCTTTCCCCATGCTAGAAAACAGTGAAGAACTTTAAGGATATTGAGTGAAGTTCTAGTATAGTGGTTCACATAGTATGAACTTGGAAGTTACAGAGACCTGAGTTCAAATCCCAGATTTACTAGTTCAGAACTGTGAAATTTAAAGCAGGTTAAGTCTAAGTTCCTACGTATAAATGGTAATAGTAGTGCTTGACTTGATGGTAGACCTTACTGACAGCTTTTCAATGATGACTACGTGGAGACTACATGAATAGTGCTAGCTGCATAGTTAGCTTTCAGTAAATGGCAACTGAATCAGCAGATGTGCCCATTCTTTTAAAGTAGAGTATCTGGAAGTCCCCCATTTCACTACTGCTTATATACCTCTTTGGCCAAAACATAGTCATATGGCTACACCCCACTGTGAGAGAGGCTGAGAAACAGTATTTCCCTAGGTGGTAGGGTGCCCAGCTCATAAATTAAGGCCATGTGAATTAGAAAAAAAGAGAATGGTAGTTGAGGGGTAAGTACTAGCCTCTGCCACATGAAAACAGTAAAGCTTTTTTTTTTCCCTTTTAGTTATTATGTGGAGGAGGAAGAGCTTGAATGATCAGTGATAGCAAATAAAAAAAAGAAAAGCATCTAGTTCATTCTGTTTCTTCTTGGAGCCTAGTCTGTCTCTTGTTCTGTCTCCCAAAGGCAAGTCTTAATTGGGGAAAGTTATTCTGCCTAACATTATAAATAAAGTTTTATTCAAGGTAATGGTCCTTTTTAAAAAAGTTCCCTAAGTAAAAAATAAATTTGTAGAGCTTTATAGTTCTTAATTACCAACATGTATAGAGATAAATTCAGTGTATTATACTTAGTGGATATTTTTAAATGTTTATTTGTTTGTTTTTAAGAGAGAGGGAGGGCAGGGAAGGGAAAGAGAGAGGGAGAGAGAATCCCAAGCAGGCTCTGCACTGTCATCACAGAGCCTGACGTGGGGCTTGAACCCACAAACTGTGAGATCATGACCTGAGCCAAAAGTAACTGACTGAGCCACCGAGTTGCCCCTGTACTTCATGGGTTTTTAGTATTAACCAGTTCCTATTTTCTTTCTGATTTTTAGTAGAACTGTCATAAAATTGATTATTTTGAGATAAAAAAAATTAGTATTGTCTGTATATGCTGTATTCTGACAGTATTATACAGTTGTTTTCATCTGTTCAGAGACTTTGTAGAAACACATGAATGGTAAAGAATAAAGTTAGTCTTCGTTGAGCAATTACAAGTGATCTGAGAGGCAACTACTAACCAGGCTAGAGGCTGCATGCTCATTGTAGACACGCTGACCTTTGTGCTTTTTCCTTGTTATTATCCTTTATTATGTGAGTATCTAATGAATGTTTAACTAATACGATTTATATTAAAATTACTTAGGCAAAAAAAGAAACCTATATTTTTAAACAGTATAGCTCTCTGAGACCCATTTTGTGTCATAATAACACTTTTTCATAACCATACAGAAAGAGGGATAGACATAAAAGGTCATGGAGATTTCAGACCATCTTTTTGATTTTTCAGCTGCAAATAGGGGGAAAACACTATGGAAACAGAAGTAGTTTGGCTTTCTTTATTTGAGAAAACTTAGGATTATTTTGATAAGAGTTTGAAGTAGTCCATTGTATTTTAAAACTATCATTATATTGGGGCACCTGGCTGGCTCAGTTGGTTAAGCATCTGATTCTTGATTTTGGCTGGTCATGATCTCACTGGTTCATGAGATTCAGCCCCGTGTAGGGCTCTGATCTGACAGCATAGAGCTTACTTGGGATTCTTTCTCTTCCTCTCTCTCTGCCCCTCCCCCACTTGTTCTTTTTCTCTCAAAATAAATAAATATTTTAAAATATCATTATATTACAGTATCTATAAGTTTTTCCATTAAAATAAAATTGCAGAAAATTTGTATCCAGATGAAAATAAGAATAAAGGTTTATGATATCTATATTATTAACAAATTGTAAATTTTTTTTAGCAATTAAGGGTTTTCTTTTCTACAGATACCTCTCTGGGTAGTATAAAAACATTTATTTTCCTAACCAGAATGAGTTCCTGTAATTTCATTTAAAATAATTTATGTTAGTAAGCTTTTGTGATTTCCTGAAAATTCTTTTTCTTTATTTTTAATGTTTATTTTTGAGAGGGAGACAGAGAAAACAGTCAGGGGAGGGGCAAAGAGAGAGGGAGACAGAGGATCCTTCTCCGGGATCTCTCAGCAGGAAGTAAGCTCCTTCCTGTCAGCTCAGAGCAATGGGGGCTGGAACCAAAAACCATGAGAACATGACCTGAGCCAATGTCGGAGGCTTAAATGACTCAGCCACCCAGGCACCCCAGATTTACTGAAAATTCATTGTAGTGTGTATTTTGTGTTTTCATTCCATAATTTTCTTATTATTTTCATTTGAGTGTAAACAAGTGGTAAGGCCCAAAACTTCATGGAAACCTAAGGGAAAAAAAGTGTTATTAGAGATGAGAGGGTAGTATGAGGTGGAGAGAAATACAGGAGTGCTGTATGAAAAAATTGGGAAAGGTCGTGCAGACAAATCAGGAAGCAAAGCAACCTATCTGTGATGAGTTTTTACTGCTACAGAAGTGTTCAGGAATTACAAATCGTCCTCAAATTATGTGATGTAATTGTCCTCTAAATAGTAATTGCCTGCTAACTAATCCTAGATTGAATCCTTCTTCCTCTAATATCCCTAATGCTATTTTAAGGTCTCCCACCTTAAATTTCACATCCTAAAACATCAATATTGATCACAAATACAAATAAAAAGAAAAGAAACCAAATGTATATGCTTCATCTCCCATTTAAGTTTTGAAATTGGGCCTAGAATGTAGTGCAGTAGCAATATGTTGCTTTTTCAGGATGAGCCAGCCTAGCTTAGACTTTTTAAATAGGTGTTCAATAGTATTTTATACTGATAAATCTTCCAGAATCAGACATAGCTTTCCTCTATGTGCACATTTGATCTGCATCCAACATTTGCTTATTCATCATAAAATATTTTACCTGTTTGATGTACTGAATGATTTGGGATGTCTTTGGTACTTGTTAATAGGAGGGACATTTTCATAGTGACTTATTCTTTCAGTTAGACATTCATTCTAGTACTCCTTTGAATAAAATTTTGTAAATATACATACATGTGAGAGAAACTTACATGACAACTTCTTTTCACCACCCACATCAGTGTCATGGCCCTTAGGTGAACCTTATTTATGGTGTTAAATGTTTCTTCTTAAGATAGACTTTATCTATAAAGTATAAATTATCTCAGTCATTGAGTCAGAAGTCTTTTTTTTTCAATTTTTTATTGTGGTAAAATACACATAACAAGATTTTTTCCATTTGTAATTATTTTCAAGTGTACATTAACAGCATAAATTACATTGCCCAGGTTTTACAACCATGACCACTATCTGTTTCCAGATGTTTTCATCATCACAAACTCTGTACTCATTACTTTCTTTTTCTATGAATTTGCTTATTCTGTACATGTTTCATGTAAGCAGAATCATAAATATTTGGCTTATTTCACCTAGCATGATGTTTTTAAGGTCCATCTGAATTGTAGCAGGTATCAGAGCTTCCTCTTTGTGGCTAGATAATACTTCATTGTATGGACGTGCCACATTTTGTTAACTTTCATCTATTAGACACTTGTGTTGTTGCCACCTTTGTGTTGGCTGTTGTGAGTAGTGGTGCTGTGAACACTGGCATACAAGTGTCTGTTGAGCCCATTTTCACTTCTTTGGGATATGTACCTAGGAATGGAATTGCTGGATCATATGGTAATTCTGTGTTGAGAATTCTTTGTTTTTGAGGAACCTCCAGTCTGCTTGGACACCTTTTTGACTAAGGCAGGATTTGTGGTATTTTCTGAACAACACTCATGTGCAGGCATAGTTCAGAATATAAGAGGGCTCACTCTTAGTAAGGATGGGAGCACCTGTCCACTAAGCACCTCTTCAACGAGACAGAGGTTAGAAGTTCAGTAGTTCACTCTAGCTTTATTTTCCTATCATTCGCAGCCATGGTTTATTGAAACAGGTTCTGTGCTTCACTGATTTGTGTACATGTCAGAAGGAATAAAAATCTGGCTATTTGGGAAAAGGGAGAGAAAACAGCTTTAGTTCTTTTGTGTGTTTGTTTTGTTTGTTTTTTGGTTTACTGTATTATAATCATTAATACTACATATCACACAATTTTGTTGGTGTTGTATTAAATTTACCTTTCAGTGGGGCGCCTAAGTGGCCCAATCTGTTAAGCGTCGGACTTTGACTCAGGTCATGATCTCATGGTTTGTGGGTTTGAGCCTGCATTCTGCTCTGTACTGTCAGCTCGGAGCCTGGAGCCTGCTTTGCATTCTGTGTCTCACTCTCTCTCTGTCCTTTCACTTGCTCATGCTCTGTCTGTCTCTCTCTCAAAAATAAGAAACATTAAAAAATTAAAAAAAATAAATTTACTATTCAGCTGCTTTAACTAGGAAAATCCTCAATTGATTGGAATTGCAAAAATATTTCTAGCCTTTTGCTTTCTTATTTTTAAAGTTCTTTCTTTTTTTAGTGGTGGTTATTGTAGGATTTTTAAGGTAGAGTTTCAAAATTCACATGCCTAAGTACTTCCTAAGCAGGTAACCTTGAATAAGAGCATATGGAAAAAAGAGTGCATTTTGTTACAGCCATTTTGGAAAATATAGTCTGTTTCTCTGTGAACTTGTGGTTAATTTAAATCCTTTATACAAACACTTTTTGCAGTAAACACCTTTTTAGTGGCATTTTTCATGACTTGGGTGAGTATGTATATAAATAAATTTCTAGCAAAAAAGATTGTTAGATCAAAGGGCATGTACCTTTAAGATGTTAAGGGATGTCAAATTGCCTGTCTAAATAGCTGCACCAGTTTACTATTTCTTTACTCTGTTTCTAATAGAGTTTTGGGTTTTTGTCAGTCTCATTAATTAAAATTGCATTCTTTTTCTAGGTAGTTGCTCATCTTTTCCTTATCAATTAGTAAGAACTCTTTGTGTATTAAGTCTTTTGTCTGGACTACGTTGTATTGCATATATCTCTTCTCTTTTCTTCTCTCCCTCTGCCTCTGTGTGTGTCTATGTCTATGTGTATATCTGTATTTATATCTACATGTATATATCTTATACCTATATAGTTGACCCTTGAACAATGCGGAGGTTAGGGGCACCAAGCCCCCTCGCCCCCGTTGAAAATCCACGTATAACTTTGGACTCCTCCAGAACTTAACTACTAATTGCCTACTGTTGATAGGAAGCCTTACCAATAGCACAGTCAGTTAACACATATTTTTATATGTCATATGTATTCTATGCAGTATTCTTACAATAGTACCTAACTTTTTCTAAACTTTTTCAGTATTTCTGGGTTACACAGTTCATCAGAGTTGTTTTAAATTGTCTCCAATCTCCAAAATTTTTCTAATAGGTTTATTTTTAAAAATCTACGTATAAGCAGACCTGCAGAGTTCAAACCCTTGTTGTTTAAGGGTCAGCTGTACTTATATCTATAAACTATCTCTGAGAAGTAATGACTTTCTAGAATGTGCCTGTCTGTAATTTATATAGATAGATGTATCTTGTAGGTAGGTAGGTAGGTAGGTAGATAGATAGATAGCCTTTCTGTAGTTATATTGCATGCCAAATATTCAAAACTTTTGGCACATTCTACATTTTTTTTGACACTTTGTCTTTCATCATTGCTGCTCTTAATTCAAATGATTAATTCACCCATGATAGCTTTGTGTAGGGTTGTCACTACAGTTAGGGCTTTATAAAAGTGTAACATTGCACAGAGGCAAGTTCAAATACTCTTGGGACTTGAGATGTTTTATTCTGTTGAGTTTATATTGAGAATCCTAAAGGAAGAAGTCTCTGAAACACTTATTTCTTGCTGGATTTATGAAAAGTTATTTATAAATAACAGTCTTATGTTATCCAACAGTTGCATGAAAATTCTGCTCTTTATTTAAACTTCAGGTTCTGGTCACTTAAGCTCATAATTTCAAAGTTGTTCGTAACGTTTTCATTTTCAATACACACTCTTCTTGCACCAAGAAAAGATAAAATCTTTCAGACTTACATTTCACATTACATTAACTGTAAAAGTTTTTAATAGTTCATGTGTAAAATCAGTTAATAATAAGAAAAATATACTTAACATTCTAATATTTTATTTAAACAAATGATACTGAAAGTCTGGTTTTCAACTTGAATATTGTTTGCATTATGTGCAATCATTATCAAGATCCTGAATCTACAGGTGTTTGACTTCCAGTTTAAGCTATTTATTTCAGAATAGAGGACTGTTTTTTGGATCTAATATGAGTCTTCTAGAGTAAGTAGTTCCGCATGAGCCTAAATTTTTAAAAATACAGTTTAAGCAAAGAAGGAAGGCATTCATTTTCATGTTGAAAATGCATCTAGAGGGAACATTTCCTCATATGGTCCAACTATTAAATGCAGGTGAAATAAACCAAAAAAGGGGAAGCTTACTTTTTTCTAATTATAAAGTAACTAAAGAACTGAATCAAAGCACTTTCTTATATAAATACATATTTTATTATTTTTTCTTCTATCTCAAAGGTACATTTTGATAAGCTAAATACTTTCTATAATAAAATTGATTATTTTTATTTAGTTTGTGAATGATCTGCATTCAGTGCTTTTCTTTATTATTAAAACTTTATAGTCAGTATAATCTAGTGAGAACACTTTTGGCTCTAACAGAAACAGAATTCTGTTCTTGGATCTGGCTTTGTATGTAACACCAAGTACGTCATTTTTCTTCCATATGTACCTCATTTACTGCAGTGTTTCTATTACATTTCAGACTTTCATATGGTGAGTAGTATCTGTAGCCTGGAAGAACAGTTAGCAAGTATACTAATTGCACTTTTGTGGTATGGTCTATTCTCTAGACTTACTATTTATTGATTTAATTGATGCCTGCTGCTTAATCAGAGGTTTTCCCCACATGGAACTATTTGATAAGCTTGGCATAAAATGCAAGATCTGTGAAATGTAAACAATGTTCATAGTATGAGGACCTATAATCAAACCAGACCTCTAGTCATTTGAAAAGAGTACAGCTGCATGAGAAGCCGTTTTCTATTTGATCTTTTTTGCTGTGGACATTTAAAAGTACTGTCTTTATTGCACCATCCACATGCTAATATTTATTATGATAGCTCATCTCTTTCTCCCCCTTTTTCTGTCCTTGTGACCACCACCTCCCAGCTGTTTTGCCATTCCCTTTATGTACATCTTATCCTGGTTCCTTCTTTTCCTGAGTATCTTTCTTGTAACTTTTTCTGATTTTCTTAATTCTGACTTTCTTTTTTAGTCTAATCTAAGTCAGACCATACTGAGTGTACTGCTGAAGCAGCTGGAAATAATCTCTTAGCTTTTGCATTCTTTGGGCACCACAGTTTGGGAAATATGGATTGTATGCCTTTGTAGGCGTGTTCTGTTCAGGATATTCTCGAGGTCTTGCAGCCAGTCCTGTTCTGTTCCATTTGTGGCAGATGATAGTTTCTTGGGAGAAACGATGAGTTTGAGTATCTGTTTTCTTCAAAAGCCACAAAGTTGTATATTGTTAGCAATTTTAAACAATTTTTGAACAGCTACTACAATGGCATCATCTGTTGGACAAGAGGGAGTAGAATATAAATTTATATTAATATAAGTTAATGGGGCCATGAAGAACCCTTATCCATTTCAAATGGTCCTTAGAAAAGACATTGAATTAGCCAGTGATTTACAGAAAAATTGTTAAACTTTATAAGAACATGGCAAAATGCTGTTGCTTTATTCAATACAAAGGATCAGAATTTAAATATATATATATATATATATATATATATATATATATATATATGTATATTGTTTTTCATTTTTTTATTGTTTTCTGAGATTACTTACCTTAGTGTTAGATTCCATTAGGAGGTGGAAGTTTTACATAGGTATGAAATTATTTCTCAAGCAAGTTCACAGTAGAAATTACTTAAATTAAAAAGTGCCTAGAATAACACGTTGAAATGTCCTTGTATATTAAACAATTACCTGGTTTTTTTTTTTTCTTTGCCGTTGCAGCCATTATATTTCTTTTGGAATTTCTGACATGTTACAACTTGAAGTGCTGTGACCATGTGTGTACATATGTGTGTGTGTATTGTATTTAATTATTATTTGTCATGTAAATTTAAATGGTTTGAGAATCTGTCACTGACCTTGTAGTGACCTTTAATATCTTTGTTGACAATAATCTATGCGTACAGTGCAATGGCAGTGTCAAAAACCCAGGGCTGACAGTCACTTGGGAGAAAGACGTAGTAGCATAAGATTATGAAATTTGAGAAACATACTACTTTAACACGACTCATACGTAGTTAACATTGTATGTTTTAATGTTGGGATGGAGTTGTTGGGTTTTTTAACTATCATTTTAATTGTGCACAATGGAAAATTACTTAATGGGATATAAAGGAAGTAGTTCTCAAAAGCCTCAAATATTTTTATTTCTCACATAATTTTTTCCTTGCCCTCATTTATTGGTTTTATCTTCATGTGTCTCTACCCGTTATTTAGATTTCTCCATATGCATAAAGTACACACAGACCCACTGAATACCTCATGAATCCATTTCTTTTATTACAGTTAATCAGGCAGCAAAAGAAGACACGATGGTTTTGAAGATTGGCTCTGTTGCTATGGCTCCCCAAGCTGACAATCCCCTTGGCAGAACTGTCCTCAGGAAAGATATTTACCAGTAAGTTTATTTTCTTATCTTCGATCTTGCAGCAATTTCATCCTGCAAAGAAGTACACTGATCAATAAAACTTGCTTAGTGTGGCCTGTAGAAATACTTTTCATTTGGGATCTTTTGATATTTAAAACCAGGTTTTTCTGATTTTCTTCAGTTGTGGGTTTTTAAATTCATTCAGACAAATCAAGTATTTCTGTGAAGTGTTGATGAATAACAGAATGTAAGTACCAAGGCCCCATAAAACTGAAGAAGCGCAGTTTGGAAAATTTTAGCAGACTTTAAATTTGACCAAATCTCTAATCACATAAGAAACTGAGGTTCGCTCCAGAACTACCACATCCTACTGCAGTCATTTTCTTAATTTCACTATAAGCCATTATTTGAAACGTAGGTCTGTGGATGTCATGTGGATCAAAGCTGTAAAGAAAAGCAAACTTCTAAGGAGAAATTTCACAGTAAACACTTTCTGTGAAAATGCCATGCTCTGGATTTTGTCACTGAGTATTTGCAAACCACACCAAGCATATATGGACAACTAAACTGGTGAACATGTGTAATCAACATGATAAAAATAATACATCATTCATACTGGCACTGCTGCCAGACATAAAAGTGCAGTTGCAAATAATACCAAGTGAGAAAAATCACAGAAGTACAGATGAACAAGTGTCTTATTCATCCTGCTGGTCTGCTTCTCAGATGAGGTGGTGTCATTCTTTTAAAAATAAATTCCTACTGTTCTCCAATAAATGTTACCGTTAGGAAAGATTCTGATCTTTGTAATGCACTTACCACCTAGAGGTTGATAGCAATTTTTACTTTAAGCAGACCTAGGGATTTGATTTTCTCAAATTTTTCCGTTATTTGATATTTTTTTCTTTTGAATTACATATCATGTTCTCTTTCTTGTATTACTTTTGTTGGTAGCTTATAGTATGCATCCCTTAAATAAGTTCTTATTTTGCTAGCTTACGTAGAATCTCAGAATGTGAGAACTGAAGGAGGCCTTTGGAATTTTCTAATCCAGCTGCCTTATTTTATAGATAAGGAAACTGAGGATCCAAAACAATAGCTGTCTCTGGTTAAGTGATGATGATAGACACAAGATCACAACTCATAACTGTTTACTCTCTCAGTATCTAGGGGAAGGATTACAGTAGAATTTTTTCTGGGCGAAAATAATTTAATCTTCTAACATTTGAAAAGGTTTTCAGGTGTATTTATCTTTTATTTTTCATTTCAGAAGTAAGCGGCCCTCAAAGAGGGTCTTACTTATGGTGAAAGAAATATGTTTTCTATTAAAAGATCTTATCACCATCAATAAAGTGAACTCCTTTCCTCCTCTGCCCTCTCCACATTCTGGCTCCTTAGAAGTCATTTGTGAAGATATGGCTCCCTTAGGCCTGTTTGTCATTGCTTTCTTCTCATTGTCCTTGAACTATTTTTTCTCAGTCGCTGTCCGTATTTACTTTCCATATTTTCTTCATACTTACTTTTTCCTTCCCCTTCTGTATCTTTATTCTTTATCTTTTCCTTTTCTATATTTCTTTTTCTTTACTTTCTACCTTCTTTCCCTATCTCGTTTCCTTCCCTGTTTCGCTACCTGTATTATTTTGTAGAATATGGAAATATAAAGCCAAAAAGTAAATTAAATGTAAATAACATAGTATCTCTTTTAGATCTTCAGTGCCTCATATCCTGAAACATGCAAAATATATAAAAATATGTACTAAGTACACACAAAGTACAAAAATGTACTTTATAGAATAAATGCCCCAGTTTTTTTATAATTGACAAACCAAGGTGCACAGAATTTTTGCATGATTTGCCAAAAGCATACACTTAACTAAAGGCAGAGAATTTCAGAATCATTTTTTATGAATTCCTTTCAGAACTGTTTTTAGATTTGTATTTTTAATCATTTAGTCCCTCTCCTTGACCATATCATTTAGTCATTGCACTCTCCCACTGCATATTTTTACTTCCTCTTTCTTTTAATCTGCTCTTAGTGTTTATTTCTCTCTTGACTTTTCTAACTTCCTCAACCAGATCAGTGGCATCTATAAAAATCCATAACTAACATATTTGATGGTGAAAAACTGTATGCTTTCTCCCTAAGATCAGGAACAAGACAAGGATATCTGCTCTTGCCCCTTCTATATAGCCTTATACTAGAGGTTCTAGCTAGGGCAGTTAGGCAAGAAAATGAAATAAAAGACACCCAGATTGTAAGGAGGAAGTAGAACTGTCTTTTTGTAGATGACATGATCTTGTATATACCAAATCTTAAGGAATCCACTGGAAAACTTTTGGGCAAGCAAGTTCAGCAAGGTTGCAGGATACAAAATCAAATTATAAAAGTCAGCTCATAGTAACACTAAGCTATGCACTACCTAAAGGTGAAATTAAGAAAATAATTACATTTATAATCGCATCAGAAAGAATGAAATACTTATGAATAAATTTACCAAAAGATGTGCAAAACTTAACCCTTTGAAAATTACAAAACATGGGTGAAAGAAATTAAAGATCTAAAATACATGGAATCATATCCTATGTACAAAGAATCTTAAGAAGATCTAAATACATGAAATAATATCCCATGTGCATAGATCAGAAGACTTAATTAATGTTAGATGGCAGTACTCCCCCAAATAATTTGCATTCATCATAATCCACACATCAAAATTTCAGCTAATTTATTGGCAGAGATTGACAGAACTGGTTCTAAAATTCATATGGAAATTCAATAGGCCCAAGCAATACTGGAAAAGAAGAAGTTGGAAGGTGGACACATCCTGATTTCAAAACTTAGGATAAAACAGTAGTAATCAAGACAATGGAGTACTGGCATGAGGATAGATACATATAAATGAATGGAATTGAGATTCCACCAACAAACCATCACATTTACTATCCATTGGTTTTTGATAACCCAAGATAATTCAGTAGTAAAGAACAGTCTTTTCAACAAATAGTATTCGGACTACTGAATATTTACATGAATTTGGACATTTACCTTATACCATACATAAAAATTATGATGTA
This sequence comes from Panthera leo, assembly GCF_018350215.1. Classification (NCBI taxonomy): domain Eukaryota; kingdom Metazoa; phylum Chordata; class Mammalia; order Carnivora; family Felidae; genus Panthera; species Panthera leo. The sequence continues at coordinate 45,554,974 of NC_056695.1, forward strand.
AATATAAGAGATATAAATATAAGAAGTAAAATTCTGGAATTTATAGGAGGAAGGAAAGGAATAAGTCTTTGTGCCCTTGGATTAGGTAATGGCTTCTTTAAAATGACACCAAAAGCTGAGGAGGGGACAAAAGAAAAAAAATAGGTAAGTTCAGTTTTATCAAAATTGTAAATTTTTGTGCTACAGAGAACTCTGTCAAGAAAGTGACAGTCTATAGAATATGAGAAAATATTTACAAATCATGTATCTGATAAGAGACTTGTATCCAGAATATATAAAGAACTCTTAACAGCCAATAATAGAAGAACAACCCAATTAAAAAATGGGCAAAGGATTTGCATAGATAAATATGCAAAGAAGATATAAACATGGCCAATAAGCACGTGTTAAGATTTTCAACCCAATTAGTCATTAGAGACATGCAGGTCAAAACTATACCCAGTAGGATGGCTATAATAAAAAAGACAACTGATGTGGAGAAATTGGAACCCTCATGCATTTGTGGTGGGAATGTAAAATGGTGCTGCTACTGCGAGAAACACCTCATAAGGTTAAACATAGAGTCATCATATGATGCAGCAATTCTACTCCTAGGTATGTCTCCAAGGTGATTGAAAACTGTGTCACACAAACGCATACCCACAGTGGTCGTAGCAGCACTACTCATAATAGCTAGAAGTGGAAAATACCCAAAGGTTTTTCAGTTGACAAATGGCTAAACATATGTGGAATACTCATGTAATAGAATAGTATTCTGCCATAGAGAGGAATAAAGTCTATGTTTTAACATAGATCAACCTTGGAAACACGCAAAGTAAAAGAAACCAGACAAAAAAGCCACATATTATATGATTCTATTTATATTTAAATGGAATGACCAGAACAGACACATCCATTGAGACAGTAGAAGAGTGGTTGCTAAGACAGAAGAGAAGAATGACTGCTAATGGGTATAGAATTTCTTTTTGGGGTGATAATAGTGTTCTAGAATTAGATAGTGGTGATGTACCATAATTTGTCCAGTGAGTACTTGTACAGTGAGTGAGGTATAGTGAGTGCAATGAGAATATACAAAAAACTAAATTATACACCTCAAAAGGATCAATTTTATTGGATGTAAATTGTATCTCAATAGAGCCAATTGTTTTAAATCAAAGATTGATGTCACAAATTGGTCCAGAGGAATTAAATTCCAGAAAGAGAAATACCTGTTCTAGGTGTATGGAGACTGGATGCACTTTTCACCTTTGGAATTATTTGCCTTATCTGCTATAAGCAGGGATATTTTATTGTGGAAAGGAATAAATCAAGGGACATTTATTGGTCATGAGCTAGAGTGACACATTGGAATCTGGAGGAACCTGAAACACACAGTCATCCATAGTGGTTTTTGTTTTTTGTTTTTTTTGTTTTTGTTTTTGTTTTTTTGAGTGTTGGGTGGGGAGAGGGAGCTGGTAAGAAGAAATTGAATATCACAAAGTTTCACATTCTTTAAAAGATAAAGCCATGTTGGAAGTGTACTCTTCAATACAGTAGTCACTAACTACTATGGCTCCTCTGCTTTTGGAATGTGGCTAGTCTAGGGGCACCTGGGTCACTTAGCAGGTTGAATGATGGACTCTTGGTTTTGGCTCAGGTCATGATCCTGGGGTCATGGGATCGAACCCCACGTCAGGCTCTGTGCTGAGGGTGAAGCCTTCTTGGGATTCATTCTCTCTCTCTCTCTCTCTCTCTCTCCCCCTCTCCCTCTCTCCCTCCCCCCCCTCCCTCCCTCCCCCCCCTCCCCCTCTCCCTCTCCCCCTCTCCCTCTATTCCCCTCTTCCCCTCTTCCCCTCTTCCCCTCTTCTCTCCCTGTCTCCCCCTCTTCTCCTTCTCTCCCCCTCCCTCCCCCCAGCCTCCTCCTTCTCCTTCCTTCTCCCTCCCTCTCCCTCCTTCGCACTCCTTCTCCCTTCCCTCCCCTAACCCCCCTCCTCTGCCCCTCTCCTCTGCTGGCACTCTCTAAGATCAGGTAAGATAAGATATTTTAAAAAAAGAATGTGGCTAGTCCAAATTGAGATGTTCTAGAAGTATAAAATACACACAATATTTTGAATAATTAATAAAATATCTCCTTAATCTTTATGTTGATTTTATATAATGATAGCAATACTTGGATGTGTTGAGTTAAATACATTATTACAACTCTTTCCCACTGTATTTTTAAACCTTTTTTCAGTGTAACTATTAGCAAATTTTAAGTTACAGAGGTGGTTCACATTTGTGTCTTGCATTATATTTCATATATATATAGTACAAGTCTACTAGGAGAGGCTTACAACAAACACAGGACAAGTCTTGCCCTTGGGACCTTTGAAACCAGAGGCAAATTAAGTTTAAAGCTGTAAACCAACCCCAACTTAGTTCAGTTAATGATTGAATCAAAATTATCCCCTGCTTACCCATTCTGCCTGGCAGGAAAATGTGTGCCTTCTCTAGGAGAAATAACTTAACTTGTTTTAGTCTTTTTATATATGATGTCCAATATATAATCAAAAATTATAAAATATCAAAGAAGCAAGGAAATTAGATCCATTATCAGGAGAAAATTTAGCTCGTAGAAGACCTACAGATGATTGAGATGTTGGAATAAGTAGACAGGAGTTTTAAATAATTGTTAATAGTATTTTAAAAATGTTGAAAAGATAAAGAGTTCATAGAAACGAGGTCTATTTAAAATTCTAAAACTAAAAAATACACTGTCTGTAATTAAGGAGTCATTGGATAGCTATAACAGCAAATGGGCAAAGCAGAAGATAGGATTTAGTGAATTTAGACATAGCTAAATAGAAATTATCCAAACTGAAGCACAGAGAGGAGGAAAAAGTGAACACTGAAAAACATGTGGGTCACTGCCAAATGGTTTAATGTATGTGTAAGTAGGAGAAAGAACAACAAAAGGCATAACTAAAAGGATAACCCTTGAGAGTTTTCTAAAATTAACAATACTCATTAACCAGCAGACCCAAGAAACCTAGTACCCTATCCTCAATAAAAGCAAAATATATGCAAAGAAAACTACATCTAGGGACAATATGGTCAATTTACTGAAAATCAAAAATAAAGAGACTCCTCCCTGATGGGCTGAGGGAGAATGCTGAGCAAGGAGAGAGAGAATGCAACATCTGTCTCCCCCAGCACAGGTTCCCAGGTCTAAAATGTGTCTGTACTGGGAGAAAGGAGATGCCTTTACCTTTAAAAAGTTGGGTATTTTCAGGGTGCCTGGGTGGCTCAGTCGGTAGAGTGTCCGACTTTGGCTCAGGTCATGATCTCGCGGTTGATGAGTTTGAGCCCCACATCTGGCTCTGTGCTGGCAGCTCAGAGCCTGGAGCCTGCTTCAGATTCTGTGTGTCTTTCTCTCTGCCCCTCCCCCGCTCACGCGCTGACTCTCTCTGTCTCAAAAATACAATAAATATTAAAAAAATTAAAAAAATTAAAAGGTATTTTCATTATTAAAAATATGTATGTGAAAATTCAAAAAAATCCTAAATGCAACCAATAAAAAAAAAAAACCTTTGAAGGAACAATAGTAAGACTGAAATAACTGAAGATCTTAAACCTGAAGATGAGAAAACTAGGGGACATAGGACCATTCTTTAAATACTTGACCTGTCATGTGTCACAGGGAATAGTTTTATTCCTTCTGAAGCTAAGAACAGACCTAAGATCATTAAATTAGTGAATAGTACAATGACAACTTGCAGCTCAATGGAATGAAGACCTTTCAGTTATAAAAGTAATAACAATGGGGCTATTTGTTCTTTATTCATTATTTAACAAATGTTTTTTTGTGAGCCTACTGCACATTAGGCACCTTTCTAGGTATTGGATGAGTGTCAAGACAAAGAAAAAAGCCTTGCTCTTATGGAACTTATATTTAATGGGGAGACAGTCACAAATTTAAAATATTCTATAATACTTGTTGTGGAAGCAGGGAAGAAGACAGAAAATGGGGAGTTAGAGATGGACATCATGGCCTAATAAGAGAAGGAATGGCTCACTGAGAAAGCATAAGGATCCTGGAACAGGAGTGTACAAATGAAGCCAGTGTCAGCTGAAGCAGTATATGCCTGAATCAGTGTGGTGAGAGACACTATGGAGGAAACTTAGAGGCCATTGTTAGGCGTTTGGCTACCATTTTGAGTGGGAGGTGGTTGTGGAGGAAAATAATCAACACATGAAGAATTTTGAAATAATGATTTTGTTGTTTACCAGATATCTACTTGCAAAAGGACGTGAAGGGATCACCAGCAAGGACTAAAAATATACATTTGAAAACAGGTGAAATCTGCCTTTAATACAAAGGAGTCACAGTTCAGAAGAACAAATGAGAGTTTGACATTGATCTCTAAAGGAGTCCTGTTAAGGATTATTTCTGTCATTTGAATTAACCGAATATGTGATATGAAAGTTTTCTGATTTTTGAGGGGTTGATTTCTTCATCAGATGAGAAGCCTTCAGAGAGTTTGAGCTGGAGGAGTGGCAGGATCCAATTTATATTTAAGCAGATAATTCAGGCCAACACGTGAAGAATAGACTGCAGGGAGGGAAGAGCAAGTGTCTGTGACTGTTGCACTAATCTTGGCAGGAGATGATGGTGGTTTGGCTGATGGTAGTGGCTGTGGAGGTGATGAGAAGTGGTCAGATTCTGGACATATTTTAGTGGTAGAGCCAGGAGAAGTTGCAGATGGATTGCACATGGAATTTGAGACAACGGAGATAAGGATAATTCAGTTGTATGGCCTAAGCAACTGGAAAGATGAAATTAACTGAGGGAAGGAAAACCGTGGGAGGATTTAGTTTGGGGTTTGGCAGGTGGAGAACAGGAATTTACATTTTTTTGAAATGTTGACAATCTTAGGAGGTACTGAGCTCCCCCTTGCTGATATAGCAGAGGCTGATCAACCATGTAGAAGGGTAAGAAGGGGTTGGTTATATGTTGAATTAGACCAGTGCGGCTTTTTAAAAAAATTTTTTTAATGTTTATTCATTTTTGAGAGAGAGAGAGCATAAGCAGGGGAGGGGCAGAGGGAATGGGAGACACAGAATCTAAAGCAGTCTGCAGGCTCTGAGCTGTCAGCACAGAACCCGAAGTGGGGCTTGAACCGATGAGCTGTGAGATCATGACCTGAGGCAAAGTTGGATGCTTAACCGTTTAACTGACTAAGCCACCCAGGCGCCCCTAGACCAGTGCTTCTTAAACTGAATGTATCTATAAATCACCTGGGGATCTGTTCAAATGCAGCTTTTGACTTGGGAGGTCTGGAATGGGGCCTGAAATTCCCTATTTCCACCAAGCTCCCACATGGTTGCGTAGAACACTGATGCTGGGTGATGTTGATGTGCTGCTTCAAGGGCCACACCTTGTGTAGCAGATTAGGTGGTTTCCAAATCTTTTGAACAAACAAGGTTTAAAAAATATATTTTAATAAATGCTGATAATTTTTAATGCCAAACATTCAAACACTGTGACAGCAAGTATCTTTCATCCCCACATTTTCCTGTTCCCTAGCAAGACCGTTCTCAATGGAGTCTTTTTTTAAGTTCAGAGTTTTTACAGATTTGCAGTTGATACTGGTTGTTACTTTTGGGGTCTATGATTCAGAAAATGTGAAATAATAAAACATGTATTAAATTACTGACAACTTACATGAATTTGCACCTCATTAGTCTCAAAAGATCTGATCCACTAGAAAACAACAGAGCATATATAACATGTTATTTATCCAGTGTTCATGCCCAGCTATATGTTTTCATGAATTCCTCTCTTGACCCTCTGCTGTTTTTACCTACTTCCTCCTTTTAGTCTACTGATCTTTCTAGTTTCCAACTACTAATTCCTGCATAAGGTGATCTCCCAGTTTCCTTTCACCTCTTTCTGAGATTCTCCTATGATGTGTTCAACTGTTTTTTTCCCTGACTTACACTGACGTTCTGAAACACAGTTTGGCCTGATAGATTTCCCTCTATCTTACACAATCTCATTCCCTCAGAGATGATTCAGGTTCTTGTCTCTGGCTAAAGAGCAACAGAGAAACATTTAGGGATAAAAGGTTAAAAGGCAGATTTAAAAAAAAAAATGACCTATGCTGAAAAGTGTTCCTTCATAGGCTGATTTAAGGAAATTAAAATAAGCATTATGAAGTAAACTGTTTAAATGTGTTTGTAACTTAAGCACATTAATGATTTAATAAATTTAGTTACATTTTTTATGTAAATGATTTATATATATTTTTGGAAACTATGTTCTTCAAATGCTGGTATATCATCTGCAGCTCAGTAACTGGAGAGTTTATGTTTGTTTCTACTAAAAAAAAAATGGATGTAAGTATCAGTCAGGACCTTATGCCATTCTATAGTATACTCACTATAGGAAAATTACATTGGATTTATATTATCTCTACTTCCTAGGACTTACCTAAAAATTTCATTGACTATAAACCTGAATACAGTCTTACAAGTATTTTAACTTAATTTTTATTGTTTTAAATTATTTTTAACTATTTTTTTAAATAAGAGAAATAGAATAAATAGCTCTACATCAGTCATTAGAACAGTAGGGATTTTTTGAGACATTCATGCTATCACATTGCATGTATGTATACATGCATTAACTCATTTATTACTTTAATTCACTTATTTTTAAAATATTAATTATTTCACTTATTCAGCAGATATCTACTGAGTGCCTACAGTGTATGTAACACCAATGCTAGAAATGTACTTTTGAGTAGGACTTAATGGTACCTCCCTTCATTGAACTCAAGACCCCAAACATATTATTCAAGTCAATGAAATTACATTGTAAAGCTCTGATAGATTCAATAGCATAATAATTCACACTTTATCTACAACACCTCCCACAGAGCCTGGATTAATGAAATAAGCAAAATCAGAAGTTATGAACTTGCACCCTAAACTTTTTCGTGTCCTTACGGCATTAAGTCTGTACATCTTCTGAAAATTATGATACGAGGAAGGAATGATTCCGGAAGTTCCATCCAGACAGGTTTCACAGGAAGGAACAGGGAAAAAGTATTCTTCATTTCCATTCAATGATTTTTCTTTTTAAAAGTGGAAGAGAATAGAAACATTGACATTAGTTTTTCATGAGTCTATTTAAGTAAATGCATCATTTTTTCAGTATGTTTTAGTGATCTGTTTTTAAAAATCCTTTTATAAATCCTTTTATAAAATATAAATCCTTTCATAAAAATCCTTTAAAAAATTGTTTACAATTCAGTTTATCATTATTTAGTAGTCTTGTTATCAAATTAAAATATGAAACGTTAAAATAGAATTTTTTAAAATAACAAATTGTTGAAATGATACCTTTTTAATAGTAAATCTACCTTTATTTTACTCTTTTAATAAGCCTATATTAAGGTTTTTAAAATAAAAGTGTAGTGTTCATTGTTTAAGTTAAATAATATATGCTATAGAAAATAGAATCCCACTGCTTTTTCTGATTGCTGGCTATTTCCTTACTTTGTGGCCATTGTTAACAGGTTGACACTTTTTTAGACCACTTCTGTGTGTCTGTAAGAGAGTGACAAGCCAGCTCTACCTGTCTTAAAAAATGGGGTCTAAATAGTGTTCTGCAACTTGGGTTTGTTTCAGCTCAGTATGTTGTAGGCACCCTTCAGTGTCCTCATACTCAGAAATGCTTGCCTGTTTTTGAACCATTTTAGATACAGATCAAGAATCTATTTAAAGACTACTTTTTGTGTCTAGCCAACAAAATGTTCTCCATTATTAAAAAACACTGTGAAAACTTCTGTAGAACGTATTGTGACAAAGACTTCCAGACTTCAAGACATCACTGTACCTGGGAAACTGTAAAAGGAAAATTGAGTTGTTTCTGTCAGTGAGATAGCTACTGGGTGGTTTTTGAAGAACAAATATATCAGTACCAATAGGAAACTGAAATAATTACAGCTGTTCTTTGTTACCATGTGAGTTGAAAAGACCCAAGTGGCTCACAGTAGTCACTACGGTATGAATTAAAATATTGTAGGCATTTGGGCTTTAATGTCCCACTTTGAAACTCTGCTCAACATCTGTAATAATGCTCAAGTTTTAACATGACAAAATTTCTTTTAACCCAACATGCATCCTCTTCTGTGAGCTGACCTCAATCTCTATTTCAAGACTTGCTGGAATTTTCTTACATAAGAGTCTTGTTCAAATTATTGAATATATTTTGTTTACCCCAGTAATGCTTAGTAGGTTCTTTGCTGTGGCCCTTCTTTATGTATGCATTTTCAATTTTCTTGAAATATACTCTTCTTCCAGATTAGCCTTTCAAGGAGTTTTTATTATAAAAACTTTACATTGGAGAGGTTATGAATTCTTGAAAAATCTTTTTCTTTGGTGTTCAACATCATTAACGTAAACAAATTCCTAAGAATCACATCTTTCTTTTTAATGTCTCGCTTAAATCCTTCTCTTTAAAAAAACAAAAAACAAAAAAAATTCATAATTATATTACTTAGAATGTCTTCTTTCTTTGGCCTTCAATACCAGTGCCTGAGGTACCTTTCTGCAATATAACAGCAGCAGCAGCGGCAGTAATAGCTAACATCTAGTGAGTGCTTCCCTCGTGTCAAGGATTCTACTTGATGTTTCAGCGCAATGCTTACTTCACTATAACCTTTAAGTAATAAGAGTCAAGTATTATGATTGTCTGTACTTTAGACATAGAAACTGATTCTACAGACATTAAGTGATTTCTCCTGGGTCACGCATAAAATAAGTGACAGAACCTGTTTCCATCGTCCATGCTCTTTACCACTACATTTTGCTGCCTGTTACTGAGTTTCTTATAAGATGCTGGCTTTAATTTTTTGATTTGTGAGCCATTAGAGACTCTTAAACACAGAGAACAAACTGAGGGTTGCTGGAGGGGTGTATGGGGTGGGTGGATGGGTTAAATGGGTGATGGGCATTAAGGGGAGGGCACTTGTTGGGATGAGCACTGGGTGTTATATGTAAGTGATGAATCACTAAATTCTACTCCTGAAGCCATCATTGCACTACATGTTAACTAACCTGGATTTAAATAAAAATTAAAAGAAAATAAAAGTAGATCTTTAAAAAAAAAAAGATGCTGGTTTTAGTTTAATTTACAGTTAACCTGTGTATAGCTAAGGTTGAACTTAATTTTTTTTGAAGTTTTGCATTCATATTTCATTAAATTTTATAACTGTTTAGATATTAGTTTTTTTTCTAACAATATTCTTGTTAACAGTGAGTAAATGGAGGGGCCCTCGGTGGCTCAGTCGGTTGAGCGTCTGACTTCAGCTTAGGTCACGATCTCACGATTCGTGGGTTCGAGCCCTGCGTCGGGCTCTGTGCTGACAGCTCACAGCCTGGAGCCTGCTTTAGTTTCTGTGTCTCCCTCTCTCTCTGCCCCTCCCCTGCTCACTCGCGCGCTCTCTCTCTCTCTCTCTGTCTCTCAAAATCAAACATTAAAAATATAAATAAAAATTAAAAACAGTGAGTAAATTGAAACAAACTAATAGGCAGAAGTTTTAGTGCATTTTCCTTAGGTTTCCTAAAATATTACAAGCTACGATGGCTTAATATTACAGCTATTAGAGCCATAATTTATGATGAAAACTCTTATAATCCTAGTGTTTGAGTTCTTTGGTCCTTGGATGTACTTGAACATAAAATCTATTTTGAAAGAATTTTCATTAGGCTGTACTTCTTAACTATATGATCTACATAAAATCTCCCCATTAACATCCCTAGCTAATGATTTTGATTGTCATCAAGCTTTTTCTCACATCTGTTTTGAGCTGTGAAATGAATCATGACCAGATGTAAATATTAACATAGATTTGCTGATTAATAAACTCAGTATATGTCTGTGATTTTTATTTCATAAGATATTTTAAGTGATTATAAAACATAATGATAAATGTTTACCTCAGTATAATTATTTCTTTAATTCTGTCTCAAAATTATGAAAGAGAAGTTGAAACTCTTTTTTCTTTGTTGTATTTCTTCTTCCCAGAGTATTCTTACATATCACAACTTTTCTCTTAAATTGTGTAGAAGAAGGTATTGATTTTCTTATGTTAAAACAACTGTGTACTGTTTGTTCACATATTTTTCATATGCAAAAGTTATATCAAAGTTAAATAAGCATATGGAGTTTTAGTACCTTGGGCTTTTTTCTCTCACATCCTGTGCAATTGAGAAATACTGTGTTTAAGCTACATGTATGAAAATGGGGCTTATAGAATTAGACATATAGATTTGGAAGTCATTTAAGATTATACACAGACTTCCAATGTCATTGCTGTATCATATGGTTTAAAAATTTACAAAAATTTTAATATCTACCCTAAAAGACTTAACCTAGTGATTATAACAATCAAATTTACTTCATACATTTTTCTAAAATATTTTATTAAAGAATTTTAAAATACTCAAAACATTTTTTCTTTTTTACTTTTTTTTTTTTTTAATGTTTATTTATTTACTTTTGAGAGACGGCACAAGCGGGGGAGGGACAGAGAGAGAGGGAGACACAGAAATCTGAAGCAGGCTCCAGGCTCTGAGCTGTCAGCACAGAGCCCAACATGGAGCTCGAACCCACAGACTGTAACCTCATGACCCGAGCTGAAGTCAGATGCTTAATCGACTGAGCCACCCAGGCATCCCTCTTTTGTACTCTTAATTACAAAGTTTCTTAATCTTCATCATTTACTTGAGAGAACTATATTCTTCTTATAATTCGACATTTGTAAAGTTCTGCCTATAGCTCTTGGTAGGAGCCACAAATATTTGTGGGTCTTCTGAAGTCCCTTCTGGGATTTTATCTGTGACTAATTTATCCCATAGCTTTTTAGAAACTTTGCCAGTTGTTGAATTTTGCAGCCATTTCTTCTTTACAGGCATTTGCTAATCCTTTTTTTGGTACATTCAGTACTTAATTGATTGAATGTAGTATTGGGTTTCAGTTTTTCTCCATAGAGAATTTCATTCTCTTAAAAATTGTCTAAAAGCATTATGTGAAAACTCCATGGTAATTTTGACTAACTTTTTAAAGACATCTTTTATAAATGAGGCTTCTGACAGGTGTACTCAATCTGTGGCAGTTTCATTTATGGAATTTTACTTTTAAGGAATTACAAACATTAGAGGAGCTGATTCATTTTCAGCTTATCTTAGAAATCTTCTCTTAGAAGATTTCCATTAGTAGTACTCCTCCAACACTTGTTCCATTTTTTGCTTTTTTTTATGGACAACTTGTGCAATAGTGGTTGCTGTCCGCTTCTCACTGATGTGCTAACCACCCACCACAGTAAGTGTGAAAACATGCTTTGTTCTTTTATAATTGATAAGAAAATGTAGCTTTCATTACAAAAATTCATTTTATGGCGATAATTTTGGCAGCATAAGTGTTGACATAAAATACCCATTTTCTAAATGGAAACTTTACTGAAATCTTGTTAAAGCCGAATTTTTTTTAAACTACTATAAAAAAAAGTCTTAATTTTTTTTTGACTTTGATATACAATCACATCAGTTATTTTTTAAATTACAGTTTACTAAAAATCAGGACTCAAGTATCTCATTTAAGGTTTTAAATAAATAGACCTTGATGCAATCCAAGAGACAGGCATTTGCATGCAACAGAACATTTCACCTACATTAAAACCTTGACAGTATCTTTTTGTCATTTTTAACCTTGTAATGGTGATTCTGGCTTTTCATAGGGTTAATGTTCCTGATACGAAATAACATTAAATTTATGTAACCATTGAAATTCATGGTTGAGACTAACTTAATTTTGTTAATCTTGTTCTATATGTACATTTCAACAATATACATAGGCCCAAACAATTGTTAATTGAAACATTATGACCAATAGAAATTCATAGATGAGATTAATATGATTAAAAACTGTGCATGTATGCTTTGAAAAATTGTCTTTATTTACAAACAAGAGATTATTCTTTTTCTGGAAATACTAATGATAGCCTTTCTTTATTCTTAATGAATATGCAATTCAAGGGTTGATATTTCTCTTCTATGTCCTTTTACAATTTCACTGAAAACCTAGCTGACCTTCTACTCTAACTCTGAGCTGTATTTTCCAGATATACTGTAAAGATCAAATTTTACAAATCTCCATAAACTATGCCCTTCCCCTCCCAACCTTTAATTTCTTTCTAATTTCTTTCTATATGAATGTTCTCAAAATAACCATTGTTTTGGTTTGGGGCAAGATATGTTTCATATCTGGTGACGTTATGTCCCTAATCCTATAATGCTTACTCTTGGTTTCAGATAACGCTCTCTTAGCAAATCAGAGAGATTGGGATAGTAGGTATTTAGAATAACTTGTCTAAAAGCTTTGTTCATAAATACTATTGGCAGACTTTTAGTCCCTGTCGTGTTCTTCAGCTGATCTAGTGTGAAGGCTTCGGATTTACATTTGGCCCTCACCAATGTTACTGCGTCTTTTGTGGCTTCCTGTAGCAGGATGTAGGTTTCCATGAATGTATTTCTATTTGTTGCCAAAAGCTACCTCAATAACAGTGTTGAAATGACTCTAAGTTTTACTGTCATAGATTTTGGAATGTTATATTGCATGTATTTAACCCTTCTTATTGATATGTTTAGATGCTTTACACTAGAAATTCATGTTGGAAAGAAGTTACAGAATAATAGAATATGTTTAGTTTCATTTCATGACAGTTTTATATTATAAACTTGGAAAATCTATCTTGTATTTCTTTCAGATACATTTTGGTTATATAAAGTATGCTGGATATATAATATATGCATTTCTGATTGTATATTTGCATTGAGGCACTAACATTATCATGTGAAATTATTATCTGAACACTTCTGGGCTTAGAGATAAGCAAGAGAGAGCATAGTTTACCTTTAAGATACTTAGGAAGACTATTTAACAGAACCACCGTCTCATAAGACCATTCTTTAAAGAACAGTAAAAATTGCTATTCTCTAAGTGTCTGGTGTACAGGAAGAATTACATTTTTTCTCAATAACAAAGATTGAATATTTTAACTAAAAAGTAACCCTCATGTTTATTCTTACAGTTATTCATATAATGTACCCTGTTCATCACCCTGAATGAATTAAAGAGTAGATATAGAGCTTAGAAGATAAACAGATAAACGGAGTTTTAAAAATCTGGTGGTGGCTGGCTGCCTCATTCGGAAGATCTCAGGGCTGTAAGTTCAAGCCCCATGTTGGGCCTTGAGCTTACTTAAAAAAATTAAAATCTTCAACCAGCTTTGAGTTTAAGAAACTTGTAAAAGCGAGCTGTAGTGTTCGCTTTGTAATTATAACTTGAGGAAGACCCCTTTTACTCTGTGTTGACTAGGAGTGTCTACTAAGCCCTTTTTATCTTCTCTATATAAATGTAGAAGCTAATACAAATCAAGTTAGAAGGCATCTATGCATTCATTTAATATGTATGGTTAATAATAAGTTACCTCTACACATTGTATGAGAAGACTTGCTAACCACAAATAAGATTCTATTACCCAAAAAATACTTGTTTTTTTTGCATGAGATCAAGTAAGTTTTTATTTTCTAAAGTACCAATTTAAACAACAGCTTCTATGTACACTTATCTTTATTTCTTATATTAGTGTATATTGACTGAGGTCACTGTCCTTAAACAGTCCAATTGTACCTATTTTGTCTACTAGAAATACTTATTCTTTATTTGGAGACCTTGTATCCTCTGTGCTGAAGACAGATATTGTCTCAATCTGAAATACTTTTCTTGCCCATCGTTTTTAACATTGAGCTTTGAGCAAAAACTAGATACCTAAAAATTAATCCACACTGACAAAGGTAGAAAAAATTACAAATTAGATTCCAAAATAGATAAAAATTAGCACATAGCTAGTTTTTTTTCTAGTTCTTTTTTTCATATCTTTATCTTGAGTTATAACTTAAATTTAGGGAAGTGTATTAATTATTTGTATAAGCTTGATGAACTTTTACGTAGATATGGCCAAGGTACCACCACCCACCACTCCAGAAACTTTTCCTCATTTCCATCCCACCCCGTGCCCTCCACTCCAAAGATAACCATTATTCTGACCTCCATAATCATATATTCTTTTTTGACATAAGTTGTGGAAACATTTTTTCTCCACATAGCTTATCATGTGTAAATCAACATAGTTTGTGAGCCAGTGTCAAATCACACAATTCAAAAATAAATGATTTTGATCGGAATTAAAGTACAACTTTTAACTTCACTTGGTCATACCTTAATATCAGATTTTCCACGTGAATCTTTAAAGAATGTAAGAAAAACATAAACTCGATGTAAGAAGATGAAAAATTTTTATTAATAGACAACTCTATTCATTAGACATATTCCTAAGATACACTTCAATAACTGTGGTTATAATGTGAGCTTTTGAACCAATTTCTATGAATTTTATTTATTGCTACAGTTATTTAGTGCACGTTGTCGTATACATACATACATACATACATAGGACTTTTGTACATCAGAGTATATAGCTTCTTAAAAGGAAATGCCGCTTTTTATTCCAGGACTCCGTCGTCCTCTAACTGAATTGACTGTCGTCCAGGTATGGGTTTGATAAACTGACACAACAGTGAAAAGAATCCCTGTCCCATGTCAGCTTATCAAACACACTATGGACAGCATGTCTGTGGCATTGAACACATTACCAGTCACTTAAGTTCTGAATAGAAGTCACGAAGCTGATGTTCAGTGAAACACAACCTCAGTATTTCCAGGTGATTTTAAAGAACACCTGATAAAACTGAGGTATAGTACCACAAAACTTGAAGAATAATGCAAAAACTAGGGAAAAAATACATGCATAGAATTAAAGAATTGCAATGTCATTGGTTCAGTTTGGTGACAGAGTAGATGTTAATGAAATATATGATAATTTCTTAATATCCTGTCATCCTGGTTAAAAAAATGTCAAAATATACTATAAACATATTTACACCATAGAATAACACAGTAAAATCAAATATGTTTTGATTTTTTTAATCCTAGTTAATAGCAGAACAGATGACTCTCAGGGAAAGTTATCTTTCCATCTGTATCTCTATTTTTTTTCCAACTGAATTTATTGGAAAATGTTCATCCTCAGAAATTTAGCAGCCTTCACTTTGCATAGTGTGCCAGGATCATTTGTTCAGGTTCCAGGCTAAGTATGGGAATATTAAAAAGAGAATCTTAAAATTTATTCATAGTGCCATAAATACTTTCTGATAAGAAGGTAACTTAGAAGATGATTTAGGGCAAAACGTGTTTGCTTACATAATGTTCACCTTACTTTACATATTTCAAAACAAAATAGTTAAATCTATAATATTTGCGAGTGAATTTGCCTGATACTACCTCATAAAAATGTGAAAACATTTTTTATATTTATTTTCTATACATTTTAACCAGGCGAAGAGGAAATGACATGATGTGGTTACAGTACCTCATCAGCGGAGCTCCTTTGAGGTGCTTCAAGTGGAAGTGAAGGGAGCAGTGCTGAGCAGAAGGCGCTCTCCTCTTTGGAGAAAACTGCAGTAGCCAAAGAGCTTTTTTAACCAGGGTCTACTTTTAAATGTGTCTGGTCACCTCAAAGGATATGTAGAGCGTTTCCTGCCAGTAGGATTAGAGGAAGGAAGCACCAGGCCAAAATGTTTGATGTGTGATGTACTGTAATTTCTTTCATGTGTTTGGTGGCTTTTATATGTTGATCAGTGTTCCGCTACCAATTGTGACCCTGGTGTGGTCCAGGTCATTAAAGTTCTATGTTCCTTAATGTATAGGGTCATTAACCATACCTAGGAGCATTATTATAATTAAGGGTACTGTTTTCTTTTAAACTGCCACCTCTCATTTTCATTAAGGTATTTATTTTTCATAATTGGATAATCCTCCTAAGGACTGATTGCCATGAAAGAGATGATTTAGTGCTAGGGACTGCCAATAGTAACATCACCATAGACAGCCCTTTATGTTTCCTCACTTTACCTTATGTACCTGGTTTTTAAATCAGCATTTTCTTCTCACAGTCTCCTACAGGCATATAAATTTCAAGAAGGAAACTAGCCTCAGAGTGTAGTTTTCCTGGGTATGTGAGGTTTAGAGGCAGTAAGAATAAGTATTGACAAAATTGCCATCAGCACTGTTATACATTTTTAATGAAACAAAATTGACAATTACACATGCTCTTTACTCTTCTAAGATCACCTAGAGCAGTGAAGTGCTAAACCACTATAGCTTTAGGCTGCGTTTCAAACATAAATGAGCAACAGTGACTGATTATATATATGGCAGAATTTGATAAACATCTAAATGCTCAGCTGTAGAGGACAGGTTAATATAATAACGGTGTATACATGCAGTGAAATTCTAAGTGACCATCATCACAAAAAACGATATGTGTGCCTGTTTATTAACATGAAATATGCTTTAGGTATTTGGTAAGTGAACAAAAGCATTTTTAAAACTGCATATAGAGTAAGAGCTTATCTACATACATGTTTACATATTAATGGAAAATACCCTGGGGCACCTGGGTGGCTCAGTTGGTTAAGCATCTGACTTCTGCCCAGGTCATGATCTCATGGTTTGTGAGTTCAATCCCCTAGTCAGGCTTTTTGCAGACAGCTCAGAGCTTGGAGCCTGCTTCCAATTCTGTCTCTCCCTCTCTGCCCAGTTCCCCCCAACCTCCCGCTCACGCAGGGTGTGTGTGTGTGTCTCTCAAAAATAAATAAAAATTTAAAAAAAGAAGAAGAAAATACCCTGGATTGTTATACACCAGATTGTCAAAGGTAGTTACCTGTGATCATTGGTCTATGGGAAGTTATTTTCCTTGTTTTTACTGGTGGGTATTTTCTAGATTTTTTAGACTAATTTGAATTCTCTAACTGCAGTTTTAAAAAGTAGGAAAAAATGGTAGCTTTATATCCATTCTTTAAGTCTTCAGATAATGTTTTAAATTTTTAGGGTTTTTTTTTTTTCTGCTTCCTTAATGTAAAATATATGAAAATATGTTCTTTATTCTTTCATATTTATCTTTTCTATGACATTTATATTTGCTTTTGGGATCTTTTTTATACTTTTAGTATGAAATCGTTAGGTTGCCCATTAGTTATTCAGCACTCAATAGTGGTGGTGCTCAGGAAATATATGCTTTATTCTGGTGTGTGTGTGTGTGTGTGTGTGTGTGTGTGTGTGTGTGTGTGTGTGTAGGATTGCTTTGTTTATTTGTTTAAGGAACCAGTTTGATCTTTTCCCCTTGTACAAGTACCTGGGTATTTTTAGTTTTTGTCTTTTGTCTCTCTTTCAGTGCTGGTGCTGGATATATCTTTAATACATTAATTTAATTGAGACTACAGGCATGTACTAGCTTCCAAACAAGCTCTTTCTAAAATATTGAAATAATAAGTTGTCCTTTTTCCTTAAATTATCAGTTTTATTATGCCATTTATTAATTTCTTTAAAAATATTTGTGATTACTTACTATTTACCAGCTGTTAGGTGGATGTAAGGATACATACATAGCATCTAAAAAGTGTAATAAAAATTTTCACAATCTTTACTTTCATGGAACATAGTTTAGTCATCTTTATAATTGGGCTTAAAATATATTAATTGATTTTTTAAACATCATTTTCTCTAGGTAAAGAAATATATGGTACATTTAAAATATAAAACACTGAATATTTTACATACTTAGTATATTGTAGCATTTGCATTTTTTTCATCTTGTAAGAAAAGATTTCACTAATATTGTAAATTAAAGTTATTTTCACCATAGTTTAAATCAGTTTCAGATCATGGCTTATGGTGTTAATGTTTAGGATCAAAATAATCATGATTATGTTGTAAGCATAATAGTGTACTAAGTAAAAAATATTTTGAAAATTTTTTATTAAAAATATTTTAATAACTAAGACCTTTTATCAGTAATTTGTGGACAGTATTCAATTGGCTTTATAAAAAAGGTACAATTATTTTCTGTATACTTTTTCATTTTTCCCAACATGTTAAGATATAGGTAGACAACATGTATAATTTAAAAACATATTGATGTTGAATGAGAATTCTGGATTTTAATATAATAAAATGATATAATGAATAAATTAGTAAATAAATGTACATAATTGTTAGATAAATTGGTGATAGGAAAGATGCTTATAAGCTACTTTAATACTGTCTTCTCTTACTGGTAGCAGCCATTTTTGTGAAGGAATATTCTTTTTCTTCTTTTTGGTACCCTAAAGCAGAAAACACATCTTCATTTCTATAAACAGTTATATTTTTAAGGAGTACTTTATGGTGTTCGCAGAAAGAAGAGATTTGAAAATCATCACCAGTTAAATTGGGAGTCATTTTGTAGCATCTTTTTAACAGCTGTTTGACCTCATTGATTCTCAGTTCATAAATTTTATTTTGAACTCTTTTGTCCCAGCACACATGCTAAGGTGTGAGAAAAATTCTTTTTTCCACCACTTTCATGTCTCAAGTTTATTGGTAAAATATTTTCTAGCTCTTCCATCACTTTGGACCATGTCTTTCTCAGAAATAAGTTTTTAAATTTGAAGAATTCTTTGGTAAAACAAAATTTCAGCTCCTCTAAATCAGTTTCTTTTCCCTTCCCTTTGAGAGAGAAACACATTTGTGTTTTGGTATTTATTTTGTAACCAAAATTCTAAAAACTACCTAATTGTTCTCTGGTTTCACTGTAGTCTTGAGTCCCTGTTTTGAGCAACTGTACCTTCATCGTTTATATGTTTGTCTTTGCTATTGCTGAACGTTGTTGTTTCAGGGTTATTTTCTTAAATTGTCACAGTATAGAGCACAAATACTAAAGGTTAAATATTTTTTTAGTCATTGTTCTGTTTATAAAAACTGCTAATTTTACATTGTTAGATTGTTTATATGTTGCTTTAATTCTTCCTTTTTCCTTTTTAATTATACTTTAGAAAACGTTGGGGATAATGTACTTAGAAACTGTACTGTAGATTAATATTACTTATCTGATTTTAAGATTATAAAAGAGTATTGTTCCCTGGTATCATTTAAAGCTTATATAAAATTTATTAGAATAAATAATATAACTTAGATATTTTGGTTAAATAGTTCATATTTTGCTGACTAACATCAACAATGTCTTATTATGGCATACTTAACTCTTGCCATGTTAGGGTATTGATGACCAAAGTAAATAAAAATATCTTTATAGAATAAAATAGGGTAAAATAATTTTATGTTTTTATTTTCCTGAAGAAGAAAAAATTATCTTCATATCAGGAATGACATGACATTGTCAGACTTCCTGAGTAAAATTGATAGATTTATTTTCAGCTTCATTAATTTGTGGATACATGGATAAAATACTGTATTTTTAATTCCTATCTATAGTAATATAATTTAAACTTCATTATTTCTGGAAATCTGAATACTGTTCAGTCCAAGATTTAATTGACATCTTTCTAGAACCTCATCTCATGAGATTAAATTTCTGTAGGGAAAAGTTTCCAAAAGAAGAAGATTCTAATGCCAAGCCTTGGAAAACAAGTCTTGACAGTATGTACACTTATTATTGATAGGAATAGCCTCAGAATATCCTTGATACAGCATTGCTGTTTAGAATCACAGAGTGTCCTAATTCATATCCATGTAATTAATCACATCTTGATTATAGATGTTAGATAAGGGAGATTTTCTCATAGAGAAGTCTTCTGGGGCTATAGTACCCAGAGGGCATCTCCATGGAAGAGTTACAACTAGTTGAAACCCTTGAAGGATACAATGAATTTTATCAAAGAAGGAGTCAAAGAAGGAAGGCAAGTGCATTTAGAGACCTAAGCATTCTTCTTGTTGTATCAGAGGATTAATTACAAGGGCATAATGAGAGAGAGGTAGGGAAGAGTGATAGAGATGACCTTGTAGAAGTGTTGAATTCCTGGTTAAGGAGTTTGTGCTTCATTGCCTGGGTGAATGGGGCAGTTCTGAGCATTTCTGATCAGGTTTGCACTATTTTTGGAGAATTAAACACCGTGCCAAGCATATAATAGGTGGTTGAAGAGCACAGATTGTGGTACTAGGCTGCCCGGATTCAAATTTCAGCTTTTCCACTTACTAGCGGAATGTCTTTGGTCAACAGAAGGTACTTAACTGTCTAAGTTTCCTAATCTGCAGTATGGGAATAATAATTACACCTACCTAATAGGGTTGTAACGAGGATTACATAAATTAATGCATGCAAAGCATCTGAATTTGATGGGCACATAGTAAGCTTTCAGAAATATTTACTGAATACTTATTTCTATTAGCTGTTATAGTTACTACAGTGAACATTTTTAAAATAATTACTTGGGGCTCAGTCAGTCGGTTAAGCGTCCGACTTCGACTCAGGTCATGATCTCGTGGTTGGTGAGTTAGAGCCCCACATCGGGCTTTGTGTGCCCGATAGCTCAGAGACTGGAGGCTGCTTCAGATTCTCTGTGTCCCTCTGCCCCTCCCCTGTTCACACTCTGTCTCTCCCTCTCTTTCAAAGATAAATAAACATTAAAAAATTTAAATAATTACTTAATCTGGTTGTGCTGTATTGGTTAAATTGGAGAAAGGATTACACCTTTAGTCCTTATGCAGAGTTAAGTAAAATATCACTGACAAACTGAGTGTAATTTTTTTTTTAATTTTTTTTTTTTAACGTTTATTTATTTTTGGGACAGAGAGAGACAGAGCATGAACGGGGGAGGGGCAGAGAGAGAGGGAGACACAGAATCGGAAGCAGGCTCCAGGCTCTGACCCATCAGCCCAGAGCCTGACGCGGGGCTCGAACTCACGAACCGCGAGATCGTGACCTGAGCCGAAGTCGGACGCTCAGCCGACTGAGCCACCCAGGCGCCCCAGTGTAATTTTTTTACATGCCACAAAAACCATATCCTGCCTTTATCCAACCTACTCAGATGGTTTATATCACTTTTAAAATTCTCAGATAATTTGCAGTTTGTTGTTTAAGCCCTATTTAATACTAACATTTCATAACATTTTATAATTTACAGCATACCTTTACACGTTTTACCTCCTTTTTACAGCATACCTTCACACGTTTTACCTCCTTGGATTTTCACCTCATCCTTTGACACTCCTTGGTACTATTACTCACATTTTATAGTAGAGAAAACGAAACTCACGGTTGTCCAAGATCATACAGCAAGATGGAGCTCTTAATTACCACACTGTAATTCTGCTTGGCCCTTTTTTATTATTCAAGTATAATTAACACACAGTATTATGTTAGTTTCAGGTGTACAATATAATGATTCAGCAATTCTATATGTTACTCAGTGCTTATCATGATAAGCATCCAATATGGTCCAATATGAGAATCGTCTTCACCTATTTTACCCATTCCCCCCACCCATCCACCTCCTCTCTGTCAGCTATCAGTTTGTTCCCTATATTTAAATAGCTGTTTTTTATTTGTCTCTTTTTTCCTTCATTTTATTTCTTAAATTCCACAGATGAGTGAAATCATACGGTATTTGTCTTTCTCAGACTGACTTACTTAACTTAGCAGTATACCCTCTGGGTCCATCATGTGGCTGCAAATGGCAAGTTTTCATTCTTTTTTATAGCTGAGTAATATTCCATTTTATATGTATACCACATCTTTATCCATTCATCTATCAGTGGACACTTTGGTTGCTTTGATATCTTGGTTATTGTAAATAATGCTGCAAAGGAGTGCATATATCTTTTCAGATTAGTATTTTTGTATTCTTTGGGTAAATACACAGTAGTGGAATTACTGGATCATATGGTAATTGTGTAATTAATATCTTGAGGAACCTCCATACTGTCTTCCATAGTGGCTGCACCAGTTTGCATTCCCACCAGTAGTGCCCCGAGGGTTCCTTTTCCTCCAATTCTCACCAACACTCATATTTCTTGTGTTTTTTATTTTAGCCATTCTGACAGGTATGAGGTAATACCTCATTGTTGTTTCGATTTGCATTTTCCTGCTGGTGATGTTGAGCATCTTTTCGTGTGTCTGTTGGCCATTTCTGTGTGTTTGTTGCAGGCCCTCTGCCCATTTTCTAATTGGGTTATTTGGGGGATTTTTTGGTGTGTTGAGTTGTATAAGTTCTTTATATATTTTTCCTATTAATCCTCTATCAGATATGTCATTTGTAAATACCTTCTTCCATTCAGATTGCCTTTTTGTTTTGCCTTTTGCTGTGTAAAAGCTGTTTATTTTGATGTCCCAGTAGTTCAGTTTTGCTTTTAACATTTAAACATTTAAAGAAGAATTAATACTGATTCTTTTCAAACTATTCCAAAAACTAAGAGACCAAGAAGAGCTTCCAAATTCATTCTATAAGACTAGCATTACCCTGACACCAAAATCAGCTAAAGACACTAAAAAAAAAGAAAACTACAGGCCAGTATCTCTGATGAACATAGATGGAAAAATCCTCAACAAAGTATTAGTAAACCTAATCCAATACTGCACTTAAAAAAAAAAAATCCTTAAGGACAGTCAGGTGAGATTTATCTTAGAGATGCAAGAGTGGTTCAGTGTTTACATATCAAACATGATACATCACATTAACAAAAGAAAGGATAAAAAACATATCATCTCTGGCTCCTGGGTGGCTCAGTAGGTTCAGCTTCCAATTTCAGCTCAGGTCATGATCTCATGGCTGTTGAGTTCAAGTCCTGCATTGGGTCCTGTGCTGACAGCCTGGAGCCTGCTTTGGATTCTATGTCTCCCTCTCTCTCTGCTCCTCCCCCACTTGTGCTCTATCTCTTTCTCTCTCTCAAAAATAAACATTAAAATTTTTTTAATTAAAAAAAATCATCTCAACATATGCACAAAAAACATTTGACAAAGTACAATATCCATTCATGATAAAAACTCTATAAACAATGTAGCTTTAAAGGGAGTATACTTCAATGTAATAAAGGCCATATATTAAAAACGCACAGCCAACATCATACTCAATGGTGAAAAACTGAGACTTTTTCCTCTAAGGTCAACAAGACAAAGATGCCCACTCTCACCACTGTATCCAACATAGTACTGGAAGTCCTAGCCACAGCAATCAGACCAGGAAGGCAAACTACTAGAACTAATAAATGAATTCAGTGAAGTTGCAGGTTATAAAATTATCACACAAATTTCCTGCATTTGTGTATACAGAAATAAAGTGGCAGAAAGAGAAATTAAGAAAACAATCCCATTTATAATTGTACCAGAATACAGTACCTAGAAATAAATATAACCAAGAGGTGAAAGACCTGTACTCCAAAAATTATAGAACACCGTAGAAAGAAATTAAAGATGACAAAATGGAAAGATACTCATTCCGTGCTCATGGATAAGGTGAACCAATATTTGTCCACACTACCCAAAGCAATCTACAGATTTAATGCAATCCCTATCAAAATACCAAAGCATTTTTCATAGAACTAGAACAAACAATCCTAAAATCTGTACGGAACCACAAAAGACCCGAATAGCCAAAGCAATCTTACAAAGAACAGAGCTGGAAGTATCATAATCCTAGATTTCAAGACATTCTATAGAGCTGTAGTAAGCAAAACAGTATGCTTTAAAAGCCTTTGTATTGAAGAACTATATCAGAATAATACAGAAAATTTAAAAATTGCATTGTATACCCACTACATACCTCTGTTCTGCAACTTGCTTTTTGTTTTAATTCTGCCTTTATGCATGTAAGAACCACTCAGATATTCCTAATCTCATTCATAGATTTTTACTTCTGGTTAATAGTACATTGTGTCACTATGCCACGTGTTAATCTTTCCCCCCAATAATGGACATTTAAGTTTTGAATTTTTCTCTATCACATGTAGTGATGAATATTCTTCAGTATTCTCCTTGTATACATATATAATAGTTTCTCTAGGGTAGTGCTTAACAAAAGAACTTCCTGCAGTGATGGATATATTCTGTATCTGCTCTAATACAGTAGCCACTAACTGCATATGTCTGTTGAGCACTTACACTGTGAATTAAGGAACTATATTTTTTAAATTGTGTTGAATTTTAACTGACATAATTTTCAATAGACACATACAGCTAGTGGCTATTGTATTGGACAGAATGGGCTCTAAGGTATCTAGGAGTGGAATTCCTAAGTCATAGGTTAGGGACAGCTTCGGTGCTTCTAGGTGTCACCAAAGGGTTCTCCAAAGTGATTGTATCAGATTTACCTTTCCGGTAGCTCAGTGTGAGAGTTGCCGTTGCTCTACATTGTGACAAACACTTAGTATTAATACTGTGATAATAGGCACTAGAAACTAGATTGTCATAGGACTGGGAGTGCCTGGAAGACCCTTAGGTAAAAATATTTGTACAACTAGAGGCAATACTTCAGTGCTGTGATGCCCTCGTGTGATTAGGTTTATAGATATGTGCCCTCTAATATATGGTGATAGAAGGGTGGTACCCTACCATACAATAGGGAAAATATACCAAATTTTTAAGTCAAATGTGAGTCTGTGTATTGATTATTGACTAGAAGATTATTGCTTGGTACCTTTCCTTAAACTGTCTTTATTCTGATTATTTTGCATGTAGAGGTATTTATTTTTTTTAAGTTTATTTATTTTGAGAGAGAGCACGTGCAAGAGAGAGAGAAGCAGAGAATCCCAAGCAGGCTCCACGCTCAGCACAGAGCCTGATGCGGAGCTGGAACTCAGAAACTGTGAGGTCATGACCTGAGCAGAAGTCACACACTTAACCGACTGAGCCACCCAGGTGCCCCTGAGATATTTATATTTTTAAGATCATATGTTAAGAGATTTCCCAAACCATTGATAGCATTTTTTAAAAGTACTGTTTTCCTTTACAAATGGAGAGTTGCTTAATGGTTATTTTACGGAAATTTGAGATTCTTGACTCCTGATCCCAAGTTTTGTGATATTTGTTGGTCTGAAGCAATTATCTTTTCTTTTAATGCTTATTTATTATTTTGAGAGAGAAAGAGAAAGAGAGAGAGGGAGTATGAGTGGGGGAGGGGCAGAGAGAGGGAGACACCGACTCTGAAGCAGGCTCCAGCCTCCATGCTGTCAGCACAGAGGCTGACTCGGGACTCCAACTCACCGACCTTGAGATTATGACCTGAGCCAAAGTTGGATACTCAACTGACTGAGCCACCCAGGTTCCCCTGAAGCAATTCTATATTTTATAAACTATATAAAATAACATGGCAATATTTTTTTTGAAAGGTGTTGGTTTGTTATATACCAAGTCTAAAGGCTCCCTCCCCATCAAATGTCTTATTGTAAATCTACTCTATAATCTTGGAAATATTGTCTTCGTTTAATTTAATCTGAAATCTCTCGGTTTTTCACCCATCTGTATACATTTACAATAAAATACAATCTTACATTTTATTACGAAGACCACTTCTCGTATTGTTAGGTATAGAAAAGACTGAATCTGTAGTTGGAAGGTGTGGCTTCCAATTTGGACTCTGCCTTTACCCAGCCTCCTTACCTGAATCATCAGCATCTGCAAAATAAATTCTATGTATCACATCCTGTGGGTGGTGATTTACGAGAGATAATATTGAAAAGCCCTTTGCAAACCATTACACTGTATGCAAATTAAAGTGGTATTAATATTATTACTGTGTATATTTATATATTTTGCAGTACAAAAATACTTAATAGTTTGGTAAGAGAATCAGAATATTGTGGAATAAAATAATGTAATTAAAGAGAAGAAGGTTCAAGTGATAGGCATACTAATAAAAATGAATTTCATAAGAGATAAATGGAGATGGTTTTATTAAAAATTATATTAATGATTTCTTAGGCAAATTAAAATGAGGACTATTTTACATGAAGTCCAGCTAATTCCTCTGCAATTCACTCTTTTTATAAATACTCTTGTAAGGTTAAAGGGTTTTTTCTTATTTTAGAAGATAATCATAAAGGTAGTAAGAACTTGCCTTTCCTGTTTAGTAATGTTCTATGAACATTTCTCTGGGTCATTAAATAGTCTCTTAAAACTTCATTTTTAATTATTGACCAGTGTGTTTAAATACTACTGTTATCACTGAAAACCTTTAGCAGAGATTTTGAACAATTTTGAATCCTGATTTAAATGATTTTTGAAAGGAAGTCTTTTTTTTGTTAAACATATTTTAGGAGTAGGAGATAATAGATAACAATTGATTAGTAAAGATAGAGGGAATGTTACAAATGGTAGTAGAATGGAGAATTTTGTAGAAAGTTTCAACTAGGATACTCAAATTGGATTTAAAAATAAATAGGGAGCCCATTAACTACCAAAAGCAATTATTTTGAGTAAACAAAATGAAAAAAATTGCATAAAGATTTGAAAAATCTCAGAATGAAAAAGGATATTAACATAGTTGGAATAAAGTCTGGATGGTCCATAATTTATGTGATAGGAGTTGATTTGCAGCCAATGGTAGATTTTATAGAAGAATCATAAATCAGGAATGTTGCCAGAGATATGTTGTAGAAACATTAGAAGCAAGTAGGAGGTCTATCTCTATAATAAGGAAACATTATAAATTTCATCTGTTTATTATATTACTATCTTTAGAAGTCTAAAGAAAGGAAATTTAAAGAAACCTAAAGAATGCAGGATATTGCTAAATTGACAATTAGTTTTTCAAAATCACCTATGTGGGAATTGTAGTAAAATACACTGTTAAATCAGACCACTCTGGACTCTAATAAATAAACGAAGCTTACTTTTATGCCAGGTACCTGCATTTTTTAGAAATCTGGATTTTATCTGAATGCACCTGTAATATCATATTGTAACATTCTAAAAAAAATCTCTTGGATCTCATGTTGTCAAGGAATTATATATTATTTTAATCGAAGCTATGCATATAAAATCAATTCATTCTAAAACTTAATGTTTGAAAATCAATGAAAGAATAGTATTTAAGAGTTGTACAACTTTATTAGTGTAATAAGGAAGAGACTGCCTAATCCTGTGAAACTTCATAGTGTGCAGTGTATGTAATGTATTTAAAAGTTAAAAGGCTACAATGGTTTTGTTATTTCTTTTCTCTCTCATAAGCCAGCCTAACTTTTCTAGGCTTTCTTTTGTTCGTGTGTGTGTGTGTGTGTGTGTGTGTGTGTGTGTGTGTAGTGTTGTCAAGCAGTCTCTTTCACATCCTGTACTTACAGAGTTGGCTATTTGATCCTATGTATGGGAATTTTGTATTTGTTCCTCTTAAATTTCATCTTATTAGTTTTGACTCTCTTCCAGTATTTTGAGATACTATAGAATCCTAAATACTCTCATTCATTATTATTAGCTGTACTTCCCAACTTGGTCTTTTGAAAATTTGATAAGAGTGATTTATATGAATTCATTAAAATTAATGATAAAAACTATTGAATTGAGCCAAATCCTGTCATGTTATTAGAAACTTTAGTTATTATTTGGATCTGGTATTAAGGCAGCTCTAAATCCATTTTACTATGTTTTTTGTCAAGTCTGTATTTCTCAAATATATTTTTTTTATGTTTACTTTTTATTTTTGAGAGTGTGCGAGCAGGAGAGGAGCAGAGAGAGATGGGGAAAGAGGATCCAAAGCAAGCTCAGCACTGACTGCAGACAGCCCGATGTGGGGCCCAGACTGCAAGATCATGACCTGAGCCCAAGTCAGATAGATGCTTTAACTAACTGAGCCACCCAGGTGCCGCTCCAGTATATTCTAAAAAGTATCTAAACTTAGTCATTTGCACATCTTTATAACATCAAGTTTTATAATAGTGATGTTGTTTTCTCAGTGCTGTCATGGTAATATAACCAAAAAAGGGAATAGGTTTGTCTTGATTTATTCTTAGTTAATTCATATAACTCTTTATATCACTTTCTATTCTAAGTGCTCAGAAACGTTCTGAAGAATGAATGAATAAATCAATGTCGTTAAAGATCAAAAACAGTTTTCTTACAAAATTGAGGTAGCACTTCCATTTGTCTATATTCTAGTGTATCTTTCAGTAATTTCTCTGAGATCACACATGGGTTCTTTGATGACATCAACAATTCTTCAATGCAGTGCATGTTCATTTAATTCATTTCTTTAAATATATTTCTTATGTGATCAGAGTTTTGTATAGTTTGATATACTTTTCACATTGAGCATACATTGTATACTCTGTATCTTCTTAAATCATCTTGCAAGTCTGTACCCCATTTATAACTTTCATGAGCAGATGAGTACTTACCAGCTCAACTCCAACTGTTTGCTGGAGAAAAAAAGAAAAAAAAAACGTCAAAGCTTATATTTTCCTTAAGATAGAATGTGAAAATCTAGCTTCTTACTTTTGTAACCAATAAGAATATTTTGAGAAACTTCAGAGGTATGTTATATACTAATGAAATTGCCTATAATTTAGCCATCAGAGGGAAAAAAATGATAAATATTGTTGTCATTATTACTTTGTCATGTTTTGTGGATTTGTGCACATGACCATTTAATATTTGTATAACTGGAAAAAAGGTGAGTTTTATTATTGCCCCATCATAAAACCATTTGTTGATGTAAAATTTCTTATTTATTAAAAAGTTTGTATTGAATAAAAAGTAATTTTAATGTGAAATGTATGAAATTCTTAGAAAATTTAATAATTAGATGACTCTATTTTTGTTCCTCTATTATTATAAAGCCTTTCTTTCTTTTGAGAATGTGAAATACATGATGAATGTTTTAGTATTCATTTTATCACTTGGACTGGAATTATAGAGAAATCATTTCTTACATAATGTTCTGTTTATACTCAAGGAATTATTATAGAGCCTATTTGTTTAAACACAAGTCTCTGTATCCTCAGTGTACTTTTGGATTTTATAATATGGAGTGAGACTAGTGGATTCAGTCTGAAAGCAGACCAAAGCTGCTTTCTTATCCATTGTTGCAATAACAATAACCAGGCGTCATGTATAGTTTATTAAACATGTTAATTGAAATTACCACTTAATCCCCATGAAAACCTATGTAGGTACCAGTATCCCCTTACAGAAGAAACTGATATTCACTGAGTTAGCTGACTTCTCCAAGGATATATATCTTGTAAGTGGTAGAACCAGAATTTGAATGTAATTGTGACATGAAAATTCATGTTCTTAGGGCGGTACCTGGCTGATTTGGTCAGGTAGAACACATGACTCCTGATCTCGAGGTTGTAAGTTCAAGTGCCATGTTTGGTGTAGAGATTACTTAAAAATGGAATCTGAAAAAATAAAATTCATGTTCCTAGTACAGTTTAATTATACTGCACTTTCTTTGACCATGGAACTCTAATGGTAGCCAACTGTCTTGCAAATGTATGTCATTCATCATAGCATGGGCTGGGTCAGAAAATGTAAGGGGGTCCTAGGAAACCTATCTCCTTTATTGGAGGTATAATTAAGAAGTACATATCCTGGCATTTGTGAATCAGTTGTGCTGATGAATGTATACAAAACCTAAGATGAAGATGGAGCTCTAGAAATCACTAATATTGAAGGGACAAACAGAAAAGAATCTAGTAAAGGAGATTAAAGAAGGACAGTTGAGGGAGTGTGGAACCACACAAGCTCATGGAAGAAATTTTTAATAATGAAAAACATTTCTATAATAATATCTTCCAATATATATAAATCATTTACTTGGTGTCAGATACTACTTTGCATGAAACAACTCATTTGACTCTCTTCAGTGACTTCACTTTTCAAATGAATAAAATGAAGCACTGAAACTTTAATTTGCTCAAAGACACCCAATGGTTTGTGACAGAGCTAGAATCATCCATCAAGGCAGGCTAAGTGTGCAGTCTGTGCTCTTCACCACATGCTACACTGCCATTTTGAATTGTCAAATATCCAAAAAGGTTAGGTGAGTTAATGACTAAATGTCACCCTTTATTATTTTTTTAATATGAAATTTATTGTCAAGTTGGTTTCCATACAACACACCCAGTGCTCATCCCAACAGGTGCCCTCCTCAATGCCCATCACCCCCTTTCCCCTCCCTCCCACCCCCCGCCATCAACCCTCAGTTTATTCTGTTTTTAAGAGTCTCTTATGGTTTGCCTCCCTCCCTCTCTTTTATTTTTCCTTCCCCTCCCCCATGGTTTTCTGTTCAATTTCTTCAGAATCCACATAAGAGTGAAAACATATGGTATCTTCCTTTTTCTGTATGACTTACTTCACTTAGCATAACACTCTCCAGTTCCATCCACATTGCTACAAAAGGCCATATTTCATTCTTTCTCATTGCCAAGTAGTAGTCCATTGTGTAGGATAAATGTCACCCTTTAGATCTGATAATTAGAAAATCAGTTGGGGGGGGCGCCTGGGTGGCGCAGTCGGTTGAGCGGCCGACTTCAGCCAGGTCACGATCTCACGGTCCGTGAGTTCGAGCCCCGTGTCGGGCTCTGGGCTGATGGCTCAGAGCCTGGAGCCTGTTTCCGATTCTGTGTCTCCCTCTTTCTCTGTCCCTCCCCCGTTCATGCTCTGTCTCTCTCTGTCCCAAAAATAAATAAAAAAAATTAAAAAAAAAAAAAAAAAAAAGAAAATCAGTTGGGGATCTTTTCCAGGAAAATTTCAGAGGACAGGTAGGGGTGACCAACCTGATTGTTCTTGGTTAGAGAAAATAAATTGTGAAAAAATAGAAATACTGAGAGAAAAATAAATTTCTGGTTAAAAGGGAATGTGAAAGAAAGGGTGGTAGCTAGAGAGGATGCAGGGTCTTAGGGAGAACCTCTCTCTCTTCAACATAGTTTTGCCTGAAGGATAAAGATACAAGAGAGAAAAAGAAAAAAAATGATTGCTCTAAAAGCCCCAAGGGAAGAGAAGGGCAGAGACAAGAATATTTGTTATTTATTCAACTTCGTATGTTAAAAGCCTACCAGGTGTCAAGGCCTGTGGCTAAGTTCATGGAGATGAGTAAATAGACACTGACCCAGCTTTCCAGGGTGAAGTGAATTAACAGTATCTTGACCTTTCGAAGAGAAGAGATGCTTCCTCTAAAGGTCTCTGTGAAGGAAGCAGGACAAGTATTAATGTCTCTGTTTTATAAATGGAATAGCCTTGGATTTACTGGTTCTTGTCCTTGCTCCTTTCACTTCAGGTACCAGAGATATGATGTTCCAAGTCAAAGAGATGTGATACTCTCCGTATTAGAATTTGGTTTTAAAATCAATAAGGGTGCTAGTTTTGATTAAAATAAACAAGGGAGGAAGCATATTTTTCAGTCCCAGTCCAGACCTGCTGAATCACAGTTTCTGCAGGTGGGAACTTAACATTTTTAACAAGCTCCCAGGTGATTCTTCTGCACTCTGAGGATGAGAACTCCTGCGCTAAGTTTTTGGTCATGGAAATCTGCAGTAGGTCTCAGCCTGATGGTCAACTATTTATATCCCCTGCCCTGTATACTCTCAAAATTACTATTATTATAGACACTTGGTGATAAAAATGGAGATGTTTAATTTAATCAAGACGTATAAATTTTACTTCTTACATTCCTATTTTCTGGCTTAACATTCTGTAAACTTACTGCTCTCAACTGAGCTGTAAGTAATGAATTTTATTTCTTTACAGTGAGCTCCCAAGATATGCCTATTCAGCAGTGAGAAGTATAAATGGTTCAACATGAGCTGTTCCTTATGTAAACATACAAAAGGCCTGACCCAGACTAAATCAATTTAAAAAGGAAAACATTAAAGCTATGTTTCCTGTTATATACTTAAGGTCTTCTTTGGTTCCTTATGATTATATTATTGACCCAACTATTGCAGACTTTAGTTTATCCTCCTACACCACCTGCTGAACGGTTCAAATGGTATGGAAGATGAGTTTCGGAAGGGCAAAGCAATTACAATTATAACTCCTACATTTTAGCCAATAAAGCAGCTTTTTGTGTTAAGGGCAAGGAAGTTATGGGTATCTTGACTCACCCCCTTTCCTGATTTGAATTGCTAAGTGGTCTTAAATACTGTAATAAGGAGAGAGAGCAAAGTTGGTAGAGCTAGAGGTATGTGAATTTGAGACAAAAAAATTTGATTCTATTTATGATATCAAACATTTCCAGGAAAAATTTAATTAGGAAGTGAGTCAATATAAGCTTTTCTTATTAAGGTATTTTCATTGTATTTTCTACAAGCTTTGTTGAGGTAAATTGAGAAATAAAAATTGTATATGTTTAAGGTATACAAAGTGATCGTTTGATATATGTATATAATTTAAAATTATTACCACCACCAAGCTAATTAACACATCTATCATGTTACAGTTACCTTTTTTTAATGAAAATTCTTAAGATCTGCTCTCTTAGTATATACCATTAATTATCATAGCTGTTTTGTACATTAGATCCCCAGAACCACTTATTCATCTTATAACTGTAAGTTTGTATGTGTATTGTTTTTTCCCAGTTTTATTGAGAAATAATTGACATATATCACTGTAGTTTAAGATTACAGCACAATGGGGCACATAAGTGGCTCAGTCAGCTAAGTGTCTAACTTTTGATTTTGGCTCAGGTCGTTATCTCATGGTTTATGAGTTCGAAACCCGTGTCGGGCTCTGTGCCAACAGCATGGAACCCGCTTGGGATTCTTTCTCTGCCCCTCCCTTGCTCATGCTCGCTCTCTCTCAAAAATAAATAAACATTTAAAAAATCATTATAAAAAAAGATGTATAGCATGATGGTTTGATTTACATATATTGTTGAAATGATTATCACAGTAGATTCAGCTATTATCCATCTTTTCATATACATGCAATAAAAAGAAAAGAAAGAAGAAATAGAAGGAAAAAATTTTTTCCTTGTGATGAGAACTCTTAGGATTTACCCTTAAAACTTTCCTGTAGATCATGTAGCAAGCGGTGTTAGCTATAGTCATGATGTGGTACATTACATCCTTAGCACTGATATATCTTATAACTGGAAGTTTGTGCTTTTTGACCACGTTCTTTAATTCTTCCCCTACCTCTGATAACCATAAGTCTGATCTCTTTTTCTGATCGCTCCCTTTTTTTTTTTGATTGCGCATATCAATGAGATCACAGAGTATTTGTTTTTCTCTGACTTATTTCACTTAGTATAATACCTCCAAGGTCCATCCATGTTGCCACAAATGATTTCTTTGTGTGTGTGTGTTTTTTTAATGGCTGAATATTTCCTTGTGTGTATGTGTATATTACATCTTTATCCATTAATTCATTGATGAACATTTAGGTTCACTGCATTTTGTAAGGTAGACATTAATATTAGGCATTTTGGTTCTTGCTAAAGTTTAAAGCTCTTTTCCTATCGTGAGTTCCCTAGTAAAGTATCATTTTATTAGAATTCTTTGCTCTAATGAGTTTGCAGTTTCTTACGCTATGAAAATCTAGTGCACTAAATCAAAGCTGTCTTGATTAAAATGTATTTTCATTTTTGGCTTTGCATTCAAATTGTCTTTGACTTCTTTTTTTTTCCTCCTAAATTGTTTTTTACTGATAACAACCTGTTTTTAAGTTATAAAGTCATATACTTAGGGAAAATTGCATTTTAAAAATTGCAAGATGATTTCTAGCATTTGGAGAAATGAAAATAAATTATCTTCAAATTGTGTCTGTACTTATACCTTCAAGAAAAGTTATAGTTAAATACATCTTTTGCAAGACATCTTGTTCTCTTATTACTTATTTAAAGTTAATATGGTATTTGAACACATTTTGAATGTTTTTTATATTTCATATTGAAAAAATACTTTGAATGTTTTATAATGACTGAAATGGGTTTAAGTGTACATTAAACAAAATGGGCATCTTATACTTTAAAAAATAAAGATGAGTATTTCAAGTTGAGGAAAAAAATAAGTACTTTGTGGAAAATGAAGTGAATCAATGCACCATTGTATGTTTTCTGACTTGAATTGAAAATAAGTCATAAGGATCACATAATTGGAAAGAAAAATTAGATTTTATGACCTAAGTCTGAAAAAAAATTACCCCGTATTCATTTTTAACAGAAAAATCAAACCAAACTTGTAAAGCTAATTCTTTAAATATATTTGATTTTTATATTAACCTAAACTAATAAGCCAAATGGCCTACCTGTATTATTTGTAATAGTAATTTAAATTTTATATTGGGAAAATGCACAAGAATACATTGTTTTTTAGATTTGATATCTCAGGAGGCTAAAAAATTATTGAGGAAAATACGTTTTTTAAAGATGCAACTGTATTTTTAATTGGCCTAAACTTTCCATTATCAATTGTTTGTTATCTTAGAAAATGTGGGGGGCAGGGGGCGGTTATTACAAACTAACCAGCATGCTATTAAAATGTTTTTAGATTGATGAAACAGATCAAATTAGAAAATTTGGGTAGAATTCACTCAGTTTGAGTAATTGAATTGAGGGTCATTCGTGCTGTTTGCTCAGGCTTCTGCTTTTTCAGAACCCTCTTGTGTGCTTTATCTGGGTGAGCCTCTCTTCCCTCACTTAGTAATCATTTCACTTTCATTTAACATTTTATGTAGAGACTGAAGAGATCATCAAAGTAGGATGATTTTTTTTCTAACACTGAGGTTTTTATGATGTGGCAAGTTCTACGCTAGACTCCTTCTCTTAATTCTTACGATTAAAACAGAAACTAAGCTCTTTCTCTACTCTTGACTACTGTACTATTACATAAATTCTGTAACTTTTATGGCAGAGGAGAAAATGCCAATTTGCTAGATAAGCCTGACCTGTGGGCTGCAAATCTTCATCCCCAAGGCTGGGCCTAGTGCATTCTCGGACATTTTGTGATGGAAGGACCTGTCTTTGGCTTGAAGCCTCACTAGCCTGAGGCTTTACTTCCTTCCTTCTCCATGCGAACCATTCAGAGTATCTTCAAAGTGTCTGGATATGTTACCGTCTCACACCTCTGGGCCTTTGAACCTATTGTTCCTTTGCCTGAAATAATTTTTTTCATTATATGAAATAAGATTGGGATTTTTTTTTTCTGAACTCCGTTAAATTCTGGACCCTTAGGTCTGGGTCAGGTGTCCCACTTACGTGCTTCCAATTGCATTCTATACCTAACCTTTTATAGAATTAACTGTTTTGCT
Source organism: Panthera leo (assembly GCF_018350215.1). NCBI lineage: Eukaryota > Metazoa > Chordata > Mammalia > Carnivora > Felidae > Panthera > Panthera leo. The sequence goes on from NC_056695.1 coordinate 45,590,142, forward strand.
ATTGCCTATAAATCCCCAACTAGACTATAAACTGAATTAGGGCAGGAACCACACAGGAACCCAGTATCCCTAGGGCCTGACATTGGGCCTAGCCTGCAGTGCTCTACTAAATATCCTTTGAATGAATGAATGAATGAATGAATGCATGCATGCAAGTTTGCTCATTGGCCAGAGGGCTAGTTAGGAGAAGAGTTTTGACAGTCTTGAGTAAGACAAGAAATAGGGAAGAACTTGGATGCTTTTCACTAGTTATTACATTATCAACAGTTTTAACTGTCAAGATAAAGTTTTAAAGTAGTCATTTCCACATAGAAAAAGAGCTATAAAAGGAGAAGTAGCATTATATTTGGTGGAAGAGATGAGAGGACAACCTTTATATAAATCCCACGGTGAAAAGGATAAGAAATCTCTTTAGGGACAGTGATAAGTTAGAGGAGAGACTTTTTTTCCACAATAAATTGTAAAATCTTTGTTCCTATAAATCTTTCTAATATCCTCTTATTATCTGTTTTATCTCTACAGCATCATAGTTGAGTTTTTTAATTGCAAAATTAATTTATTAGGCTTTCTATCTTTTTTTTGTCTCAAATACTAGAGGTTTGTCTCTTTTGGGCTTTGTTGATCCTTCTGTGTCTTTTTTATTTCATTAATTTCTGTTCTTATTTTCTTCTAGTTTTTTTAGTTTATTCTACCTTGTTATGTTTAGCTTATTAGTCTTGGACTTTACCAACATCCCCCACCATAGTAGTACACAGTTATAATTGAAGAACCTACACTGACATATCATCACCGGAAATCCATAGTTTACATTAGGATTCACTCCTCGTGTTAAATGTTCTATATATTTGAACTGATGTATAATATGGTATGTCACGTGTCCATAATTACAGTATCATACACAGTACTTTCACTGCTCTAAATTGAGCACCTTTTCATCTACCTGTTGGCCACTTGTATGTCTTTGAAAGAATGTTTATTTCAGATCCTTTGCCCATTTTTAAATTGGTTACTGGTGGCTTTTTGTTATTTAGTTGTATGAGTTCCTTATCTATTTAGGATATAATTCCTTACCAGATACATGGTTTCCAAAATTTTCTCCTATTTCAGAGGTTGCCTTTTCATTTTGTTGATACTTTTCTTTACTGAGCATAAGCTTTTTAGTTTGATAGACTCCCACTTATTTATTTTTGTTTTTGTTGCCTTTGCTTTTAGAGTTAAATCCAAGAAATCATTGCCAAGACTTTTGCCAATGAACTTACCCCCTATGTTTTCTTCTCGGAGTTTTGTAATGTCAAGTCTTTCATAACTTCCTGCATAACTATAGCACAATATCAAAACCGGGAAATTGACATCAGTACAATCCACAGCTGTATTCAGATTCAACAGTTTCTGGATGTACTTTTATGTGATAATGTGCATATAGTTCTATGCAATTTTATCACATATGTAGATTATTTTAACTGCCATTGCAATCAAGATACAGAACTTACCACCGAGAGGCTCCCTAGGAGGGCCATTTTTAATTCACACTTTCACTGCTTATGTAGCCCTTTGTGACCCCAGCTTTATATGCAGGGTCTCCACTTAAGCTGATTCATCACCTTGGGTGGGCCTTGAGTTTTAAATCTCCTCCTATGTAGTTACCAGAGCAGAACATCAGTGTCTGTGCAGGATTCAGCAGAAACCCTAAGAGCAAAAGCTGGCTTTGGCAGGTGCTTCTTTATTAATGTCCCTGGCTTTGCTTGGGCGCGCATCTAGGGTGGGGGAAGTTTGAAGTTTCTGTTCCGTTGTGCCAACTCTGAGAGGTGTTTAAAAAAATTTTTTTTCAAGCATTCTGGTTGTTTCAGTCCGAAGATTCGTCCGTGGTTTCTGATGTGCCTTATTTTGGAAACAGGTGAACCTGGAAATACTAAAGAACATTTATCTTGAGAGTTTTCATTATGGTTTTACATAATTAGGAAAATGGGCTTTGTTTTATTCTTGGTGGTGATGCATTTGTGGTTAGTTGTAATTTGATATGTTATTCATTCAGAACCATTTAAGAATCCATTCAGAAATGGGTGTAAAATTTATAATGGACCTTTTTATGAGTAGTTTAATTTCTTGTCATATATTTTATTTCTCTGTATTAATTTTAATATTGAAATAACTAAGGCACAGAGAAGTTAAATATTTTCTCCAAGCTCATGATCATTGGAAAATCTGAGAGTAAAGTTCATATGAATCTTTCAGTTATCCAGTTTTCTACAACTCGGATATAAATGGTTTTACCATTGGCTTTTAAGTTAAACGAACTTTCAAATCACGTTAAAAATACAGATACTTATTTCAAAAACAAAGAAAAAGAGAAAACATGAAATCTCCAACCCTGATTCTTAGAAAGCTTGAAATTTTAAAATAAGCATGCTTAGAAGTATCTGGCTATTGCTAATTATACAGACCATTTGCATAGGGAAAAGAACCTGTGGGAAGTCACATTTTCCACAGATAGATAGGAGGAATATATCTCAATTTAAGACCAAGAAAAAATGTGGGTTATTTCAAGCCTACATGAAAAACTCTGATGAAATTCAGGGTTTTGTGGTTGTAATCTTATGATTATATATAGCGTCCATGTGCCAAGGGAAATAGATTGATGTTAATGCTGGGCTGGGTTACTTTGTCTTTTAATAGAGCACTGATTATATTTCATAACATACTTTTTCTTTAGGGATTCTTCAAGTATTTTAGGTCACCTTAAAAATATGTTTACGCAATTTATTTAAAGTGTGGAAAGCATTGGCTAGTTTAAAATAAGGAAATGTAACTTTTCTATGGGGAATAATAATCTAAGGAATAGGCTAGACCACCAACTGCCCAAGATATTTGCTGTATGTTTGAATTTATGTGCATCCCAATCAGAAGTTTACTGTTTAAAGACTGTGTTCTTAACTACTGTGGACAGATAGGTTCTCCATTTGAGATGTATCAAGATTTGTGTCAGTTCAAATCAGTGAGTTGAAACAGCATTTACTGATGGCTTGATAGGAGAGTTGTTCCTGACTTCAAGAAATTTATGGTATGTTGGGAAAAACTGACAAGTCATTGTGATGTTACTGTACTTTTAGAGAGACCCCAACAGTACAGATTAGGGAGAGAGGGAGTTTGGAGAAAGGCTGGTCAGGAAGGTGTTAATAGAAAGTGAAGTCTGAGATGGGCCTTTAAGCAGAATTATTCCAATATTAAAATGAAAGAAGAGTATTCTGTCAAAACAGTGATATTCTAAATGTTACTCCATCCCATCTGCACCCTCATTCGTTCTTTTTTTTTCTTTGCCTTCATTAGGGCAAATTGAAAAGGTTCATGTCCATTTTATGGGCTTTATTTCTAATGCAATTATTTGGTTCAAGTAAAATTTTAGGCTGTTTTCCTTTGCATGCCCAGTCCTCCTGGACTGCAATTGTTCAAACTTAGAAAAGAGAAGAAAGGGAAAAACAAAAACAATCAAACAAAAAAAACAGCTTCAGCTCTTACCTTAGGGATCCTGAGAATTCATCCATCTCTTTCTCTGGCTCCTGCTATGGTTTCTTGACCAATGCCTGTTTGTTTCCCTATTCCCTCTTATAACCCCCTCTGATATCTCCCTCTTATAACCCCCTCTGACATCTCCTTACCTGAACTGCCTGCTCATTTAGTTCCAGTTCTCTCCCAGCTCTTCTCTTCACTTGAATTCATTAGTATCAGCCCTCACCTTGCCTGGCGCATCCGATGCTATATCCATTCCCTAGCATCTGGCCCACACACCTGCCATCTTGAGTCTCAGTAGTCCTCTACCTGCCATCTGTATTTGACCAGCCTCTGGGCATGGTCTGCTCCACACTGCTTACTTTTAGTCTTAATCAGATTCTTACCCTATTTCTGTAGTTTTTACACCACAACCCATGCTTCCCCTTCTCACCACCCCCTGCCAATTAATTTCATTAATGTTCAATTGCTGTAATTAATTTAGTTGTATTTTTTCTAATAACTGAGATTATAGATTTTTTCAATATTTGTGCTAGTAAAAATATTTTTATTCTCTATATTATTTCACTTTTTGTGCTGATTGAAACTTTCATTAGGGCCATATATTATTTTCCTTTTGATAACTCCATTTAAAGCATTTGTGAACCAAAACAAAACCAAAAAGTTCCCAAGTTCACACAAACAGGTTTACCTGACCTCTGAACCTGAACCCAGTTCTTTCCTGCCCACCATATTGTCTTGTTATTTTCATTCTAAAACCCTCATGAAAAAGTTAACAATTTACTTCCTCTAATTTAGCTTTATGTTACTGATAATTTTATTCATTTGCACAACATTGGGGCTAGTAAGATCAAAGTTTCAACTCTTTATGGGTCAGTTATCCTCACTGTGCCTCTATGTCAGTAAACAATATAGTCTTCTCAACAGCTTAGTCTCCTAAACAAGGGCAAAGGGTAAGGGAGTACAAAAGATCAACAAGGCTCTATCACCTTTCCTAACAAGACATCAAAGGCCTGAGGAAGGGAGGTTATTAGCATTGGAGAGAAGACTGGGTTTAAGTCAGAAAACCTGGATTTTTAAGTTGTGGTTTTGCTACATACTACCTCAGTACCTTTGGCTAAGTCTTTCTACCTCAATTGTTTCCTCTTTAGTAAAAAAGGAGATAATAGAGTCTCCACAACATCTCAAGGATTGAAATCATGTATGTGAAAGTATTTAGGAAAACAACACAGTGCTGGGAACAATATTAAAAAATCATTGTAGGGTAGAGTACTGGACATGATAACTTTGGGGTATACATTCAAGGCCTCCTATGTGGCAGCTTACCTGCCTCAGAGATTTGAATAGCCCAGTGAATCCATCAGTAATCCAAAAGAAAAAAATGATAATGTTACTATGTTAGTGAACAAAATAAACAATATTTTATCTATTCACTTTTTTTCATTGCCTTTTCAGGAGAGCTTTGAACTTGGGAATTCTTCGAGATCCTGGATCAGAAATTGAAGATAGACAATACCAAATAGATCTGCAGTCCATCAATATTGGTACTGCACAGTGGGATCAACTAAAACCGGAGAAGGAAAGTGGCACACGAGGGGTGCTAACAGAGAGTGAAAGAAATTCTCAAAATCCAGCCCTTGAGTGGAATATGGCCAGCAGGTAGGAAATTATTGAGCAACTTTCTACACTTTCTAATATTTCATTACCAGAACAGTTAGTGATAAAATCTTTAGCATGCCCAACCTAAGTGCTTTGGTACCACTTCTGCATTTCATGACAAACATAAAATATATTTTGTAATTGTAGCTAATGATTTTTCTTGGAAATCTGTTACACTGTAATTATTACAAATTTAAGACTGTGTCAGCATTTTGTTTTTTTTAAAGCTTGCTATTGATGAAAGACTGTACTTCAGGGCTAAGGATACATTCACATTTTTCCTTGAAATCCGTTGTATTCAAGGTCAGATTATTTAAGTCTCTCCTTTCTGTTTATGATGATAAGAGGAGGAAAGTAACGAAAGCTCTGGATTGCCTTTATTTTTTTAGTCCACTTTAACTAAAAGCACCTATGTTCACAGAGAACATTTTTAAAGGAATTAGTCCTGAATGTGAGTTACAAGATTTGTAGAGAGCCGTTGCCATCTCACCAAGACTACTCGTGGTTTCTTATCAGAAAGTTAGGTAGAATTGTTTGCTAGAACAAAGATACTAGGCATTAAAAATATTTTTTTTATATTGTAAACCTGAAAGTCTTTATGATTTTAAAAAGCATTCACTGTTTTTTTCACTTTTCATATTGTTTGGTGTGTGTGTGTGTGTGTGTGTCTGTGTGTGTGTGTGTGTTTGCTTATAAGATTCACTAACATTAGTTGCTTATAACACACCATGGTGGTTTGTTGATTGAATTTCTTTAAAACATTGTGTGTAAACTTTCTTGTATGCCTTTTGCAATGCTGATTGCTTTGGGGTTCTGCCCTTATACTACCAAAACTATATTTATCTACGTCTTGGCATTAATAATAGCAACAACTTTAATAATTGCTTATAAAATGCTTATCACTTACCTAACTTATTTAAATTAATTTTAACAGTAATGCTATAAGGTATGAATTGTTTTCTCTAATTCTACATGAGGAGTCTGAGGCCTCCCAAGGTAAATAATGTGCCTAAAACCAAATACCAGGTGGTAGTCTGCTGCTTCTTCAGGCACCCACATTCTTTTCTAATTTCATTGTGGCCCTTTTCATAATGAGCTTCTTTCAGCTTCCTGAAAATAAGGTTTGTCACTTGCTAATAGGCCTTGGTATGTGAACTCCGCCTGGAGCTCTCTTAACCCACCCTGTTCGCTTGCCTAACTCCCATCATTCATCAGGCCTCAGAGTATAAACATCACATTTTCCAGGAAGTCTCCCCCTGAGCTTCCATGAGAACACAGAAAGTTCCCCTTCTGTGTGCTCTTAACATATCACTTAGCATATGCCCCCTAAATTTGGGGTGTAAATTTGGGTGAAAAATCTCCCACTGCCGACCAAGGTACATTTCAGAGAGGGATGCAGCCAACACTCCCAGCAGTTGGTCCTGCGTGGTGGATCTGGTGCACACCTCACATGCACTGCGCCAGTCCTGATCTGTTAACATCACATATCAGCCAGGGCCCCATCTTTCCTCCGCTTCACTCATTTTTCAGATGCAGGAAATTCCACCTTACATAATTTATAGGTCATCTTACGAACTGCAAATGCTAGGGGCGCTTGGGTGGCTCAGTCAGTTGGACATCTGACTTCGGCTCAGGTCGTGATCTCACAGTTCACGCATTCGAGTCCCATGTCAGGCTCTATGCTGACAACTCAAAGCCTGGAGCCTGCTTCGAATTCTGTGTCTCCCTCTGTCTCTGCCTCTCCCCTGCTCATGCTCTGTCTCTCTCTCAGAAATAACCATTAAAAAAAAAAAAATTAAAAAAGAACTGCAAATTCTATCAACAAAGAAGGTGGGGTTATTTTCCTAGGAAACTTTATGACCGTCTCTCCTTAACTCAGCTGTATCTCTCCTATTCATTCTTTAATTCATTTTAGTAAAGAGTTTGTGTACCTGTGTGTGTTTTAATAATATAATTGAAATTGAGGCGCCTGGGTGGCTCAGTCAGTTAAGCATCCGACTTCAGCTGACATCGTGATCTCGCGGCTCACAAGTTCGATCCCCATGTCGGGCTCTGTGCTGACAGCTCAGAGCCTGGATCCTGCTTCGGATTCTGTGTCTCCCTCGCTTGCTCTGCCTCTCCCCCGCTAGTACTCTGTCACTGTCTCAAAGTAAATGAACATATAAAAAATAAAGAATTGAAATTCACATAATAAGATGAACTATTTAAAATGAACAATTCACTGGCACTTTGTGTATTCACAATATTGTGTAACCGTTACCACTGTCTATAACCACTACCTCTATCTTGTTCTAAAACATTTTCGTCATCCCAAAGTAAAACCCCTTACCCATTAAGCATTTTCTTCTACATCTCTCTCCCTCCCCCTGGTGCCTGAAAAATACCAATCTGCTTTCTGTTTCCATGGTTTTATGTATTCTGGATATTTCATATAAATGGGATCATACAATATGTGACCTTTTGTGTCTGGCTTATTCACTTAACATAATATTTTGGAAGTTTTTCTGCATTGTAGCATGTGTCAGTATTTCATTCTTAGTTATCATTGGATAATATTCCACTGTATGTAAATACCAGAGTTTGTTTATCCATTCATCTGTTGATGGGCACTTGGCGTGTTTCCACTTTATAGCTATTATGGATAATATTGCTGTGGACATTTGTGTACAAGTACCTGTTTCGCTACCTGTTTTCAGATATTAGGGATATATACCTAGGAATAGAATTTCAGGGTTATATGGTAATTCTATGTTTAACTTTCTTCGGGACCTGCGAAACTATTTTCCACAGCAGCTGAACCATTTCACATTTTCACCAGCAATGCTCAAGGTTCCAGTTTCACCACATTCTCACCACCACTTATTTTCCTTTTTTTTTTTTTTTTTTAACTATAACCATCCTTTGGGTGTGGTTTTGATTTGCGTTTCCGTAATGATCAGTGATATTGAGCAGTTCTTCATGTGCTCTGTGACCATTTTTATATCTTCTTTGGAAAACATGCTTATTCAAGCCTTTTGCCCTTTTTTAAATTGAGTTGTTTGGGTTTTTGTTGATAATTTATGGGATTTCTTTTTTTATTCTAGATGCTATACCCCTATCTGATACATAATTTATAAATTATTTTTTCATTTTCTTGATAATGATCTTTGCACAAATTTTTATAATTGATCTAAGAGTCCATTGCCAAATCCAAGGTCATGAAATTTTATATCCATGTTTTAAAAATTTTTTTAATCTGTCTATAGTTGACACACAATGTTACACTAGTTGCAGATGTACAACATAGTAATTCAGCTTTTCTGTCTGTTATGCTGTGCTCACCACAAGTGTAGCTACCGTCTGTCACCATACAACACTATTCCAGTATCATTGCCTATATTACCTATGCTGGGCCTTTTATTCTGGTGACTTATAACTGAATGTAACGTATCTGTATCTCCCACTCCCTTCGCCCATTTTGTCCATCCCCTTTACCCCCTTTCCTCTGGCTACCATCAGTCCTCTGTATTTATAGGTCTGATTCCGCTTTTTACTTGTTTGTTTATTCTTTTTTTTTTTTTTTTTAGGTTCCACAAGTGAGTGAAATCATGTGATACTTGTTTTCTCAGTCTGACTTATTTCACTTAGCAAAATACCCTCTAGGTCTGTCCATGTTGTTACAAATGGCAATATCTCACTGAGAACAAACTGAGGGTTGATGGGGGGGTGGGAGGGAGGGGAGGGTAGGTGATGGGTATTGAAGAGGGCATCTTTTGGGATGAGCACTGGGTGTTGTATGGAAACCAATTTGACAATAAATTTCATATGTTAAAAAAAACAAATGGCAATATCGCATCCTTTTTATGGCTGCATAACAGTCCATTATGTGTATACTTATATGTATATCTTCTTTACCCATTCATCTATCAGTAAACATTTAGGTTGCTTCCATATCTTACCTATTGTAAGTAATGCTGCATTAAACATATATTTTTTCAAATTCATGTTTTCATTTTCTTTGAGTAAATACCTAGTAGTGGAATTACTGGATCATATGGTATTTCTATTTTTAATTTTTTGAGGACCTCCATACTGTTTTCCATAGTGGCTGTACCAATTTACATTCCCACCAACAGTGTACAAGGGTTACTTTTTCTCTACATCTTTGCCAATACTTGTTATTCCTTGTGTTTTTGGTTTTAGCCATTGTGACAGGTGTGAGATGATATCTCATTGTAGTTTTGATATGCATTTCCCTGATGTTGAGCATCTTCTCATCTGTCTGTTGGCCATCTGTAGTCTTCTTTGGAAAACTGCCTTCAGGTCCTCTGTCCATTTTTTAAGTGGATTGTTTGAGGTTGTTTTTTTGTTTGTTTGTTTGTTTGTTTTTGGTGGGGAGGGGTGTTGAGTTATATAAGTTCTTTATATATTTTGGATATTAACCCCTTATTGGATATATCATTTGTAAATACCTTCTATTCAGTAGGTTGCCTTTTTGTTTTGTTGATGGTTTCCTTCACTGTTCAAAAGCTTTTTATTTCGTCCTGCTCCCAATAGTTTAATTTTGTTTTCATTTCCCTTGCCTTAGGAGACGTACCTAGAAAAATGTTTCTATAGCCAATATCAGAGAGATCACTGCTTGTGTTCTCTTCTAGGATTTCTCATGGTTTTATGTCTCACATTTAATTCTTAGGTCCATTTTGAGTTTATTTTTGTGTATGGTGTAAGAAAGTGGTCCACTTCATTCTTCTGCATGTTGCTGTTCATTTTTACCTACACCATTTACTGAAGAGACTATCTTTCCCCATTGTATATTTTTGCCTCCTTTGTTGTAGATGGGTTTATTCCTGAGCTTTTTTCTCTGTTCCATTGATCTATGTGTCTGTTTTTGTGCTGGCACCATACTGATTTGGTTACTACAGCTTTGTAATACATATTGAAATCTGTAATTGTGATCCATACAGATTTGTTCTTTTTTCTCAAGATTGCTTTGACTATTGAGGTTCTTTTGTGGTTCCATACAAATTTTATTATTTATTGTAGTTCTGTGAAAAATGGTGTTGGTACTTTGATAGGGATTGCACTGAATCCAAAGATTTCTTTGGATAGTATGCACATTTTAACAGTATTCATTCTTCCGGGGTGCCTGGGTGGCTCAGTCGGTTAGGTGTCCATCTTTGGCTCAGGTCATGATCTTGCGGTCTGTGAGTTCGAGCCCTGCGTCGGGCGCTGTGCTGACAACTCAGAGCCTGGGGCCTGTTTGGGATTCTGTGTGTGTGTGTGTGTGTGTGTGTGTGTGTGTTTCTCTCAGACCCTCCCCCGTTCATGCTCTGTCTCTCTCTGTGTCAAAAATAAATAAACATTAAAAAAAAAAAAAAAACAATATTCATTCTTCGAATCCATGACCCTGGACTATCTTTTCATTTGTTTGTATCTTCGTTAATTTCTTTCATTAGTGTTTTATAGTTTTCAGAATACAGATCTTTTACCTCCTTGGTTAAGTTTATTCTTAGGTATTTTATTCTTTTTGGCGATTTATACCTATGCTTTATTCTGTGTTTTATGGGTTTAGCTCTTATAGCTGGATTGTTGATTCATTTTGAGGAGTTTTTGTTTTTTTTTTTATCTATGGTACAAAATAAAAGTTCAACTTTCTTCTTTTGCATGTGCATATACAGTTGTCCCAGCACCATTTGTTGAAGAGACTCTTCATTCCCCATTGAATGGTCTTGCCATGCTGTTGAAAGTTAAGACTTAGAACAACCATTATATGCCATAGAATGTCTTTTACGCTAGAGAAACAAAATGAAATAATTTCTGATATGTGTCCATCCCTTACAGGTCTCAGTGTCCAATCAAAGAGTTGATAGTTAAATTACCTATTAGAGTGCAGTGAGTGAAGTACACTGGTAGATGTAAATATAGGATGTTTAGGATTACAGAAAAGCCACATCAAAATCAGAATAAATACATTCCATGTACATAGGACATCTTGGGCTAACAGATGTGACAGACACTTAAACAATAAATCTAATACTGACATAGATACAAAATAGAACATTTAAAGAAATGAATGATGAACTCTATGGGTAGGTTTTCAGGGATGGTTTCAGAGTACACAGCTTCTGAATTTGTTTCCAGAGTATGGGTGACAGGAGTGGAGAGGGGCCATTTTGAACTAAGAAAGCAGTAGACCAACAGGCTAGGAGTATGAAAACGTGGCATATTTTATCACTTCTGAATACCCAGTACTTAATATTATACTTGGCACATAATAGGAATATATTAAAGATTTGAGTGAATTAATGAAAGATTGAATGATTAGATGATTATGTAGAGCTAGCAGATCAGGTGGCTCTGAATGTTTCTGAGAGATATTGATCCAAATGAAGAAGGAACTTTAGACCTGATGTACTTTGTAGTACTGACTAATCTTGATAGAAATATAAACAGAACCTTAATGTGATTATATTTTTGTTTTTCAATAGGTATTACAGGTAAAATTCAAAACATATAAAAAATATTCACTGATGAATAACTTGCCCCCTCCCCTGACCAATATTAAATAATAACCTTTACGATGGTTTTCATTCATTCCTTCTGAGTACGTTACTCGGCTTCTGTCTTTAGTCAAAATGTGTTTCTATGTGTATGTTGGGAGAAGGGAATTTATACATAAAAATTATCACATTTTAAAATGTGTAGGTCTTCTAACACCCCAGTTTTTCAGCTGAGGGAATACATTAGGATTCAGTCAAGGCAGCAGAACCGTTATAAGTATTATAGCATAAGGGATTTATTGTAGGAATAAGGTCTTACTCAATTGTGGAAGAAGCTGTGAATTAAGGATCTAAAGGTAGTGGATCAGAGACATGTCCCCAGGCATGTCCAGCCACTGGAGGGACCCCTGGAGGCTGGTAGACAAGTCCATGGGAGCATTGCCTCTGTTTCTGGGAGTAAGCCTGCAGTTGTTGTTAGTCTGCAGGGCCAGTGGTCAGGAAAAAGAGCCAGTCACAGAACCGAGAAGAGGGAAGACAAGCTGGAATCTGCCAGCACCTCTGAATTTGACTGTATTTTAAAAAGCATGACTTTCAGAGAATATTGGCCAGTATTTGTTTCATTTACATCTCTAAATCTCATGCAGTTTTCTCTCTAAACTCTGAACCATTCTTGGCAAGTTGTTACAGAACAGAACCACTACAAGAGAAAGTTTCAGGAGGTTCCTTGCCTTGTGCAGTGTCACTTAAAAGTAGAGCTAAGTATAGAACCCTGGTTTGCTACCTCTTCCTCAACTGCTTTTCTTATACTCAGCACTCTGACTCCTTACACTTGGGCTGAAGTTCATTGTTAGTTAATCACTTTTTCTTTTTCTCTCAGCAACCATTTTTACTATGTCTGCGCTTATTTTATAACCTGAGGAAATGAAGTGCTGAGAACTCAAATAACGTACTGATGTCTGCCATATGCAGGTTACACATCTAGTCACTATTGCCATTTTACATGGGAATTAGTGCTTCGAGGTGTGTAAGGGGGGGGGGGTGGGAAATGGTGGCTTTTTTCCTTACATATTGGCCAAGGATGTCCTTGGCAAGCTGAGAGGGTAGCATGGAGATAAAAGGACAGATCTGTCTTGGCCAGTCTCATTCTTTGTTTCTTATCATAGTTACTGACAGACGAGTTGGTAATCAGAAAATATTTAAATTGAATATAATCATCATAATAGTAGATCATAAAATTTTAAAACTCTCTGTAATGTCAATTAATTTGTGGTCATGTTAAAGCTCCCAACATCATAATTGTTGCATATATGAATATAAGTAATAATTCCCTGATCCAAAGCCTTAAATATTCAGATTTCCCTCCTTCAACATTTTGTTTAATAAGAGAAGGATCCAAACAAGATTACATCAACATTTACTTAAAAGTATATGAACAGGGGCACCTGGGTGGCTCAGTCGGTTGAGTGTCCAACTCTTGATTTCGACTTAGGTCATGATCTCATGCTTTATAGGATCAAGCCCTACTTCGGGCCCTGTACTGACTGCATAGAGCCAGCCTGGGATTCTCTCTCTCGTTTCTCTCTGTCCCTCTACCACTCATGCACGCTCCACACACACCCCCCCCGAAATAAACATTTTCTTAAGAAGTAGATGTATAACACATAACTTTCATACATTATCCAGTATTATTCTGTGAAAACTCCATGTGGTACATCAGTGCATAGTATTAAAGCTTTAAAAATTCAATAAAATAACAAATTCCCCAATCATTTTTCCCTTGGTGGATTCCCATTTATATCCTCAATTTCAGATGTCCTTTTCTTTGAGAAACTTCCAGCAGTCCCCCTGACTTTCCCTCCTCCATGAAGTTTTATTTTGAAGTTTTTCCTTGGAAAAAGAGCTATCAAGTAGAATTAGATGCAAGAGTTCCACACTATAGATACAAACAACTGGAAACTAACCAGAGCTACTGACTGACAATTGAACATCTCAGTAAAAGTGAATTGTTGATATTTCAATATACATATGCTCATAAGACCTTCTTTTAGAAGCTGAAATAAATGTGATCTCAATAAACTTGTGATCTCAATCACAAATATATTAACCATAGTTTTGATTTGTTTGTTTGGATGCAGGTAATTTTTGTGTTTTTTTGGTTTGGTTTTTAGGGAATGAGAACATTGTAACATTTAATTTTGCCAAAATAAAATTTTACTAGCATTTTATTTAAATGTCCCTTAAAAAATATCCTCATTTTGGGTTGTAGTTCTTGGAAGCATTATTCAGATATTTTATATGTCTTTACAAGTTAATTAGGTCCCCAACTGAAAGTTTTGACACCTGTCTGTTTTTTCCTTACCATTTTACTTCTCCTACCTTATGATTATTTTTAATTATTTTTTCGGCTAACCTGAGCTGCTCGCATCCAACTCTGCCATTATATTCCCAGCACCTAGCAGAGGGCCTGGCATAATAGTGGACTCTCAGTCCATGTTCTCAAAATTTCACACAGCCATAGATGCCAAGAGAATGATATGGCAGTATACTAGGATGAAGGCCCCTGGGAAATTTATTTACATTAGGGCTCGGGGAAGGCCTAATCTAATACCTAATGGCAAAAATGAGCTATCCATGTAAATAACTGTGAACTGCTTGTGTCAAGTGTTCTGGCAGAGCAGACACCTGTGATTGGGAATCAGTGTTGCACACTTAAGGATCATGACTAGCTGAGAGGAAAGGAATAATAGGTAAAGTTTGGGGTAGGGAAGAGACTACATTATGAATGGTTTTATACATCAGTGGCAGTTTGGATTTTATCTTTATTGCATTAGAAAGTCACTGGATAGTGTTCCTCTTGGGGAAAAAACCCAAAACACCAAAATAGGGTTTAAACTCTTTATTATATATTTTGTTTTTAAAGTTACTGTAGAACCCAAATTATCCTGAAGAACTCTCTATCTAAAAATAAGAGGAATCTCTACAAGTACAGTTAACCAACTGATAACAAATAGTTTTCCAGTTATCATATTTTTAGGATAAATGTCTGTGATTATTTTTTATATTGAAGAATATCCACTATAAGGGATTATCTCAGTTGATTAGCAGAACAAGACTTAAGTATCTTCTGGTCAGGCATCTTTTGTCCAAAGCTCAGCTGTAATGCCATACCAAGAAAGTCTTCATGTTGAATAAAAAAACTGTTCACTGAACACATAGACCATCTAGAACTTTTTATTCTTTTTAGTGGAATATTTTGGAAACAACAACGCCATATTTCCTACTTATGGTTTTTCATAATATACAATTTTTGAAATGGGGCTCTTAAATTGCAGTACTATTTCCCACAGAATTAGTCAAGAATGAATGGAAGATGGGCAGAAGAACCTTAGGATAAATTGGCTGAGCCGGGAAAAATGACCATAGCCTTCCTAAACATATATTTTCATGTATGCATGTGGCATATACTTATGCCATCTTGTGTACTGACAATTTCAGAGAATGATGCTTTTCCATATTTATAATCTCTTCCCAGAGATTGACTGAATAGCTTTTGTTAACTTAGATGATTACTTTACTGTTACTTGTTTAGCACTTTATAATTGCCCAATTGTTTTTACCCTCACACAGGGTTTAATATATTTCCACGGGTTTAATCCTGTATGTTAGATAACAGGTGGAAATCACTATTCCATTTCCTTGTTTTTTATGGGCAGTGTAGAAATACATTAAATCACTGTTTTAGTATACTAGAGAAATATTTCTTCTACACCTCTCCTAACCTCATATTCCCTAGCATGCTATAGATAATCTGTTTTCTCTGTTTGCTATCTTTTTTTCATAATAGGTGATCACCTGTTTCACCAAGAGATGTCTGATGGTGGATTTTATTGTATTTATCTGAACCAGGACTCATTGTGCTTCCTGAATCTGTGGTTTCTTATATGTCATCAGTTCTGAAGAATTCTCCGCTATTAACTCTTTGCTGTTGTCTCTTTTCCTTACTTTCTATTCTCTCTTTTTGGAATACCAATTAAATATGTTGGACCTACCCCTCCATGTCTCTTTTCTTTTAAACTTGCCATTTTAAAATTTAAGTTAGTACATTTCCTGGAAATTTCTCAAATCTGTATTCTAGTTTATTAATTTTTCTTGAGCTACGTGTAAAATGTTATTTGCCACATCTGTATATTTCATTTTAGTGACTGTATTTTTCATTTCTGGAAGTAGTATTTGTTTTTCAAATCTATTTTCACTCTTGATAATACCTTGGTTTTTTACTCCTCAATTTTATTCTATCCAGTATGTATTTAATAGTTTTAAGCATTTATTTATTTATTTACTTATTTATTTATTTGTTTATTTATTATTTTTTAAACAATACAAATTTATTGAATTGTTCATATGGTGATTTCATTATCAGAAGTTCTTGGTAATGAATTTGATAATGGGGTTGAATTTTCCTCTTGCTAATAAAGAATAATTTGTGGGTGGAGGTATATAAAATAATCTGTTCAGGAGCTTGTCTTTAGTGGTCTTTGTCCCTGAGAATCCTTTTTGTCTATTTGAGGGCATGTTTTCCAGACAGGTTTTACATGCATCTATTTCTGACAGATGTCCCAGGGTTATGAAAAGTCTGATTCCAGTTTTATATAAATAATTCAGAATGGGTATTCCTAAACCAGTACAGTAATATAAATTACAGCTACCAAACACACATGAGGGATTTCCCATTATTTTTCATCTTCTGGGGAGATCTCTGTTTTTTTAACAAGCTCTCTTGCCAATATAGTCATATTTTCTCATTCTTCTCTATTTCTGATAGAAAATGCTTTGTCAAACCTTTAAGGGCCCCAGATCTAGGTAGACAGCTCATTTAAAAACCTTTCCCTATGAGTGAAGTCACATGATATTTTATATGAGGATTTTAAGATACAAAACAGATGAACATAAGGGAAGGGAAGCAAAAATAATATAAAAACAGGGAGGGAGACAAACATAAGAGACTCTTAAATATGGAGAACAGAGGGTTACTGGAAGGGTTATGGGAGGAAGGAGGGACTAAGTGGGTAAGGGGCATTAAGGAATCTACTCCTGAAATCATTGTTGCACCATATGCTAACTAACTT
Organism: Panthera leo; assembly: GCF_018350215.1. NCBI lineage: Eukaryota > Metazoa > Chordata > Mammalia > Carnivora > Felidae > Panthera > Panthera leo. The sequence goes on from NC_056695.1 coordinate 45,606,910, forward strand.
GCGTGTACATTTAAAAAATAAATTAAAAATTGAAAAAAACCTTTCCCTATTTGGGATGTAAGGATTAGCCTGTTGCCTCTATATGGCCATGGGGAAAAAAAAAAAATCTGTTCCCTGCTACATCTGAAACTAATATAATATTGGATGTCAACTATACTTAAATAGTAAATATTTTTTATCTATTTCAAGTTTTTATTTAAATTTTAGTTAACATATGGTGTAATATTAGTTTCAGGAGTAGAATTTAGTGATTAATCACTTACATAGAACACCCAGAGCTCATCACAAGTGCCCTCCTTACTGTCCATCACCCGTTAGGCCGTGTCCCCACCCATCTCCCAGTCTGTTCTGTACAGTTAAGAGTCTCTTACGGTTTACCTCCCTCTCTTTTTTCTTTCCCTTTTCCGTATATTTAAGAAACAAAACAGATGAGTATAGGGGAAAGGAATAGTAAAAAAAAGAGAAATTAATAATCTATTCTCTTGATTTAGTTAGAGTGGCTAAAACCCTGAAGTCAATAACAATGTCAGTTAATAATTTGAGTTTCACTTGCCTTTTTTGTTATTTTATTTTATTTATTTTATTTTTTTAAGTTTATTTATTTTTGAGAGAGTTGGGGAGAGGCAGAGAGAGAGACACACACACACACAGAATCCGAGGCAGGCTCCATGCTCCAAGTTCTAGGCACAGAGCCCAGTGCAGGCTCAAACCTACAAACCGTGAGATCATGACCTGAGCCAAAGTTGGACACCCAACCGACTGAGCTACCCAGGCTCCCCCCGCCCCCGTTTTGTTATTGTAAATCCTGTGCACTTATCTAGTAAAATATTGGCAGAATTTAATTCTCTTAATTATTTTTTCAGTAGTTATTTCTTTTGAAGTATTTCAATCTATACAAATTTTTAATGACTTAAAAAATATGTATCATTACCTCAAAGACAAGAAATAACACAAAATTAAAGTTAACATTATGTTAACAGAAAAGTTATAGTTTTATAATAAAGGACTGTTGACTTACTGATTTTTTTTTTTTTATATATTTTAAGGTCATAGGTCTTTCATATGTTGTGTTACTGATTTAATTCATCACATGATGGGGAAAAATATGATCTGTATAAGTACTCCTTTTTCCCATTGGGTGTTTTAGTTAATATTTGCTCTTATTTGGTTCCCTGCCATCTTTTCCATTTTAAGGTATTTTTAATACATCATATATTTAAACACTCCCTTATGAGAGCACATCAGATGTTACATGTTTCTCACATTGGCCATTTTATGGAACTTGAGCTATTAAGCTCTAATTATGGTGTCTCTCAGGATCACAACCTTTCCTCTGTATTCACAGATTTTAATATTTCTTCCTATTACCCTCCATTCAGCAGAACTCCTAATTCTTTAAAATTGACTTTCTTGAAATCCAATACTTATGTGTCACAAAACCGGATGATCCAATTTTCTTTTTTGGCAGACACCATGTAAAACTCTGCCCATTGCAAAATTGAACAAATGATACTAGAACTTTCTATTTTCTAGACTACTCTGGTAGAAAAGGATATAGAAAGACTTGAGGGTTATATGAGATTTGTCATGAGATAATTTATGCTAGTTCTCTGATCTCAGCTTTATCACTTTATAAGTGAATAACAGAGACATATTTATAAGGAATATTAATTTAATGGTTCCAAAGAACTTTTGAGATACAGCTTGCTGGTAAAACGTAGAACTGTGTGTGTGTGTGTGTGTGTGTGTGTGTGTGTGTGTGTGTGCGCGCGCGCGCGCGCAAGCATATGCATATATATATATATATATATATGCACACACATATATATTTCATAAAAAGAAAACTTAGAAAATGGACTGTAGACTTGAAGAACTGTACTAGCATAAGCTTTAGTTTCTCAGTGTTTTCCAGTTTCATCTTCTACCATGTATGTAGTACTCCTTTGAAATTATTAGCAATTTAATGTAGGTAGAAGAGTAGAAATTTTGTGCTAAGTAACTGATCACAGGTGAGAATGTGTAAAGAAGAATTAAAATAGAGGCCAAATGCTGCTCCACTATCAGGCCCTGTTGTGTAACTCTGGTTTCCACTAGGTGGCCTTAGCCTAGCCTCTGATCCTCATTTCCTCATAGGTAATATGGGGTTAGTAATAGTTTTTACTTCCCACAGATGGTTATTGTGAAGAAGCATTCAGTATCAAAGTCACAAAAGCTGTTTCATGAACTATATATACAGTAATAATCCATGAACTTAGTTCTTAGAACTTGAAAAAAGGAGGTCATTCAGAGATTAAGAGGATATACTTGTGAACCTCATAAGGTTGGAATGGTGGCAGTTGTCAACCAGAAGGTCAGAAGTACTAAAAATAGGAAACTAAAAATTATCACCAAATAGTAAGGTTATTATTGATAACAATACATACTAAGTTATTTGCAAGAACAAAAGGAATTAAAAACAAATTTATTTGTTGAAAGGATAGGACTAATGAAATTAATTGCATCCAAATTTCTCAATAATTTTTTCCTATCTTTTATCAATCTGAGGTAAAGAATTAAAGTTGTAAAACTGTGACTGTAAAATTTACAACTAAGCACTCTCAAAATAATAATGTAATTTTACCATACATGTTTGCAGTGCAAAGACTTGTATAACTTTAATGAAAAATATCCCTGAAAAAAAATGAAATGGCTAATCATTTTTTACTTTGTCTTTTAGCATACGGCGGCATCAAGAAAGAAGAGCAATTTTAACGCCCATTTTAACAGATTTTTCTGTCCGAATAACTGGAGCACCTGCTATCATTTTCACCAAAATAATTTCTCCAGAAAATATGCACACTGAGGTTAGAATTTTATTTAGGTTTTATTTCAGTCTATGTAATGGAGTAGCTTCTCTTTGTAAGTTAGGGATTTTCTTAGTTTTAGTGTACAGGATGTCAAATTGCTTATTATTAATAAGTTACTATAACCAGAAATTATTGAGTACTTTCTAGTGCTGTTTAGTTATTGCTTTTCATGTAGTTATTCATAACTACATCAAATCCTCATAATAATTCTGAGGATTTATAACTACATTCAGTCCTCATAATAATCCAGTTAACTCCTTCTATCCTCATTTTATAGATGAGGGAACTGAAGCCTAGAGAGGCTGACTCAAATAACTTGTCCATATTTTCACAAGTAGTAAGTAGCAGAGCATGCATGGTATGAACCCAACTGGTCTGACTCCAAACCATACACTCCTGACCCTGACCTCTACAACCTCCTCCTGCTTTCCGCTGAAAGCAACAACGTTGACAGTGTTCTCATGGATTACTTCACATGGAAAATTGTACATGGATTACCTTAGTCTTCACAACATCCTTGTGAAATAGATATTACTAGTATCCATATTTTTAGTTAATGTTTATTTGTTTTTGAGAGAGAGAGCGTGAGTGGGGTAGGGTCAGAAAGAGAGGGAGACACAGAATCCAAAGCAGGCTCCAGGCTCCGAGCTGGACTCGAACTCACGAACCGTGAAATCATTACCTGAGCCGAAGTTGGATGCTTAAGCAACTGAGCCACCCAGGTGCCCCTACTAGTATTTGTATTTTATGGATCCAGAAACTAAGATCAAAAGAGATTAGGTAACTTAACCAATGTTACTAGCCAGTTACTGGTGGATCCAGATTTCAAGTCTGATCACTATGGTATACTGCCTCTATGCTTAGAATAGAAATATAAGAATAATGTGGTCCATCATAATTTAAAAAGTATTCTTCACAGAAATTTATGTTATGCTAAAAACCTAAACTCTTCGATCATTCACAGTTAGAGGCAGTTATGAAAAGTTCAGAAAAATTAAGTAAAGATTAAATATATTAATCTAAGCTAATAAAACCTCACATTCATTTTCTGAGTTTTTAAAAATAATATTTTTATAGATGTTGTTTATTTGATGTTTATAATTGCCCTGTAGGGAAAGCTAGGTTAGGTATAGTATCTTTTCTTATCCACAAAAAAATGTATAAAAATTAAATAGGTCTACAAATATCTTATTTAGTAACACAGTTGATTTAAAGTACATGAATTTATTTCTTTTCATCATTACTTGAGGAATAAAATTTCTACCTATAATTAGTAAAAGCAGGGAACTTGTGGGAGTAAAAGTTATTTAACCCAAAAAAAGGAATATTCATTCCCGACTTGCTGTTCTTTATGGCTGTATTAAAATCTACTCTAAGCTCTGTAGCTTGCATTTGGACCAGTCATAAGTCTCCTTTAAGTCCGTTCCCTTGGATGACACTAATAAGGATAAGGTTCGGTGGACGTTTCCAAGCATTTGAACATTGTCCACATTCACTTCATGACAAGAGGCAGAACTTCTCCTTATTAAGTGAAGCTTCTGGATTGCTTTTCACTTCTTTCTTCCTTTCCTGAATGGCTTTCCAACAATGAATGTTCAAATGACTCAAGTTATGCAGAACAGCATCAGTTAAGTGGTAGACATCTACCTAATGCTGCCAAGATCTTAGCAGCTTGAAAAAGTGAAAGTAATTAGTCTAGCTATCTTTGGCTTCAGCACTCTCTTTTGTTATATATCATTTGGAGGGTATACTTTGGAGGAGACTCAGACCATACCACTTGTAACTGTAATTGCTTGCCTACAATTGCCTGTTTATATCTGTCTGCCCAACTAGATTGTAACCTCCTCAAGAGCAAGTTGCCATTTAAAGCCAATCTATTTTTTGTGATATCCCTAGCAGTCTACTCTAGTGCATGTTACTTAGGAGATGCTCAGTAAATATTTGTTAGTTTGAATGAATGAACAAGATTATGCTAAAGAATTACATCATCTCTTACATATGGAAATGATAGTTTGAGGTATGAAAAAGCCAAATGTATATGAAATGGTAAAAAATTAGTGTTTGTGTTGTTAGTTTGTTTCCCTGCAACTAGTGCACAGCCCAGTGCACAGCGGGACCTCATAAATGTTTATTAAATTATTCCATTAAACTCTGTTGAGTGCCTACGCTGTCCATTTCTGCTATTCTCATTAACATATGAACTTGAGTCCCAGGAGAATTCATCAACGTAGTAGAGGTCAAATAAGTAAGAATGATAAATTATCATCTAATGGCGATCATGTATCTTTATCTGTATTCAGTTTTTTGTTTCTGTTTTTGTTTTTGTTTTTGTTTTTTGCCCCTTTCAGGAGATTTTAGTGTGTGGCCATTCCTTGGAAGTGAATATAACCACAAACCTGGACTTCTTCCTAAGTGTGGCTCAAGTTCAACTCTTACATCAGTTAATAGTAGCAAATATGACTGGACTGGAACCATCAAGCAAGGCCACAGAGGTAACTGTTACCTGATTTTGATTAGTCTTACTGCATTTGTGCCAACTTTATATTCATAATAGGAAAACTATAATTAAATGCTTTCTGCTAATTATTCTGTATTTAATTTTATTCAAAATATGGTCATAAATTATATTGGATTGGTGTTCTCTGTTTTTGAAATTTGTTTGGTCTCTCTTTGCCTATCATGTACCTTTGCAGAATTGTTGTGGCTTAGCCTCAGAAAAGCCTCTGTTAAAATATATGATTTTAGTATCCTGCTGCAGTTTTTTTAAAAAGTACAACACAAGAAACCTGGTGTAGCTTTCACTTACTCAGATACATTACAGGGATAGGGCCTCTTTTGGAAGTGAACTTTGTAATCGCACTATGGGAATATCTTCAATAAATAACTTCTAAAGCATTCATTTCCCATGCTCAGTGAAGAATGGACACAATCATAAAAGTTGAATGCCTGCCTAGAATTTTAATTTTGATCCGGTGTTGGTTGGAAGCCTGCTTTGTAACCACAAAGCATGTCAGTGTGAAACAAAGAAAGCTTCTTATTAGATGCTTCTCAAGATATATTTTCTTTCTTTTTTGTTTCCATACTTCTATAATCCTATCTGTACTTAGGGTACATCTCCTATAAAAATTCAAGTCAAGAAATCATTTACCTGTGAAAAAGACATTGGTTTTATTTTTGTCAAGAGATACACCGAAGCCTCATAAGTTCTGTTTATTAAAAAGGGAGGGAAGGAAGAGGTGTTCACTGAGAGCTACTTGATGCTAGGCAGTGTGCCAGGCATTTTCACGTAAGTTGAGCATATTATCACAACCATCTTGTGAGATTGATATGGGCATTATTAACATTTTACATATAAGGCTCAGAGATGGTAAGTGACCTGCCTGAAATCATTCATGCATAGCTAAAACATGGTGGAACTGAGATTTTAAGTCTTTCAAGTCAGTGCTCTTTCCATTCTACCACAGTTTGTGTACTATAACTATTAGTCTATCAGTCTTCTTTGTTTTTAAAAAAATATTTCAAAATGATAAAGCTCTAAATTTTTATAAATGAAGATTCTCTAACTATACTGTCTTTTACCATCCATGATTTCTGTTTGCTCAGTATCTTTCTTAAAAGGTCTGTAGAGCTGGGGCTCCTGGGTGGCTCAGTCAGTTAAGTGTCTGACTTTGGCCTAGATCATGATCTCACTATTCCTGAGTTCGAGACCCACATCGGGTTCTGTGCTGACAGCTCAGAGCCTGGAGCCTGTTTCAGACTCTGTGTCTCCTTCGCTCTCTACCCCTCCCCCACACTGTGTTTGTCTCTCTCTCAAAAATAAACATTAAAAAAAGGTGGGGGGGGCTGAAGAGCTATGTGGTCTCTAAAATATCAACTTTTTTCTAATATATATTAGACAGTCTATAAGGATATAATTATATGACTTGAAAATAAATAGAGCAAAAGATATTTTCCCATGGCATTTTCGATGAAGTCCTTGAAGAAAGTAGGGTTGGAAACAATATTTAAAAAATTTTTTTGAATGTTTATTTATTTTTGAGAGGGAGAGAAAGAGCATGAGCAGGGGAGGGGCAGAGAGAGAGGGAGACACAGAATCCGAAGCAAGCTCCAGGCTCCAAGCTGTCAGCACAGAGCCCAACGCGGGGCTCAAACTCTCGAGCTGTGAGATTATGACCTGAGCCGAAGTCGGACGCTCAACCAACTGAGCCACCCAGGTGCCCCATGGAAACAGTATTTTACATTCCTAAATTATTTGTGCTAAGTTTATGAATCTCTCACTCATATCAGTAAAACCAAATTCATAGATTTCTGATGTGTTTTAGGAATTTATACAACTTAGCAAATTTGTCTTTAACTCTTTACTTTGGGCAGTTATGAATAAAACTATAAATATTCATCTTCAGACTTTTGTGTGGACAGAAGTTTTCAATTCCTTTGGGTAAATAGAAAAGAGTGTGATTGCTGGATCATATGGTCAGAATATATTTGGTTTTATTAAAAAAAAAGAAAAAGAAAAAAAAGAAAACCACCAAACTGTCTTCGAAAGTGACTTATACCATTTTGCCTTCCCACTGGCAATGAAAGAGAGTTCCTGTTGATACACATTCTCGCTAGCATTTGGTGTTGTCAATGGTCTAGATTTGGGCATTCTATTAGATGTGTGATGGTGTCTTTTGTTGTTTTAATATTCATCTCCCTGATGATCTATGAAGTAGAGCATCTTTTCGTATGCTTATTTTCCATCTGCATATCTTCTTTAGTGAAGGGTCTGTAAAGTCTTTGGCTCATTTTTTAATTGGGTTGTTTTCTTACTGTTGAGTTTTAAGAGTTTCTTTGTATATTTTGGATAACAGTCCCTTCATCAAATGTGTCTTTTGCAAATATTTTCTCCTAGTTTATGGCTTTTTTTTCCTAATTCCCTTGATATTGTCTTTCACAGAGCTGAAGTTTTTAATTTTAATAATTTTTTCATGGATCATATCTGTAGTGTTGGATCTAAAAAGGCGTCACCATACCCAAGATCATCTAGGTTTTCTCTTATGTTCTTTTCTAGGTCTTATAGTTGTGTGTTTTACATTAAGTCTATAGTCTCAGTCTTGAGTTCATTTTTGTGAAGGGGATAAGGTCTGTATGTAGATTCATTTTTTTTACATGTGAATGTCTAGTTTTTCCAGCATCATTTGTTAAAGAGACTGTCCTTTGCTCCATTGTATTCCCTTTGCTCCTTTGTCAAAGGTTTTTGACTGTATTCATGAGGGTCTATTTCTGGGCTATCTGTTGTGTTCCATTGACCTTTTTGTCCATTCTTTCACCAATACCATGCTGTCTTGATTACTGTAGCTTCATAGTAAGTCTTAAAGTATGGCAGTGTCAGTTCCCCCAACTTTGTTCTTCTCCTTTGCTATTGTAGAAGCTATTCTGTCTCTTTTGCCTCTTCACATAAACTTGAGAATCAGTTTGCCAATAGCCATGAAGTAACTTCCTGGAATTTTTACTAGGATTGCATCAAATCTATAAATCAAGTTAAGAAATGACATCTTGACAATATTGAGTCTTCCTGTCCATGAACACAGAATATCTCTCCACTTATTTAATTCTTTGATTTTGTTCATCTCAGTTATATAGTTTTCCTATTTATATCTTGTATATATTTTGTTAGATTTATACCTAAGTGTGCCATTTTTGGTATGCTACTGTAAATGCTATTGCGCTTTTAATTTTAAATTCCACTCGTTAATTGTTGGTGTACAGAAATGTAATATAATTGATTTTTGCATATTAACCTTATATCCTGCAACCTTGCTGTAATCACTTACTCATTCCAAGAGTTTTTATGTGAATTCTTTCAGATTTTCTACATAGACAATCCTGCCATCTGTGAACAAAGATTGTTCTTTTTTCCTAATCTATAATACTTATATGTCCTTTTCGTGCCTTACTGTACTAGAAGGAACTTCCAGTATGTTGAAAAATAGTGGTGAAAGAGGACATCCTTGACTTCTACCTGATCTTAGTGGGAAAGTTTCAAGTTTCTCACTGTAGGTTTTTTGTAGATGTTTATCAAGTTGAGGACATTTCTCTCTGTTCCTAGTTTACTGAGAGTTTTTATCATGAATGGGTTTGGATTTTGTCAAGTACTTTTGATGCATCTATTCATATGATCATTTGATTTTTCTTTTCTAATTTGTTGATGTGATGGATTACATTAATTGAGTTTTAAATGTTAAATGAGCCTTATATACTTGGGATAAATCTCAGTTAGTATAGTATATAATTCTTCTTATGCATCGTGGATTATATTTACTAATAATTTGTTGAAGATTTTTGTGTCTTTATTCATGAGAGATAGTGATCTGTAGTTTCTTTTGCATGTGATCTCTTTTTCTGGTTTTGATATTAGGGCAATGCTGGCCCCATAGATTGAGTTAGGAAATATCTCTTCTGCTTCTGCCCTCTGAAAGACATTGTACAGAATTGGTATAATTTCTTCCTTAAATATTTGCTAGAAATCAGTGACTCCACATAGGCCTGATGATTTCTTTTTTGGAGGTTATTAATTATTGTTTAAGTTTCTTTAACAGATATAGGGCTATTCAGACCTTCTGTTTTTTCTTGTATGAATTTTGTCTGATTGTCTTTCAATTTATTGGTCCATTTCCTTGAAATGGTCATCAAATGTGTGGACATGGAGGTGTTCATAATATTCCTTTATTATCCTCTTAATTTCCATAAGATCTGTAGTGATGTCCCCTCTCTCATTTCTGATACTAGTAGTTTGATTCTCCCCCCACACCCTGCCTTTTTTTCTTTTTTAGTTAGCCTGGCTAGAGGCTGTATTGATTTTTGCTCTAATTATTATTATTTCTTTTCTTCTATTTCATTTGGATGGTGATGATATTTCCAGACAGTCTTTGACAAGGTTTTATTTGAGAGATTAATTTAAAAGTTATTCAAGAATGTGGTGAGTGACTTTTGTTAATAGAGGAAACATCTACACTATAAACAAAGGGGAAGAAAGATGGACAGACCTTTGGAAATAGAAGTGAAAACAGTGGAACGATCTAAGGATTATTGCTTAAATCAACACTTACTAATTTTGATTGTACGGACAACTAACACAGAAACTTTCAAGTACATAGCTAAAAGAGAAGCACTTCAGGGGTGCCTGGGTGGCTCAGTCAGTTAAATGTTCAACTTCAGCTCAGGTCATGATCTCACAGTTTGTGGGTTCAAGCCCTGCATCAGGCTCTTTGCTATCAGTACAGAACCTGCTTCGGATCCCTCTCTTTCTGCCCCTCCCCAGCTCTCTCTCACTATTTCTCTCAAAAATAAATAAAACATTTAAAGAAAAGAGAAGCACTTCAGGCAATAAAATGACCAGCTGATGGTTTAGGCAAATTGCCTCTGATATTGATCGAAACTTTTTCCAATATATTTGCTCTGAACAATGTACTCTAGATGGGGTGAGGCCGCTAGATCATTCAGCCTATATTTGTCATTTTTGATTTTTAGCGTTCCCTTCTAGTGCTATGACTGTCATGATTGCTGACTCCTAGAATGTTTCTTTTGTTTAAATTAACCTTTTCTTGTTTCTCTATACATATATTGACAAGCTGAGAAAGAACATAGATAAACTTTTAATATTCAAAAATCCAAAGTGCATTCCATATTTAAAAAGTCCATGTCCCTTCATATTCCACTCTATAATTCATGTCTATGATGACAATTAGTTCTATAACACAAGAACAGGAGTGTTATTTGGGTTTCTTACATCCTAGTTCCCTGCCATTTACATGAGGTTGGAGTCAGTCTCCTAGATAACTTGACAGTCAAGTCCAAATGTACAATTCTAACTTTTCTCTGGAAATGAAGCTCCACTACTCCTCCTTGATTTCTTTCCCATTGTTTAACAGGGCTGTGGTGATTTACACAATTGGTTTACTCTTTAGAAGATTCTTTGCCTTCTTTCAAGATAACCTTGGTCTCATAAAAGCCAATTTTATTAAAGTGATTATTAGTAGTATAATCATGACATTGATGCAATAAGAATTAACAAGGGTGATTATTTAGTAACATGTACCCATAAATGTCAGGAAATTTTTGAAAGAGAATGTGAATAAACAGAGAACTAAAGATTTTAATTTGTGCAAGTCTGTTTATGGAAGAATAATGCAGGCCATTTTTATATAATAAAAGGGGACTAAAATATCATTACAAGTTTTCCTAAAGCGGTTAGTATGCAGGACATTATAAGGAATTGTTCAAATACAAAACAGACAAATCCTATCTTTATATCATTTTATTTCAATTGCTGTCACAGCATAAAGAAAAAAACACAGCATAAAGAAAGATCATTTTGAATCACACTTTGAAGTATTAGACCACTTTAAAGTAAGATGAAAACTGAGTAGTCTGTCTGAATCTGTAAAACCATAAGCAATACAGATAAGATTCTACAACTAGCCTGTTAACTTGAAATGCTTGGTTTATTTTTCATAATGTAATGTTATTTTTATCAAAGTAATACATGAACAACTGTTGCTAAGCTAAATATATCAAAATAGTATCAGTCTGCTTTTTAAAAATGTTTTTTAATGTTTATTTTTGAGAAAGAGAGAGAGAGAGCGTGAGCAGGGGAGGGAGAGATAGAGGGACACACAGAAACCAAAGCAGGCTCCAGGCTCTGAGGTGTCAGCACAGCGCCTGACACAGGCCTCGAACTCATGAACCACAAGATCATGATCTGAGCCAAAGTCAGATGCTCAACTGACTGAGCTACCCAGGTGCCCCTAAATGTTTTTTTAATGTTTGTTTATTTTTGAGATATATATAGAGAGAGACAGAACATGAGTGAGGGAGGAGCAGAGAGATGGAGACAGAATCTGAAGCAGGTTCCAGGCTCTGAGCTGTCAGCACAGAGCCCAACTTGGGACTCTTGTACAGAATTGGCTCACAAGCCATGAGATCATGACCTGAGCAAGGTCATATATTAACCAACTGAGCCACGCAGGCACCCCTCAAAATACTATCAGTCTCCTAATAACCCCACCTAATCCTGCTTAGCCACTTTTAACTCTTCTGGTATTTATCTCCATATTTCTGAATAAATGAATAGACTACCATCTCTTGATTTACTCATTTTAGTATTACTTATTCACTTGCTATTTATTGTAGATGCGGAGTCCATCTCTTGACACTTCTTCCACTCTTCCATCTTCCCAGTATTCTCTTATCATAATTTTATATAATATTTTTAAAGTCAGTAAGAGCTACTTTTATTATGAAGACTATGTAAATATTGTTCATTGCTTAGCAAAGTGATAAAATGTGATTTTATTTTCCTGTGATTGTCCTAATGTTAATCACTGCCGCATTTTTTTAATTTGCTCAGGTTTAAAAAAAAAACTCTACTTCTTTTGTCTTTCTCTCCACCCCACGCCCAAGTCCCACCAATGACTCTACTTAATGCCAACAATTTAATTTTTCACACTCTGCAACTTACAAAATAGTGCTTTTTTCCCCCTCACTCAAAACAATTTTTCCTACATTCTTCTTTCTTCCTTCTCCACAATGGACTAGTAGTTCTCTGAACCTGCTGCCACTGGACACAAAAGAGTCAGATGAGAGGAGACTGATTTTTGAGGTCAATGTAAAGTTAGAGAATTTATAGGGTATCAAGGAACTAATTTGTTTCTATGAATATAAATTAGAAAGGTTGCCAGTATCTTTATCCTACCATTTCAAATGTCAAGTATTTGAGTTCCTATGTAGAACTATATTCATATAGAAAAATGTTATAATAGGATTTATGATATATATCTAACAGAGTTTACTTGGGTGTTTTTATAGTTTGTTATAAAACAGTATAATATGTTGGATTTTTTGTTACATACTGTGAGTGAGTGTATACCCTATGGAGTGGTGGTGGAATTTTTTTTTTTTTGGTGGTTTTATTACTATTTTAGCATGGAAATAATTTGCTTTGGAGTTATTCTTCATTTTGGGAATTGGTTTTTAGCCATTGGTGAAAAATTCTTACAAGGCATACTTGACCAATCTAAGGACTGCTAGGAATAATTAGAACTAAGAACTTAAGAGTAAAGAGGAGGGGAAGAAACTTTGAGTGGTGGTGCAGTACCAGAGATTTGTTGGAGCATAACATTAGACAAGATGAGGGAAATGGAGGCAAAGTATACCCCAAGAACACAGGTGAGTGGAGGTGAGGTTTGAAAGCAGGAACTGAGACCAATATGGGAGAGGATGTTGGTGTTCTGGTCTATCTTGATGTAGGCATGAATGGGAAAGCCCATATCAGAGGTTACATATTTCCGTATTAAAAAAGGAGGTTGGAATTTTGTGTGATGTGCATGTGTTGATTTTCCATCAGTGTTGCTATGCTGAGTATTTGTTTCTCTTTAGAGGCACCTGGATCTACCACTTGTAACCAGGCAATAAACACAGGCACCAATAAAATATGGATTCAAGCAGAGCCTTAAATGGACAAGAGGGCCTGTGAGGAAATACCCTGAATTTCTTAAAATCTAGAGCTGGAAAAGATATTAAGTATTTTATTGCCTATCCTCTCCAAGAAAGGACTTCTTAGGTAGATTGCGCTACCACACCTGTCTCAATTTTACTTATTCCTTGTAGATATTAAAAATAGCATAATTGTATCCTGATAAACAAGCTTATGCTTAGAAACGCATCATAGTTGCTTCAGGGTACATGCTGAACATCAAGAAAACCATAAAAATTTTAATTTTCTAGCCATGCTTATGTTTATCTCATACAGATTTCTTGAACAGAAATCCAGTGAATGTATTAAGTTTTCCTAAGGCTCTCTTAAACTGCCTGTCCGGGTCGTGTTCAGCAGTACTCATTGAGGGCTTACCATATATCAGATACACTGGCTACAGACTGAAAGAAGTATGAAAAATAAGTACACTGTGATGCTTGCCCTGTAAGATTTTATAATCTGGTTGAGAAATAAAACATAAGTAAATGGGGTTCCTGAGTGGCTCAGTTGGTTAAGCATCTGACTTTAGCTCAGGTCATGATCTCACAGTTCATGGGTTCAAGCCCCGCGTTGGTCTCTGTGCTGATGGCTCAGAGCCTGGAGCCTGTTTTGGATTCTGTGTCTCCCTCTGTCTCTGCCCCTCCCCTGCTCGCACTCTGTCTCTCTCTGACTCAAAAATAAATAAACATTAAAAAAAAGTAAGAAAAAACATAAGTAAATGAATTTATAACAAAGAAAACAATAAATGAAAAGTATTAAACATGCTCCATGGAAAATTAGTATTATAGGAGTGATCCAAAATAGGAGGAGAAGACTTTAGACCATGTGCTGAGAGATCTAGCTTCATGGGGAAGTTGGAATTGAATAGGCAGAGAAGAATGACCTGTTTATTTACTCAGTAAATACTGAAACTTTTCTATGTATCAAACACTATAATGGATATTAGAGTGACAGCATAAACAAAAGAGATTAAGTTTCTGCTCTCATGTTCTAGTGCTCATATATTTCATGAAGAAGATAGACAGTAATAAATAATTGGAGCTAGGGGCACCTGAGTGGCTCAGTCGGTTAAGTGTCTGACTTCGGTTCGGGTCATGATCTCGCTGTTTGTGAGTTCGAGCCCCGCATGGGGATCTGTGCTGACAGCTCAGCACCTGGAGCCTGCTTCCAATTCTGTGTCTCCCTCTCTTTCTGCCCCTCCCCCATTCTCACTCTGTCTCTCTCTCTGTCTCTCTCTCTCTCTCTTCCCCCCCCCCCCCGGAAAAATAAACATTAAAAAATAATTGGAGGTAGATCAAGACATATAGTCGTTTTTAGTTACACATGCGCGTGCGCGCACACACACACACACACACACACACACACACACACACACACACACCTAGTTGCTTACATCAAATATGTTCCCTTTCCATCAGCCCAAAGTTAGTCATGTGATTGCACCTAGCTGCAAAGGAGGCTGAGAAATATAATCTATAATCTTTCTTTTTTTTTTCCTCTTAAAGTTTATTTATTTTGAGAAAGAGAGAGAGCATGAGCAGGGGAGGGGCAGAAAGAGGGAGAGAGAGTATGCCAAGCAGGCTCTGCACTGTCAGCACAGAGCCCGATGTGGGGCTCGAACTCACCAACCGTGTGACCATGACCTGAGCTGAAACCAAGAGTCAGCCACTTCACTGAGCCCCCCAGGCGCCCGTGAGAAATGTACTCTTTCTAATACATGGCCATGTGCCATACTTAAAATTATTTTACTATGAAAGAAGGGGATGGTGAATATTGGAATTCAACTGACAGCCTTGGCCACAGAGACTTCAGGGTTACTGGTAGCCAGAGCTAGAATATTCCTTAGAAGTTTTGGCTCTCTTCAATATTTTCAACATACCATCAACTAAAGCCTAAAGTTGACATACCATATAATATGGCAGAAATACTATTGGCTTGCCAATTGCACAGTGCTGCTATAGGGACCCTGTCTTTGCCCAGTGTTTCTAACCCTCTTCATCTGACAATAGAACTTCCTTTCTTTTGACTAAACAACATTCTCCTGTGTGGTTTTGCTGGGGATGCCCTTTAGAGGGTAGACATGAGACACAGGCCTGGCCACTCATTGTACTCCATCCCCCCTATCATTTATTGGCCCAGATAATGGGCACACTTCTCAGGCCAGGGCAGTGTTTTATATGAATACACTGAGAAGAATAAACTCTCTTCCCTGTGGATCACTACGTCCAGATGTTATCATACTGGAGCTTTCTTTGACCATGCTCCTCTCTTCTTTACCACCATCACGTGAAGAAAACGTCTCTTTTTTTAAAAAGAAAGAAAGGAGTTGAACTCACAGAAATAAGGGAAACTGAAAGATGGAGAGAAAAAAAATCTTTGACATCCTTTGACTCCTTTGACACAGTTCTAGCCAATGAGATATAAAGAGAAGTGTTCAATAGATTTCTAGGAAAGTCTTTACCTTCTTGCTTTTCCACCTTCCTGGAATAGTGACAACGGAAGTGACCAGCGACTTGTGACCGTGAGGCAAAACATGATGACAGAGACGAGGACCAAAAGCACACACTAAGGATACCAAAATGGAGGATAAAATGATCCTGAGATGCAAGTGACATCATGGAGCCACTGTAACTGGCACTGGACTTTAAGTTATATGAGGAAAATAGGCATAAGTTAAGCCAGTAATTTTTGGCTTTTTATTACATAAGGCCAGACAAAATCTTCACTGATACAGACAGACAGTGTTCAAGTATTCTAAGATATAGATGATAAAACCCAGGGAAAGTGCTGATCACACAATACAATTTGAGGCATAACAAGTTCTTAAGTTGATAAATGGATTCCTTAACTCAGGAATTCCTCTATCTGTTCACAGAGATGGAAAAGAGAGGTATATACCATCAAAAGAGCTAGAAGGTATTGTGACTGATTGTATGTTTGATGGAGACAGGTTGGGTACATACTGTGGAGGGCCTTGAATACTGGGCTAAAATGTTTTAAGCAAGCAGTAGAGAGGAGTTGAAGTTAGCTGAACTGGTGAATAACTTAAACAGGTGTCCTTCTGAACTCAGACCCATTTTAGACTGAACTTCTCAGTTTTCCTCACACACTGTTAGTTAAAATGGTAATATTACAGTTACCTTTTTCTTTGTTCTAATTCAATACAGTATATTGTATTCTAATATAGTATCCGATTATTTCAGTCAGGATTTGAAATAGCTGTAGCATATAATATCACCCATTGTTTCCAGGGGCTACAATTATTCCTAAAAAAAAGAAAAGAACACAATGCACACTCTTTTAAAATTGACTAAACAGAAGAATGAGAAGGCTGAGATTGCCCTGGGTGATGTTCATCTGGCTGCAGTAATTACGCTGTTATTCCTGGCTAGCAAGTAACTATCTTATTAAGCCCACTTACAGAAGTAGTGTATGTAAGGAGTAACACATGCTCATTTTCAAATCAGTGTTTTAGAGTAAATAAAAATTTTATAGCAAAATAAAAACCACATTTTTAGGGGCAAAGAATAGAACCGCATTGCGGGGCATCTGAAGGTGGGGTTCTTTGATCCACACACTACATATCCTGAAGAAGAATGTAGACAATTATAACACTAATTGAGCATTTCTTCCTTTGCCCTCTCCTTCCTCCTCCACTTAACCACTTGGCTTTAGCCACATCCTTAGCTCTCCTTTCCTTTCAGTCTCTGGTAATGACTTACTTGGTGACCCATCCAATGCATGCTTGGTACCTGTTCTTACACTCTCTTTGATAGCTAAAAAATCTGTTCCTTAAGAAAAATCTCATTTACGGGGCACCTGGGTGGCTCAGTTGGTTAAGTGTCCGACTTCGGCTCAGGTCATGATCTCATGGTTTGTGAGTTCGAGCCCCACATCCAGCTCTATGCTGATAGACCAGAGCCTGGAGCCTGTTTCAGATTCATTCATTCATTCATTCATTCTCTCTCTCTGTCTCCCTCTCTCTCTCTCTCTGCTCCTCTCTCTCTCTCTCTCTGCTCCTCCCCTGCTCATGCTCTGTCTGTCTCTCTCAAAAATAAAATAAACATTAAAAAAATTTAAAAAAAGAAAAATCTCATTTACAAAAAAAATTACTTTAGCCATCAGAAAATATACAGTACTTATTCTATTTATTCAGTATTTCTAAAGTAATTGTGAATAGTCCCAACTTAAGTAACGGTTCCATTTCCCCAGACTTTCTGCTATCATTTATTGTATTTGGCTTGTCTATAACTACCTAAAGAAAAAAGAACTACATAAAGCACTGTATCCAACTGTCCATGAAGCATGAGAAAGTTACATTTAAAAAAATAATGTTACTACCTTAAAGCTGGTCAGAACAGGTAAAAACCCCTGAGATAAATCTCATCTCCTTTCTCAATTAGCTCCTCTCCTCTCAGGATTGCTAGTCCTTCACATCTGTTCTATGTTAATATTTTTTCCTCTCTGTACTAAGTTATAGGTCTTTTCTCATATCTTCAATCTTATCTCTTAATAACTGCTCCTTTCTCACATTTTTGTGTAATTTCTAATGCTTTCTTTTAATACTTTAATTCTCATGACCTAGAAGAATGCTTGTGTATAAGGAGAAGCACTCTAGGAAAATAGTTCATAAGTAATTCATTATTTTCTGCGTAAAAATACGATAAATGAGCTAACTGTTCAAAATAACTGAGGTTCCATCATTTGCTGGGCTTTCTATATGACAGTTTGTTCTAACAAGCAAGCCTCTGGGATTTCAATTACTATTACATAAAAGAACCAACTTTTAAAAAATATTAACATCAGAGCCATGGGAATGTATATAATTCTCATCTAAGATTTCATACATTTTTAAATTGCTTATTTCTAAAACTTTGGCTCTTCATCAAAGGCTTTCTGCAGCATATGACGAAAAATCCTCTCACAGAGTATAGAGGTATATAAAATAAACACCAAAGCCTAAACCCAATAATCGTCCTTCTTTACTTTTTAAAGTTTCTTGACTTCAGCAAATGTGCTATAGATACCTTCCCACCTTTCATTCTAAAAATTGGCCCATTCAGTAATGCACATTTGGAAGACACAAAAGGACCCTGGGGAGATGGAAATATTCTGTATTGTGATTGTGGTGGTGGTTGCACAATTGTATACATTAATTAAAGCCCATCCCACTATACCTTCTTAAGGCATATATTCTATTATTTACAAATTATACACTGGTAAACCTGGCTTGAAAAAAGGTTTGGCCACTCAGCACAGCTTTGGAAGACACAAAGTCCACTGTCAACAGTGATTTCCATTAATGTCGGAGTATCTGTTACTGAGGTGGCTACCCAGAATCTATAACACCAGCCAACACTTTTTGGGTACTTCCTATGTGCCAGATAGTTAAGTGTATTATATAGCCTAACTGCTTTAGTCCTAACAACGACCCTCTGAATTGAGGGCTTTGTCTCAGATTATACAGATATGTAAGCTGAGTCTCAAGAAAATCACATAATTTGCCCAAGGTTATTAGCTGATAAGTATCAAAGCCCAGATATTTGTCCCACCCCCTACTCTGAGAATGTATTGGTTGGAAGACGTGTTAAAGGTAGTTCAGTGACCTAACTGGTCTGGATGTGGTTGTTTACAGGGAAAATTAAAATCTAAATTAACTGTTCTTAAATAAAATTATCTCTTACTGTATTGCAATGGTAAGCCATCAAAGGATCTAAAACAAGAGTATGACCTAATCACGTTCACATTTGGAATAGTGACAGATGCATTAGTTAGGGAGACCATTGGAAGCTCTAGCAGTAATCCAGATGACGAGAGCCTGAAATTCACTGATTTAAGGAAGAAGAGGAAGACATCCAGGAATGGGCAGTCTCTGCATTTGCTTGAAAAAATGTATGTAAGGAAGAAAGCCCTGAGAAAAAAAGGTTATAGTTACTCGTTATTATCCTTTTTGAGTAAAAATATGATAAATGAGCTGGTTCATCTCAGGGCATATGTTATTGGAAAGATAGTGTTCCAGATCATTCTTTCTCCAGCTATTCTAAATTGGATGACAAAGAACAAAGACTCTTATGCCACCTGTTTGCTGACAGGCAACAGTTAGTTCTAAATTCAGAGGCCACTGATTAGGATTTCCTTGCACTTTGTACCTTCTTGAACTCATGGTCAGCCTCAGTATTTCATTTGTGCCTCCAAAGAAAAATGTTGGAGTGGATTTTTGTCCTTATAAAGGATTCAAGAAATGGTTATTGTTTAGTTGTTTATTGTTTTTTTAATGTTTATTTATTTTCAGAGAGAGCATGAGCAGGGGAGGGTCAGAGAGAAGAGAGAGAAAATCCCAAGCAGGCTCCACACCATCAGTACACAGCCCTATGTGGGGCTCAAACTCAGGAACCATATCATGACCTGAGCTGAAACAAAAAATTGGACACTTGAACAACTTAGCCACCTAGGCACCCCTGGTTTTATTTCTAGATAAGGAAAAAACAAAGATGTTTAAATATCAATGGGTAGGTTTCAGTTGGAAGGGAGGTTGAAATATGTTAGGATGAGAAGGAAAAATCCATAGTGTAATTCCTAAAATAATATCCTACAAGTAAAAGCAGAGGGGTTGATGTTAGGAAAAAATACACCTCTTCTAATAGAACAAAAAGGGAGAAAAAGAGCACGGTCACAGATGTAAGCAGATGCAAGTATATTCAAGAATTCAGTAGTAGGAAGTTGAGAAGGTGCCCATTTGATTATTTTTTATTCCGGAAGTAGGATATAAGACAACTGTTAAGGAATGATACAGAGCTCGGAAATCTGAGATGGAAGGCAGGTACCTATTTATTTTATTTAAACTTTAATGTTTTCCCTAATAAGTATAGATTATAATTTATAGAGATACATACAAAATAATGGTAAAATATAAAAATTCCTAAAAATTAAGACCCAACAAACAAAAACACAACATAATTTCAGGCTACAAGGCCTGAACCTCAGATTTGACTCTTAATTTCCGGCAGACAAAACAAAGGAAGATTCAGATCCTAATAAGTTTACTTAAAAGTTTGCTGCTTTTTAAAATGTATAGATCTTTGTAAATGCACTTTTTATTTTAGAATAGTTTCTTTAATAAAAAAAAATTTTAATGTTTGTTTATTTTTGAGAGAGCACAAGAGGAGGAGGGACAGAGAGAGAGAGAGGCAGACATAGATTCCAAAGCAGGCTCCAGACTCTGAGTTGTCAGCACAGAGCCCGATGCGGGGGTCGAACTCATGAATCATGAGATCATGACCTGAGCTGAAGTCTGATATTCAACCAACTGAGCCACCCAGGCGCCCCCATTTTAGAATAGTTTTAGATTTATAGAAAAATTGCAAAAATAGTATAAAGGGTTCTCATATACCCTGCATCTAGTTTTCACTGTTACTAACATATTGCATTAATATGTATGGTACATTTGTCACAACTAATGAACCAGTATTGATATAATTATTAACTAAACTCTATGCTTTATTCAGATTTCCTCAGTTTTCCTAAGAAAATTTTATAATGTCCTTTTCTGTTCCAACATCCCATTAATATCATGTTACATTTATTATGTCTTCATAGGCTCCTCTAGACTATGACAGTTTCTTATATTTTCCTTGCTCTTGATGACCTTAACAGTTTTCAGGAGTACTGGTCAGGTGTTTTTGGAGTTTCATGTAATTTGGATTTGTCTGATGTTGAGGGGAGAGTATCTACATAAATCTTTTGGAATTGTACTGTACAAGAGAGTTTCCTATTCTTCTTCACTTAGGATATATGTTATAAATAGAATAAAGGTTCCTTTCACACTCAAAGATTGTAAAAATTGATAGTATCAGTTGCAACTGTATTTTATCCCTTAAATACCAAGCATCTTCTTAGTCTCTCAGAGCTCTAGTATTTTCATCTGCAAAATGAAAGATTTGGACTTTGCTAGCTGCCTTTCACCTGCTTTCCTAGTCTTTCACTGGTGTGTTTGATGACCTGAGGGAAAGCCCAAGACTGACCTCCAGTGGTAATTGGTGCTTCTCTCCAAGAAATAAATACTTGTTTGTTGACTTGAGAGGAGTTGAAATGAGATAGTTAAGAAAAAGTAACACAGCAAATCCATTTCTAATGTATTCATTTACTGGTAGTTAATAGCAAATCTCAATTTATCTATGATATGACTAGAGAAATTTCTTTCTAGAAGTGACCCCAAAATACCTTTTTTCTGCTCTGAAATTTGAGCCATTTGGGGAGAAATGAGTCTAAACTCTCTTCATTGTATATGTAACTCTAATTCTGGATATAACCATTTCATAAATGTCTCTTTTGCTTAGGTGACTTCCTCACAGTAATTTAGTAGCGATTTTTTTGCAGTCATTAATTTTGGTACTCTTAAAATATTTTCTGACATTGACTTCTCACTTTTCTTATTTTTTCCTGAGGCTTCTCTCTCCTCACGGAACCATATTCACATAAATTCTAAGAGATTTTCCCCCCAGTAATCTCGGAAGATATTTGTGAACTTATGGAAGTTGGATGTACCCCTATCGGGGAAATTCCTATGTTGTTTTCAGCATTCTCCAGGAGTGGATCTAGGTGCCCTGAGATCTGAAATTGTTCCTTTTTACAAAGAATACAAATTACAAATATAAAATAACCAATGTTCATGGTCTTGTAAAATGTCATGCAAGCAAGAGGGCTTGAGGCTGAACTTTCTTATTAACTTTATAGTAAATATCCCTCAAGCAGTCTTGAATGAAAATTGACATGACCACTGTATTAGTTTTCTATTGTTGCCTTTCATAGAAGCCTCCTGTATTCCATTGCTCATGGTCTCTTCCTTCCATCTTCAATGCCAATAATGGCAGGTCAAGTCCTCTCAGTTGGCATCTCTATGACCTTTTGTCATTGCATTGACACTTCATCTCTCTATAACCACAGCAAAGAACGGTTCTTAAGCTTTTAAGGACTCGTGGTTATACAGGGCCCAGATCATCTAACATAACCTCCCCATTTCAACATCTGTAACCTTAATCACTTCTACAAAGTCTCCTTTGCCATGGAAGGTAACATATTTACAGGTTCTGGGGATTGGGACATAGAAATCTTTAGAAGAACAGCTTTCTGTCTAACACACCCCATAGGGGTATGATTTTTGCCTTCTATTCACTTGATGATAATGATCAGTGACATAGTCTTACTGACTCAGAAAGCCAGCAGTAAACTACCAAACTCAAACAAATCTAGGCATCTTGTCTAGAGTCAAAAGACACAACAAAAAGCCCAAGTGTATCTGTTGGGAGAAGAGATGATAAAGAGAAAAACTTTGAACTTGTTTCTTGTATATCCAATTTGAATTTGGAAATTATTGTTATGCTATTGTAGCAATTTGTCCCTGACTTAAAATAACAATTTTTATGAGCATTATATTGTCCAAAACAAAAATGATTACTGCACTGTCTTGATTTTTTTAATAAATCTCTTTAATGTTTGTCTTAATGGAAGACAGATTCTCATATCAAATTCTATTTTCAATCTGTTGTAATAACGTTGTTTTGGTTAAATATAGGGAAAAAATCCAGCCTCATATAGATACAGAGTCAGAAAAAGGAGTATTTTAATAACCTTTAAGATAATTGTGGGTATTCTTCTTTCTTTGTTTTTACAATAAAATTTGAGATATGGTAGTCTCCCTTTTTATCTACTTGACTTTATATTTTTCAACAGTTCTTTTGAGATATAATCCACATACCATACAATTAGTCCATTTTAAGTTTGCAGTTCTGTGGCCCTTAAAATATTCAGAGTTGTACAGCCGTCATCACTGTCAATTTTAGAATATTTTCATCACCCCAGAATGAAACCCTGCATCCCTTAACCATGGCCCTCCAATTCGCTCATCCTCCCAGCCCAGGCAACCACTAATCTCTTTTCTTTCTCTATGGATTTATCAATTTTAGACGTCTCATGTAAATAGAATCATATTATATGTGTTCTCTTATGACTAGCTCCTTTTACTTCACCTAATGTTGATATCATTCCTTTATGTTTTAGTCTGTGTCGGTGCTTCATTTCTATTTACTCCTAAATTACATTTCAGTGTATGGATGTTTACCACATTTTTAAGTCCATTATTCAATGGATGGACCTTTGGTGAGTTTTCAGTTTGGGGCTATTAATAATGTGCTGCTGTAAACATTCACAAGCATGTTTTGTGTGGGTATATATTTTCATTTGTCTTGAGAATACACCTTTAAGTGGAATTGCTGGATCATATTGTAACTCTGTTTAATCATGGTAAGTTCTTAAAAGATTAGCTGCACGTGGAATGTGAAACCATAACAATGGACTTTTCTTATTCTCTTACAATGGATTTCTAGTGACTCTGACCCATGCATGATTTTGTAACATCATTCATTTGGAAAATAATTGTTTACTTAGTTCTACAGATCTTCCAAAAGTTGACACATTTTATTACATGACATCAAAAGTCACGTTTGTTGATATTACCACTTAGCTCATCAGAAAAGTGTAAATCCTGGGAAGCTGTCAGGTTCATGATAGAAAATACAAGTTTTCCATAATGCTAATTTTTGCTTGAAAGTTTAAATATTCAGAATTACATGGAATTGTAATATTTCCAGCTTTGTTCTTCTTTCTCAAGATTGCTTTAGCTATTCAGGATCTTTTGTGGTTCCTTGCAGATTTTAGGCTTATTTTTTCTAGTTCTGTGAAAAATACTGTTGGCATTTTGATAGGGGTGCATCGACTTTCTAGGTTGATTTGGGTAGTATGGATATTTTAACAATATAAATTTTTTCAGTCCATGAGCATGGTATATTTTTCCCAGTGTTTGTGTTGTCTTCAGTTTCTTTCATCAGAGTACAGGTCTTTTACTTCCTTGGTTAAGTTTATTCCTAGGAATTTTATTCTTTTGATGCAGTTGTAAATGGGACTGTTTTCTTAATTTCTCTTTATGCTACTTTGTTATTAGTGTATAGAAACACAGTGGATTTCTGTATATTAATTTTGTGCCCTAAAATTTACTGAATTCATTTATTCTAATAGTTCTTTGGTGGAGTCGTTAGGGTTTGCTGTTTGTAGTATCGTGTCATCTGCAAATAATGACAGTTTTAATTCTTTCTAATAGTGTTGTGTGGTGACAGGTCGTAGCTACACTTGTGAAAATAGCATAATGTATAGAGTTGTTGAGTCACTATGTTGTACGTCTAGAATTAATGTGTGTCAACTACCAAAAAATATTTAAAAAAAAAGAATGAGATGTCCCTTTACTTATAAAACTTCTTATTGCTGCAAATATGCATAAGACTTTTGCAATAAGCTGAATAAATCTGCAAATTAACTTTCTTTATAAAATATAGTAAACATCAAATAAATTGTGTATAGATAGTATATTAACTGGTTGAAATCTGATTTTTGTTAGTGCTTTACTTATGATGTAGTTTTTGGCAGAAATGTTACTATTGGGAAGACTGTTGAAGTGCAAATTATGTGTCTTAAAATTCTCAAGAATCATGTGTTACAAATAGTAATGAAGATGATGATAGCAATAGGTAGTATTCATTAATTGCTTACCATATGCCAGGTACTATACTGTATTATTACATGTGTTATCTCATCTGTTTCTCAAATAGCTATGTTAGAATGATTCAGATAGTACTAAGAATAAATAGACAAGAATCCCCACAGCTTTGGGTTTGGTCATCACTGGCATATATTTGTTATAGAACTGTGTGTACTACCTTGAAACAAGCCTTTTCACTCTAAGCATTGATTTTTAAAAATTTTACTGATTTAAATTCAAGTTAGTTAACATACTGTGTAGTATTGGTTTCTGGTTTAGAACCCAGTGATTCATCACTTACATATAACACCCAGTGCTCATCCCAATACGTGCCCTTCCTAATGCCCATCCCCCATTTAGCCCATCCACCCACCCACCTCCTATCCAACCCTCAGTTTCTTCTCCATCTTTAAGAGTCTCTTATGGTTTGCCTCCCTCTCTGTTTTTATCTTATTTTTCTTTCCCTTCCCCTATGTTAATCTGTTGTGTTTCTTTTTTTTTTATTTAATGTTTGTTTATTTTTGAAGGATAGAGAGACAGAGCATGTGTGGGTAAGGGGCAGAGAGAGAGGGAGACAGAGAATCTGAAGCAGGCTCCAGGCTCTGAGTTGTAGGCACAGAGCCCAACATGGGGCTTAAACCCAGGAGCCATGAGATGATGACCTGAGCCAAAGTCAGACACTTAACCAAATGAGCCACCCAGGTGTCCCCTTCTGTTTCTTAAATTCCATATTTAAGACATGATATTTGTCTTTCTCTGACTTATTTTGCTTAGCATAATACACTCTACTTCCATCCACATTGTTGCAAATGGCAAGATTTCATTTTTTTGATCGGTGAGTAGTATTCCATTGTATATATATGCCACCTCTTTTTTATCCATTCATAAGTCAGTAGATATTTGGGCTCTTTCCATAATTTGCCTATTGTTGATAAAGCACTGCTGTCAACACGGGGGTGCATGTGCCCCTTCAAATCAACATTGTGTAGTAAGTAGTAGTGCAATTGCTGGGTCATAGGGTAATTCGATTTTAATTTTTGAGAATCCTCCATACTGTTTTCCAGAGTGGCTGCACCAGTTTACATTCGCACCATCAGTGCAAAAGTGTTCCCCTTTCTCCACTTCCTCACCCACATCTTTTGTTTCTTGAGTTGTTAATTTTAGCCATTCTGATAGGTGTGAGGTGGTATCTCATTGTGGTTTTGATTTGTATTTCTCTGATGATGAATGATGTTGAGCATCTTTTCATGTGTCTGTCAGCCATCTGGATGTCTTCTTTGGAAATGTGTCTATTCATGTCTTCTGCCCGTTTCTTCACTAGGTTATTTGTTTTTTGGGTGTTGAGTTTAGCAAGTTCTTTATAGATTTTGGATATCAACCATTTATCTGATACGTCATTGGCATATATCTGCTCCCATTACATTGATTGTCTTTTATTTTGTTGTTTCCTTTACTGTGCAGAAGCTTTTTATCTTGATGAGGTCCCAGTAGTTCATTTTTCTTATTTCCCTTGCCTCCAAAGACATGTCTAGTAAGAAGTTGCTGTGGCTAAGGCCATAGAGGTTGCTGCCTGTTTTCTCCTGTAGGATTTTAATGGTTTCTTGTCCCACACTTAGGTCTCTCATCCATTTTGAATTTATTTTTGTATATGGTGTAAGAAAGTGGTCCAGTTTCATTTTTCTGCATGTTGCCATCCAGTTTTCCCAGTACTATTTGCTGAAGGGACTGTCTTTTTTTTCCATTATTACTCTTTCCTGCTTTGTTGAAGATTAGTTGACCATACATTTTTGGGTCCATTTCTGCGTTCTCTGTTCTGTTCCATTGATCTGTGTGTCTGTTTTTGTGCCAGTAACATACTGTTTTTATGATTACAGCTTTGTAATACAGCTTGAAGTCCAGAATTGTGATATCTCCAGCTTTTGTTTTCTTTTTCAACATTACTTTGGTTATTCAGGGTCTACTGTAGTTCCATACAAACTTTAGGATTGTTTATTCTAGTTCTGTGAAGAATGCTGGAGTTATTTTTTTTTTTCAACGTTTATTTATTTTTGGGACAGAGAGAGACAGAGCATGAACGGGGGAGGGACAGAGAGAGAGGGAGACACAGAATCGGAAACAGGCTCCAGGCTCTGAGCCATCAGCCCAGAGCCTGACGCGGGGCTCGAACTCACGGACCGTGAGATCGTGACCTGGCTGAAGTCGGACGCTTAACCGACTGCGCCACCCAGGCGCCCCTGGAGTTATTTTGATAGGGATTGTATTGAGTGTGTAGATTGCTTTGGGTAATATAGACTCACTCTAAGAATTCTTATAAGCAGTCTTTAAGACCAGGAATTATTTTATGGTAGGTGTTTTGTTTTTTATATCATTTTTTCCATAATTTGACTTCAGTTTTTATTTTAACACTAGTAAAATGAACTGGAAAGTCTCCTAGCCTTTCTATAAACTTAAAAAGTATTGTTTTTCTTTTGAGAAATAATGTTCTCATAGAATGGATATGATTTAATTTTTCCATTAAAAATACAGATGGAGGTAAGATAACATGTGATGTGTAACAATTTTAGGAGTCATATCTGAGGACTCAGTGTGGTAAGGATGGTGATGATGATGACAGTCATTCTTTGTATACTTATTATTAGTATGGTAAGTACTGTATGAGCATTATCTCATTTCTCTCTATAACCCTGTAAAATTTAGGTATGTTTCTTATTCTCATTTTTCAAAGGGGAAACTGAAGCACAGATTTTTTTTTTAGTTATTTTCCCAAGACTGTATAATTGGCAAATGATGAAGCCAACATTCCAACCCAAATTGCATGTCTAAAATACTTGCTACCTTTGCCATTAGACTAGCATTCTGGATTCCTGATGCTGGCTTTAGGGCATGTTTCTTAACTTCTTTAATCTTCAATGCCCTCCTCTATCAAATGAGAGTAAGAGTAGCAGTTCTTAGCTTTTCATAACTTTTTGAGGGTCACAAAGGGTTTGGGGTCTTTGGGGGCCACGTTGTGAGTATAAACGAGAAAACGAAGTATTCAGTAAAATTCTTGATACACAGAAGTGCTCAGTAAATGATAATGTCTAAAGCAATAATAATAATGAAATAAAGTGTCTCTTTGCGTACCTCATCTTCAACCATACGGCCCTTACTGCTGTGCTGCAATATAAACATCCTCCTGACTCTGCCTTCTGTCTTATTTTAAGCCAATCCAATGGACAGAACAGCCAAGAGTGATTATCCTAAAGTTTATTTAGGGTTTTAGCATTCCTTTGTTAAAAACCTCCAGTGCTTTCCCTTTGCCTGTTGAATTAAAATAAGAACTCAGCCTGAAACTCAAGGCTCTAGCATCTCTCTCCTACTTTATCTTTCCTACACAGAATCTGTGCAGTTATTGTTTGGGGTGGGGATACAATTGTTTGGGGTGGGGATACAAAGACTTTAGGTTGTCAGGCTTACTGCAGATCCACAATCTGCCTTTAGACTGTTGATGGCAGGGATGCTCCAAGTCCTTCCATGATTGTAACACTCTTAACACAAAGTGTCACTCAGTTGTGGGTAGTCAACTTGTACCTCCTGCTCCCTGAAGATACTTCTGATTTTCCTATCATCATTCCTTTCTCCTAGTATTTATTTGAATTTTTCTACCTCTCCTTCAGAATCTGTGGCTTTTGTCACTTCATCTAGCCTTCAAGGCCAAGCTTAATATCACTTATATTCCCAGATCCCTCCAGTTTCTACCTGAACCAGTCTCACACTTTTTTAATGTTTACTTCTTAAATGTCTTTACTTTTTACACCTGTTTATAATTATTTTTACTGAAGAGGGCACTTACTACCCTGCAGCTGTTTTTGAAGGAAGGCTCAAATCTGATTCATCTTTGAATGTCCCAAAGTGTATGGGACTGTATGTTATACTTTGCATTTATATTTCTGAAGGATAGAGACCCTGTCTTAAGTTATTTGGGAATAAACATGACCTTATTTATCTTAGCATTGCTGGTGCCTGCATAGTGCCAGGCACATATCAGGTGATAATTCATGTTTTCTAAATCAATGTTTTCATCTTAATAGACTGGAAGTTTTTTGAGGCACTTAAGAGCAATATTTATTATTTGTTTGTTGTATCCATTCACTCATTGCCTACTTCATTCAACAAGACTGAAAATGCTGTCCTAAGCAGCATCTTTACTTCACTCTGTACGTCAAGCTCTGTACGACAAGCACAATTCCTTTTCGGGACCAAGTGCTTAATATGTTTTGTTGCATGGACTGGTTGGTAGCCTGGAACATAAGTTAAAGGTATAGATGTTTTCATGCTTTCATTCTATTTGGTTTCATCTATTTCATTCATAGATGTCAAAGCATCTCAGAACCTGCAGGGTAGGTTATGTAAATGTAAAGCTAGATAGATACAGTTTAACATGTTGGCATCCTATCAAAAAAGTGTATACACTCTGAACAAACCTCTTTTTATCCTAGAAAAAGATGCCAAGAAAGTACTGGTTTTTGGTTTTGTCTTTATGGGAACGGGAGCCTCTTAGTACTTCCTTAATTTCTACTCCTCCTCAATTAAATAAACAATAATAAATTAAATGACAAATTCAAAGGAGTACATAGATTTACACTTAGAGATTACTTGTAGTCTGTATAGACCAATATGATTTCACTAGAGAAACATAACTGCATGAAAATCTTTTATCTTATTTTAAATTGTTATTCTTTTAAAGTGTTTCAGTATGAGAAGGAAGCCTCATGGGCTAGGGTGATTTTAACCTGAGTGTTACATGGGGATTTGGACTTGATCCAGATCACTTAAAAATAGCTCTACACTACTTGATTATTTAAAACACAATTTTATGATTTCATTATTTGGATTAAATATAAATTTATTTGACTTTGCATCATACTAAAGTGATAATCTAGAAAAGAAGGCAGATGCCTTTTATACTAAGTTTCATTATGAAATTTTGCTTGCCAGAATCGCTGTCAGGGCGTTCTTCTTTAATGTTTGTTTATTTTTGAGAGACACACACACACAGACTGTGAGCAGGGAAGGGGCAGAGAGATAGGGAGACACTGAATCCAAAGCAGGGTCCAGGCTCTGAGCTGTCAGCCCAGAGCCTGATGTGGGGCTCGAACTCATGAATGGAGAGATCATGACCTGAGCCAAAGTTGGACACTTAAGCAACTGAACCACTCAGGCGCCCCAAGGACATTTTTCAAATCTATTGAAAATTGCCTTTCAGTGTAGTAATTAGTCATTATTAGTCATCTTCTAAATGAAGTGATACAGCAGAGTACATATTATTAGTCATCTTCTAAATGAAGTGATACAGCAGAGTACAAAAAGCATATAATGGTCAAAATAGCTGGGTTCAAATCCTAACATAGCCACTTAAGGTCTTTGAAAGGTAGGCAGAGTTTGATTTCTCTGAACCTCTTTCCTCATATGTAAATTTGGAATAATACTCCTTAATTCTTAATATTATTGTGAAGCCTAGATGATATTACATGATTTAAAAATTAGGTTCGGCTATTAGCAGATAAACCTCAGCTGTTGTAGTAGTTACAACTGCTAGAATTTACTAACATAGATTAATTTACAAGTTTTTTTAAAGAGTTTATTCTTTAATAAAGAAAACTACATACTTAAATGTTTTAACAATTGATAATTGATTTTTTTTTTTAATTTCCTTTGGAAATTCCTTTCAGAAATTTCTTTCTGAAAATCTAAACTAAATTGGAATTTATACAGTGTAATATTATGGAAACATATCTGAACTAGGCATTAGAGAAATTGCTGTAAAATTTGCTTTGCCTCTAATGATAGAATCTTGGTCAAGTCATTTGAGCACGGTGGGCTTTAGTTTCCTCCAGTATAAAATGGGAGAGTGAGGGCAAGGGAGTTGCAGTAAGTGAAATGAAAACCTCTTTCAGTTCTAGAATTCAGTGATTATTTTTGGAATAATATTATTCCAATTCATTCTAAAGGTTAGATTTCTTTTCAGTTTTTTATTGTCCATGTTAACGATGTTAATGATGATGATAATCACCAAGGATGGTCATGAAAACTGGTTAGGGACCTCTAGAAATTCTGATTCAGTATGTCTGGAGAGGGTCACAGGAATCAGTAGTTTAATAAGTATCCAAGGTGACCAAATTTAAACTGCTATGATATTTTACCTTATTTTATCTAAAAGCTAAGTTGAGTTTTTCTGCTCTTTTTGGGGAAGAGGAAGAGTCAATATGCTGGGTTTGAAAGCTGGGATCCACCAGTTTGTGAACATTTACTTTATTTAACAACTGCTTATTATATATTCACAATGCCAGATAATAAAGGAGTGTATTACCTAGTTGGAGAATTTTTAAAATATCAGGTTAGTAATAGGTATATAGGGGGAAAAGGGGGGGGGGGATGAACAGAGATAATCAGTTCTGCCTGTGGGTGTGGAGGACTTTGAAAGCTAAATAGGTATTTCCCCAGCAGAAAATGTGGGAAAGGGTGTCAAAGAAGGGAGGATAATGTGAACAAGAAAGTGTAAGAATGCTGGACAACTTTGAGCAATATTGTAGATGGGACAGGAGAGATCTGCTGGAAGAAAAGTGGCATTCAGAGTAGAAAGGGCTATTAATGTACTTCTAAAAGGATTGGACTTGATTCTGAGGAGAGTGTGATGGAAGGGATGAAGAGGTTCATAGGAATGTGTGTATTCTAAAATTCACTCTACCCAAGGTATAAAGGGTGCATTTGAGGAGTGATAACAAAACAGAAGACCCAGTTAGAAGACAACTGTAATCTCTACTAGGAAGCATTACTAGTTATTATGAAGGGCCCAACCACTGGGGTCAGACTACCTGGCCTTGAATTCTGGTTCTGCCACTTATTGTAGGTTTCTAAAATTTTCTCATTTGTATATTTATGTGCCTAAATTTTTTCATGTATTAAACTGGGATATAACTCTGCTACTTATTGCTTAGGTTTGTTACAAGGATGAAATGAGAGAATATGTTTAAAGTACTTGAAATGGTGCCTGGAGTTACCACTTAGTCACTGTTAATAGCTGCCGTTATTGTCATTGCTATGGTTTATTCAGTGTTGCAAGGGTCATGGGTAGACTGGAGGTGGCAAGAAAAGAGAACACCTAAAAATAGAACAGCTTTTCAAGGACTTGGAGATATTTTAAATACATGAGGATATCTGGACAGAGATGAATCAAAAATGATTACCAAGTTTTATACTTTGAGTGATTGGATACCATTTAGCACATTTCAGTTGTTCAAAAATGATATTTCATAACCAAATCACATTAACTTGTGTGTTCAATGCTGCGTGGAATCACAGCTGTACCAATGATCACAATCTGTTTCTGAGGAAATTTCATTTTTGGATTTAATTATTAAAACTACCCTGAGAGTTATTGTTGTTCTTAAACTCTTAGAATTTTAGAACTAGAATGAAAACATTGACACTAAAATTACAGATTATTACAGCTACTGAGTGAAAGATGCAGAACAAGAGTCTAGGTGTTCGGATTCCAAAGAACACTCTTCTCTAACCAACAAACCTAATATTTGAGTAAAATCAGAAATCTTGTATATAAATAGACAAATAATATGATAAAGGGTTAATAACACTCTTTATGGAGTCATTTTGAGTACATACATCCTCTGTGATCTCAATAGATAAAAGGGTGAAAGAAATGCAAAAGCAAGAGGAAATAAAAATAGGTAATACATGTATGAAAAAGCTGCCTTCAATTTAACCAGTCATCATACTTTACTAGTGATAATATCAATTGGTACAAACTTTTTAGAATGTATTTTGGTAGTAGGTATCAAAAGCAGTACATTTCTCATAGTTTTGTCTAGCTGTTTTGCTCCCAAGAAACTATCCTAAGCAATAATAGGAATATAGGGTAAGTGTTCATATAATGTT
This sequence comes from Panthera leo, assembly GCF_018350215.1. Lineage (NCBI taxonomy): Eukaryota > Metazoa > Chordata > Mammalia > Carnivora > Felidae > Panthera > Panthera leo. The sequence goes on from NC_056695.1 coordinate 45,639,794, forward strand.
ATCCTTTGTAAAGTATACTGTTTTTAATATAAGTATATATATTAAGTGCTCAAATACATTATAGAAAATAGAATAAATAACTTGTATAAGTTATATACATAATATATATATATATACACATATTACATACATATATATAATTTAAATTTATTCAAATATTTATTGGGAATAAAACAGATAAAGTTTGTGCACTGAAATGGTCCTCTAAAATAAAGTTCTACAATGAGAGTTTTAAAAGGTAATTTATTTTTCTTTATTAAAACAACAAAAGCAATAATAATATATTTTAGTGTTGAAAATTCAGAGCATTAAAAAAATATATCACCTATAATTTTATTACCATCCATGAGTAACTATTAGAATATTTTCATATACTTCCTTCCAGATTCCCCTTCTCTCTTTCCATGTATCTGTTCATGCATTCACCTATCTATCCATCCCAAGTAATAAGTGAGCCAGTGTGATTTTATTTGTACCTAGCTACTGAACCAATTTACTGAAGGTTAGCACTTCTTTTTTAATAAGAAAAAATTGCATAATTAGGTAAACAAAAGAGTATGTTCTTAAAGAGTTTTATATCCCCCAAAAGCAGAGATACCTAATTTTTAGTAACCTCCATTTGGTACAACAAAACTACAAACTTGATAAAATGAAGGAAGCATTATATTTTTATTTCAACCCATATTTGGCTTTTCAGGACATGAAAGCATGTAAGTGGAGTGAAACTATGAATAATCTTGAGAATGAATCCAGTTTAATGGAAAATTTTTATTATACTTCCTAAGGAGTTCCCCAGAACAGTAAAGGTGGAGAAAGCTCTGTGGCTACTCAGCAACTGAAATAAAAAGACATAGTATTTCTAGGGGTGCCCGGGTGGCTCAGTCAGTTAAGTGTCCGACTTCGGCTCAGGTCATGATCTTGAGGTTCGTGAGTTCGAGCCCTGCGTTGGGCTCTGTGCTGACAGCTCAGAGCCTGGAACCTACTTCAGATGCCATGTCTCCCTCTCTCTCTGCCCCTCCCCTGCTTGCACTCTGTCTCTCTCTCTCTCTCTCTCTCTCTCTCAAATATAAAAACATTTAAAAAATTTTTTAAAAAGACATAGTATTTCTAAAACCCCACATTTGGGGTACCCTTTTGTATCCTGAAAAAATGAATTAGCTTTAAAGTAAAAATCCCTACCTACAGTGGTACTGCATAGCAGAGCCTCAAAAATGATACATTCTCTAGGAGGGCGGAAGATGGCGGCGTAGGAGGACGCGGGGCTCACAGCGCGTCCTGCCGATCACTTAGATTCCACCTACACCTGCCTAAAGAACCCAGAAAACCGCCAGAGGATTAGCAGAAGGGAGTCTCCGGAGTCAAGCGCAGACTAGAGGCCCACGGAAGAGGGTAGGAAGGGCGGCGAGGCGGTGCGCGCTCCACGGACTGGCGGGAGGGAGCCGGGGCGGAGGGGCGGCTCGCCGGCCAAGCAGAGCCCCCGAGTCTGGCTGGCAAAAGCGGAGGGGCCGGACAGACTGTGTTCCGACAGCAAGCGCGACTTAGCGTCCGGGAGGTCATAAGTTAACAGCTCTGCTCGGAAAGCGGGAAGGCTGGAGGACAAAGGGAGGGAGAGCTGCTGAGCCCCCGGACGGCAGAGCTCAGCTTGGCGGGGAACAAAGGCGCCAGCGCCATCTCCCCCGCCCATCCCCCAGCCAAAATCCCAAAGGGAACCAGTTCCTGCCAGGGAACTTGCTCGCTCCGCGCAAACACCCAACTCTGTGCTTCTGCGGAGCCAAACCTCCGGCATCGGATCTGACTCCCTCCCGCTGCCACAGGGCTCCTCCTGAAGTGGATCACCTAAGGAGAAGCGAGCTAAGCCTGCCCCTCCAGCCCCCGTGCACCTTGCCTACCCACCCCAGCTAATACGCCAGATCCCCAGCAACACAAGCCTGGCAGTGTGCAAGTAGCCCAGACGGGACACGCCACCCCACAGTGAATCCCGCCCCTAGGAGAGGGGAAGAGAAGGCACACACCGGTCTGACTGTGGCCCCAGCAGTGGGCTGGGGGCAGACATCGGGTCGGACTGCGGCCCCGCCCACTAACTCCAGTTATACACCACAGCACAGGGGAAGTGCCCTGCAGGTCCTCACCACGCCAGGGACTCTCCAAAATGACCAAACGGAAGAATTCCCCTCAGAAGAATCTCCAGGAAATAACAACAGCTAATGAACTGATCAAAAAGGATTTAAATAATATAACAGAAAGTGAATTTAGAATAATAGTCATAAAATTAATCGCTGGGCTTGAAAACAGTATACAGGACAGCAGAGAATCTCTTGCCACAAAGATCGAGGGACTAAGGAACAGTCACGAGGAGCTGAAAAACGCTTTAAACGAAATGCAAAACAAAATGGAAACCACGATGGCTCGGCTTGAAGAGGCAGAGGAGAGAACAGGTGAACTAGAAGATAAAGTTATGGAGAAAGAGGAAGCTGAAAGAAAGAGAGATAAAAAAATCCAGGAGTATGAGGGGAAAATTAGAGAACTAAGTGATACACTAAAAAAAAATAATATACGCATAATTGGTATCCCAGAGGAGGAAGAGAGAGGGAAAGGTGCTGAAGGGGTACTTGAACAAATTATAGCTGAGAACTTCCCTGAACTGGGGAAGGAAAAAGGCATTGAAATCCAAGAGGCACAGAGAACTCCCTTCAGACGTAACTTGAATCGATCTTCTGCACGACATATCATAGTGAAACTGGCAAAATACAAGGATAAAGAGAAAATTCTGAAAGCAGCAAGGGATAAACGTGCCCTCACATATAAAGGGAGACCTATAAGACTCGTGACTGATCTCTCCTTTGAAACTTGGCAGGCCAGAAAGGCTTGGCACGATATCTACAGTGTGCTAAATAGAAAAAATATGCAGCCGAGAATCCTTTATCCAGCAAGTCTGTCATTTAGAATAGAAGGAGAGATAAAGGTCTTCCCAAACAAAAACTGAAGGAATTTGTCACCACAAAACCAGCCCTACAAGAGATCCTAAGGGGGATCCTGTGAGACAAAGTACCAGAGACATCACTACAAGCATAAAACATACAGACATCACAATGACTCTAAACCCATATCTTTCTATGTAAAGATGTAAATGGATTAAATGCGCCAACTAAAAGACATAGGGTATCAGAATGGATAAAAAAACAAGACCCATCTATTTGCTGTCTACAAGAGACTCATTTTAGATCTGAGGACACCTTTAGATTGAGAGTGAGGGGATGGAGAACTATTTATCATGCTCCTGGAAGCCAAAAGAAAGCTGGAGTAGCCATACTTACATCAGACAAACTAGACTTTAAATTAAAGGCTGTAACAAGAGATGAAGAAGGGCATTATATAATAATCACAGGGTCTATCCACCAGGAAGAGCTAACTATTATAAATGTCTATGCGCCAAATACCCGAGCCCCCAGATATATAAAACAATTACTCATAAACATAAGCAACCTTATTGATAAGAATGTGGTCATTGCAGGGGACTTTAACACCCCACTTACAGAAATGGATAGATCATCTAGACACACAGTCAATAAAGAAACAAGGGCCCTGAATGATACATTGGATCAGATGGACTTGACAGATATATTTAGAACTCTACATCCCAAAGCAACAGAATATACTTTCTTCTCGAGTGCACATGGAACATTCTCCAAGATAGATCATATACTGGGTCACAAAACAGCCCTTCATAAGTTTACAAGAATTGAAATTATACCATGCATACTTTCAGACCACAATGCTATGAAGCTTGAAATCAACCACAGGAAAAAGTCTGGAAAACCTCCAAAAGCATGGAGGTTAAAGAACACCCTACTAACGAATGAGTGGGTCAACCAGGCAATTAGAGAAGAAATTAAAATATATATGGAAACAAACGAAAATGAAAATACAACAATCCAAACGCTTTGGGATGCAGCGAAGGCAGTCCTGAGAGGAAAATACATTGCAATCCAGGCCTATCTCAAGAAACAAGAAAAATCCCAAATACAAAATCTAACAGCACACCTAAAGGAAATAGAAGCAGAACAGCAAAGGCAGCCTAAACCCAGCAGAAGAAGAGAAATCATAAAGATCAGAGCAGAAATAAACAATATAGAATCTAAAAAAACTGTAGAGCAGATCAACGAAACCAAGAGTTGGTTTTTTGAAAAAATAAACAAAATTGACAAACCTCTAGCCAGGCTTCTCAAAAAGAAAAGGAAGATGACCCAAATAGATAAAATCATGAATGAAAATGGAATGATTACAACCAATCCCTCAGAGATACAAACAATTATCAGGGAATACTATGAAAAATTATATGCCAGCAAATTGGACAACCTGGAAGAAATGGACAAATTTCTAAACACCCACACTCTTCCAAAACTCAATCAGGAGGAAATAGAAAGCTTGAACAGACCCATAACCAGCGAAGAAATTGAATCGGTTATCAAAAATCTCCCAACAAATAAGAGTCCAGGACCAGATGGCTTCCCAGGGGAGTTCTACCAGACATTTAAAGCAGAGATAATACCTATCCTTCTCAAGCTATTCCAAGAAATAGAAAGGGAAGGAAAACTTCCAGACTCATTCTATGAAGCCAGTATTACTTTGATTCCTAAACCAGACAGAGACCCAGTAAAAAAAGAGAACTACAGGCCAATATCCCTGATGAATATGGATGCAAAAATTCTTAATAAGATACTAGCAAATCGAATTCAACAGCATATAAAAAGAATTATTCACCATGATCAAGTGGGATTCATTCCTGGGATGCAGGGCTGGTTCAACATTCGCAAATCGATCAACGTGATGCATCACATTAACAAAAAAAAAGAGAAGAACCATATGATCCTGTCAATCGATGCAGAAAAGGCCTTTGACAAAATCCAGCACCCTTTCTTAATAAAAACCCTTGAGAAAGTCGGGATAGAAGGAACATACTTAAAGATCATAAAGGCCATTTATGAAAAGCCCACAGCTAACATCATCCTCAACGGGGAAAAACTGAGAGCTTTTTCCCTGAGATCAGGAACACGACAGGGATGCCCACTGTCACCGCTGTTGTTTAATATAGTGCTGGAAGTTCTAGCATCAGCAATCAGACAACAAAAGGAAATCAAAGGCATCAAAATTGGCAAAGATGAAGTCAAGCTTTCGCTTTTTGCAGATGACATGATATTATACATGGAAAATCCGATAGACTCCACCAAAAGTCTGCTAGAACTGATACATGAATTCAGCAAAGTTGCAGGATACAAAATCAATGTGCAGAAATCAGTTGCATTCTTATACACTAACAATGAAGCAACAGAAAGACAAATGAAGAAACTGATCCCATTCACAATTGCACCAAGAAGCATAAAATACCTAGGAATAAATCTAACCAAAGATGTAAAAGATCTGTATGCTGAAAACTATAGAAAGCTTATGCAGGTAATTGAAGAAGATATAAAGAAATGGAAAGACATTCCCTGCTCATGGATTGGAAGAATAAATATTGTCAAAATGTCAATACTACCCAAAGCTATCTACACATTCAATGCAATCCCAATCAAAATTGCACCAGCATTCTTCTCGAAACTAGAACAAGCCATCCTAAAATTCATATGGAACCACAAAAGGCCCCGAATAGCCAAAGTAATTTTGAAGAAGAAGACCAAAGCAGGAGGCATCACAATCCCAGACTTTAGCCTCTACTACAAAGCTGTCATCATCAAGACAGCATGGTATTGGCATAAAAACAGACACATAGACCAATGGAATAGAATAGAAACCCCAGAACTAGACCCACAAACGTATGGCCAACTCATCTTTGACAAAGCAGGAAAGAACATCCAATGGAAAAAAGACAGTCTCTTTAACAAATGGTGCTGGGAGAACTGGACAGCAACATGCAGAAGGTTGAAACTAGACCACTTTCTCACACCATTCACAAAAATAAACTCAAAATGGATAAAGGACCTGAATGTGAGACAGGAAACCATCAAAACCTTAGAGGAGAAAGCAGGAAAAGACCTCTCTGACCTCAGCCGTAGCAATCTCTTACTCGGCACATCCCCAAAGGCAAGGGAATTAAAAGCAAAAGTGAATTACTGGGACCTTATGAAGATAAAAAGCTTCTGCACAGCAAAGGAAACAACCAACAAAACTAAAAGGCAACCAACGGAATGGGAAAAGATATTTGCAAATGACACATCGGACAAAGGGCTAGTATCCAAAATCTATAAAGTGTTCATTCATTTCTGCTCTGACCTTTATTATTTCCTTCCTTCTACTTTGTTCTTCTTTTTCTAGATTCTTTAGGTATAAGGTTACATTGTATATTTGAGATTTTTCTTGTTTCTTTAGGTGACTATAAACTTCCTGCTTAGAATTGCTTTTGCTGTGCCCCAAAGGTTTTGAACTGTAGTGTATTTCCATTTTCATTTGTCTTCAGGTTGTTTTTAAATTTCCTCTTTGATTTCTTCTTTGACCTATTGGTAGTTTACTAGCATGTTGTTTAACCTCCATCTTGTTTATGTTTTTTCCACTTGGTTTACTTGTAATTGATTTCTAGTTGCATACCATTGTCGTCAGAAAAGATGCTTGATACAATTTCAGTCTTCTTAAATTGATTGAGACTTATGGTGTGGCCTAACATGTGATCTCTCCTGGAAATGTTCTATGTGTACTGGGAAAGAATGTATCCTAGTGTTTTTAGATGGAATGTTCTGTATATATTTGTTATTAAGTTCATCTGATCCAATGTGGTGTTCAAAGCCACTGTTTCCTCATTGATTTTCTATCTGGATGATCCATCCACTGATATAAGTTGGTGTCAAAGTCCCCTACTATTATTGTATTGCACAGAATTCTTAGAATTCTATTCCTCCCTTTACTTTCCCCTCACTTTAGAAGTCTCTTTCAAAGACAATCGTTTGAAGTGAAAATAATAACAATGTAAAAGGGGGGGGAGGTTATAACACATACGGAATGATAATACATTACATTTTGTATAGTACGTTATGCAATTGACTGGTACGTTTGTACCAGGTACAAAAGCTGACAGAGGAAGAATCAAAGTGTACGGTTGCAAGGTTCATAGACCATAAAGAAAGTGGTATGATATTACTTTAATATTACTTATTATGCTAGGTTAAATTTTTTTAAGTAATTTGAACAGATACACGCAAACAGCAATTGAAGATTCATAAAATGTAACAATTCAAATGGGCAAATAAATTTGGAGCTAAGGATTGTCTCTCTCCCATATTTCAAAAATAATTTCTCACATATTTGTTTGATCTATTTTAAGATTAAAAATGAAGGATGATGGTGTGAGATATCTATAAATAATATTGCTTTGAAACAGTAAAACCTAGATTTCTTAGTCATACATAGCTTGCTTTGGATAGAATTGGGTGTAACTCTTTTTAAGAAACAGGAGGACAAGAGCCTGTACTTAGACATCCATCACACTGAAAGATTTATAAACAATTTTTCTACCCTCATTTCTAGGCTTTTGTTGTTTTAAGAAGGCAAAGTGAATAAATAGTGCCAGCCTCAGCTCAGGCAGAACTGTTAAGCAGAAAAAATGTGTTGTCCATTTTCTCTCTTCTCCCGCTTTTTTTAAAAATTCATTTATTTATCTGAGAAAGCGAACATACAGGCAGGAGAGGGGCAGAGAGAGAGAGAGAGAGAGAGAGAGAGAGAGAGAGAGGAGAAAGAGATAATCCCAAGCAGGCTCCACATTGCCAGCACAGAGCCAGTTATAAGACTTCAAATTCCCAACCACGAGATCATGACCTGAGCTGAAGTTGGATTCTTACCTGAGTGAGTCACCCAGGCTCCCCTCTTTCCCACTTTTGTTGGCTACCAACTTTATACCCAGCCCTGGCAGCTGATACATGATCTCTAAACTATTGCATTGTGTTATTTTCTGATACTCTATTTCTCCAAAAAAGTAGGCACGTCAGGTTAGCTGCATTTTGGTTTCTAAAGTAATAAGTATTAGCTTTAATATTAATAATGCAGATCCTTGAAGAACTGCACTTTGTTCCAGCTCCATGTGCCAACCAGCTGGGAAGGAGAAGAGGAAAGGGGAAAATGATCTACTTCTTCCTCTGTGTGATATTTTGGCAATTATTTTTAGCATTGTTTCTTATTTAATAGTGATGGATTAAAAAAAAAAACCCTTATACCAGTGTGCAATAGCAAATGTACTATATTTCCTTAATAACAATTACTTGTATTCGTATTTCACAAATACTCAATCCTTTGCTCCTTAGAGCCATCCCAGGGATTTTCAGGTTTGGCAACTGTATCTTAGAGAGACAAATGTCAAGGGTAATTGGATAGAGCCAATACTAGAACCTAGGTCTGCTGAACTTCTAGTTTAATTAAAATCTCCAAAGGAGAACAGAAAGTGTTGAGATTGAGTAACAAAGTGGTTGCCTGTGTGTGGGAGACTGCTGGCAAGAACTCACCCAGGCTTTTTAAAGCCTGACTAGAATTCATTTCTTTATAATCTTTGAGAAAAATATAAGGACTATTCTTTATGGAAGTCCTAAGAATTCTGTGCATGAACAACCTTGGGAAACTGCTGCTGCTGCTGTTGCCACATCCATGCCTGGAAATGAAATTCCACAGGAATCCGTTCTCTTGCTAACTCACTAAGATTCATAAGAAGCACTACAGTTCGCTGCAGCCTCCTCAACTTGGTGGACCCTTCATACAGCCTTGTGAATATAATCTTTAACTGTGTTCTCTTTTAGCTGTTTCATATTTTTTTAATTCTGTCTTTAGTATCATTCTTTTGACTGGTTTTCCCAATCAGCTGTGATGTCTATGGCTATAAATAACAGAAAACCCAAAATTATGATACAATAAGAGGGTATATTGGCTTCCACAACTTGAACTCCAGATGCAGGGCACACTTGAGGGCTCTCTCAGTTGAATACAGTTTCTTTTCTCTTGACTTCCTCTGCTACTCTTGATATGTTGGCTTCATCCTTAGACTGCTTTCCTCATAATTGCACTGTACCTGTAATAATTCCTGGCTGTGTGTCTGTACTTCATAGCATCCACTTGTTTCCCAAAGCTCTCTGATGGGGGTGGGGAAGCTTCTTCCCAGAAGCCCTGAGGAAACTTTTTCCCATGAATTATTAAACCATATTGGGTCATGTGCCCATTCCTCAACCAAGCCCTATGATTTAGGGAGTTCCCTGTCTGAATGGCTTAGGCTTGAATTTCCGAATCAGTCACGGGAAAGGGACTTGTTGCACCCCTGGATCCTGGCAGTGGGGTTAACTTTCCCTGACATAGAGTGGGGTTGGGGGCTGAGGGTGTGAAAAATGGGATTTCTCTAAGAATAGGGGAAATTAAAATAGAATGATGGACAGGGAACCAATAATGTCTGCCTCCATTGTTTGCTTTGGTTTGGTTTGGTTTTTTCCTCTTTTGGCTTTTAGGGTCAGTATGGAATATTGAAGAGTATGAGTTTGGGTTTAAGTCTAGCTTTCAGAGAGCTATTGTGGCACCTAGCCAGGTTCCTTAACTCTCTAAGCCTCGGCTTCTCTGTAGGAACCTTGTAAGGATTAAAAATAAGATAGGTAAAGGATTTACCCCATAGGAACTCACTAGCTATTAACATTTTTGTTAACTCTTAAAATTATAAATAATCAGTGAAATGAAAGTGCCATTTTTTTCTGCTGAGACCCATTCTATCCCTAGTTATTAAAACAAGTGAACCAAAATGAAGTTTTGTAGAGAATCTAGGTTATAGGTATACAGATGCTTACTATAAAACTATTTCATCTTTTTGTGTCTTTGAATACTTTTATGATGACATGTTGAAAATAATGGATTTACAAGAATAACAGTGTTGCAATAAAAAACACTAAGGGTGAGTCAGAAATACCAAGCCAAAAATTCCTCTTCTCAAGACAGCAAAGTGTAATCTAAATGATAATTCCATTGAATTGCAGGAATGGTACTGTCCCCTTATGTGTCAAGCATTTCATTACTTTATAAGGAAGTGCGTGGTCTGAAATCCTGGGTTTCCTGCCGTAAGTTGCTTGGCATTCATTAACCATTTTGTGTGAGCAGCCCATGACACGAAGGGATAATGAAGTATATATGAGATCTCACTATATGAGCTCTGAAGTTAGCCTTTCAGAAATAAAGGTGTAGGAGGGAAAGCTGTACATAGAAGGGAATCAAGAAAACAACTTTTATTGCTTCTCTATTTTGTATGTTACAGGGACTCTGTGGTTACAAGGATTAATAAAATATCTTCCCAACCTTGAAAAAGCTCATATCTTAGGTCAGAAGACACTCCCAGTAACTAATTATGAAGAAATGCCCTAATAAAATAGCGTCTGAGAATATAGTGCAGGAAGAATTACAAAAAGATCCTCATAGCAATGGCTATAACAGACCCTTCAGTTAGGGTAAAATTGTTAATGCTTGAGATTATTTCCTACAGCTTTGTTTATTTAAAAACATAGTAATCTGTTCTCTTGCTAACTCACTAAGATTCATAAGAAACCTGGACTTCACCTCCAAAAACTAGGTACACACTCCCTTTTGTCAACAAAACTCCCAGTCTCTCTGCAATCATATCATGTGATTGAGAAAGATTACCTGCATACTCTCTCTTCGCCATAAATAAGAATGAAAGGCCATCAAGGGTAGGCCAAAGTTCTTACAAAATAAATTGAGAATAGTCAGGGCCAAGACTTTGACATTAACCCCACTTTTTCCTCTCCTGCCATATATCATCATTCTCATCTCCCACAGGTCATATCTTAAGAGTTGGCTCTGTTCTGACCCCAGCACTTTGGAATCAGTCCAGTTGACTCTTCCAGTGATGTGTAACATGGCTCACCTTTCATTGCTGTTTCCATTTTAGCAGGTTGCCTGCTATTATTTTACCAGGACTTTTTTGTCCTTTCATTTTAACAAATGTTCAGTTGCAGAATTCATTGTAATGGAATCAGACCCATGTAAAGTATATCATTAAGATAAGGTAACTACTGTCTAAGCAGCTCTTAGAAGGGCATAGAGTAAAAAGGGTGAAGAAACCCCCAGAAAGTTTCTCAGAAGTCTTTCACCAATTTGTTAAGAGATTATTCCAAGAACTTCATTCCTTTATGTAAGATGGTGGGATGCGTGAATGAATGAATGAGCAAAAGAAATAGAAAAGTCATGTGTAAAATGTTTGGCAAGCTATAGGCAATATAAATAGCTTCTAACATTGGTATAACTCTTTAAAATGCATGGAACTTGTTCACTTATATCATTTAATGTAATCTCACACCATTCCTATAATGTAGGTGTTTTATTTATTTTATATTGTCATCAGTGAGATACAAAGATGTTAAGGCCCCCTCACAGGTAGGTGGAAGAACCAGAGTTTGACCTATAGATCCTCTGATTCTAATTCCAGAGCCATTTCATCTTGCCCAAATTGTTCTTGAATCTAGGAGACAAGAAGCTGTAAACACATTTGGTTTTGGGAAGTGGAAGGCAAGCAGGAACTTCACTTCTAACTGGTAGACTAGAATTTCCAGCTACTGTAGTGAGAAAACTGTTGGTTCTAATGAATAAAAGATACGTAACGTTTCCAGTACAATTCTAACTAGCATGCCTGAAAAAATGCCATAGATTTATTTTTAATCTACATTAAATGTATGATGAGGAGAATGAACTGGGATTGTAATGTGAAGATTATGCCATTTCACCCTATGAGGTTAACATGTTCAAAATGGAACTCCTGATCTTTCTCTTCCTTCAGACCTACTCCACCCATAGTTTTTTTTTTTCATATCAGTCATTGACAACTCCCATTTTTCCAGTTGCTAAAGCCAAAATTTGTGAAGTCTTACTCACCTCCTTTTCAGTGATATATCATATCTAATGTGTCAGCAAATCCTGTTGGCTCTACCTTCAAAATATATCCAGAATTCAACTTCTTCTCACCACCTTCCCATTTGCCTTGGCCCAAGCCATCATGTCTCACCTGCATGGCTAGGTACATAGCTTCCTGACTCATCTCCTTTTTGTACTCTGTTATCTCAGCCTCATATTCTCAAAATAGCAGCCAGAGATCCTTTTAAAACCTAAGCTAAATATTTCTGTTGTCCTCTCAAAAGCTTTCTTCACTGGCTCCTGTTTCTCTCAGAGAAAAGTTAAAGTCTTGACAGCAGTGGCTTTCCAGGACCTGTATGATCTGGCTCCTCCATTAGTCTCAGACCTCTACTCTTACTGTGCTTCCCAGTGCTCCTCGGAGAGCGCTCCTATTCTGCTCCAGCTGCACTGGCCCCCTTGCTATTTCTGGAGCATGCCTAGCACGATTCCTGCCACCAGGCCCCTGTGGGGACCTTTCCCAGTAGCTCCTTGCTCAGATGTCTCCTTTTTAATGAGGCCTACCAAGACCACCCTTTTGAAAATTTCTGTCCTTCTGTGGAAATCCTGATGTCCCCTACCTGCTTTTGTTTTTCTCACACTACCTCTGATTTAGTAACATACTGTGTGGTTTACTTATTAGATTTATTACTTCTACTTATTAGAATGTAGGCTCCACAAGAACAGGTTTTGGGGGTTTGTTTCAGTTTGGTTTTTTGTTCATTGATACATCTTCCATGCCTAAAATTATTGGACACGTAGCAGGAGCTCGGTACCAATGTGTTAAATGAATAAATGATGGATGTATTTAATGAATGTCTCTAAACAAAGATTTTACCATTGTTGAGGAGATCCTCCTATGCTGGTTCTGACAGCAGTTGACCAATATAATGCCCTATGCAATAAAACTATCAATAGAGGTGATAGAAACAAGAGAGATCAGTAGAGCTGAAGAGTTAGTCTGGTTACAAAATTCCTCAGGTAAAGACTAATGGTCTTTGTTATTCAAGGGAAAGGAGAATGTATGATGTAATTGCTATGGCTTCCTAAATATTACTTATGTAATAACTAATACTTGACATGATATGGCTTTTCCAGATTTGTAAGGGAACGAGATATTTTGCATTCATTTATTCAACAAGTATTGTTCAACATGTGTATTATGTACCAGGCACTGTGTAACTAATTTCAAATTAAAATGTGCAGCAACTACAAAGAATATACTTTAGTATATCTGTATTTAATGAGGGAAAATGAAAGTTTCACTGGTTTAAGTTTCGCTTGCCAGCATTGCTTGTGTGTATTCCCTCAGCTTTTTGAAAATCAGGTACTCTCCACATGCAGAGATAATGGTCCTCACCTATCGTTAGTAGGACATATACTTGGACTTGTTCTTTTGCAGTAATAATGTGAATAGTGGCTCACATTTGCAAAAATGTTAGCCAGAATTAGGAGTGTAGACTATGTCTATGAACAGATATTTTTCTGTATGAAACTAACTTAACTAGATACTAGATGAACTGACTTGCCTAGATAATCTATTATGTGGGCCCATAAGATACAGAGATTGGAAAAGGTCATTAACAGGTTATGTCTGTCAGTTGGTGGCCAGTGCAGGATTGATCCTAACTGGTTTTATCGTGCTCTAGATCGCCTAGGTTTTTTGGGTTGAAGCTCCATTTCCCTTTTAATGTAGTAAGCACTTTTTTCCCCTATAAAATAGCCTGTTCTTTGGAACGGAAACAGCATTAGGTCTTTGTAATTTGGGTAGTTTTTAGCACTGGATTGTTTAGTTTGTAAAAATATTTGATTTAGACCGAGCTTGTGGCCTGATGATGTTTAGAAGAGTGCCAAAGTGTAACTCATAGAAGATGCCAGTAAAAACCATAGTTGGAAGAGGTGAATAATGGTTGCGTCATTTTCCTGGTAGGTGTAACCAGGCCTGAAAATCCATCACTGCCATTTTTTAAATGTGTTCCTAAGAACAAATTCAGCTGGTATTCTGTGAACTGCATTAAGTATCAAAATAAAATATCTGCCAGTGCCTTGAGTCACTGTCCCACTGTCTTTACATTGTTCGGGAAGCTTTGTTTCATCATTGTGTTTTATTGCCAAAAATAGCAGTAATATTTTTCCATGACTTTTAATAAGCATTTTAGTTCCAGTGAAAACCTTGAACATACCAGATTTTTCATTGTGACTTAACTTTGATATCAAACAAATTATTGTTAACAAACAGGTTCTTGTAAAATATTTTAAAATCTCAGTTCCTAAAATACCCTCTCTGAAATAAAGTCTAAAGACCAATACAGCAGGAAAAAAGTAAGCACATTTGGTGAAAATAAAATCAAGTCTTTTGAGTAACATGTGATAATCAAGTCAACACAACAGATCAGATTCCTAGACTAATAAGGAACAAATTATTTTAAGATTGAAATGAAGTACACTAAATGTATTTAATTCTCCTTAATTAGTGCCGAGTTTTTCTAGAAATACTGAATGTACAGTTTCCAGATTCCTGTTGTGAATGAAATACAGTGCAATAATTGATAAAAGTGTATTTGTTCGTTTGCATATATGCCTTTGGCTATGTTAGGAAAAGCAGAGGTGCCTGAAGTAGATGGAACCACAAAACCATCTCCTGCCCCATGGAGAGTATGGGTCTAGGACAGAATGGGGAAAGGACAAACAGAATGGAATAGAAGGTGAATTATTGGCATCTTGCAGCGTTTGGGTACGCTGATTAGGTGTGGGGAGGCATGGAGCAAAAGGAAGTAGTGTGATCCTTGCCTTTTCTTGATCCCTTAGACCTGTAACCTCTCTTTCAAAAGTAAGAATATTCCTTCCCCTTCGGAAGAGTGGCATTGTCCTAAGGAATGCTGTCTTCACTGGGAAAGAGTATGTGCACACGTGTAGTTGGAAAATAGAATATAGGGCCCTGCCCCATGGTTAAGTCAGTAACCGATGAAGACAGACTGCTTTATCCACAGCAGTTCTTGAGAATATTTGTCTATGACCTCAACCTCAATTTGTACTTGTTTATAAAAGAATAAAAAGAACAGTGACAGAGAGACACAAATAAAGACAAAGAACTCTTTTCCTTTTTTTGTTAGTTGGCGAGAATTCTCAAAAACTTCTTTTTTCACACCAATCTCACTACAACTGTGTCTCTTCAATCCGCGGTTTGTATTTTCTTTATTTCACTTTTTTTACTTTATCCCTGAGGCCAGGACCACAGAGAATATTCAAAAAGATGGGACTGGAAGGAAGCTAGATAGAATCTACAGAAAATCCCATTTCAGCCCAGAGCTCTTGGTATGTGACCATATAATTTATCACCTGAACTGGAAAATTTGAGAAATAATAGTGCACACTATTGATAAATAAAACAACAGGTGTGAATAAAAGGACTGGCTTGGGCCATCCCAGATATTGTGGTCATTTGAATGAAGGGATGGGTAGGAAGCTTCTACTGCCTTAGCCCCAAACTCTACTTTCTCTAAGGTTTCTATTAAATGTCAAGGGGAGATAGAAAAGCAATAGAGAAAATCAGCAGAACCAAAATTCAGTTCTTTGAAAAGATCAGCAAAGGTGACAAACTCTTAGCTGGACTTAGCAATAAAAAGAAGACTCAGATTACTAAAATCTGAAATAAAAGAGGGGATGTGAATATTGACTTTATAGAAATTAAAAGAATAAGCACCATGTACAAAATTAACATAAAATGGATCTGGACCTACATGTAAGAGCTAAAACTATGCAACTTAACCCAATTACAAAAAATGGGGTAAGGATCTGAGTAAACATTCTCCAAAGAAGGTATTCATATGGCCAATAGGTGCATGAAGAAACTATCAATATCATCAGCCATCAGGGAAATGGAAATCACCACTTATGAGATACCACCTCACACCCACTAAGATGTCTGTAATCATAAAGACAGATAATAACCAGTGTTGCTAAAGATGTGGAGAAATTGTAACCTTCATACACTTGGTAAAAATGTAAAATGTTGCAGCTGTTTTAGAAAAAGGTCTGGCAGTTCCTCAAAAGATTAAACATAGAGTTATATATATATAGTTCTACTCTCTCTCTCTCTCTATATATATACAGTTCTATATATATATATACATATATATATGTGTGTATATATATATATATATATATATACACACATATATATACAGTTCTACTCTTACGTATGTAATGAAAAGAAGTAAAAACATCCGTCCACACAAAAACTGGTACCTGACTATGTATAGCAGCACTATTCATAATAACAAAAAAGTAGAAGCAACCCAAGTGTCCCACAACTAATGAATGAATAAATAAAATGTAACGTATCCATAAAATGGAATATTACTCAGCCGTAAAAAGGAATGCTACAACGTGGATGAACTTTACACCGTGCGAAGTGAAAGATTCCAGACACAAAAGACCATGTACTATATGATTTCATTTACACGACATGTGTAGAATAGGCCTATCTATAGAGACAGAAAGTAAAACAGTGGCTGCTAAGGACTGGCAGGGAGGGAGAAAAATGAGGTAAGAAAGTGATTGTTAATGGATATGGCATTTTGTTTGGGACTGACAAATGTTGCAAAATTGACTATGGTTATGTTTACACAATCCTGTAAATATACCAAAGCCCAAATGTCCATCAACAGATAAATGGGTAAAGAATATATATATACATATACGTATGTATACGCGTGTGTATATGTATGCATATATACACACACACACACATATATATGCGTGTATATGTCCATACAATGGAACATTACTCAGCCATAAAAAATCATGGAATCTTGGCATTTGCAATGATGTAGATGGAGCTAGAGAATATTATGCTAAGTGAAATATGCCAGAGAAAGGCAAAAAGCACATGATTTCACTCATATGTGGAATTTAAGCAACAAACAAACATGGGGGAGTAGGGGGAGGAAAACCAGGAAACAGACTCTTAACTCTGTAGAACAACCTGAAGGTAACCAGAGGGAGGTGGGCTGGGGGATGGGTTAAATAGGTGATGGTATTTAAGAGGACACTTGGGAGGAGCACTAGGCGTTTATATGGAAGTGTTGAATTACTCTATACTTGGAACTAATATTATACTGTGTTAACTAACTGGAATTTAAATGAAAACTTGGAAGAAAAACATTGATTTGTATACTTTAAATAGATGAATTGTTTGGCATGTGAATTATTATCTCAGTAAAGCATATATTTAAAAACTATATCAATCATTCTTTTGTGGTTCCATACAAATTTTAGGATTATTCTAGTTCTGTGAAAAATGCTATTGATATTTTTTTAATTAAAAAAATTTGTTTTAATCTTTATTTATTTTTGAGAGAGAGAGAGAGAGAGAGAGAGAGAGTGCGCGCGCAAGCAGGGGAGGAACAGAGATAGAAGTAGACAGAATCTGAAGCAGGCTCCAGGCTTAGAGCTGTCAGCACAGAGACTGATGCAGGGCTCGAACTCATGAACCATGAGATCATGACCTGAACCAAAGTCAGACGCTTAACCAGCTGAGCCACCCAGACACCCCAATGCTGTTGATATTTTGATAGGGATTGCATTAAATGTGTAGATTGCTTTGGGTAGTATAGACACTTTAACAATATTTGTTCTTCCAATCCAAATATTGTTTCTTAATTTCTCTTTCTGCTGCTTCATTATTCGTGTATATTAATGCAACAGATTTCTGCACCTTGACTTTGTATCATGAGACCTTACTAAATTCATTAGACGTTCTAGTGTTTTGGTTGAATCTTTCAGGTTTTCTATATATATTATCATCTGCAAAAAGAATTTATACATTTCTGATATGGATGCCTTTTATTTTTCAGTCTTTCATCAGTCTGATAGCTGTGGCTAGGGCTTCTAGTGCTGCATTAAATAACAGTGGGGAGAGCGGACATCCCTTTCTTGTTCCGGACATAGAGAGAAAGCTCTCAGTTTTTCCCCATGTAGGATAATATTTGCTCTGGGTTTTTCATATATGGTCTTTATTATGTTCAGTATGTTCCCTCTAACCTACTTTGTTGAGAGCTTTTATCATGAATGAATGTTATACTTTATCAGATGCTTTTTTTTGCATCTGTTGAAATGATTGAATCTTTTGTTGTGATGCATCATGTTGATTAATTTGCAAATATTGAACCACCCTTGCAACCCAGGAATAAATCCCACTGATGATGGAATTTGTATAGACCCACAAAAGACCCTAAATAGCCAAAGCAACCTTGAAAATGAAAAGCAAAGCTGGAGGCATGACAATTCTAGATTTCAGATTACAATATTCACAATTCCAGATTACCATATTGTAAAGTTGTAGGAATCAAAACAGAATGGTACTGACACAAAAATAGACAAAAAGACCAGTGGAACAGAATAGACAACCCAGAAATTAGCCCACAATTATATGGTGTATTAATCTTCAACAAAACAGGAAAGACTATTCACTGGGGTAAAGGCAGTCTCTTCAACAAGGAGTGTTGGGAAAAGTGGACAGCAACATGCAAAAGAATAAAGCTAAACCACTTTCTTACACCATACACAAAAATAAATTCAAAACGTATGAAAGACTTAAATGTGAGACCTGAAACCATAGAGAGTCTAGAGAATAACACAGGCAGTAACTTCTTTGACATCAGCCATAACAGCTTCCTTCTATATATGTCTCCTGAGGCAAGGGAAACAAAAGCAAAAATAAACTATTGGGACTTGATCAAAATAAAAAGCTTCTTCCACACAGCAAAGGAAACAATCACCAAAACTAAAAGGCAACCTACAGAATGGGAGAAGATATCTGCAAATGACATATCTGATAAAGGGACTAGTATCCCAAATATTTAAAAACTTCTACAACTCAACACACAAAAAATGCATAACCTAATTAAAAAATGGGCAGAAGACATGAACAGACATTTCTTTCCAAAGAAGACATATTGATGGCCAACAGACACATGAAAAAATACTCAGCATCACTCAGCATCAGGGAAATACAAATGAAAACTACCATGAGATATTACCTCACACCTATCAGAATGGCTAAAATCAACAACACAAGAAACAACAGGCATTGGTGAGGATGTGGAGCAAGGGGAATCCTAACCCTCTTGCGTGGTTGGTGGGATGCAAACTGGTGCGGCCACTCTGGAAAACAGTATGGAGGACCCTCAAAAAGTTAAAAATAGAACTACCCTATAATCCAGCAATTGCACTACTAGGTACTTACCCAAAGAATACAAAAATACTAATTCAGAGGGGTACATGCATGCCAGTGTTAATAGCATTATCTGCAATAGTCAAATTATGAAAACAGACCAAGCGTCCATCGACTGATGAATGGATAAAGATGTGACATATGGCCAATGGAATATTAGCCATAAAAAAGGAATGAAATCTTGCCATTTTCAACAACATGGACAGAGATAGAGAATATTATGCTAAGCGAAATACGTCAGAGAAAGACAAATACCATATGATCTTGCTCAGAAGTTGAATTTGAGAAACAAAACAAAGGCAAAAGAGAGAGAGGCAAACCAAGAAATAGACTCTTAACTATAGAAAACAAACTGATGGTTACCAGAATGGAGGTGAGTGGGGAGATGGATGAAATAAGTGATGGGGATTAAGGAGTGTACTTGCTGTGATGAGTACTGGCTTTTGCATGGAAGGGTTGAGTCACTATATTTTATGCCTGAAACTAATATTACACTTTATGTTAACTAACTAGAATTTGAATAAAAAACTTTAAAATATTGAGGGGTGGTTGGTAGCAGATTTGAGTTTTGTGGCCTGTCACACTCATGATACAACCATCCTAGGGTAACTTTGCTTTTATCTGTTTTCCATATTGTGCATATTGACTACCTGTCCCTACCCACTACCCCATCACCCCACAAGAGTTTCTTTGAAAAAAGAGTACTATGACTATAAAGTAGTTTGAAAATCTCTGGAAACAATGAGCTCCAGAACCTCTTCCAGCTCTCAGAAGCATGACTCAGATGCACTGAACTGAGAATTTGAATTTGGCCTAGATTACCCTATTTTAACTCAATGTCGACAAAAGGAGAGCTGTGAACAAAGACAGTTTTTTCCCACATAGCTGCACACAGGTGTGACTTAGTGGAAACAGTGGAACTCAGCCAGCTCTTCAGTTCCCTAGTGCAGTGCTCTATCTCCAAGCTCTGCTTCCTGTTCTTGAATTCAGTGACTGCTAAAATAGACACACCTGGTCCCAGCACCTTGCAAATGGATTTTTCCTTTCAGCATTTCAAAATACATTCATATATTGATGAAGGCTTTCTCTGGGAAGCCATGTGTCTGAAATCAGTAATAAAAGCCTTGCTGGTCCCTAAGGTACTCATAATGGTATGTGTTGCTTCATTCCTCCACTCTTTTGTCCTACTTCTTTTTCCTTATTTTTTCATTCATTCATTCATTTACAAAGTGTATATTTGTAGAGCATGTACTGAATGCTTAACACTTGATATGTAATAGTGAGCAAAATTGACTTGTCCCTGTAATTATGGATCTTGCCATCTAGTTAGGGAGACATGTTAACAACAGCAACAAGATTTACAAAATTTTTAAAGTGTGGTAAGGGCTATGAAAGAAACAAATAAAGGTCCTCAATAGAGACTATGTAGATTATGATTTTATAAGTTTATTTTATTTATTTTGAGAGAGAGAGAGAGAGAGAGAGAGAGAGAGAGAGAGAAAGGCAGAGAAAGAGGAAGAGAGAATCCCAAGCAGCCTCTGTGCTGTCAGAGCAGAGCCCAACACAGGACTCGATCCCACGACCATGAGATCATGACCTAAGCCGAAATCAAGTGTCAGATGCTCAACCAACTGAGCCACTGAGGTGCCCCTGTAGATTATGGTTTTACAATGAGCCCTGTGTTCAAATATCAGCTACACCACTTAACACATGTATGTTTAATTTTGTGTGATTTTGCACAAGTTATCTGGGCCCCAGTTTCCTTATCTTTTTTTATTTTTAAATTTAAAAAAAAAATTTTAATGTTTATTTTTTTAGAGAAAGAGAAAGGGAGACAGAGAATCCCAGTCAGGCTCTGTGCTATCATTGCAGAGCCCAGTGGAAGCTCAGACCCACTAACCATGAGATCATGACCTGAACCGAAATCAAGAATCAAATGCTTAACTGACTGAGCTACCCAGGCACCCCGATTTTTTTTATTTTTAGAGCATGCAAGTGGGGAGAGGGATGGGGGGAGAGAGAGCAAGCGAGAAAGAGAAGCTCAAAGGGTCCACGCTCAACACAGAGCCCAACGCGGGGCTCCATTTCACAACCGTGAGTGAGATCATGACCTGAGCTGAAATCAAGAGTTGGATGCTCAACCTACCGAGCCACCTAGGCATCCCCTCAGTTTCTTTATCTTAAAATGGGGATAATAATAGTACCTACTTTACAGAGTTGTTCTGAGGATTAAATGAATTGATATAGAAAAGTGTCTAACGTATATTAAGTGCACATAGAAAAGTGCACCTTCTAAGCAGGCAGTAAATGCTATCTGTGCATTGTTATTGCTTTAGAGAATATCAGGGAATCAACTAGTTAGGTTATCAGTGTTGCCATCTTAATCACCAGCATCGTGGTCATCCAGTATATGTATCTCACCTTGTATGCATATTTTGTGCACAGGATTTACAAAAATGAGCATAACATGTTTCTGGACTCAAGAATCTTACAATCTAGTTAGTAGATAGAAGGGAAGGCTTAAAAGAAAATAGCAGTAGAAGGTAGTATATGCTAAGTACCAGATAAATGATAAAGACAGTATGTCCTACAGGACTGTAAGAGAGGAGTTATTGTGGGCTCATAAAGGGAAGGCTTCATAGGGGAAATGCCCATTATGCTATGATTACTTAATTTCACATCCCCATCTTGGTCATCTGGCCAATTGCTTTCTCAATGGTGGTGCTACCTGCAGTCTCTTTGCCCTCCAATCTCTACTCCCAGTGCACATTTTGATTACATTTATTTTTCCCAAGCACTGTTTGTCCTTTATTTGCTTAGAAAGTTTAGTTTTCCACTGTATATAGCAGTGTTTCTCAAATATTAGTGTGCATAAATATTACTGGAAGTTTGTTACAAGTTCAGCTCACCAGGTGTCACCTTCAGGTAACATGCTTTTTTGGCATGAGGCCGGAGAGTCTCTGTTTTAACAGGTGCCCTAGGTTATTCTGATTCAGGTGGCCAAAAGGCTATAGTTTAAGGAAGACTGGCATAAAACTAAGAATTCAGTTTCCTTAACTGCCACCTAGAATCTTGCTTTTCCTGCCTTTCCAGCCTCATCTTCCGCCCTTCCCATCAATACCTCTCTTGTTTGAGCCAGATGGGGTGTTTCCTTTGCCATACACTTACCCACTCTTTTCTGTCTTTTGTCCCTTTATTATTTTTTTTTATTTTTTTTCACTATTAATATATGAAATTTATTGTCAAATTGGTTTCCATACAACACCCAGTGCTCATCCCAAAAGGTGCCCTCCTCAATACCCACCACCCACCCTCCCCTCCCTCCCACCCCCCATCAACCCTCAGTTCTCAGTTTTTCACAGTCTCTTATGCTTAGGCTCTCTCCCACTCTAACCTCTTTTTTTTTTTTTCCTTCCCCTCCCCCATGGGTTTCTGTTAAGTTTCTCAGGATCCACATAAGAGTGAAACCATATGGTATCTGTCTTTCTCTGTATGGCTTATTTCACTTAGCATCACACTCTCCAGTTCCATCCACGTTGCTACAAAAGGCCATGTTTCATTCTTTCTCATTGCCACGTAGTACTCCATTGTGTATATAAACCACAATTTCTTTATCCACTCATCAGTTGATGGACATTTAGGCTCTTTCCATAATTTGGCTATTGTTGAGAGTGCTGCTATAAACATTGGGGTACAAGTGCCCCTATGCATCAGTACTCCTGTATCCCTTGGGTAAATTCCTAGCAGTGCTCTTGCTGGGTCATAGGGTAGGTCTATTTTTAATTTTCTGAGGAACCTCCACACTGCTTTCCAGAGCGGCTACACCAATTTGCATTCCCACCAACAGTGCAAGAGGGTTCCCGTTTCTCCACATCCTCTCCAGCATCTATAGTCTCCTGATTTGTTCATTTTGGCCACTCTGACTGGCGTGAGGTGATATCTGAGTGTGGTCAAAATGTCAATACTACCCAAAGCTATCTACACATTCAATGCAATCCCAATCAAAATTGCACCAGCATTCTTCTCGAAACTAGAACAAGCCATCCTAAAATTCATATGGAACCACAAAAGGCCCCGAATAGCCAAAGTAATTTTGAAGAAGAAGACCAAAGCAGGAGACATCACAATCCCAGACTTTAGCCTCTACTACAAAGCTGTAATCATCAAGACAGCATGGTATTGGCATAAAAACAGACACATAGACCAATGGAATAGAATAGAAACCCCAGAACTAGACCCACAAACGTATGGCCAACTCATCTTTGACAAAGCAGGAAAGAACATACAGTGGAAAAAAGACAGTCTCTTTAACAAATGGTGCTGGGAGAATTGGACAGCAACATGCACAAGGTTGAAACTAGACCACTTTCTCACACCATTCACAAAAATAAACTCAAAATGGATAAAGGACCTGAATGTGAAACAGGAAACCATCAAAACCCTAGAGGAGAAAGCAGGAAAAGACCTCTCTGACCTCAGCCGTAGCAATCTCTTACTCGACACATCCCCAAAGGCAAGGGAATTAAAAGCAAAAGTGAATTACTGGGACCTTATGAAGATAAAAAGCTTCTGCACAGCAAAGGAAACAACCAACAAAACGAAAAGGCAACCAACGGAATGGGAAAAGATATTTGCAAATGACATATCGGACAAAGGGCTAGTATCCAAAATCTATAAAGAGCTCACCAAACTCCACACCCGAAAAACAAATAACCCAGTGAAGAAATGGGCAGAAAACATGAATAGACACTTCTCTAAAGAAGACATCCGGATGGCCAACAGGCACATGAAAAGATGTTCAACGTGGCTCCTTATCAGGGAAATGTCCCTTTTTTATTTATGTGGTTCCTTCAGCCTCAGTGCTCTTACTGCCATTTGAACAAGTCCAAATCCTGGTTTCTTTCAGTCTTGGAACAGACGTGTTCTAAAAGCATCTTTAGTAAAGTATCTCTAACCTAGAAGGCAGGCTCCAATTTAACTGATCCTTGTGTCTCCTTTTTCACCCAGGGACCTAAATAAGCACTTTGCAAATTATTCACTTCAGGTTTTTTTTTTTCTTAATTCATACATTAAATATTTATGGAATGCCTACTGTGTACCAACCACTATTTTGGGTGTTGGTGATAAAGTAGAATTATAGACGCTCAAAAAGTCTGTTTTCAATAACCTTACATTCTAGTGGGACAAGTGTTTGTAAGTAAATATTTAAACTGTTTTGAGAAGAGTAATCTGGCAGTACTATATGGGATAGGTTAGGAAAGAGAAAGACCAGTGAAAGAAACTAATTAAGGAACTCAGGTAATTAGCCAGTGGGGAAACTGGGAAGGGCCAGTAAGAATAAAAAATACAAAGGAAAAACAACAAGAGTAATTACTGAAATGAAGGAATGACCAGCAGTACTTGGTAGGGAACCGAAAGGTGTATTTAATATTTGAACTTTGGGAAGGAACAAAAAAGAAGTTAACTTATAAAGGTGATATTTTAGGGAAAAGGTAGTTTAGAATGATATGGTAATGTTTTATTTATTTATTTCAATTTTATTTTTTGCCAATCTATTTATTTAAGCTATCTCCTGCCATAAGCAAAGGAATGGAATATCAGTATACTGGTGAACAGTTGAAACAAGTAAGGAAAGATGTGGAGAAACAGGAACCCTCTTGCACTGCTGGTGGGAATGTAAACTGGTGCAGCCACTCTGGAAAACAGTGTGGAGGTTCCTCAGAAAATTAAGAATACATCTGCCCTATGACCCAGCAATAGCACTGCTAGGAACTTACCCAAGGGATACAGGAGTACTGATGCATAGGAGCACTTGTACCCCAATGTTTATAGCAGCACTTTCAACAATAGCCAAACTATGAAAAGAGCCTAAATGTCCATCAACTGATGAATGGATACAGAAATTGTGGTTTATATACACAATGGAATACTACATGGCAATGAGAAAGAATGAAATATGGCCTTTTGTAGCAACGTGGATGGAACTGGAGAGTGTGATGCTAAGTGAAATAAGCCATACAGAGAAAGACAGATACCATATGGTTTCACTCTTATGTGGATCCTGAGAAACTTAACAGGAGCCCATGGGGCAGGGGAAGGAAAAAAAAAAAAAGAGGTTAGAGTGGGAGAGAGCCAAAGCATAAGAGACTCTTAAAAACTGAAAACAAACTGAGGGTTGATGGGGGGTGGGAGGGAGGGGAGGGTGGGTGAAGGGCATTGAGGAGGGCACCTTTTGGGATGAGCACTGGGTGTTGTATGTATACAACAACTGTATGTTGTAAGGGTAGCCAATAAAAGGGTAGCCAATAAAACAAACTGAGGGTTGATGGGGGGTGGGAGGGAGGGGAGGGTGGGTGAAGGGCATTGAGGAGGGCACCTTTTGGGATGAGCACTGGGTGTATGTATGGGTGTATGAGCACTGGGTCAAATTGGAAATCAATTTGACAATAAATTTCATATATTGAAAAAAAAAAAAAGAAAATGACAAAGGGGGAAAAAAAAAAGGAGGAAGGTGAGCTTAAGGTCCCATATACTTTTCTGGTCTGTGTGTATAACCATACCAGTGCTGTGGTCCACACTGGGTAGTGGTCCAAGTTCTCTTTATTCATATTCATAGTCAGAAGTGGGTTCACGTGAGAGTTCTGGTAGAGAGTATAATTACCATCTTCCCAGGGAAAGGACTTGGACCTGGTATGGAGATGGAGGTAGGTGACAAACTCAGGTCTCTTGTGCTCTCTGTGATGCAAATTCAGGAAGACACTGAGCATGCTCACTCCTATGCCAGGGAGCACTAAGAAGTAGGTGAGGACTTTCCACATGTGAGCTGTGCCCAGGACCATCCTACCAGCCCAGAAACCCAGTACCCAGATGCCACCGCCCTCTTAGACCTAGACCTATGGTGATCTTTTAGATGCATAATGTTTATAATGGGACATACAAGTTGAAATGCTCAAAAGCAGTTAGAAATAGGAACGTCTTGTAAGAGTCCAGCCCTCTCTCCTTCCTTTCTCCAACTCAACTCACTAATATTCTCAGTCTTAGCTGTTCCAAGGCCAAATTCCTCCCAAAAAATATTCTGCATCTCGTTTTGATTTTCTGGGGATGTGACATGACTCCCACTATTTTGTCCTCCCAAGTGTTTGTGCAGAATGAGGTCTAAGCTCATCCCCAGAAAACCATCTCTAATAATAGCCCTCCCTTGCATGGTTCTCAGCTGACTGGGGTTTGGTTTGCTAGAAGAACTAGGAAGCCATCATAATTAAACTAGAGAGTCCTTTGGGACTTTGGGTACGGTGGTGAGGATCACTGTGGTCATTTATGACTCTTGGGGAAATAGGCAAAGTTTGGAAGATGGATTGTTAAAGCATTAGCATAACACATAGTTTGGGAAGCTACTTGCATTACCTGGAGAATCTTCTTTTTCCGTTCTTGTAATTGCTCAGGCCAAAAAATTCAAATCACTTTTGTCTCCTGTCTTTCTCTCATAATATCCAGCAATCCAGTCCATCAGCAAAAAACAGGTGTGTGTGTGTGTGTGTGTGTGTGTGTGTGTTGCGTAAAATTTTATGATCTGATTTCCCCACTAGGATGTAAACTCCATGAAGGCAAGGACTTTGTTTCTGCTATATCCCTAGTAGTGTCTGGAACATAGTATATGCTCAGTAAAAATTTGTTGAATGAATGAATAAATGTGAAATACTTTTTACACATTTTGCTTAATAATTTTGACATTTGCTCCATCTTCAAGAAGTTAAGGAAGTATTTTATCACAATAAAATTATTATAGCTAAAGTCCAAACATTAACCGTACTTGACTGAATAACATTACCTTATAAATATCATTAAAAAAATAGAATCTTTATTCTTTAAGTAGTTTAGAGAGATACAAATTTTAAATACTAAGAACACTCCTCTTTAATGATGCTAATTTGGTAAGCTGTTATGAATATGATTTTCTGAAATTTAGTATTAACGAGAGACATTGTGATAAGATCAGTTAGTACTCTTATAGCTGCTATGATTAAAATTTATGAAAAATTTAAAAGCTTTTTGAGAAAGTTTTCTCCTGAGTTTCCAGACTTGCTTCCTACTTTAATGTTTGTAGAGTTGATGCTTGATATTTGGGAGGAGGTAATCTAACATTTTCTTTTTTTAACTTCTAAACTTTTATGCAGACAGTTCCACATGGTCAAGAATATCCTTAAGATATATGTTGGATTACCTTCATTAATATACAGTAAGTTGTTTTCTTAGAACAGCAAATATTACTTAGGACATATAAGGATATGAAAATTAACTGATGGTGTAGGGCCAGCTGACCCCAACTATTGTTAGGAATACAGTATTTACTTGGTTTAGAGAATTCTTCAAATTTCTAGGGATTAAAAGGAGAGGTTATGATCAAAGCAGTTTGTGTGGAAGGTCATTCTAGTCATGATTTTTATGGAGTAGCAGCACAGAACAAAGTTCTTCTAATGGAAAAGAAGAATTGGCTGCAGGGCATAAGCAAACGTTTTTCTCTAACATCTTGACCATTTTGCATTTCAAGTCCATTGTCCATTGCATCATTAAGGTATTGATAACATAGGACAAACAGAATCAATATGTAGCTTTAGTTCAGTTTGGATTTGATCTGCTATCATGAAGTTAAAGGGTAGCCAATAAAAGTTAGTAAGTGAACCTCTATTCTATGTCTTGATGGATTTCAATAAAATCAGCTAAGTGGTGGAGACTACTGAGATTCAGGTTTACTTTGAAGAGAATCTACAGTTAACCGAACCAGATTTGTTTAGATTTAATAAATAGAATATATGATAATGAAAATCAGCTCAATATTTTTGTCAACTATTTTCTGTTTGGCAATGAAAACCAGCTATTGGATAAAGCTAATTATTGATATACTTAAACCCTGTTCATTGTTTTTAAGTTGTACTGAAAAAGAGGGGAAGATTAGTTTTAAGAGCATGCTCTGGCATCACTTCCATAAACCCTTCATAGTTTCCTTAAAGGACTATATGCGATTTGAAGGATAAAATAATCAAGAGTTTGTATGTATTTTTATCAATAGAAATTTCACCAAGTTCACCTATAATTTTCTTATCAGAACTCTTATCAGGTTCAGAGTTGCAAGGCAAAGGACCACTGGAATAGTTAATAAGCATATTCTACTTCTGCCCTTCTGCAGAAACTACATGCAAACTTTTCTGTGACTCTTACAGAGAATGCATAGGCTCGGTAAACTTTCATCTGCTTCAGGGTCAGGGCTGATTCAATCTTACGGCAAGTTTATGAGAGTGGCTGATGTGATACAGTTGTTTCTAGTAAAATCAGACTAGCTCTAAGGAGCCAATCTAAGTCCGTCTCTGAGTAAAATTCTATGAGAAACAGACTCCAGCTCAGACACAATTGTAAACCCTGATATAATAAGGACTTGCAGCTGATTTAATCCTATTGAAAATCTTTAAGCAGCCATGAGACAAAATGGTTTCCACATTGACATTAGTGGTATGAACCTTGGATTTCATCAGTATGAGAGGTAGTTACCTGGTACACACAGTAGCCACTTTTTAAGAATTAACATCGTGGTCATTTCAAAGCAGGGTGTTTTTTCTAATGTAGAGGCATCTGTTTTGATAAAGATCCAAGTTCCCACAATGTGTTAAGTTTTATTTTTTAAAAACTGAATCATTACAAAAAGCAAACAAGTCAAACCTAAATTCAGAAGTTAGTATAAATCAACTAGATCTAGTCTCCTTGAACAAAAAGGACCAACCTGTTCTAATTTTATATGTGACAGACATAGAGAGAGAGAGGGAGAGAGAATAAGAACTGTTTCTCAGTTAAGGCCTTGTATGCAAAGTTTCACCTGGGACTAATTTTTTTCATGAATTTAAAAGCTCCTGAAAATAAGTTTATGCTATGAAGTCGTATATGTATAAAAAGGACAGACAGACACAAAAGTCTAAAGGTCAACACTGCAGATAAAATCTCAAGAAGTATGATTTGAACTTGTGTGGAGAGGTTGGTGTGTAGACTGTTTGTTTGTTTGTTTGTTTGGCTTACCATATTGAAACACACTGATAATAACCAAGGTCTTATATAGTCCGTTTGGCACTTAGAACTGGTCCGTTTTTGTACTTTACAACTTTAATTAGAACAATAGACCAAACATGGACTATATAGTAAAACACAACCTTGCCTGGACTATCACCATGCTGCTTTTGTTGCATTTAGCCCTGGTCTTGAAATGTGAATATGTGAACTGACACTTAGCAGGCTGTAGTGGCCTCATACTGTTACTTCAAAGAGCCGGAAAAGTAACTTCATGAAAGGGAAAACTTGAAACTGTAGTACTCTTTACCATTCTATTTGTTAAGCAGTGATGGGTGTCATTAGTTCTGCTCTTTTGCATAATTACTGCAGTATTGTGAAAACTTTTTTTTTGCCGTCCAACTGGGAACAATTATATTATGTGGAATCTGGTATAACATTTGGCTTAGAGAAATAAAATCTAAAAAGCCCTTCTTTTCTAACACTGTGTATCTGTAGTACCCAGTGCTTGTTCAAGTTTGGTTTTTAAGTTAAAAATAACATGGATTGGTGACAGTTGATGTTTCATAAAGAAGGTAATTTATTCTTTATAATGTTTTAGTTAATTTCATGTGCTTAAATTTTACCTAGCACATCACTGAGCTCTTATGGTAATTCATGCATAAAGTGATAACAAGTTTATTAAGTACAATGCCGACATCACTGAAAATTTGAGACTTAAAGATAAACTTTGTTTTCTTGATTAAATTAATTCATCCAGCAGAAATTAAGTATTGCCAATAGTTATGACAATTTGCTATTTATGTAAAACTTCCAAAGTAGGCTGTTTTGGGGTTAAAAGTATACAACGACCTTCTCCCAGCAGCAGTACCCCACTCCATCCCAAAAACCAAACTTCTAAAAGATGCAGCTAGAAGAGTATGTTTGCAAATGTTTAGACAGTGAGGCACATAATTTTCTCAAGCTTGTAAAAATTCTTCTTTGTAATTCCAGTATGTGAAGCCATTAAAATACTGTAACTGATTTTGTATTGTATTTGATTTTGTGTAAGATCCTTACTTCTTTGAAGACACTACTACATTTTAGCAGGGATAGTAAAATCAGAGTAAATGTCACAGTGATATACAGATAGTGATTGTCACTTTGGTTTTGTGGTTTCACACTTGATTTTTCATAATTTGTAAGATGTGAAAAATGATCTTCCGATCGGCAAAAGATATTCTGATGAAGGTTAAAGTATGACTGTCGCGTGGTGGAAATATTACTTCTGCATTGCTGTTACAGAACCATAATTACAATAGGAAGGTGGGAAAATACGTAGATATATCTGTGCTTGGTGTATAGTTAAGAAGGTTTCCTTAAAATGACAAAGCATTGGAATAGATGCTGAATTGCCCTTTTTTTTGGTCATCCGTCAGAGCACAAAATGTATTTGTTTGAGATCTTGCTAATTCTCAAGAGGTTGGTTTCTACATATTTTTCTTTAACAATGTAAATATCCATTTATGTGAAGCATTTTTATTAATGAGGCTGACTTTTGAATGTGCCCATAAAAACGTTGATATGGCCAAACCAGAAGTTTCAGTCAGTCAAGCTTATCTTTCTGTGCTCCCAAATGCTACTGAAGAACATCTAATTAATGTCATTTGAAATTATTTTAACACATTCTTTGGTATTGTCACATACTCAAGTATGGTTTTAGCCCCTGCTCCTGAGATACTGTGGCTCTCGCCAGACTCCAGGGTGAGCTAGTAAACTTACCTATCTCCATGCATTAAAAGAAGGAATTGGCTCCAGCTCGCCAGCTCCCAGTACAGCTTTCAGCACCTTTCCCTGGGTGGCTAGGGTGTGTGCCACCGCCAGCTGGGAAAGGATGGGAAAATGCGCTGAAATGATCTAAGAAGTAAACTATCAACTTGATGTGTTTTCCTAGCTATCGAAAATCTTCTCGTATTGAAACCCATTGATAGTGAAACCGTAGAATTCCTCTGATTTAAGTACCATCTGGTTGTGCTCAAAGCTTTAAAGCTGTTATCTCCGCATAAAATTTCAGAGTCCTATACTTTTTACTTCACCAAACTATCCATTTTTCAGCCACAAATATTTTTCCAGCTCTTTCAGATTTTATCTAAAAGTATATTTTAACAGTATTTAAATAGTTCTTAAACAATAACAATTTATCTTGATAGATGGCATGGCTGTGTTTTTTCATTTTATTTTAATTAGCCATTGTGGAACCAAATTCCCTTTTGTTTTAGTCTTTTAAATATTGTTTAATTATAGTTATCATGCCAGATATCTTAAAGGTTATTTTACCAATACAGTTTCATTTAACATAACCCATATGGAATCAATAGCCCAGTTTCCTAAAGTGAATGCTTGGAAAATCTTACATTCATATGTTAAGAGTACACATCCTTTCCTCATTAGTTGGAAAGTACAGGGATTTTGGCACGGGTTCTGTGTGGAAGCATTGTGCAGCTTTTATATGGATTTTGTTTTTAGCCTTTGATGACACTGTTTAGAATAGGAAGTATCTAATAAGTAAAGCATTTTGTCTCAAGTGCTGCCAGTGTGTTTAATATATGCCTGGAGGTCTGAAACATTATCTTCTTCACTACAGTAATATGCATTTAATTCTCTGAAAGCAGAAGGTCGAACTTTTAAAAGGGACGCAAAGTACATTTTCAAACAGAATAATTCAAAACACATGGAAGAGGGGACCAGAGTAATGTACAGTTGGTTTTTATGGTTTAATCATGATCATGTTAATGCACACCAGTAGCTAATTAAAGAAAACTTTTATTGTCCATTTTAAATGAGTTAGGTAAAGAGTGGGAGAGCTGATGTAACAGCACTGCCCAGAGATCCATGTTGCTGCTGCATTCACTAACAGCAAGCAGATATTGCTGTTTTTTGACAACTTAAATTATTAGTCCCCTCAGACAATAATAAAGCAAAAGTTATTTTCAGAGTTATTACATGGTGAACTTTTCTCTTTCCACAAAGGAATAGTAAATTGATGCCCAAGTTTAGGGCTTAGCACACATAATTAATTATAAAACTTCTCAAGCGCAGGCCAGATACTCTTTAGTATAATAGATAAATCTGCAGTGAACTGGTGACAAACCAATGGATTTTTAAATATGTCTCAAAAATCATCAGCTTATTTATTTCATTGCTACAAATAGTGTGGAAACTTAGAAAAATGGAGGAAATCTTGGCTTTTAACCCAGTTTTAAGAATTTAGTTTCCTAGTACTGAGAAAGTTGTACTTTTTTTTTTTTTTTTTTTTTCCAGTGAGAGTCAGAGTCTTTCATCTCTGGGTCATTGGTTCAAATTCCATTCTGCTCAGTAGTGACTAGAATTAGTTACCGTCTGACTTCTGTTCAGTAACCTGCATGACCCAAGCTGATAGCTGCCATCCTGCCCTTGCTGATTATTTATATCTCAAGATCAGGCTACCTGACATTCACTAGAGCCTAATGTGGCAATCTCAACACGTAATAGGGCTGAACACTAAATATCTTTACCTATGGGAGGTTTATTTTGTCATGTTAACACTGTTGGGGAACACTTAATTTACTTTAAGGAAGGAGAGACTAGACTTTAAATAACAAATCTGTAAATCAGAAAATGTAATGCTCTATTCATAGAAAGTAGTCTCATGTAGTTAACTGTGTTCGCCTTTCCTGACTGAGAGAATAAAAATAGTTGACTTCTGGATTTGGGTGTTCCACGGAACTCAGCCTAAAGGGATTCTTTATTATTTCTTTATTACGTTGTATACAGATATTTAGTTTGTGATGCCTCAAAACGTGGGCACTAAGTCCTAGACTACTTTTTTCACATATTATTTGAGAATTCCTAGTTGGTAATGGATCTGGTGTATATTTGAAATTTTTATAATAGGGATAACTAAAAGCTTTAAAATTAAGTTATCATTTGGTAATTGCCTTGCTCTTTATTTTACTGAATTTTTATGTTAAATATGCTCCTTTGTTTATTTAGTCAGCACACAATTGTTAAGCTCTACTATGTTACAAGGAATATCATGTGTACTAGGAATACGAATGGCGGTCCCTCTTACCCATTGCCTAATATCTGACTGACCTTACATCTATTGTTCAATCCCTTTAAGCCTAAGGTTCCTCAGCTGTGAAATGGGGATAACAGTACTCCTTCAAAGGGTTATAACACTTGGTATAGAAAATGTATGTGTGTGCTAACATTTGGCAAATAACAAACGTACTCAGTGAGTGGTATCTTATTTTTTTTATTTTCAGTGGCTTACATTGAATTGCTCTGAGACAGAACACAGTGTGAAAAGTGCTAAGATAATATTAGTTTGTTACAAAATTGCAAAAGCTGGTAAGACTGGCACCATCTGGTAGGGTTGAGGAAGTCTTCGCAAAGAAGGGGACTTCTTTTTTTTAACTTACCCTTAATTGCATGCTGCTGTGTGTGTTGAACACATTAACTCATTTAGTGCTGCAGCAACTTTGTTGGTTGGATGTGAATGTCCCCAGCGTGAGGTTGAGCACCCAGCAGAGACTGTGAGGATTGCGCGAAGTATGGTCAGCTCACAAGGTAGAGTGCAGATCAGGAAAGAGCCCATGAATATATTGGGAAAGACCTTAAAGAGAACAGTATATGGGGAGGTCTGTGTCCACGTGTTTATATACTAACAATCATGTATTTCTAGTCTGCAGAGCAATTTTTTTCATTTCTTATTCTGTCAGAAACTAACATATCCTCAAACATTTCTGGATCTTCTCTTCAATATGTCAGGCTCTGCACTAATCCCTAGTGATAGATAGAAGCCAAGTGACATGGCTGAGTCCCTCCAACAGTCCTTTACCTGGTAAAAGAGACAGGCATACGGCAGCTGCCCATTATTAGGTGCTTACTGTATACCAGACACTATGCTGACCTCTGTAGGCAAATTAGCTCATTGAATCTTCAAACCCTTTGAGGTCAAATTTAATATCCCTATTTTACAGATGAGGTTATGTAGCCTTAGAGAGGTTTGTACCTTGTCCAGAATCCTACAGTCAGAAGGTATTGGACTTGACCCCACAGCCATCTGCCTGTAAAGCCTATAAATATTTTAACACTATCTAATACTGCCACCACAGAACATTTTAGGAGAAGAAATCGAAGTATGTGTAAAGTGCTAGGATCACCAAGCAGAAAAAGAATGAGAGAATAATTCTCAGACAAGTGTCATTTGTTCTGAGTCTTGATGGATAGCTAAATATTTGCCAGCTACCAGGAGCTCAGAAGGGGCTCTCCAGGCAGGAAAGAGCACCACACAGATAGAATGGTTTAAGAGTACATGGTACCTTCAAAGAACAGGGTTAAGGGGCGCCTGGGTGGCTCAGTCGGTTAAGCGTCCGACTTCAGCTCAGGTCACGATCTCGCAGTCTGTGAGTTCGAGCCCCGCGTCGGGCTCTGGGCTGATGGCTCAGAGCCTGGAGCCTGCTTCCAATTCTGTGTCTCCCTCTCTCTCTGCCCCTCCCCCATTCATGCTCTGTCTCTCTCTGTCTTAAAAATAAATAAACGTTAAAAGAAAATTTAAAAAAAAAAACAGGGTTAAGTTGTTTTTGCTTCAGATAGTTCTTGTTGGACTTTGATAACAATATGTCTCCTTCAGCTATTTTAAAATCAACTTGCAAGAAATATTTTTAAAAATCTAATGAAAAAAATAAAATAAAATTCTAGTGACTCTTACATCACTGTCTTGAATTAGTTAACAGCCTTCAACATTTTCATAAGCAACTCATAATAATTTGTACCATGTGGAAAAATGATACTATATTTATCAATTAAATTAAAGAAGCCTAAGAAATGATAAGCAATACCCAGTACATTGGGGAGTATTTTTCCATTGCTGGTGCTAATATAAATTAATTTAGCCTTTTTGGAAGGGTGTTGACAATATTCAGTAACCGTAAACTTTTTTATACCATTTACCTAGTAATTCCACTTTTAAGAGCCTTTTCTAAGGAAATACTAAGTGTTTTTCCACATATGTTTATTGACAAAAATTAAAAACTGGAGTGTTCTGGGGCGCCTAGGTGGCTCAGTCGGTCTAGCCTCTGACTTCGGCTCAGGTCATGATCTCACAGCTCGTGAGTTCGAGCCCCACATCAGGCTCTGTGCTGACAGCTCAGAGCCTGGAGCCTGCTTTGGATTCTGTGTCTCCCTCTCTCTCTGCCCCTAACCCACTTGCATTCTGTCTCTGTCTCTCTCAAAAATAAATAAACATTAAAAAAAAATTTTTTTTAACCTGAAATGTTCAATGATATGAAAATGGTTGAACAAATGTTCCTAACACTAAATGAAATATTATGCAGCCTTTTAAAACAGCATTTATGAAGAGTATATTAGCATTTTTAAAAACTGGGATATACTTTGTCTCTATGGTATGATCATAACCATAAGGGGACCGAAGGCAGGGGGGACCTTTGTACAGGTGGAGAAAAAAATACTGAAAGGAAGTACACTAAAATATTACCATTGGTCATGTTTGGTGATAAGTGATAGTCGGGAGGATTTGGGTTTTTCCTCAGATTGTCCATGGCTTCTTTAATGAATCTGTGTTACTTGGATAAAAAAGCAAATGAAACATCTAGGTCTCGAGTAGCATCTCACAAACTGATGGTTGGCAGGACCTAAGAAAGGGGAGCAGAGGAGCAAACTAGAGATCTCGGTGCTGTGCTGCCACAGTGATGGGAACTGCCGCTGCCACCAAATTGTCCTTTGTTCTCCACACAGGGAGTGGTGGATGGAAATTTTTGAGAGTAAGTAGCCTTTAGTGCACAAAAGAAGAATCCACCTTCAGGGGCTTTACTTACTTGTATTTTGCTTAATCACTTATATATACTCTTGGCTCAAGTCCTATTGTAGAGAAAAATGAACTTCATTTTTAATAAAATACACTTTATTTTACTTTTCTTTTCCTTCATAATTTAAGACTGCTGACTTTTCCCTCTCTTTCCTCCTATCCAAAAACTTATAAATTAATTCTGTAATGACAAGGGTAAACAGTATAAGCTACTTCTACCTAAAATAGAATTTCAACCGATAGTAATCATGATTTGGAAATACGAGTTTATTACACTACTTGAAAAAAAATCACTGTCAAGAAGACTAATATATTCTTTAAAGAGGCATTTTTAAATCCATACTACTGTTAGTATCAGTCCAGAGACAGGAAGTCTGACTCAAAATATACTCAAAGGTGTATGTTAATAATAGAAATTGCACATTTGATGCTTTTTCTCAAGTATTTCCTCGGCATTTTAATATGAATAATTTTTTTGAATGGTTACTTGATTTTTAGGATTACTCTGATATAGGTAATACTAGAGCCATTTTAACAACATATTTATATAACGTCCTTTATATAATAACACTTGGGATGTAACTAGTTTAAAATATTTTATTTTTCCTTACAGATCTCTAAGCAAGAACAGAAAAAAATGGATACGTTTGATGGAAACGTGGCTGAAACCTCATCTCGGTACAGTGGTGCTCAGGATAGTGGAATTGGCAGTGACAGCGTTAAGATCAGAATAGTACAAATAGAGCAGCACAGCGGTACCAGTCAGCATCGCATCGCCCGTCCCTCACGCCAGTCATCAATTGTAAAAAATCTCAATTTTATTCCCTTTGACGTATTTATTACCGCAAGTAGAATCTCACTAATGACCTATTCCTGTACGGCCATACCCAAATCAAAATCCCAAGAACATAAGGATGATGAAAAACCAGGCAAGAGTTCATTAAATCTCCCAGAAGTTGATTCAGATGTTGCTAAGCCCAGCCAGCCATGTATTTCTACCGTAACAGCAGAAGATCTCTTGAGCAGCAGCGTATCTTTTCCTTCGGGGAAGAAAATAGGGGTCATCTCTCTCGAAAGCCTTCATGCATCCACGAGGTCATCTGCTAGACAGGCACTTGGTATAACTATCGTTCGGCAGCCTGGACGAAGAGGAGCCGGTGACTTGCAGCTGGAACCTTTTTTGTACTTTATTGTGTCCCAGCCTTCCTTGCTTCTAAGTTGTCACCACAGAAAGCAGAGAGTGGAAATGTCCATTTTTGACGCTGTGCTTAAAGGGGTAGCCTCTGATTACAAATGTACAGGTAAGAGTCTTCAGCTTTACTGGAGTGCTAATAACTACTACTACTACATAGTGAGTTTTATTCCCAAGGTATCAAGCTTGATCAAACAGAAAACAGCTGGCAGACCAGACGAGACTCCTTTTCTCTGCGGAATATGTAAATATGTAAAGTTCACGTCCCACAGCTGAATCATGTTTAAGTAAATGTTTGAAATGTATCAAGGTTTAGCCCCAGTGTTCTTACCGTGCCTCTGAATATTCATTTCTTTTTTCAAGAGCTGAACGAAACAGGGGTTCTTTCTGGCCTATAGAAATGCTTAAGAATTTCCAGTGATTGGGAAGTAAAGCTTTTTTTCATATTAATGGCCCCTGGGTATGCTTTCCATATTAATGCAGCTGTTCAGGTTGAAAACAAAACAAGAGGAAAAGGGGCTGTTGTAAACAGAAAGTCCATTGGATGAAAGGAAAAAAAAACCTTAGAAAATGAAGTTTATTGTTTTGGTATTCTTTTGATCTAATCATCTTGCTGTAACAGCATTATATTAAATGTATTTGAGAAAGTTTATGAGTAAGGTAAGATCATTTAAAGATGTTTGTACGTGTATAAGAAACACATTTATTAGTGCTATTTGCCAATTGGCTCTTGTTTCTCCATCCATACCTTTCTTATAACCAGAGAGCATCCTCCTACATTATAATAATTATATTGAACTTCTGAAGCTTGTTGCCTTTTAAGAGTAGGAAGTGATCAGGGGTTTGGATTTAAAACATAATCGCTGATAGTAACAAGGGCTAATGGAAACGGGGTCAGAGTATAGAGACTTTTTCCCTGTGTTGAGGTAGAATCGGAGATTTGGCTGTAGAACTGGAAGGGGTAGCTGGCCATCTAAGATTCAGTACTGGAAGAAGGTCCTAGCAAGCTCAGGTATAAATCAGGCATTTTTATTGCTATCAGGTGGTCCCATCTAGCAGATGGAAGCCAGCAGTGAGGCATTTGGAGAATTTGTCCAATCTGGAAGTCAAGCTGGTTTGTTCTTAGCATAAAGGAGAACCATTTTACACAGCAGGCTCCTGGAGAGTAGATGGCAGGTGTGAGGATTAGGATTCATTTCAGGCCAAGGAAGTAGGGTCAGAGGAGCCCTTGGCTCTTGCTCAAGTGTAGTACAAGTCCTCTACTTTGGAAAAGGGTAACTAGCCAGTTGCTAAGGAAGAACAACCTAGGGTTACCTCCTAGACTGCATCCTAGCCTTCTGTCCATTGATGTGCTGCTGGAACTAGCTCAGACTGGCTTGCAAGAGCCAATCGTTAAGTTTTTAGGAACTTTGAAAGATAGTTGTTAAACCACTGGTAGTTTAAATCGGCGATGGTGAGAATATTTAGCCACATCGATGGGCAAATGCTGTCAGTCAGCTCTCCTGCTCTGAAAGCCAGTTTTTAAGCATTTGCCAGTAACCACTACGTCCCTTCCTCAAACACGTTCTCATTTACTGAGTACATAATACAATAGGAAATACAATAGGTCCATCAGGGGCACTGAAGATGGGAATGGTACTGTGATTGATGTCTCATGTGATTCAAGGACTCATGCCTTTATACCTGATACCTGTTTGGGAGTCTGCTTAGCATTGGCCAAAACTATGTGCAGGAATGGGAAAATAAGTCTTAATTCCAAGGCACTCCTTAAGTTCTTTCAGCCATAGTTGCTTATAGGCTGGTAGCTTCAGTGGCCTCTACTACGAAATACTGATACTGAGTTCAGTGAAATTATCAGGGCTCATATCAAAGCTGTGCATTTGAATTATAATCAGTTCTTAGGTTGAAATAATAAGGTATTTTTTGTTTAAAAAACTCCTTGGGGGTGCCTGGCTGGCTTAGTCAGTGGAGCATGTGACTCTGGATCTCAGGGTTGTGAGTTTGAGCCCTATGCCGGGTTTAGAGATTGCTTAAAAATAAAATCTTAAAAATAATGTTAAGAATTTAAAAAAAAAATTAAAAATCCTTGTATGTAGACCAACATGGAACCCAAATTCTGTAGATGAAGCTTAGAGTGAAGATGATGGGCCAGTTCACTACAGGGGGGTCCTATGTGGGAGGAAAAAGGTTTACATACCTTCTAAGGAGCATCCTTTGCATAATATTCTTGTAGATGCCTTTCTTTACACAAAATGTGTCTACTTGGACATTTACATTACCCCAAAAAAGAATTATCAATATAAATTATCACATTTCTTAAAAATGAATTTTATCATGGGGCGCCTGGGTGGCTCAGTCAGTTAAGCATCTGACTTCAGCTCAAGTCATGATCTCACAGCCCATGAGTTCGAGCCCTGCGTTGGGCTCTGTGCTGACAGCTCGGAACCTGGAGCCTGCTTCAGATTCTGTGTCTCCCTGTCTCTCTGCCCCTAACCCACTCGCATTCTGTCTCTGTCTCTCTCAAAAATAAATAAACGTTAAAAAAAATTTTTTTAATGAATTTTATCAGAAAGTAAGTAGTTAAAATATGATAGCTAAAAAAATTAAAAAGAAGCAACTAGCATTTATTGGATGTTCATTCTGTGCCAGTGTACTAATTTCTTTAAATGTATTTTCTCATTTAATCCTTGTAACAACTCTATATGAAATGCTATATATAATCCCATCTTAAAGAAGAGGAAACTAAAGTGTGCAGAAGTTAAGTAACTTGTCCACGATTACAGACATAGCAATAAGCAGAACTAAAATTCAAAACAAGATTTATTGGACTTGTTAAGTCTGGTCTCTCAGTGGATCCCTGGCATAAAGAGAAAGACGTGAATCCACAATTCTCTGTCAGCCTTCATTGTCCAGGCCAGGATATGCAAATGGTTCCCTCTGTAATGTTTTAACTGGTGGATTTTTGTATGTTAAATGTGTCGTGATATGACTACACAGTACTGCCTCTCTGGTATTATGACAAACCTAAGTTTTAATTCTAGCTCTGTTATTTACAAGATGTATACCTATCTATAGGGCAGTTGTAAAACTGAAAATAGGTAATTCATGAAAGTACTTAACATTGAGTCAAGCAGCTAGTAGGCCCGAATAAATGTTCACTTCTACTGCTTTAGCTATTATGATTATACAGCAAAAAGATTACCAAACTGGGAACCAGGAATTTAATATTAGCTTTGCCAGTAATTAGCAGGGTGATCTTAACCAGGCAATTTACTTTCTCGAGTTTCTGTTTTCTTATTTGTAAAATGTGGTGATTATAATAGATACTAACAAGGTCCATTCCAGTTCTAAAGCTTCATTATTCTCTAATTTGGAATTCATCTTCCCATACTCACCTTTCTAAAAATATTTATACTGCTTTGGCCTCAGGGAGTTGACTTCTGTGAGTACCCTATAAGAATAAAATGTATTCTGACTTGTCTTAAAGATGCAGATTTTCTTTTGACATTCTAGTGGAGCACTAATTCGTTTATTCAGTGTTTTAAATGCATAAATTTTATTAAATATTAATGAAGTTATTTTTTAAAGCTGATCCAGGGAATTTCTGTTTTAAGTTGGTCCATTTGAGTGAACTGTACAAGTCCCATTATCAATTTAGTAAGCTAGGAACACTTGTTGTAGCACTTTTCCATCCTAAAGAAAAGACTGTTCTGTTCCATGTTCAGGATTCTTTTGAAGCCCTGTAATCATGTGGGTAAGAAAAAAGAGAAAGATAAGAATGCCTATAATGTTAACATTCAGGGGGAGGAGAAAAGTTGAGGTGGCCGGTTTCATTTCTGGATTCTAAAGTGAAAGAGTCATTGCAGTGTCTTGATTGGAAGGATAAAAAGGGGTGTGATCATGAAGCTAACTTTCTAAGAAAGATCCAGAAAAAGTTAAAGCCATCATAAGTTAAAAATGAAAGAGATAACATATTACATCTTTCTGCCATATTTATACTCTATTTATTGAGATATAATTGGCATACAGTATTAGTTTCAGGTATAAAAACATAGTGATTCGACATTTGTTTACATTGTGAAATGGTCACCATAGTAAGTCGTTACCATCTGTCACCTTACAAAGTTAATCCAGTTTTGTTGAATATATTCCCCACGCTGTATATTATATCCCCATTACTTAATTTATTTTATAACTGGAAGTTTGTACTTCTTAATTTCCTTCACCCATTAGGGCCCTCCCAACCTCCCTGCCCTCTGCAGCTGCCAGCCTATTCTCTGTATCTATGAGTCTAGGTTTTATTTTGTTTTGTTTTTTATATCCCACATATAAGTAAAATTATATGATATTTGTCTTTCTCTGCTTGATTTATTTCACTTTGCGTAATAGCCCTCCAGGTCTATCCATGTTGTCACAAGTAGCAAGATTTCATTCATTTTAATGGCTGAATAGTATTTCAGTGTGTGGGTGGGGTGTGTGTATATATATGGTAGCTCTAACTTTTTTTAAAAGTTTATTTATATATTTTGAGAGAGAGAGAGAGCGTGAGTCGGGGGAGGGAGCAGAGAGAGAGAATCCCAAGCAGGCTCCATGCTGTCAGTGCAGAGCCTGACGTGGGCTTGAACTTAGAAAGCATGAGATCATGAACCACCCAGATGCCCCAAATGGTAGCTCTAACTTTTTGAGAACCTTCATGCTGTTTTCCATAGTGGCTGCACCAATTTACATTCCCACTAACAGTGGACAAAGGTTCCCTTTTCTCCACATCATCACTAACACTAGTCATTTCTTGTCTTTTTTTTTTTTTTAATGTTTATTTATTTTTGAGAGTCAGATAGAGACAGAGAATGAGCAGGGAAGAGGCAGAGAGAGAGGGAGACACAGAATCCAAAGCAGGCTCCAGGCTCTGAGCTGTCAGCACAGAGCCTGATGCGGGGCTTGAACTCACAAACCGTGAGATCATGACCCGAGCCGAAGTCAGTTGTTTAACTGACTAAGCCACCCAGGCGCCCCTCTTGTCTTTTTGATAATAACCATTCCCACGGTGTGAAGTGATATCTCATTGTGGTTTTGATTTTCATTACCCCGATGATTAATGATGGTGAGGATCTTTTCATATGCCTGTTGGCCATCTGTATGTCTTCTTAGGAAAATGTCTGTTCAGATCCTCTGCCCATATCATAAAAAGATTATTTGCTTTTTTGTGAAATTATAAGAGTTTTTATGTATTTTGGCTATTAACCCCTGATTGGACATATCATTGACAAATGTCTTCTCCCATTCAGTAGGTTGTTTTTTTAGTTTGTTGATGATTTCCTTCATTGTGCAGAAACTTTCTAGCTTGATGTAGTTAGGCCTTTGTTTATTTTTGTTCTTGTTTCACTTGTTTCTGGAGTCAGATCAAAAAAGACATCACTAAGACTGATATCAAGGAGCTTACCGCCTATGTTTTCTTCCAGGAATTTAATAATATCAGGTCTTACATGGAAGTCTACTCTGTTTTGAATTGATTTTTACATGGTGTAAGATAGTGGTTTAGTTTCATTCTTTTGCACCTAGCTGTCCAATTTTTCCAACACAATTTACTAAAAAGACTATCATTTCCCGATTGTATATTCTTACCTCCTTTGTTGAACGTTACTTGAACATACATGTGTGGGGTTTTTATTCTGTTCCATTGATCTATGTGCCTATTTTTATGCCAATGCCATACTGTTTTCATTACTGTAGTTTTGTAGTATAGTTTGAAATCAGGGACCCTGATACTTCTGGCTTTGTTCTCCTTTCTCAGGATTGCTTTGGCTGTTCGGGGTCTTTTGTAGTCCCATACAAATTTGAGGATTATTTGTTCTGTGAAAATGTCATTGGAATTTTGATAGGAATTGCATTGAATCTGCAGATTGCTTTGGGGATTATGGAATTTTAATAATATTAATCCATCTAGTCTGTGAGCATGGAATATCTTTCCATTTATTTGCATCATCTTCAGTTTTTTTCATCAGTGTCTTATAGTTTACGATATACAGGTCTTTTACCTCCTTGGTTAAATTTATTCCTAGGTACTTTATTCTTTTGTATGCATTTGTAAATGAGATTGTTTTCTTGATTTCTCTTTTTGCTGCTTTCATTTTTAGTGTATAGAAACATAACACATACACATTTTTATATATTTTTTTATCTTGAAATGTTACTGACTTCATTACTTCTAATAGTTTTTTCCAGTGGGGTCTTTAGACATATTGTTCCACTGTTTTCTTCCCTCTGTGCTTTCTGATGAGAAATCCATGGTAATCACAGTCATTGTTTCTGTATATGTAACGTGTTGATTTTCTCTAGGTGCTTTCAAGATTTTTTTCGTGATATTTGATTTTCTATAGGTTGATTATAATGTGTCTGGGCTTGATTTCTTTGAATTTATCCTGTTTGAGGTTTTCTGGCCTCCTTAACTCTGTAACTGTATGCTTTCTAAAACTAAATTTGGGAACTTTTAAGCTATTATTTCTTTAAATGTTTTTCTGCACCAATCTTTTTTGGACACCAGCATTAAAGTTTTTATATTATTCCACAGATCCCTGAGACTCCATTCTTTTTTTTGTTTGTTTTTTCCTATTTTCTTTTTTCTTCTCTGTTCTTCATATTAGATAATTTCTATTGAATTTTCCGGTTCTAAAATTTTTATTTGGTTCTTTTCTATAGTTTCTGTTTCTCTTTTGAGAACTTCTATATCTCCACTCATTTTAAGCACGTTTACCTTACCTCATGAAACATAGTTATAATACCTGCTAAAGTCTTAAATGCTTTGACGCTGCTAACACAGCACAGCCACTGCAGGACCTGCCCCCATCCCCCACATACACACACACTGTAGCCACCCTTGGGGCAAAACCAGGAGACAAAAAAGAAGTATAAAAGACAGCAGGCTTTTCCTACACTCTTGAAATCACAGAGGCCTTAATTCCCAGACATAAGGACGTTTGACTGTTCTTGCCATCACTGTGCACCACAACCCAAGACTCACTTTCAAGTCAAAGTTGTGAGAGAAAAGAGGAAAAACAAAACAAATTGAGAAACACCACCGTAGCAGTCCTATCTGCAAGTTCGACTCTCCTCCCCAGTCTACATTGTTCTTGTTTGCTTTTTAGAGCCCTCAGGCCTTTTGTTTTTTGTATTTTCTCTCTCAAGTTTTTTATTGTAAGCAGCATGAGAGTTAAGTTGAAGTGAGCTTATTACAACTTTGCCTGGCACCAGACGTCCTTCAATTTTAAAATAATAAAATTATTATCTAGTCTATTAGCAGAGACATGGTCTT
The DNA here is from genome assembly GCF_018350215.1 of Panthera leo. Lineage (NCBI taxonomy): Eukaryota > Metazoa > Chordata > Mammalia > Carnivora > Felidae > Panthera > Panthera leo. The sequence continues at coordinate 45,684,336 of NC_056695.1, forward strand.
CTGAGAAACTTAATACAGGATTTCCTCCAAAAGTGATATTTTAATATCTTTACATCTGTGACACAGATCGGTTAATATGCTGTAATGAATAAACTGCTCCCAGGGAGTTGTCAGCATTAACTTGATTCTGCACATGTCACCGTTAAGCAAAGAACATGTCCACATACTCAAAGGGTGGTAATAGTGTTCTCTTTCTCTGTTCCTGAGGGATATCCTTTCATATATTATAAAATCAAATTAGAAGAAGAAATGCTGTGAAATTCATTGTCCCTCATGTCAGTCTGCCTTCTCAGCACATGTGACTGATAAATACACGTGTGTATATTATATATACCACTTATGCATATACATATTTAAAAACCTAAATTCTATGAGAGGCTACCCAGAATACATGATAAATGGAATCTATATTTATACCTATACCTGCCTCTTTTTTTTTTAGAAACCTGAAGTGATATAGAACCGGTGACAACTGCTTATAATTTTGAAAGATTAATAAAGCATCATCGCCAGTCTGCATAATTTAGTGATCTTAAATTATGCCAGCTCTACCTGCAAATGTGTGTGTGTGTGTGTGTGTGTATATATATATATATATATATATATATATATATATATATATATATATATATATGTGGTCATTTGCTTTACTTGCCCTAGTTTAAATAACAGCAGATTATCTAAAGCCTAAATTATCAACTTGCATTTCTTTTATGACTCTTGATATTTATAGTAACCTATAAATGATCTTCCATTCAGTCCAGGTAGACAGTACATCTGCAAGTTAACAAGTTTCTTTTTAAAATATTAAAATAATGTGTCAGTGGGCTTTTCCATGTCCCTCTTACCTGAAGCAACATCTAACAGAAACGAGATCTTCTGCCAGCACCTTTATATGTAGCAGCTGTAATATTGGCAGTTCTCATTTAAATAAAGATGAATGTAGTTGTTTTTAACATAATCGTATTAGTTGTGTTTATAAATATTTAAAAATTGGTATTTATTTTGTTTAAGGTAATGGAATCCAGATTTGAAGTTGCCTCATATCTTGACTATGCAGCCCAAGGCAGACTTAAAAAGTCATTTTTCTTCTTGTTTGTTTGGGGCTTTTTGTTTGTTTTTGAAGAAATGACTGTGCCATCTGGTCAATTGTAAAGGAGTTGAACCATTCTGAGGAAATTTAACCAACCCCCGTACTTCCTCAGCACACAGACAGTCCAGTAGCTTGTTACTCATTGTTTGCCAGGAACCCACAAACCAATTTGAAGACAATTACCTCATCTCTCCCGCAACTTCTTTACTTATTGTAATTTTTCAGGCATCAGCTAGACTAAAATAGAGAAATTAAAGTTGATTAGAATCCGTACTGAAAGAGTGGGTAATAACACACTTCTGTGTATGACAGAACTATCCACAACATGGTATCTCTAGTATAGGAGACCTCCTACATTTTAAAGTTTTATACAAGTTTGCATCTATGACTTCAGCTCTAATTAAGAGGCAAACATGGAAGAGTTCAATAAGAGCTCAAGATTTGGAGTCAGCCAGTCCTGAGTTCTAATCCCAGCTCTGCTTCTTAACAACCGTGTGATCTTGGGCAAGTTATTTCCTCTTTCTAAGCCTTGACCCCTTATCTAGAATACAGGGGGAACACTGGTAGTGATCTGCTAGAGTTGATGTGAGAATGAAATGATGTATATGAAGCTCTTAGCTGAGTGTGTAGCACAGAGCTCCGTATGTGTTAATACTGTTGTTGTTGTTTTTATCATCACTGTTAACATCTTTAAGCTGAGTTTAAAAATAGTGGTTGTAATCAGCCAAAAGCATTCACGTCATTTTAGTTCAATTTATAGCTATTGTGTAGTTTGAAAATTTTCAGTTACAGTAATTGGCTTCTTTACCCTTTCATGAATAGGTCTGCAGAAAATGTGCCAGAGACATCTGAGTAAACCAACAGTTGGAAAATCATAAACTGCCTTCTTACACCTCATAAATCATATCTTGATTTCATTTAGTTATTGTGACTAAAAGAGAAGGATTGAATTACATGTCTCTTCAGAACTAAAGGTTTTGCTAATGTCTCTGGAAAGGCTTAGAATTAACCTGTGACTTTAATGTCATAATGATCACAACTTGAACATTTATCTGAAAATTTAGCTGCTGGGAACATTTCTTGCCGGCCAGTAATACGAAGTGAAATTATTACATTGACAGAAATCAGCCACTAAGTGGTTCTCTTAAATGAGAGGAACTCTAGAGCATCTCTCAGGGAGAGTTGTGGGGAGAAAGTTAAATAAGATGTGACCCAGGGGTGCCTGGGTGGCTCAGTCAGTTAAGCGTCTGACTTCAGCTCAGGTCATGATCTCATGGTCCATGAGTTCAAGCCCCACATCAGGCTCTGTGCTGACAGCCTGGAGCCTGCTTCAGATTCTATGTCTTCTCTCTCTCCCTCTCTCTCCCTCTCTCTTTCTCTCTCCCCCCCCCCACCCCACTCACACTCCGTCTCTATCAAAAATAAATAAACATTAACCAAAACAAAAAACAAAAAAACCAAAAGATGTGACCCAGGCAGTAGAGAGAGTTAACATACAGGGAAGGATATTGGAAGGGAAATTAGAAACTTTGACTTTTAGTCTTGACTCATTAGCCAAGATTCTTTGATGCAAATAACTAAACTTGGTGCTTTAGTTTCATTATCTCTAAAATGGGTGTAATAATATCTGGTCTCTGTAGTTTCATAGTTTAATCTTAGCTCCAAGTGAGATATCTATGAATGCCTTGGGACTATGAAATATTGTTCAACTGTAAGTGGGGCTTCTTTAGTTATTAGCAATAGAAGGAAGAGCTTAATGGATCTTTTTAAACATGAGGAAGACTAGTGCTCTGGCCCTTTTGACATCCATCTTGATCATCAGGATTTACTTAACAGGAGAAATGGAAGGAATCATTTAAAACCACTAAATTGGCTTTCAATGTTACAGAACCAAGACTTTGCTCAGAGCAGACAAGAGGTTTAAAATTGGGATTAACTTGATCTTCCTTACAGATATATATAGATTTATATGACTACATTTTTTTCTGTACAGCACCCTATATTTACTTGCATTGAATTTTAATGAAATGTTGTCATGTAAAACATCTGAAACCCACATTAGAATTTAACATGAAAACAACCAAATAGAAAAGAGAGTAAGAATACCACAAAGCAGCACAGAAAATAAATTAAAAGGAATTCATTGAAATTATATTTTGCATATTATCTGCTAGTTAGCATCATTAAATATAAGTAATGTAATTCCTTTTTTTTTTAATTTTTTTAACCTTTATTTATTTTTGAGACAGAGAGAGACAGAGCATGAACGGGGGAGGGGCAGAGAGAGAGGGAGACACAGAATCGGAAGCAAGCTTCAGGCTCTGAGCCATCAGCCCAGAGCCCGACGCGGGGCTCGAACTCACGGACCGCGAGATCGTGACCTGAGCTGAAGTCGGACGCTCAACCGACTGAGCCACCCAGGCGCCCCTGTAATTCCTTTTATTTTAGCAAGATTTGGAAGACTTGGTTCTAAAAGTAAGAGCTAATGGGCACTGATGATCACACATCCCAGCGGCCACGTTAACCCTTCCTGTTCCTCTTCTGGGCTCTAGGCTTGGAATTTCAAACCAGGAAATTTCCTCTTCCCTTTCCTATCAAATCTTAGTACGTACAAGGGACAGAGCATGGGAAAAAGTGCTTATGGAGTTAGCCAAATGCCTGGATATCAGCAAGGACATGGCGGCACTTACTTTGCATCCACAGCAATTTAGAATTGGTTTCTTGGGGGGTTTGCTGTTCTGACAGTGAATTGTTACTGTGTTTTATGGATCTAGGTTCCTTCACAGTTTAATTTTCAGGCATTTTGAGGGTTTTATGGACCACATTTGCTTCTGTGGCTACATTAAAAAAGAGGAAAAAGATGCCGTTTAAACTAAGGATCATAAAGAAATATAGAAAATAGGAGAAACCCAGTAGGTCTATAGGTAGCTTTGCCTTTTTTATATACAGTGGTCAAAAGGTGACTGTTCTGATCCTGACCTCTCACTGCAGGGAGTTACACTGCCAGCCGTTGAGTGCAGCCTAATCAAGCACAACAGTGGCTTCTGAAAGAGGTCCCTTTGGAGGTTAAACAATATTAATTTCATAGATAGAGGCAAATAGATCTAGATCCTCCAAAAACACGTTGCTTTAAATTTTATTCAAGTTCTATGAAGAAACACGTTTGTGTATTCTTGGCTGGGCACAAAAGGATTAAGCTAAAAGACCATCTGGGAACATCTTGTCAGGAACTTGGAGAGAGGAAGGGAGAGTAGGGAATCTCTAAACCCTCACCTACTACTCTGCTTCTTCTTTAAGTATTTCCTCCCTTTCTACTCTGGCTGTGAACTCTGCTTGATCTTCCTTAACAAAAGAAAGCTGTGTGAAATTTAAATTCTGATGCACTAGCCATGTTTATTGGACATTGTGTCGTTTCAGTCTTTTCTTTGTATAAAAGTTGATATACCCAGACTTACTAAAAGGAGTCTCTAACTTCTAGTTTAAAAAATGGAAAAGAGTCTGTTTGGTTTGCAGATTATTTACTTCCTTGATTCATACATTGGCCAAATATTTCTAAGGAGTGGAAAAGAACAGAAGAATATAATTTTGGTAATTATCAGAACCACAGTGCAGAGAAATTGTCAGATCTATAATTTCTCCTCAGCCAGGAGAATTTAATAGAGAAGTAAAGTACATTGACAAGTATTTTGAACCTCAGTAATAATTTTAAGAATTAAATATAAGTAAACTTATTACTGGTTTTTAAGATCAAAATTGGGTATACTTTCCACTAATAAACAAAGAGTTTTATATTTTACCCATTATCTTCCTCTTAATTCAGATCAGTGATAAAAAAAAGATTTTTCAAAATTAAAAAGCAAAAACAAAAACTAGAAGGAGTAGACACTTGAAAGCACCACACATACATACTCCTGTATTTTGTTTAAAGTTTGTGTTTTAGAAACAAAACATTAACTGTTATTGAACTTTTACCATGACGTGTCCCGTACTAACCATGTTATATATATTATCTGATATAATATTCTCAACAACCCACAATCTCGTGGACTGTCCCCATTTTGGAGACTCCGTGAAGTTAAAATTAAATTTACCCAGTTTAAGGAATCAGGACTTAAACCCAGATCTGTCTGCCTCAAAGTTCATGTTCTTTTCATTACCCTGAATTTTCTACTGTGTTATAAACTGATGTAAACTCTCCCATAGAACAAAATGTGAGAAAGCTCAATGAAAGTAGGGCTGTCTGTGTTCAGTAAGTCCTAAGTCAATGACAGACCATTTTGTAAACCTCTTCTATATGACAGTATCCCATCATCTGCCAGTTGTCCCTCAAGAATTCATCAAAAGTCACGTAAACGTTTTTTCGTAAACTTAACAACCCTGTGTACCTCAGACCAAAGAGAACCAGTCTCCCTAAGCCACCATACATGCCACTTTGGTTCTGTGGCAGCCCAGGACAGGTCTGGGCTCATTAACTGTGGCAGACTACAGCATACTTGTAACCCATAACACGTCATTGAAGATTTTGCAAAAAAACAAAAAAACAAAAAAAAAAAACCAAAAAAAACAAAACAAATAAAAGCCTAGTCTTATTTCTTTTAAGAAACCAAACATTAGATCCTTCTGGACTTTCTGGAACTGATAAAATGAAGACAGAAGTAAATCTTGAGGCTATTTGCGGTGCTACATCATAACAAGCACTTACTTTATGCTTCTGAGGAACTTGTGATATTTTGATCATGTACTACTACTGTCAGAAAGGAAACTCAGTGCAATATGACATCAAAGCAGAAAGTTACTGAAATTTAAATCTGCAATAGTAGTTTAGGGAACACATTAATTTTAATCAATGATTCAGGAATGATAACATTTGCAGGACTACAAATGAAAGCATGCTGTAATTTCAAAAGTTGTTGATAATACAGAGCAGGATTTTATTACCCAGGATTGCAAGCACCAACAGGATCTTGCTGTATTAACAGCAAGAAGCTAATGCCAGGAGTAAGGTGATAAACTGTTTACCTACTGGAGAAAACATGGTTAAAATGAGATACCCCATTAATCAAAAGCTTATTTTTCAGCACTCATCCCCCAAATTTCAATTAATAACATTTCTTCCAGTGCCACAAGTTTATAAGAACTGTCCACCATAGGAAAATTTTGTATCCTTGACATTGCTCCATATTTGCATTAGCACTCATTTTCCACAAAAATGTAAAAGACAAAGGTACCATGAGAACACTGAATCAAAGGGGCAAAAACATTATTGTGACTGCAGTTACTTGCATCTTCCACAATAGAGTCTGCCTGGAGCTGCCAGGGAAAGTCACCATTGGGCTAACTTTGCTTTCTGCCTTCCTTAACCAACCTCCTCCTCATAGAAATGTTCTTGAGCATAGAAGTGGCTAAGAAAAAGCAGAAAGAGGCACAGATTATCAACTGTTTTGTAAACCTGAGGTTGATAAAAGCAACTGTTAGGGAAGATGGGGAGAGTGAGGAAGAAATAATGGTGGCTTAGAGTCTCCTTCGAGTCCTCTTTATAAGAGATGCTTAGTTTTCAAATAAACAACTCCTCCTTCTGGCATTGGGATTTTTAAAATTCAAAGTTCTTTATTCACATGGCAAAAGAAATGGAAACGTTGATTTTTGCAATGGCTAACACTTAGAAATATCTGGTGTAAAAGTGACTGGACTTCATTAAATATTCAGTGTTATGTCCGTCTTTAAAGTGGGAAAATTATCACTGAAATCTGTGGGGAAATGTATTCTCATTGGAGCCTCAATAAAAATTCAGCTTAATTATGACAAAGAAATTTCCTGCCGCATAGTAGAGCAAAACAGAGTAGTATAAAGTAGAATCGAATAAAGCTTACAAAATTTGTAGCATTCAGCTGCTCTGAATGAGCTTAGAAAACAAACTTTTTGTTAAGTAGAAGATTGCAAAGGAAATAAATGAGTTTATTTTCCAAGTTTCATTTTGAGTTGGTCACAATGAATCATGTTGTATTTTATTATATTTTGTATAATTTAAATGTTATGCAAAAACATACTTAACTCTGTGAATATTTGCTGAGGTTTAAAAAATAATGAGCAGCCGTACAAAGACTACTTTTATCAGATTCAGAGGAAGACCTCCCAAGCAGTTAAGTGAAATGAAGGTTTATGAAGAAGAGCAAAGTAATCTACAAGCACAAAGAATACAGTCTGAAACAAGTCTCTGTGAAAGCCAATAATATCTTGATCCATCTGTGAACAGACTGGAAACTTTCTGAATCTTCTCTTTGGGTGTTCTTTGTGACATGATATGATGAAGTATTTTCTTTTGGAGGCCAGGTCAGTCCAGAAGAAAAACAAATAATATAACTTTGTCAATACCAATGCCTTATTGAAGTGAATTCTTACTGACTTTCAACAAGATTTATGGCTATGAGCAATTTGTCATTTGTTCGGACCCATTTCCCCCACTCTGCAACTCCTAATAAGGTACTACTTTCTCCTGTTTCTTAGGCTTAGGGACAACAGCATAAATGTGCTCATCTACAGCAGCAGAAGCTTACTTTTTTTGAGAGCTTCCTGTGCTCAAATAGGTGTCTCATAAATATGGAGAAGAAAACTAGCAAAGTCTGAAGGAGCTTCCATATGAAGTAGTCATCGCTGCTTGTCACTCTATTTACATTATACTCACAGACTCCTTTAATCTTAATTTATTTGGTGCTTTCCCAGCTACATTGACCCCGAGGAATGTGTAATATGAATCCCATTTTCCAGACTTGATGATGGAATTAAGGAGAAGTTAAATTGAAGATATTAGAGGAAGTCTAAAAGTCATGCCCCTCATCATCTAACCATAAGGGATTAAATAGTGACTTGCAAACCTGAGCTTTTTCTGTGGGATTCTCATGGATCTGCTACTGCTGCTGCGGCTTGTACCCACGTGACTAGAGGCATATTCAAAGTAGAGATTTTAGCTAAAACTGGGAGAGTAGCCTCTCTCCTGTCACACATTCAATATCCATCAACCACGCAACCTGTATTTTCCTGGATGTTCCTAATTTGTTATTCTGCTCTGTCAGCTCTATAAATACAGCTGTACTTTTAAACCAGTTGTATAGCCATATTAACCCAATAATATCATTAAACCAGTAATTTGGGAGGGTGAGGAAAAATAGTCATTGAAAGTTTGACTTCTTTAGATAAGTTTCCTAGACTTTTCCATGTTTTTAAATTCCTATTTCCCATTCTTCTTCCTATTATTGCCAGTTTGTTTATTTCATCTCTGGTAAGTCCTATCCCCCTGTAATTGCCCCTGTAATTGTAAGTGTAGCTTCCAAGGCTGGGTACCAGATGGCCAGGCCCTCTAACTTCTATGAAAAGAGAAGCAACCTCCATGAAACCTATCTCCCCTACATGGAAAACCCTCATTCTTATTATCAGAACTTGTGCTTCCCCATCTATACCTTGATGAAGGTAGAACATCAAAATATTATTCCTTTGAAATGTTTTTTTTTTTTTTCTCTCCCCTTCACTTCAGTTTTTCTTTTAGGTATTTTGTGTGTCATCCTTTTTTTTTTTTTTTTTTTTGAGCTGTGAACATAGGTCTATATATCATTATGTGCTTAGGATCATCTTAAAGGTGATTATCCTCCAGTGTGTATGTATGTGTGCAGCTAGGTTTATTTCTTTAAGATAGAGTGCCACATGTGCCCTTTCTAATTACAAAAAGTATGGATATTGAGAATTTTGGTAGTCACTCATTTTCAACCCTCTCCCCTACTCATGCAAAAATACTTTATTTACACTCTCATTGACCATACATGGGAGGATCCATTTCTCCTTCTCCCCTACACAAGATATTATCAGTCTTTTTAGTTTATGCTGATCTGATAAATAAAAAACTACTTCTTTTAATTTGTGTATGGTTGATTGTTGGGCAGAAAATTTTTCTTAGTTTTCATAAAACTCTCTAGAAGGATTAAACAAGGTAAAAACAGAAATCTTAAAAATGTTTCAAGAAACTATAGGAAAATACATTATCACCTAGGGATAAATCCAGTAAATAAAAATTAGATTTTTTTACCACATCTATAAAAAAAAGTATGTATGCAGAAAGCATCAGAATGTATTTCAAGGACAACTACCGTACCAGGGGGAAGCACTTGCTATGTATGACAGACAAACGTTATTAACACTCATAATATAGCAAGAGAAAAAAACTAATAGAAAAATGAGTAAGTAAATATTTTGTAGAAGAGGAATCAAATGGCCAATAAATGAAAAGATGCTTAACCACTTTGCTTTTTACTACTAACAATATAAAATGGATGTCTTACTATGTCAGTACATGTAGATCTTCTTGATTCTTCTAAACAACTGTATGGATTACCATTGTTTATTTAAGCATTAGTCTGTTGATGGACTTCCAGGTTGTTTTCTACTTTTTGCTATGGTTAACATTTCTACAGTGTGTGTGCATGCATACACTACACAGGCATTATCAGTTCTTTTTAGTCTTGGGCTATCTGATAGATGAAAATTTCTACTTATTTAAAATATTTTTGGGGCGCCTGGGTGGCTCAGTCGGTTGAGCATCCGACTTCGGCTCAGTACATGATCTCACAGTCCGTGGGTTCGAGCCCCGCATCGGGCTCTGTGCTGACCGCTCAGAGCCTGGAGCCTGTTTCAGATTCTGTGTCTCCCTCTCTCTCTGCCCCTCCCCCACTTGCACTCTGTCTCTCTCTGTCTCAAAAATAAACATTTAAAAAAAATATTTTTCATTGATTATTAGTAAGATTTAGTATCTCATAATGTTTATATGCCATTCGTTTTCTTCATCTGTTAATTGCTTCTTTATTAATTTATTCATTTAATAATTGCTTATTCTTTCCTCTACCCATTTTTCTAGGTTAATATCTATATTTATTATATGAACTCTTTGTAGATTAATGATACATCCCTTTTCTGTCACATGAGTTTGAATATGTAATTCCTATAACTTGTTTGGTTTAGCCTAAGTTTTACTTGCCAGTTTTACACATCATACTAACATTTCTGCATCAGTGTAATTCTTCTCTGTCCATTAGTTACATCACTTCTGTCTGTTTTCTCTGTGAGGTCATTGTTCTCTCTCTAGATTATGTCCTCTTCATAACGAAGAACTATGCCTCCTCTTACGAGTCTAACACGGTACTATTTACTTGATAATAAATGCTTCTTGATGATGGCTACGTAGGTGAGATTCTAGAAGTAGACACTCAGGTCCTGTCAAGTTACATAGCTCCTTTGAATTGATTGTAGATCCGACCAGCAACAGACTTTTGCTATCATTTCATGACACCTGACCATTATATTTTAAAGAGAGAATAATATAGTGTTACTATGTAATGAATCTACTATGCATATTCTCACTGCTTTAAATTCACTGATTGTATAAAAAGAGAAGAATGCACTAGCTTAGTGTTTGATCTTTACCACATAGATCTAACGTCACGATCAATTGCTTTCACTATTTTCTTTGAAATCACATAAAGGTTCATATGTGCCATATTTCATAAGAATCACATGATAAGGTCAAGAAATACAAATTCCAAGGCAGAATTTATATGCCCAGTTCACATATGACAGTAATACTATATAGCCATATGTTGAATATAATACACTGTATGTAAATGCTATTCTTGAAAGCAATCCAATCAATAAAACTTAAAATAAATAACACTTTAAGAACACATCCCAAATCGACTGAAAATGGAATAGATGGACTCTATGGCAAGAACATCCCTATAAAATTGACATTCAGAGGCTATTAAAACAGAGAGAGTAAAACAATCTTGAAACTAAAGAAAAACTGTGAATATTTAGAAGTTTTTTTTAAAGCCTACTACGTTGTATGCCAAGATGCAGCAGTCGTTTTTATTTAAAGAGCTATTTCAATAAAAACTGGATTGCCAAGCAGTAAAAAGCAAATTCAGTTTGCCATCACCAATAGCTAAAAAATACTTCTTAAAGAATATACTACATAAACCCAAAAAAGTAAGAAATACACACTAACAGAAAGTCAAAACAGAAAAAAATCAAGATTTAGTCATTATTGGGACTAATAAAAGATTGACCAATTTTTATCATTAAAGAAGGTTATGAGAAAGCTACTGAAGTTAACTTCAAAAGCCTAGCAGTAAAAAGTGATTGTAATGTCAGTAAAACTCTGAAACAGATCAAATAGACCCTAAGTAGTACTAATCCACTGCATCTTTGAACATATATTTGCCTTTTTTTAAAGCTGAAAAGCTTGCCTTTTTTTCTTTAATTTGTTTCCAACATCCTGTTTAAAAAAAGAAGAAGAAAGAAAAGAAATCCAACTATACAACTGTTAACAGCAACTCAGAGCACAGAAACTTTACCTTCATTCAAAAATGATATAAGTTAAGATTTGAAATGACTTTTCCTTTGGTCTGATTTTGAAAAACATGGTTTCATCATTCCAATGTAGAGAGAGCTTCTCTTTCTCCATAAAGTACTTGTGTGACTAGTATACTTACAAACAAATGAATCAGTGAAGGTTATATACAGTGAATTTAACCATTTTTTCTTCTTCTTTGACAGCTGAAGCTCTTACACCAAAATGAGATGTTTGGGATGTGATTGAC